>NC_077223.1:108701808-109359130 GCF_024763615.1 Phlebotomus papatasi
AAATTAAACTCTAATGTGCATCTATTCACACGTATTATTTGGCTTTTGTTTCCCTTTTGAAAGTATCTTGGCCAGAACCATCAATGCCATTATTATTTCGGTAAAATGTCACTGATGTTCGAAAATTGAAATTCACTTTCCCCAATATAAATGTAGGTCCACAGCTCAAAGTAGCCCCACTTTTCCCTAATTATTGACAACCACTTTTTGATTGATTGAAGATGATTTTTGAATATAATTCTATGAGATTTTCGAAAATATCTTCGAAAGTATTTTTTTTAGATAATACTATTTACAATTAGGCCGGTTTCCACAAAACAAATAATTTTATTGGTAAATTAATTGTATCAATGCTAAAAGGTATTTTGTAAAACAAATTAAATCCCAGTAAAATGATTGTTTCTGATTAAGTGAACATTTACCTAATATATCAACCCTCTTAATTATCCCCAAGAAGGAAGATATACCCATTTACAATGTATCTAATTGTAAAAGAGAAAATTACTTGTTAGCAAAAGCTCATGAAATCTTTATGAGATCTTACGGACATTCCCCGTGGCATACCTATCTTTCATCCCAACATGTTTATCAGATAAAAATTTAATGAGGCAAGTAAGAAATTGTAGAAAACACCCCAAATGCGTTCTGAAAGTCATAAAATTATTCCTTTAATTTTGAAGTTGGAGAAAAGTTGTTTAAATTACCTGATTCAGCAGAATCTTCGAGCGGAGAAAATCAACAGGTTTCATGTGCTGTGCAAGAAGTCAATAAATTGAAGGAATTTATGAGCTCGAAGGCACTTCAAATCCTGATAAATGGACTGAAATTTTCATGAACGATGCTATACATAATAATGTTTCTTCCAGCGAGTAATTCTAATCGTTTGAATTTGTTATGATTTGCAGAGAGTGGATGGCATTTAATTGCCAAAGTGTACCAAGGCCGGATGAGACCCTGAAATATGGGGGTGCGTAGTTGGGTTGCTGGGGCGACGTCCCAGCTACCCCGAAAAGCAAAGGGAGCGCCGGGAAAATTTGAAGGGCACTCACTGCTTTGCGCAATGATGCATTGGAGTCTCTGACGAACGCACCTCCCACACGGCAATGACCAAATAACCTATTTTCTCAGGCAGAAACAGGTCAGGGACTCTGGAGGCAGGAGCACCTTCGTCGCGCGTCACAAGTCTCCCTTATTTTAGCATTGAAAATGAGCCGGAGAAATGTGAGATAAAAGTGAAGAAATTGAGGGAAGAAAAAATGTGATACAGAGATGTTCTTTGCAAACAATGTTTGGATGCGGGATTTTGTAATATCAATAAGAAAAATAAAGTATTTGTTACATTGTTTGTGAAATACAGTGCCCGCTTTGTAATCCGGATGATTGGGAGACAATATGACAGATGTCCGCTTCGTAATGCGGATGGATTTTTTGAATTTTTTCAACGTCTCGAAAATATAATACAAGGTTTTTTTGTAGAAATAGAATAAAAGTTTTAAAGAAGCTTAAAATGACATAATTAGAGAATTCTATGCTATTATACTTCATTTATTAAACAAAAACATAACAGGATAATTCATTTTCATTGCTGAACACACATGCATACATGACATCAAAATGATTTTGAATGTAACCGTCGATAACTCGTCCGGATTACGCCGATCTTGATTAGAAAGCGGGCACTGTATATATTTTAATACTTTTTTAGTTGGTTCAGTTTCTTACTGCATTTCTCGTTTTATTTTATATTTTGTAAAGAATTGAGAAAATTTTATTATTTTTAATCCGTCGAATTTAACCTCACTTTTATTAATTATTTATAGATTTCCATTTATGATAATTCCCAGTAAATAAATTATAACCAATTTGAGAGAAAATATTTCATAGGTTAGGTATTACTATTGTGGAGAATTACCTGTGGTAAACAATAATTTCTCTGTGATAGGATTCTGTGATATTTAATACCCTCTTCTTCCTGCCCAGTTTACCTATAAATATATTGTGGTGTTATAAATCTGTCAGGGACTGTGTGTTTCTTGGGCTTCCTTCTACCGTTTGTGATATTCACGTACCTGGAAATATATATTCCTTTATTAAATGTCTTCAACAGTGATCCGGAACGTAGGCGGCTGGATTTTCCAGAAGACGTTTCCTCGATGACCGCCTAATGCCCTTCTCCAAATCCACTGAGGCAGTGAAACACAATTATTCCCTTCACCAATTATTTATTTACACCAATTCTCCTCTTAGATTTCACTGAACACGTTTAACTCTACGTCACGTAAATTTTTCTGTAGTTTGAACTAATATTAGGTGAGATTCTTAACAATCTCACCTACTATAATCCTAACAAAATTTCATGTCGTCCGATCGACCTCAAATTTGGCCAAAATGTGTTTCAGCACTTCCTGATCACGAATATATATGTGGCTAATTCACGTTCCCGGCCGGCCGGCCGGCCGCTCTTTGGAGCTTAATAGCTCCTAAACTAAAAGAGATATCGACTTGCGGTTTTCGGCAAAGGTTATATATCGGGTGAAAATTGCAACTTGGTGCATAGACCCCCCACCCCCCACCCCTCCTTCCACCATTTTGAAGACCCCCCTTTTTTTGTTTTCTCAATAGCTCCGCCCCTATGGCATTCAGCGGACTCAAATTTTAGTATGTTATAGCTGGGCCTTAGAGCTTTCCATCAATACCAAACTTAAGGTCCCCCGACCCCCCTGACCCGAGCTATAAGGGTCCAAAAAAATTTTCTTAAAATGGCCATAACTCCGGTTCTAATTGTCAGAATTTAAAAAGTGAGGGCTTTTTGGAAAGCTCTTGTGAAATGCCACTTTTCCTTCTAACATCGCAAGTTCATAAAACCACCGCTAGGGGCGCTTTTTTTAAAAAGAAAATTTTTAAATCTTAAAAGTTAAATAACTCAAAAATTCCATTGTGCATCGGGCTGAAAATTTAGTATGTTTTAGCCGTTGATTATACCTATCAAACAAAAAAAACCTTAAGTCGATCCATAACCCCTGACCCGAGCTATAAGGGGTCAAAGTTCGAACATTGACCGGCCTCTATCTCCGGTTCTAATTAACATAGCGACATAAATTTTACCTTTTTGGTTTCGTCTCGATGAGCACTTTCAGATGGAAGTTCAAAAAGTCACCACAGGTGGCGCTGTGATAGCATCAAAATTCATCGAAATTCAAAGTCACTTTTCTCAAAAACGGCATTGTGCAAGTTAATGAAATTTTAGTATGTTGTAGTCCAGTCTAGGACGTTTCCAAAATGGTGCGTATGCGCGCTGTGGTTTCAATAGAACCGGAGATATGAGGGGTCAAAGTTCACGAAATTCAAAAAATCATATCTCCGGTTCTATGTGACCGATTTTGATGAATGAGGGCTTAAACGAAAGATCTCACCAAATGCTACAACTTTCTAGAACATTTGAACTTAGTGGGACCAACACCAGGGGCGCCACAGTCGAAAAACCAATTGCAATATCACATAACCTCAATTATCTCGACTGTCGCTGAACCGATTTTGATGATTACTTCAACATAATTGTAGAGCACATTTGTCTCTACATTTCGTCCATACATCATTTTCCGCTCAGACTACGCTATCACTCCGATTTTGCCGTTTTAGTGTGAAAAAAATGATTTTTCCAATAATAACGCTTTGAAATCACTCAGATGCCAATTTGACTGCCTCTACTCCACCAAGACACTTAAAATAGGGGTTTAAATGGAAAGTCCCGCAAAATACAACAATTCTTTGATATAGTTGAAGTTCAACAAATGACTACTTGGGGAACTCTGGATGAAAAAACGAGTTAAGAAACAAAAAACCTCGCTTATCTTGGCTTCTGAGTAATCGATGAGTTCAAGTTCTACTGCAAAATTATAGAGAACATTCTGGTCTACATTTCACCCATATAACACTTTTCTGTCAGTTCATCCAAATCCTTGATATTTTGGTTTAAATACAAAATTTGTATAATTTCACGAATTTGATTCAAGATAACTGAATGGCGTCTCCCAACTTCAGCTCCAAATCGAATTTGCATGCACTCCGAGTTAGCTCACGTTAAGAATCTCACCTACATAAGCCGGTTAGGATTATCTGTCCCTTTTATTAAAATATGGAGATTTAGAATGAGAATAGATATAAATAATTAAGATTTTATGTATTCCAGGATCGTATAAGTTTTCTTAGAAATGATATGCAGTAAACTATCCTAGGCGAAATAACCCTGTTCATTTGTAAATCTAACTTCCTCACTTCCTAGATAAAATACTGAATTTGATGTACAGATTTCACAAGAAAAAATCATCACGTATTTCATTTAGTTTAACCTCGTTTTGCTAATTCCTTTGGTAAATTTCTTCATAATTTACGTTTTTTTCGATCACAAGAAATTGCAGTTTAATACTTTACATAGTTTATTAAACTTTTTATTTGAGATAGTTATTAAAGAGTTCGACCGACCCCTCAATTTCTAACTTCTACTCTCCGGGGACTACTTTTTTCAAGATCTCTCCATGTTTCAGTCGATTCCTGAGAAATTGCACCACGTTGTTTGTTTTTCCGTTCATCTGTCCGTCCAGCCGTTACCACACCTCGAGGCAAAACGGTTAGAGATATCAACTTAAATCCTTCGGGTAATCTCCCCATAAGTTAGTCCTGGAACCATTAACACATTCCTCACTTCTCCGCCCCTCCTCATACTTTCCAAAACCATGTTTTTTTTTAAATTGCTCGAAAACGCGTCGTAGTTTTTTTTTATTTTTCGTTATATTTTAAGGATTTGTCAGGTGGAAATTTCCGTTATACACTAAAATACCATTGAATCATTCCTAATAATGATTTTCCAAGGTCAATGGTAAAATGAACTCTTGAAAACATATTTCTCTACTGAAGGGAGTTCTACGGGAGCTCATTAGAAAAGTCTTGGAATTCCTAATAGAGCTGAACAAATTTCAATCATTCTTCAGTCGGTAATGAATCAGTGTTGAATCAGTAAGAAATTGTTATTGAACATCAATTTGTATCTTTAAAATGAGGGTGTTCTAACTGGATTTTCTTTGTATCTACATTTGTTCGACACGACCGACGTATCGTTAAATGTCAGTTCGGTGTTATGAAGTGTTCGTTTGAACGGACAATTACAGTGGTACATTCTGAGGAAATTCTGCCAAATCAGCAAACCGGAGTGAGATCAACAAATCCGTGCGAAATCAGCAAATCGGCACAATTTTTACGAAAGATCGGTATATCATAAACCAATGATCTAAAGAGCGAACCATTAGCGGCACAGTTATCTACCCCTTATAAAAAAATATCTTGACGAAATTTTGGCATTGCCTCATTCAGTAATATAGGAAATAGGAGATTTCCTTCAGAAAGGCAATTTTTGACGGAAATTGCTGTCAATTTAAGGCAGACAGAAGCTTATATTGTAAACTGTAGTATTAATTGTCCTAAATCTTGTTTTATGAGTCCAGTGGGATGTATTAACACTAAACCTACCGACTGTTTTTGGTCGTTTTCCCTAGTACGCTCGGTCAAATGACAAAGACAAATGACCGCTGTAGGGTTGCATACTCTACAAATTTTTCTTGGAAAAGAGCAAAAAATTAAAATTCAAACAATGAAAAATTTATTACATGCGTATTTTAAAAATATCATTAAGTTTTATAGCGACATTACACAGTGTTAATTTTAAAAAGTTTTTAAACTGGTTAGTTTGACAGGTCTTGGTTCGCTAAAGAATTCGTTCTTTTCAAATCAATAGACTTACAGTAGAACCTCGCTATAGGCCATCGCTCTATAGTCCACAATTTATCGACCGTTGATTTCAAAACACTGATTTTAAGTTAGGTTATGTTTTTTAGTACGCGACATGTAATGTTGTGATAATTATTTTAATATTTTTGATAAATTTTATCGAGTAGTTGTGATAATTGTGATCCAGAATGAAGAGAGCGAGGACAAGTACCACAATCGCAAAGAAAGTGGAAGCCGTCGAGCAATTTCAATACTAAAAGTCGTTGATAATTTTAAAAATTGACATGGACTACAGTGCGACCGAAGTGTCAAATTTGGAACCAAATATGGACTATAGCGAGGCTCTACTGTAATTTTTGCCAGAGCTTTCGACCCTTAGTGATTTTTCGATTGATACATGGGGTGGAATAATAACTTTTTGATACTATAGAATCGATAGTATCGATAAATATAATATATATCTGTCAGATTAAGTGAATGTCGACTTTTTATTTTTACACATTGTTGAACCATTCATATTGACATTGTTAAAAAAAAGTAATTGTTGATAAATATCTATATTACTAACAGGAAGTTTAGCTATCGTTTAAATTTTTCGGAATCGATAGTCGATAGTATGGAAAAGAAGTCAACATGTCACTCCTGCTTTCATCTAAATAGACGGGAATTGCCTTTAGTTTTTATATGTGTTGCTCGCATGAATTTTAACCTGAATTGCAAATGTCTAATTTTGCTCATTTTCTTAGCATTTCCGGTAAGGATATTTTGAGATAATCCATGGAAAGGTGTTAATGAGAATTCGACCTCAAACAATAATTCGGTTTCAAAAGTTTTGAGGAAATTTTATTTTGAAATTTCTAACCTCAATTTATTAAAAATTTAACCTTATACGGGCTTCAGACCTAAGGCTTAGCCATATGACCTAACCTCTTTAATTTCTTATCAATCAAGATTTTTTGGAAAATTTTCACTTAAAATTGGACAATATGGGAAAGAGATCCATTAAATCATGGAAAATAAAACCAATGAAATTGGTTGTATTTTCGAATTTTGAGATCACCGAGAAGTGAGCTAAGCCTTAGGTCTGAAGCCGGCATTACTTTGTTACTTCAGAGATTCATTTTGCTTTGATTCAAGCTGTAATCGTAAAATTTAGCAAACGTATAAAGTTCTCTGAATGCTATTGTACTCATTTGAGAGATATCCATTAAAATGTCAAAAAATTGTTAATTAATATAGGGAGGCTGACTATTGAGTCTGTGCTCCGCATGTCCCTTTCTAACTTATAAAAAATTCGCTTATTGTATAATAATACAGATTGTGAATATATGTGCTCAAAAAAAAAAAAAAAAAAAAAAAATTGAGAGAAAATCTTGTGAAAAGGAAATGGTTACATGGTTTTTATCGAACCTGAACCCTCGTGGTATGGTAAGTTTATGAAATTCCAAGCATGTATTCTTAAAATTTCTTGAATGAATTTCGTCAAATTCGCGCGGATTCAATTTCACAAAATAAACGTGGGAGCTTTTTGAAGCTTTCCTAACGAGATTCCTAGAAGAGTCTGCTTGACTCTATAATTACTCTCTCCTCCCCATTTCAATTGTTTTTCCTCTGCCACAAATGCTAATGACACTCAAACACCATCTTCCGCTTTTCTCAGAAGTTCTATCGCATGGAAGAAAAGACAGTATCTTCATTTCTGGTGAATAAACTGTCTTGGAGAGCTTTTCAACAGGTTGGATCGGTTGGATGAATATTGTGAATTTGAATGTGCCATTCATTGAATGAATTTAGCCATAAAATTGACTTTCACAGCAAATTTTGGCTTTAATGAGTATGATTACATCAATGTTCTACAAATGCCAACATGCATTGTGATATTTATTCAATGGCAAAATGTTCAGTTAATTGCACAACTCTTCAGTATTTGTGGTGATTGATGTTGAAATGGAAAACAAATAATTTTGTTATGGTTGGAATAAAATATTCATGTCTTTGTCGACATGCTGAGTGAATCAATAAGCCAATTGATCAGATTTATGCGTTAGCAGGAAATGTGATGAAGGGATATTTCCTCCCTCACATTTTATTGTCAATAAACTCCTCTCTACTTTTCTGCTTTTATCAGATGCACACTACTGCATGGAAATTATCAGAAATTTCCATCACACTGGTTTACTGTTCCCTGGGAAAATAAATTCAATGGGGGATCCTCCTTTAATCAATGTCACATCATTGCCTTTTCAATTATTCAGTATTACCTTCTCTCACAGTCCAAATTAAATATTTGACTGTTTTAGTTTGATTTGATGGTCAAATGAGATATCACTTAGCAAGTTCATTTTTAATTTTATCTTTTTGAGGTTTTCTTCCCAAAATTTACAAACAGAATTCGATTGAAATTGCTGAAAATTCATCTAGGTTTGATCAACAAATGCAAAATGATTGCAATTTGGTAAATTCTGTGGACATTCTTATCTCCATTGATTGGTTCTGGTCAGTATTCTGAAAGCTTTGTAATCCAATTTGGGGTATGCAAATGAAAGTTTTCCACTGTCTTGCACTTCCGTTTCTACTTGGAAATTTATGGGGTAATTAGTGGAAATAACTTTGCTGGTTTTGAGGTTAAAAGCTCTCTCGGTACTTTTTGTTCTTCTTTGCAGACTTTAGTGGTTTTTATGAATCGTTTAGCTGGAATTTGAGGCATTTTTTCGCATGAAGAAGTATCTTTTGTTCCTCCAGAGAATGTTTGAGTAGCGCATTTTTTCGAATAAAAGTCTGAAAAACATAATTAACCAAACACTTTATAATTCACGAACAATCACTGAGAGAAATCCGAAAAGTTAAATTAGCATTCCAGAAATGTTTATTTTACCCTGCATTATTGATCCAAAATCGGTGTAAATATTACCCTATTTAGGTGTATTGGGGGTTAAAGTTACCCTTTTCTATGTTAATTTTACCCTTAAAAGGTGTAAAATTAACATTAAAAAATGGTGATATATTTTTACACCTAAAAAGGGTTAAAGTTAGGAGGAAAAAAAGTTAATAGCATCTTCTTTTTTTCTCAGTGATGGATTAACCACTGAACTTATTACTGAACCCTTCGGATTGAGAGAAATTAATCCAATCGTCATTTGGATCAAGCCCCTCTACTTCGGATTAGAATTCACCGAAAAGCATTACACGGGATTTTTTCACATTCTCAGCAATATAGCTCAATTTCAACCAATAAAAAAGTCACAAGGAAAAGCCTCACAGGCCACAAAATTGCGATGTGATAAATTTAATTATGTGTTCATTTCTGTGATGATTTTTCTATAAATATTCATGAAAATTATTCTTCTTCAAGCAATTGAATTTAGCGATGTGCTTTTTCTTTCGTGTTTTTTTCTTTGCTCCTGAATATAATTAAAATTTAAATGAATAATTAAATGTTGATACTGAACTCTGTGTTTGCTTTTCACTCTCTAATTTTTCCTAAAGTATATTTTTTTCTCAAGTTTTTCTTCTGTTTTTTTTTGTATTATCTCACGGTCTGTGATATTTAATTACGCGACTTTTCTACACAGAATTCAACCATATACAACGAAAGTAATAATTTTCAATATTCATTTACTGTTATATAATTTAACACTAAACCCAGCAAGACCCGGTCAATTGACCGGTTTATAATTACCACATATTTAAACGGTACAATGTCACCATAAAACTTTATGAATTTCTTAAAATATGCATGTAATATATTTTTCAGTTTTTAAATTCTAATTTTTTGCTGTTTTACAAGACAAATTTGTTGAGTATCCTACCCTACCGCGGTTTGTCATTTATCCGAAAAACGATCGAAAACGGTCGGTAGATTTAGTGTTAAAATGAATTTCTAACTCTGCTTTGCATGAATCTATTCTTACCGTACATGCAGGTAACTTTGCATTCCAGGATTGACTTTGCATTGGCACCCCTGTTTTATACAAGTTTTGCTTTAATTCTAGGACTGAAGGATGGTTTGACCAATAAGCCAGTGACCAGTGTATTCTATAACAAAATAACAATATTATATGACAAATCATAGGGCTCAAATTGAGAAGCAGGGTAACATTAATGGCCAATGAAGGGTCAATGAAGGGCACTCAATCACAGCGAACAGACTGGGCTTTTCTACATGGTCATTGCTTTTTTACACGTGGAAAAAATATTCAAAAAATTGCGGCACCAAACCAATTTTTGCATCAATTTAATGTTTTTTCGTACTCTGAGACAATATTCTTTAAAGAGAAAATGTTTTATTAGTAAAAATTGCCAAATCTAAACATCTCGAATCAAGAGCAAAAAGCGATTGACCGGTCAATTGCTTTTTGCTCTTTTCACAAGGTACATATAATCGGAAAATGTTACTAATATATCATTTTCTTTTTAAAGAATATTGTCTCATAAGGCGTAAAAAAGGTTGGTTTGGTGCCGCAATTTTTTGATTATTTTTTCCACGTGTAAAAAAGCAATGAAGGCGTAAAAAAGCAATGACCATGTAGAAAAGCCTAGTCTGTGCGATGTGAATGGGTCAAGTGGTAGAGCACTCGCTCTATAATGCAAGTGTCCCGGGTTCGAATCCCCTTTAGGTCACCAGGAATTTTTCTGGTGTTAAAGGTGTTCGGATTGCATCCAGTGAGCTTCACTGCACTTGATACCAGGGGCATGGGACTGACAACCTCATCCCATACAAGAAAAAAAATAATGCATCTCTAGAAATTTCCTTGTGGGAAGGCCTTGTTCCTCCATGGAATGTTGTGCCAACATTATTATTTAGAAAAGCACTGGAATTTTTTAAGGGGTTAGGTGAGTCACGCAGAACTAAAATTTCATTAGAGGAAAGTGTCCATCTATGCTTCGTACGATCTCAAGCTTCGCAATAACTAAATCTTTCCTATGTTTCTTATTAAATGTGACTCCTCAATATATTTTAAAAACTAAATTTCTACTACTAGCTGCGTAGTGTATAAAAATGTCGACAAAAGTATATTTTTCCGTATTTTTCAAGGTATATACCTCTTGAAAATGCCATTTTGATAGATTCACTAGCTAAAACATAAAAAAGTCATTTAAAAATCTCGTTGATTTAATGCGTTCTGGCAGATATGACCCCTTAACAGTGTTATCACTTGGGCATTGAAACTTTAATCCAATTCACGCTAATTTTCTCGTGAACATTAAGCGGCCTGGGCAGAGGCATAACATTTCCTATGTTTCCCATATGTTTCTAGCGAGCCGAAAAAACTTTTGAGTTCATTAGCTGTTTTCTGTCAATGTAGAATGAATTAGCAAAAATACTAATATAAAATAAAAGCCAATTTAATAACGAATAGGCAACCGAAAACCCTAAATTGGCAACCTACGTAGTTTTGGAGATATCTCGTGAAATATGTACGAAAACAGGGAAAAATTACACTAAAACCGATCGCATTTTTCAGAGCAAATGTCACCTCCCTGGGCCTAGGCATCTCACTACAGTGGCGCAATAGGCAACACCGTTGGTTGTTCCAAAAGGAAAATTTAATGAGGTCACGCCCATTTGAAGAATACATTTATATTCGTCTTATCTGTTTTATTTAATTCCTTATTTAAAATTCTCATATTTTGCCAATAATCATACAAGACAGTCAAAAGAGCAAAACATTAATAAAATATTTAAATGTTCATTCGGTAAAAGGGGTGTGGCTTATTTTTGATGGGTGGACCTTTATACATTTTGAGATCACAAATTTATTAGTATGATTAGTTTTTCAGATACCAGATTTTCTGAATATTAAATAGTGAAAATTTTGAAATCTTAATTTTAGTTGTACATTATTCGCCTTGGCGAAAGTTTTCAGGCTTCGCATATACCCTGGCTTCACTGAGAGAAATCCGAAAAAGCCAAATAACATTCCGGAAATGTTAATTTTACCCTGCAGTATTGATCCGAAAACGGTGTAAATATTACTCTTTTATGTGTATTATGGGTTAAAGATACCCTTTTTCATGTTAATTTTACACTTAAAAGGGTGTAAAATTAACATTAAAAATTGTTGATATATTGTTACCACCAAAAAGTGTTAAAGTTATGAAGAAAAAAAATTAAGCGCACCCTCGTTTTTTCTCAGTGTTCGAACACTTCATATTTCTCCTACATATTTTAATAGCTAGTTTTTACATATTTCCTTAAAAAATCGTTAAGAAAATCTGAGTGTGTGCAAAGCTTGAAAGCCGTCCCCTACCACTAAAAATGATTAAAAATATTTTACTCGATATTAACTTTGATAAAATGTTGTTGGACGTACAGGTTTTTCACAAAATTTTATGAAAGTTTATGCATTTGTAGAGTGGTTTATCATTACACATATACCTTAATTATCTAAATTTATTTGCGATTTTAAAGGTGGTGTGGATTTTAACAAAATTTGAAGCTGTTAAACCAATGAATTTACCTGATATTTCGGTTAGATTATTTTGCATATTCCTACCCACTGACCACATTGTTATGCTGTGGCTGTTTTCGATCAATTACCGGAAAATGACCACGGAGTTCTGGTTTGAAAATGATGGACACTGGAGCTTATGACCACCTGTCGAACACCGAAGAATAATTGAATTTTCCCTCGTGAATTACAAGAGCTTTTCACTAACTGAACCTCTCGCGAATTTCTGCATGGAAATTGTTTTAGAGTTTTGTGGGCGGGGGCAGGGTGGAGAGATTGTGTCATGAAGAATGTAATGGCATATTTTGAGCTATGATGTAAATTTCGAATAAGTTAATTTCAGTGAGGTGTGAAACATTTCTCTTGTACGTGAGACAAGTGGGTTTTGCTATGTGCTTTTCCCATGTGGAAAGTAGGGGGGCAAAAAGCTTTGATATGCAAATGAGAAAGAGCGACTTTTGCTGAGAAGAGCTCATACACTAAATAACACGACAACTCTGTCGCAGATGCTGACATATCATCAACGTTGAACTAATGAAGATATTGATTTGTGGTTATTTGTGAAGGATTTATCGGAAAAGCTCTCAAGAGCTTCACTGGGAAATAAATCCAATTGGTTTTAAACTCTTCTACACCAAGTATGTGATAAATTAAATACCAACAACGCTTTTCAATCTTCAATCTCATAAACTCACCTAATTTTCCAATTAATCCTAACACGGAAGCAACGAGCCAAAGATATAAATATAAAAATGCACAATCACTGGGATATATTACCTTTTTGTGTCTGAATCCGAACTACTTCTCATAAAATAAAATCTATGTGCAGTACGTTTTGAAAGGGGAAATTCTAATATTACCACTTTTTACGTGTTTCATCAGTGCGTTCCCGTCGACTTAATGTTAAGGGCCAAGCTTCAAAGCAAAGCGGTCGAAGAGATCTTTACAACCACGCGTTTATAAGCTCATGTAAAATTCTTAGAATATACATTTTCAAGAAAAATAAAATCAGAATGTTATTCTTTCCGCCCATTCAGCCGTTAACAACGCTAGAAACCAAACGGTTAAAGATAGAGACTTGGGGCCTCCGGGCAATCCCCTTTATTAATCGACTTAAGGATAATTCATAATGAATATTTTTAATGAAAAACCATTTTCTATTGTTTTTATGAAGTTAAGATTGAAACGGTTACCTGTTAAATAATTTTAGAAAACATTCTGTCACTTGAACCATCAATTGTCGTATCAAACTTGTTATATAAAACAGCAAATTCATGTATACTATTGCTACAAGAACTGCTACTTAATAAACCACCTAAAAAAGAAGGTTCTTGACCAAATCCAATAGAGGAGAGGTCCATATAGATTTCTACCGTAAAAAAGGACATGAGGTCGAAAGACCTCGAAGACGTGACGACCCTGCACTGACTGCCCTGGCCAAACTCCACCTATTGGGACATTCCTTTTATTTCAATCTATTTCTTTCAAAATCTGTTATAAGGGTTTCAGATCTAATACAGGCTTCAGGCCTAGGCTTAGGAATATTAATAAGACCAAATTTCCTTAGATTCTGAAAAATAAATAAAATCGATTGCAGTTGATGTTTTCGAGATTCTCGAGAACTGGGTTAAACCTCTCTGGTCTGAAGACATTCTAAGACTTACTCGTATGGCTTAAATGATTTAATTTCTTAGTAGTCTATTTTTTTTGAGAAATTTACATTAGGATTAGAATATTAAGGGCAAATGATCAATTAGATTTAAAAAAAAAATAAATCAAATTACTTTGTATTTAGGATTTTTGTATATTCGGAAACTGAACTAAACTCTAGTCTGAAGACCGAATTGTAAATCAGTGAATAATTTCACGAAAATAATAGGTATGCTAAAAGTTTTTGGGAATATTTTCTCAATTAATGATAAATGAAATTATTTATTGTTTTATTTAATGTTTTTAAAAGAAATTTCTAAGTATTCTTGAAGTTGATTTTTATTTATTTGTATTGATTTTTCTTGATTTCTATTCCCCTATTGAATAAATTAAATGCTTAATAAATAACTCGAATGCTTAATTTTTTTTAATTCTGTTGCAAGGATTTCTAAACTTTTTGACTAATTCTTCTAATTAGAAATAAATGAGAATTTTTAATGAAAAAACTTGTAACTGCAACCAAACGGTCATGCACTGAGAGAAACCCGAAAAAGTTAAAATAACATTCCGGAAATGTTAATTTTACCCTGCAGTATTGATCCGAAATCGGTGTAAATATTATGCTTTTTAGGCGTATTAGGGGTAAAAGTTACCCTTTTTTCATGTTGACTTTACCCTCAAAAGGTGTAAAATTAACATTAAAAAATGTTGATATATTTTTACACCTAAAAAGTGTTAAAGTTATGAGGAAAAAAAGTTAATCGCACCCTCTTTTTTTTCTCAGTGTGTAATATTGCAGTAATATAAGCGTATTTACATAAATAAGAGTCTTATTGTACTAAAACTCAACAATTCAAACTTGAAATACTCCCTAGAGGATAAGAGACTATACTTACTTTATTTAAAGGTCTAAATTTCGAAAAATGTGCGTCCAGGAGTATTTCCGTTTTTCTTCCGTTAATTATCGGTCTAAGGGTCAAGCAGTAAAGGATATCGACTATAGAAACTCCACATCTTATGTATTTTTTTTTTTAGACGTTTATGCCGAGCGCACAATAATTTTTGACGTGTAAACGTTTTTGACATTTCAAAGACAGTTAAAGAGATCTAAGCCTAGTCATCTCGCTCGCTCTCAAAGACAGTTTCGAAAAAGTGTTTACAGAACAAAAGTTAATGTGCGTTGGGCATTACTCGTAGGTTTTTATCAAAAATCATTTTTGTCTTGTTTATTTCTAAACGATGTCATCGATTTTTCTTGTTTTAGTGAACTAACTTAAAGAAAGACCGTTTTATTCGTTTTTATTAGAAATAAGATGATTTATAAACCCTTTTGAGTTGTTAGTAGAAGACTTCTACAATATTAATAATTTAATTTAAATTATTAAACATTCATGTAAAACCAATAAAACCAAAAGTACCATGTGGCCATTGTCGTCTTAACTTTGTTTATAACCCCCAGCGAAATAGGCAAAAAGCATCTTTATGAATTCTATTTTTAGGTTTTAAATAATACGAGTTTTAGGTGTCTGCGATATTTTATATTTTTCATAGAACTCATTAGAACATCATAGAACAACAGATTCATAGAACTCAAACTCAAGTATAGTCTGCGAAATTTTCTCACCCATTTTTTTTAAATTTTTAATCGACTGACTGCTATAAAAAAATATAGCATATTATAGATATTTTACCTATCAATTGTTAAACGACTATCAATATTTGCAAAGCAATTCGCATTCCTGTATTGAATAGATTAACGGAAGAGTCAGAAAATTTTATGGTATCAATTTGGCATGATGTAAGTGACATAAATATTGCAATTGACATTTCATCTGCACAAATTGTGATTTTCCTCCCAGGATATTCCTCTCTTTTGACCTTTTTCCCACTGACAAAACATCCACAAACCAATCTTTGTGACATATAAATCATCCTTCACACGGAAAATATTAATAACACCGCCTCAATGGTATTTTCTGAGGGGCAAAATGTCAAGATGAGTGCGAGAAGTGGAATTAATTTATGAAATACCTAGCGCAATATTTGAATGAGAAATGTGCACAATGTGCTTTCTGATTCAACTGTTTTTGGGGATGAGAATATGAAAGCAATATGAAACACTTGAGGAATTCATTACATTTGCTTCCTATCACATCATAATAATTTCATTTTGTCACGATGATGAACAATTGTGGAAAATGAAGAAATAAATTAAACTTCTAAGACAATATCCTGCAAACTTCATTATATTTGTGGTCTTTTGCTTTTATTGCGATGGTGAGTTGTGGATACGAAAAACGACGAATAAATATTGACGGCTGAGTTAAGATTACCTGGTCTTTAATAAATTCTAGATTAAAGATACAAAGTATATTTCAAATATTTAAAAAATCATAAAAAAGATGATCTTGATGAAGATGATAGATATTAATGAACTGGAAATGAGTAGTAATGCAAACCGCCGGCTTTTAGATCACGCAAATTTTTAATAGCTTACTATTCAAGGATAAGATAATCTTGCATTAGTGAAGTATATAGTTAAGTGAAAATTTCAGGTAGATTAGAAATTTACAGATTTCTTTCTTGTATTATATTTAATATTTAATAATCTCAACAACTTTGTTGGAAATATTTTTCATAATTTTGAGTATTTGTCAAGCTTGCAGAACAAAAATAGTATAAAAGTGGCGTATAATTATTTCTCTGAGTGTTTTTAGTGTTACAATGGCGTTATCTGAGGAATCATACGCCACTATTCCACTGAACATGAATCCTACGCCACTGTATCACTAAACGGTAATCATTTTTTGACATTTCGAGGAATAAACAGTGACAACATAACCTAGTTCGCTCGTGCAGTGCAGTGGATTGTTTTCTAGAGAGAAATTGCAAGATGGAAAAGGTTTACAATGGACCATTGCCTCTAAAAGACACAAAGAAACGTGATCTTATTTCTTTGTGTGAGGGAAATCTTATTCCAAAAAAGCAAAACACATTTTATAAAAATCTTGACTAAATTGTAATTCGAATCTTGACTTTCTTAATATAAAAAATGTCAATTGTATATAAAGTACAAAGAGATCTGAAGAAATGAAAAGGATTCATGGACAAATAAAATGAAATATAAATAAAATACACAACTTTTCATTATTTATTTTTAATTTCAATGGGTCTATGATTTTTAAAATTAATTTATGGTCGAACAACAAAAGAAATATTGTACAAATCCAATAAAAAATAATTCTATTAAAATTTAAATTACTAAACAAGAGGCGTATCTTAAAATCCTTGTCTGGATTTTTAGTATTACAGTGACGTATAATTTTGGCAATTTTGCCGCATAAGTGTAAAAGTGACGGATAATTCTTTAATTCTTTAAATAACTATATTTTTAGGTAATAAAAGTCCAACATTTCGAGTTCCACATATGTGCTCTATCCAGTGGAATCATATACAAACAATCTTTAAAATTTGTTAATGAAAATAAGAAAATATTATGAAATTTAGTTTTTGAAGCCGTCTCCTGAAAAATGCTGAAATCTGACATCCGCCATTGTAATATTCAATGTGCGATATATAATATGAACAATATTTCGAATGAAATAATATTTTCTAATTTACTTTAATAAAACTTGAATTTTTACAAAAAACAGCGAGAACTTTTTGGTACATCCAATATGATAGATATCCTGGTGATTTAACTATTCAAAAGTATTCTGACATATAAAAAACTCATTCTTTTTTAAATCAAAACTTTAATTCGACGTTTTACTGATAATTTTTGTTAATGATCAAGTATATTTTTCACTGACCAAATAAATTTTTTACAGACCGTTTTTACTAAAATATTTATTATTTATATATAATAAATATAATATTTTACCCAGGATTAATATATTTTTTGTTTGCATTAATCTTAAATGTTACTTCTCTTTTTCTTTTAAAGATTTACATTTTTACTGACTAAAATTTAATATCTTACTGATTATTTTTAATGCTGATTTATTTTTTTGACTACAGGTTTTTATGAATAATTTATTTGCAATTCACAATATCATTCATCTTAAATCTATGTGTTTAGCAACTCTACAAATGAAGGTCGTCCGATGGAAAATCACATTAAAGGGAGAAATAAAGAAGTAAAACCGTTCTGCAATGTTGATTGTCTCACGGGAAATTTTCATCGCTTATTCTTCTTTGGATGTGAGAATGTGGGAGAAAGGTGAAAGGACTTATGAATCTATAGATGTGGAAACAAACGATTCAGTTTTGCTGATAAAGACTATTTGCTTGGACCGAAAATCCCCCCAAAGGCTGAAGAGACAAAATAATTAACCATTATGGAGAAAAAGCTCTAATGAACTTGAGTGGCGTAAATTTCCAAATGGACCCCTCGAGCTTTTCCCGGCGGAAAATCCCACTCAAACAGTCAGATGGAAATTGTCAAGAAGTTCCCTCGCTTACGACTTAGAGTCTGGATGGCAGTGATTTTAATTCAAACGACTTGAGCGGGGATAATAAACAGCCAGGGAGATGGAGAAGACAAGAGGATTTTGAGGTATTTGATTGCTTTCTGCAAAAATAAATCTCCGAAGTGGATGGTATTGGAGAATAATACGGTTATTTTGCAGAAAAAAAAATAACCAATCACCTTTTGTGCCGGTGGAAAAGCTCTTGCGTGAGCTTTCCAATCAAAATTTTTTTATCGCTGAGCAAATAATTGAAAAGTTACGTGCTTTAGTGCTTGGATTGAATGTTGTGGTTCCGTTGATTTAAATGAGCGTGAACATAAATAATGAATCTATCGATATTTCCAATAAATCAACCAAATTGCTGGTCATTTCGTCCAGGAGTGTTCTAAATGATTTTCTCACATGACAAAATAAATTCCTAAATTCATCCACTTTGGGTCTATTTTTTTGGAGCCATTGTTATTACAATAAAAATGCCTTGAGGATGTAACTTCACGTGTCCAGGGAAAATGTTGTAAAGTAATATTTTCTCAAAATTAAACCGAAATATCTGGCTTTCAGTGCAATTTCCGAATGGCACTGACATGCTTTTGTTGGGTGTATTTGCCATTAGTGAGAATTTGCACAACAGCAATTTCATTGTGGCTTTCCATAAGCACAGACCACAAATTTTCCAGCCATGGCTCAACAGCGCCCGTCTCCGCATATTTGTGATATGAACTAAATGGATTCACCACGACAGTGGAAGCTGAAGAGGCATCTAGAAGGGAAAGTTCCCAAAAGCTCCACTAAAGTCACAAATTATTTCCTAAATTCATTTTACTCTCCCTTCTCAAATTCACAAGACCATCCAGGAGGGAAGATATTAAAGAAATAAATTTATAGAAAATTATATTGCTATTACATTGAAAACATATAATCTTTCAAAATTGCTTTTAAATTTTCCTTGAAAAAAGCACGTGGTACTAACAGATAGTCTTGAGATCGATTCAAATAATTCTTTCTATTAAATATGAAAATTTCCAATTTTAACTTAAGCCTAATATTCCCCACAAGAATTTTATTAGTACACACATGTTCTAAAAATTTATCACTACTCCGCGGAACTATTTATCTCTCACAAAAGCTTCAAAACGGCAATGTTTACAACGACTTAAGTTTTACAGTTCTGATTAACAAGAAAGTAACTATATAAATTGCTTTAGTACAGACATTGACATCTGAGGAATATTTAAATCAATATTTGACATTGGATTTTCTATACGCTCTGAAGAGCTTTAAAAAGAACTTTCATAACGGCTTACAATTTCAAAATTTCAATTTATAAGATAATTAATATGAATACATTTAGTAAAAACATGTGCTAAAGATTTATAAGTAATTGACATTTTAATAAATTATCTCACACAAAAGGTCCAAAACAGCAATACTTACGACGCTATGTTGGAAATTTCATTTTGTAGGAGTTTTGTCCATAAGGAGATTTAGTACAAACATGTGCTAAAGATTTAAATAAATATTTAATATTGTAACATCTAACGTTTTAAAAAGCTTCCATATAGTAACATTCCTGATGTCTTGAAGTATTATAATTTTAGGTTTTAAGATATTTTTGTCGTGACTTATTCAGTACAAATACAGTGCCCGCTTTGTAATCCGGATGATTGGGAGACAATATGACAGATGTCCGCTTCGTAATCCGGAAGGATTTTTTGAATTTGTTCTACGTCTCGAAAATATAATACAAGATTTTTTTGAAGAATTAGTACAAAAGTATTAAAGAAGATTAAAAAGACATAATTAGACAATTTTCATTTATTAAACAAAAACCTTACAGGATAAGTCATTTTCATTGTTAACACACATGCATACATAACCTCAAAATTCATTTAAATGTAACCGTCGAGAACTCGTCCGGATTACGGCGATCCGGATTAGAGAGCGGGCACTGTATGTACTAAATAATTTACAAGTACTCGACATTTTGATCTTTTGACAAAATTCTGAGGGTTTAGTGTTTAACATCAAATCTGGCTCGTACAGAAAACTGGGCCATTCTCAATGGACTGTCTTTTAACTCTAAAAACTCATAGACCTTTATTATCTCCAGGAGACCCTTATCAGAACACTCAGTCGCACTTTTGATTCCTGGACTCAGGATGCGTGGACTTCTGGTTCCGAGAACTCACTCGAACCATAAGTTTTATATGAAATCTAAAAAAAACAAAAATTTTCTGAGTTAAGGAAACTTATAATTTAGTACTTTGGTTTTAGTACTAAATCTTTTGACTATTCCAAGGTTTTTTTGTCACTTATGGATTAAGTAAATGTATGTACTAATCGATTATATTGGTTTTAAAGTTCTAAAATTATTTAGATTTAGTGTTAAACATTGCAATTTTGAAGGATTTTTTGCCACAAACAGCTTGTAATAAATCTAAAGCTTATATATAGTCATCCACATTGGTATTATTAAAATACTTTTATTAAAACATAAACATTTTATTAAATGGATGTTTTTAAATTCGTTTACCGCGAAAAATTATGCAAAGTAATAGAGAAATTCATGATCCATACATTAGCTGAAGTGCTGCCAATGATATAACTAGAGAATTTAATATTAATTATATGAATTAATAGGTTGGCAATTATTTTCATAATATGAATAATTACAGATTGGTTTTAATCACAAACATCAAAATTATTCTAATGGGAATATTTTATAAAAGATCCCTAATATCGCATACAATGAAAACTTCAATTTAAAATTGAGCCAATCTATGTGGAAATTTGAAATTAAATAATTTATTCTAGTTTCTCTTTAAAGGTAAAAAGAGAGTAGCAAGTTACATTCCCTCATGAATTGTGTGGTGGATATAAAAGTTGAAAGAAACTCAGTGAAGTCATTCAGTCATCGAGGTGTCTTCAAACTGTAAACAGTTCTAAAGAATTCTTCTACAAAACCTTCTCAAAATCCTCAAAATGAAGTTCATCCTTGCCGTGGCCCTCTGCATTGCCTTCGCCGTTGTCCTGGAAGCAGGAATCCCAATCAGCCACACGATGAGGCATGATGACTTTGAGCCCATCAAGGAGGACTGGGTAAGGACTCTCTTCAAGGATCAGGATTATTCCTAAGAAGATTTTAACAATTGAATTTTCTTTCAGCACATTCCCAGCTACGAGTACAAGTACGGAGTCCAGGACCCCAAAACCGGAGACCACAAGGAGCAATGGGAACATCGTCATCATGACATAGTCAAGGGAGGATATATGCTCCATGATGCCGATGGCACGAAGCGTATTGTAGAATACACTTCTGATCCCAAGACTGGTTTCCATGCCATCGTGAAGACTGAAGGACACGCCAAGCATCCACTGATCTACGGAATTGGTCACTAAATCCTGCGCCTGAATTTGAAATTGTAAACCGTTGAAGACAAATCATTTCTCCTCCAAGAAATCTTTTTAAATTAATTTTTTTCAAAACATTTTCTAAAAAAAGAAAAAAATATAAGCTGTGTGCAATTGAAAGAAAAAGCCTGAGGTTTTTAATAGTGTTATGAAATTTTAAAATTATTTTTAAACATAGAACAGGATTAGGGTAGGATTCTGCATGTCGAAACTTAAATATTTCCTTTAAAATATTACTATTCCATTTATTCATTGGACGAATTCGAGACTAATAGAACAGCTGAAAAATCTGCAGCTGCCAAGTCTCGAACCCGAGACTTCATAGTCATAGAGCCATTACTCTATTCACTGATTCACTTGCTCGGCTTGTTGTTTCCGCCTGCAATGAACATCGTTGTCATTCGTTGATGTACCGGTTGCTCACATGAATTTTAACCTTAAGCGTAAATGAGCGCAAATTGCTTATTTTTTTGACTTTTCTTTCCCTTTAGACGAGGGAAACTTAAGATAACGGCTTTAGGGATATTTTGCGATAATTTCGCGTCACAACAATATGTTGACACTCGAATGAGACGCTTTGAAATTCGAACTGGAAGTGTTTGTACTACAGCGAAATGAGAAGCCAAACTTTCCGTAGATTTTGAAATATTCGGAAATCTATTTGAAGATCCAAAAAAGACACTTTCCTACTTTTAGATAATTCTGCAAGGTGGCTGAGATACATCCTGTTCGAATTTCGAAGTGTTCAAGTGTCAAAATGTGATGGTCTTCACATTGTTGTGAGGAAAAAACAGAACAACGATGCTTACTATTCTTGTCCCATTACTTAATCACTCCATAATCACTGAGTAACTCTTTTGCCAGTTTTTCAGTGTGATATTTGATAAATTTTCCCTACCTTGTTCGAAAATTTAGTATGAAAATTCGAAATTGAATTTGAATTCTTCGAACTTCAACGAATTTTTGTGCAAATAGAGTTAAATTTACATTTTATCCAAGACACTATTGGAGAATCAAAATCTACTTGTGTTTAGGCTCTTTCTGGCTTTCGAAACCGATCTTCGAATGCATTTTCTCTTATGGCGTCAACACACTAGAAGCAATTTTCGTCAAAATATCCTTTTTTTAATTCGACATTTCTACCTACAGTGATAGAGGAAATTTTATTTAAAAAAATTTTTTTTACTAAATTATCATATATTGCTCCTAGAGTGTACACACCTCTAGGCAAACTGCTGTTGTAAATACGATGTATGCGGAACTTGTTTAGAATTCTGTGATTGAAAATGGTGAAATGGTTAAAGTTGTGTCATTCTCAAATAACTTTGTAAATTTCGTCATTAGAAAGTTTGTAATGTCAAATTATTTGTTTTTATGCAAAAAGCTTAATGTTTAGCGTAGCAGAAGCTAGGAAAATTGTATAATAGTTTATTTTAATAATGTCATCATTGCAAATTTTAGTACAGCATGATCTCTTCTGAGTGGGAAGTTACTCACTTTAATAGTAGGAAGACAAAGTGTTATGTAATTTGTAATAGTGACATATACAAATCAAATCTCGATTATAATTGATTGATGTAGTTCATTCAAAATTCATAATAACTTCCCTCGCCTCCCACCTATTCTCACAGCAATTGGTGTAATGAATGTATGCTAAACACTATAAAAATTTATAGGAAGGAAATATTAATTTCACAATTCGTGTAAAATAATTAGGTCGAACAAACAACATTCAGCTTTAAAGTTATTTACCTAAACAATATTAAAATGAGGAGGAATTCCAATTATTTCATTTCTTGATTTCTTTTCGATACACATATTTTGTTCAATAAATTAAAATTGCCTTGAACTTGAATTAATAGAAACCCATGCTACATTATTTTTCCAATTTTTTCTCAAATCTTAAATACTATTTTTAATTTGATTTTAAAAGGGGGAAGTGGGATTTTTTAAATGGAATTGAGTCATATCGTCAGTTAAATCAACATTTGTCGTAACTCCCTTTTGACAACTTTTCAGGAAACGAAATTTTCAATTCAATATTATTTTTCTTAAAAATGAGCCCCGAATACGATACTTTTGAGTCAAAATAATAAAAGTGACACTAATAAACTGTAAGTTAACACGAGAGAATCTTTATAAAATTATTTAAAAGCTGCAATATTGAGAAATATGCTCGATGAAACACATTAAGATTTTATCGTAACTTCCATCGTTTATAAAGCCGTAACTTCCAATGTATGGAGATCTTGGAAGTTACGACAATTTTCAAAAACACATTATATCAATTTGAATTATTCTAGTGATAATAAGCGCCTTGATTTGACTAAATTAGTCAATTAAACTGTTATCCCTGTCCCTAAAAGCTTTTATTCCGTAACTTTTATTGAATAAATATTGTGCGCCGTGTCGTTTGTTTTGTTTGGAATTAATGACAGATGGGCAGGGATTTTTCCTCACTTCTTTCTTGCAAATATTGAATTAAAATAATTTAATGTTGCATTATTCGCACGGTCTTTGGACATTTGGAAGAGTTTGTGAACGTTTTATTGAGAAATATTACATTTTTGCTGCAGATTACAAGCCATGCAAAACAGCAAAAAAAAGTTACGACAAATGCTGATTACTAAAAATTTTGTATGGAAATTTGTCGTAATTTCCCCAAAAATGGAAGTTACGACAAATTCTGATAAATTTTTCTTAATAAAGGGCACTTACGATATTTTTTGTTTAAAATAATTTTTATTGGGCTTATAAAAGTTTCTTTTTCACAAGTGCGTTTAACAAACAAAATTAAGCTGATTCCAAATATGTATATATCCCAAAATCGCAAAAATGAAGTTACGATAAATGCTGATTTAACTGACGATATAATGATGTAATTTAGCGTCTCAATCTATATATAATAGGACAAAATTTAAATATTATATAATTTATAATAGGAGAAAAATACCAATTTCAAAGCTGCCCCAAATTAAAAGCTACCCTACTTCCCCCTATTGGTTAGTAAAATATCTCTAAGATTTTGAGAATCAAAATCTGATTAGATTTCAGAGCAAATATGAAAGCTTTTTGGGTTTTAACAAAAATATTCAGAATATTCATTATTACTATATGGCATTTTCCTATTGCAAATATTTAATGAAGCGAATGGTTCATTCCTGTTCTTACCCCTTCTTCCACATTCCATTAACAATTTCTTTAGTTCATTTTAAGAAGAGGGGTATATAAACCAAAAGGTATTCAATGGAAGTCATACAGTCATCGAAGTGTCTTCGAACAGTAAACAGTTCTAAAGAATTCTTCTACAAAACCTTCTCAAAATCCTCAAAATGAAGTTTATCCTTGCCGTGGCCCTCTGCATTGCCTTCGCCGTTGTCCTGGAAGCAGGAATCCCAATCAGCCACACGATGAGGCATGATGACTTTGAGCCCATCAAGGAGGACTGGGTAAGGACCATCTTCAGGATTTACTCTTGGAAGATTTTAACAATTGAATTTCCTTTCAGCACATTCCCAGCTACGAGTACAAATACGGAGTGGAGGATCCCAAAACCGGAGACCACAAGGAGCAATGGGAGCATCGTCATCATGACATAGTCAAGGGAGGATACATGCTCCATGATGCTGATGGCACGAAGCGTATTGTGGAGTACACTTCCGATCCCAAGACTGGTTTCCACGCCATCGTGAAGACTGAAGGACATGCCGAACATCCATTTATCTACGGAATTGGTCACTAAGTTCCTTGTCATGGACTGAAGTATCTCTCCCGCAGAAGACAAAGCATCCATTTCTCTCCATAAATTATAATCTCCAATACTCGTGATATTATTAGTTGAAAATAAACAAGCAATTGTTATTCAATCAATTGATTTTCTATATATTCGCATGGTCTTGTGTAGTAATTGATGAAAAGAATAACCATCTCATTTACAAGAATACTTTCGAGGTATTTATTTTGTAACTTAGGAAATGTGAGTTTTTTTGCCGATACTTAAAGAAAAAAATAGATAGAATTTTCTTTGTTGGAAAAATTAGGTGTGATTCCTTCTAATCACACCTATTTTTATATCTTGAACCTAATTCTTGAAAGATGAATTTGAAATTTTGAACAATATTTCGTAAAGATGCCTAGCCCTTCTAGACCGAAAGGCCGTAAGCTTTAACGGATATTGACTATTAGTCATTCGATAAACTACTTATAAAATGATCTTAATGGCTTTAGCACACATTTTAAACCAGCAAAATTTCAAGAAATCAAGATTCACGCCCCCTTCGTTATTAGTTCTTCCACTATAATTAAGTCTCTCCCACTATTTCGTACTCTTCTTCTTCTTTTAACCCTTTAAGGACGATTGGAACACCGGTATCCCATAAAGAAAATAATTTTTCCTGAGTACCTAAAGTGATTTTTTTCTTATGTCTGTACATAATTGTAAAGTAGAAAATTGAGGAAATCTAGAATATTTTTTGCAAGTCTCTAGCTATTTGCTATGTAGTAAATATTTAAGTTCAAAAATGGCGAATTTTTAAATTCTCAAATTCATAATTGATTTTATTTATTTTTTATACTTCCAATTTTTTTTAAGCAAAACCCTTTTGGAAATAAAAACTACAATACTCATACGTAATATTTTTCATTAAAGCGAAAAATATTATTCATTGGTATTGTCAGAAAAATTACTTAAATTTTTGGGCTAATTTTGTCCCTATCGTTCATAGAAGCACAAAATACACCGAATCAGACTCTGTTGGACTTTTCAAGGTTAAGTGTAGGGGAAAGTGACCATGCTTGATACGATCCAAGCTTGATAATAACTATTTTTTTCCTATGTTAATCAATAGTTATGACTCATCGCAATATATTTCAACAGCTGGTGCTAAGCCTGACATTTCCTAAAAAAATTAGGATCCTAGCTCTTTTTTCCTAGTTTCAGGAAGCAAAAATCAAAAATAGGCACAAAACTGTAATTTCGATACATGATATTTCATAAGTATTTCTTAATTAATGTCGCTGTTCACGAAAACTACTATCATAGGCACATAGAGGGGTCATCAGTACTAATATTTATGTAAAAATATTTGTACTTGGTGGACACTGTTTTTGTGGGTGGTTACAAATTCAAAAATTCTACTTGTGTCCATCCTATATTTTAAGAAGGGTCCATGAATGATAATTTTAATGTGGCAACTATATCATTAGATGTTATTCTTTCATAATTACACATTTTGCAATCCGCCAATTTTACCGACAATTGACATAATCTTCAACCCTGTTGCCTAAATTTTAAGGTTGCAGAGTGTCATTTTCATAGACTCAAAGTGAAAAAATGGTTTTCGCTAGCGCCCTAATGTCATAAAAACATGGCTTAGAAAAATTACATAAAGGTGATTTTAAAACTAATAACCAGTCGTACAAACGATTTAAGCAGATAGATTAGAGTTTCGTCTAAATATTGATGTGCAATTTTTTGTATCCGGTGAATTTTTTGCAGTGAAAATGTGCCTCCGAATTGTCGAATCAATTATTATACAGGAAGGCCCCGGACCCAACTTGTATAAAAATCGCTACTGAATTTCCATTTTCTTCTTGAGGAAAATCTAAGGATTTCCAGGAACCATTTGAGGTTGGATTATGAACCTAATAAGTGAGACATTTTTTTGTCATAGTGGAAGAATCGCTTCGGTTTGTGTGTTAATCAGAAAATAATCACAAACCTTGGACTTTATTTTACAGTATCAAGCATGGTCACTTTCCCCTAAGACTTATCATTGATTATGTTTCTCAGTTTATCTTTTATTATTGGTTTTCAGTCCGTAAAAAGTGTCTCGTTGTTAAAGGGTTAAACATCACATCAAATTTTATTTAGTTCAATCTAAATTAAGGTGCGAAAGACTGAGATGGACAGGACATGGAATTATCCTAATCTGAGAGATGTGCTGGAGCTAGAAGTAAAAAAAAATGATATTCATTCTTATTTTCACTTTTTAAATAAAAAACGCTTTGTGTTTTTTTTTTATTTAAAGACGTTCTGATTTTTCGTAATTTTCGAAAATGTTTTAGTTCAGAAATTACTCTGGCGAACATTTCATCTTTCTGCGTCACTGATCTTCAAACATAAATTCTAACGTTTTAACAAGATTATATATGAACCCTCTATGGACAAGTAGAAATCATTAACCCAAGATCAAAAATATTTTTTGACTTTAAAAGGTTATTTTATCTAAAATATTAAATAATCAGAAAAAATATGCTTTTTGTTTTAAGGACATGGCTGTCTCACTTGTTCTTAAAGGATTTAATAGATTTAGTAAAAGAATTTCTGGACCATAGATATTTGCAAAAATTATGTTTCTTTGATGGTTTATTAAATCTTAAATGCATTAGATAAATTAGCAGTAAAAAGTTAAAATTGAGTAGTAACAAAAAATTTTGAAACAGTGATATTATCGTCCAAATTTTGGCAAAGGGAAAATAAAAGGCTTTTCATTCTATCTATAACAATTTTAAACGTTAAATATATAAATTAGACCCGTTTTTGTAAAGATTTAAGCTTTCTACTGACCATGATTAGATAGGGTAAGTGTGCCAAATTTCGGCATAGTTGCATGCAAGCGACAAAGTCTCATGTTTGAAATGAAATATTTTTAATGAAAATTGAATATTTTCTCTTTTGTTACTCTTTAAAAGGAGTGTTGCTTGGAACCTTGCAGTTAGTTTATCATCTTTATTTTCTTTAAAATCATTCTTAATACATTTTAAAATGAATAAAAATGTAGACATAGCATTGGTGGTCTATTTCGGCCACCTTCTTCTCATAGTTCCCCTTGCCCTTCCAGAATTCTTTTAATGTCTTTTTTAGATCATCTTGCTCGTCGAAGCAACATTTTTTGTTATTTTTTTGCTTTGTGCAATCTCAAGAGAATGCAAAAACTAAAAATTCATGGAAATTCGAGGAACAAAAAATATGGCCGAAATTGCAAGCTGGCCGAAATATGGCACACTTACCCTATTTTAATTTTTTACTGTACATTTTGAATTTTTACTGCTCGTTCTTTTTTTTTCAAATCTTAAATAACTTTGAACATATTCAAACTTAATCGCTTCGAATCGATTATGTCAAACTTAATTCCAATCTGACACAGGGTAAGGAAACCCACCCCGTTAAGACTTTACTTAACAACATCCAGCTTTGGGCACTATTTTAGGTCATAACGCTAGGATCTGATTAGGAGGTCTTAGTTAAGGACTTGTTTTTTTCTACGGACATCAATGGCGGATGAATGATATTGTCCCTGAAAGATAGGGGTTAATTCAGGATTTAATTTACTCTTACCTGGTCAGTCGGGTTTAGAGAAAACTATAATTTTAAATTTCCTATAGAAAGACGGTTATTTGCTGAATTTTCAACAATTTATTTTGCAGTCTAAACCTTAACCCAGTTTCTCATGATCTTGAGATTCTAAATAACAAGACTTTATTAGTGATACCTCAAAAAACAATGGACACTTTCGCCTTTAATTTCCAATTTCACTCCAAAATTTTGTTAAATTTTAATAAGTTAATAAGAAATAATAGAAATTAAGCCGTATAAACTTTTGGTCTGGGGATTGCATAATATGCTATAGACACCACAATCACTAAAAGTGAATGATTCGTTTTGATTCTTTCACTCCCCCCCTCTTCTATCACATTTCATCAAAGATTTCTTTAGTTCATTTTTAGAAGAGGGGTATATAAATCAAAAGGTATTCAATGGAAGTCATCCAGTCATCGAAGTGTCTTCGAACAGTAAACAGTTCTAAAGAATTCTTCTACAAAACCTTCTCAAAATCCTCAAAATGAAGTTCATCCTTGCCGTGGCCCTCTGCATTGCCTTCGCCGTTGTCCTGGAAGCAGGAATCCCAATCAGCCACACGATGAGGCATGATGACTTTGAGCCCATCAAGGAGGACTGGGTAAGGACCATCTTCAGGATCAGGATTATTCCTAAGAAGATTTTAACAATTGAATTTTCTTTTAGCACATTCCCAGCTACGAGTACAAGTACGGAGTCCAGGACCCCAAAACCGGAGACCACAAGGAGCAATGGGAGCATCGTCATCATGACATTGTCAAGGGAGGATACATGCTCCATGATGCCGATGGCACGAAGCGTATTGTGGAGTACACTTCCGATCCCAAGACTGGTTTCCACGCCATCGTGAAGACTGAAGGTCATGCTGAACACCCTCTCCATTACGGAATTGGATACTAAAGACAGAAATCTTCCAGAAAGATTCAATGATCAACAGCAGTTCCTTGGAAACACTCCAACTCTCTTCAACTCTTCATAAATTATAATTTGCAATGCTCATAAGATTAGAAATAAAAAAAAATCAGTCAAATTCTTTTTTATATTTATTTAAAATTGTGGACAAGAAGAACAAATTCATTTCTTTATATTACTTCTCTGCACTGAGAAAAAAAGGAGGGTGCGATTAACTTTTTTTCCTCATAACTTTAACACTTTTTAGATGTAAAAATATATCAACATTTTTAATGTTAATTTTACACCTTTATAAGGGTAAAATTAACATGAAAAAGGGTAACTTTAACCCCCAATACACCTAAAATTAACATTTCCGGAATGCTATTCTAACTTTTTCGGATTGCTTTCAGTGTGTCGACTTCTAGAAGGGTACTTTGGAGATCGCAAGTCGCTATCATTCGCAGTTTGTCCTCCTCTACATATCGCTCCTTGGAAATTACAAGGGGCCAACTCAATCTGAGGCATTTTTCAGGAGACAGCATGAAAGATTAAACTTTATATAAATAACTATCTCAATTAAGTATGTTAATAAAAACAATTTAAGTATTTTCTATTTGTATGAGCATTATTATAAACATCGAAACATACATATTTTTACCTTTCAAAATATGTTTTTTTATTAGTTAGCTCTTTGTCATTCTAAATGATGCGCAAATTTTCATGAAATTAGAATGACACGGGGTCAACTTGCTTAAGTTAGTCCCTTGTTTCACAAAAAATTGAACGATAAATCTATTTTGTGCCCCTTGACTTCTAACAAAACCGCGCAAGCAATCATAAAGAGTAAAATTTTGAAAAACTTTTCTAATAACGAAATTTATTGACTCATATCATCTGAAATTTTATTAAATTCTCTGTCTGAGTGCATTAAAACCTCAAAATTGCCAAAAAGTGAGTTGGCTCCTTGTAATTTCCAAGGAGCGATATTAAAACTGACAAACAAACGGATGTGTTCCATTCAGCTATATTTCTCATAAATTTTTATTCTGAATATTACGACAATATTTAACTCCTAAAGGACTTTAAAATTGATTATTAAAAGTTTTGTTACATGAATATTGAGATAATTAAAGTTTCAGTAAATTAAGGTAAAAAGTTTGGATAATTCAATCAAATTTCAACAGGTTATGACCAGATGATTTCTTGCAAATTAAGACGTTGCTTCAGATGAACTATTGCATTTTCGAGTAAATGTAAAAAAGATTTAATCTGAATGAACGTTAATTGTATAAAAATATTTCCTTCAGCTAAGAGCTTTAGGTTTATTTTTTCTTGATCCGAATTACTCTTTATTGAAATAGTGTTGGGAGGATTTATGAATAATTTCCTGACGTTTTCGAATAGGTAAACTTATGAAATAAGTCGTTAGAAAAAGCTTTGGAAATTGGTAAAACTCATTAGAAGTGCGAGTTTAGAAGAAATTTGTTTCATAAAATAAAGTAACTTTAGTAAGTTTTAGAAAATTATAAGATAGCACATTCCGCAAAGCTTGGACTAGGACATTTTTCTATTCATTTGATTTTTCTAATATAATTTCTATTTTAAAATATAATATTTGCAACCTCTTTAACGCAAAATTTTGACCTAGGATGATTCACATCTGAAGCACTAAATAGGGCTTAATTCAACAACTAAATGCTACAGAATTTATCAAAAACGATTGGATTAGATTGATAACACTTTGAGGACTTTTGGGTATGACACTGATGCCTTCATTTGAATATTAGTTATAAGACAAAGGTCATACTGTCTGCTGTCTAATCTAGCCCAAGTTTTTCCCATTAGTCTCGATAAATCAAATCGTTCTACAAAGTCGTAATGGCCTTATACGCAGGATCAAGATGATTTCGGATTATTTGAAAGTAATTAAAATATAAAAATATTTTATAATCACACATGCTTGTTTATTTATTTTTTTTCCTAATTATTTCACTGAATGCACAAGTACAGATTTGTCATTTTAATTCACTAAAAATTATTGAAGGAGGGTTCTTTGTCTTTAAATAGCTGCAGTTGATCACAAAATCTTTGGGAGAGATTTATGTCTTTAGTGTCCAATTCCATAATGTAGAGGATGTTCGGCATGTCCTTCAGTCTTCACGATGGCGTGGAAACCAGTCTTGGGATCGGAAGTGTACTCCACAATACGTTTCGTGCCATCAGCATCATGGAGCATGTATCCTCCCTTGACAATGTCATGATGACGATGCTCCCATTGCTCCTTGTGGTCTCCGGTTTTGGGATCCTCCACTCCGTATTTGTACTCGTAGCTGGGAATGTGCTGAAAGGAAATTCAATTGTTAAAATCTTCCAAGAGTAAATCCTGAAGATGGTCCTTACCCAGTCCTCCTTGATGGGCTCAAAGTCATCATGCCTCATCGTGTGGCTGATTGGGATTCCTGCTTCCAGGACAACGGCGAAGGCAATGCAGAGGGCCACGGCAAGGATGAACTTCATTTTGAGGATTTTGAGAAGGTTTTGTAGAAGAATTCTTTAGAACTGTTTACTGTTCGAAGACACTTCGATGACTGGATGACTTCCATTGAATACCTTTTGATTTATATACCCCTCTTCTAAAAATGAACTAAATAAATTGTTAGTGGAATGTGGGAGAAGAAGCAAGAACAGCAAGTTGTCCATTCACTTCGAAGAAATAATAATCACTAGACCTCTAAAGTAGGAAGCATTCTTAGAATTCTTATTGCAGATTTACGAAACTTTGTCATTCTTATGACTAATTGGACAAATTAATAAATCAATCGCTATTCTTTTAATTAAGGTCAGAGTCGAATGAAATATTGTAAGAATTTTTAACTAGTTCACATTATATGAACGAAATTAATTATTTGAAGTTTTTAAGATATTCAATTTTTTTAATAATAATATTAATTAAAATGTTTTAATCAAATTTATTTTACATAAAATAAATGTTCTTGAGATAAATAAAAATCTTGTAGAGGTTTAAGAACAATTTTGCACAACAGATTTTTTTTTAAATGTTTAATTTCTTTTAATTATTTCAATGTCACTCAAAAATGCCTGTTAGAATAGATTGATCAACATATTTGAAAGTGTAATCTTTTGGTAAAATCTAATTGTTATTGATTGTTCAACCGTGACATTCGGTCTTTAGAAATGCTAAGAAATCGAATTGTGCATTTTCAGTCACGATCTACATGCCTCAAACACCAACAACACTGAAACAGTTTTTTAGTTATGAAACTAAAATTAATAAACACATTTTTACCATTCATCTGCCTGGTAATCTTTTACAAAATTGGCGCAAAAATAAATTTTTGCATGTTCATTTTACGCTCCATTTTATTTAAGCATTAGTGACTCGAAATTGATTTTTTTAGAAGTTTATGGTTGATGATTTGTATAATATATCCCACAAGAAAATTCTTTCAGTTGGTGATATTAATGTTTGGTTTTTTTTTAATTCTTAAAATGCTTAAAATAGACTAAGATACATGGAAGGTCTTTGGCAAAATTAGACACTCGATAAAGCGGTCTTCAGACTAGAGGTTTAGCCCAGTTTCCGACGGACAAAAAATCCTAAATAGCAACCAATTTTATTGCTCTTTCAGAAAGTAATAGGCCATTTGTCCTTAATAATCCAATACGAAATCAATTTTTTCCAAAAAATCTTGATTGTTGAAAAATTAGAGTAGTTAAGCCACATGGCTAAGTCTCAGGTCTGAAGTCCGTATAAGAGCGGTAGTGTAGACAGTAAGGATACTTCTGATCATATCGTGCTGCCCAGCCAAAGAGGCGAAATAATCTATTTTACAAAAATTGTGAATTCTGAATTCTATTAAATTAGAATGGTGTAATATTGATTCAGGTTGTCCAGAGTGTGAACTTTTCCAATTAAATTTCAATTTTACTAGTTTTCTTGCCACATTATTGACACAATAACTAAATTTTTAAGGTTTGTTTGCCAAACAATCCTTAAAAACCATTTCAATGGAGTAATAGCGGTAATTAATTCAATATATAATTACAATAAGAATGCTTAATAAAATTTAAATAATAAAAGCAAACATTCCTGAAAAGACGTATGCGAAAAAAAATCTAGAGGATTCATAAAGTCAAAAAAAAGCTATCAAAAAATAATTTTGTTGACAAAAACGGATAATAAAGCGACCGAGACTTTGCAAAATGCTCGAAATCGTGAACTTATGACTCAGATACTGTACCTCAAAAGTAAACACTTTCGCATCATTTACTGTTTGAAAATTCTCAACTGATTTGAGTCGATTTAACCCATTCAGTCAATGTACCAGAAATACTTGAGATAGATTGTTCATATTTTGGGATTACAGTAGACTCTCGCAAATTCGGCTCTTTTAAGATCGGGCAACTTTTTAATTCGGGCAGCGGTTACATTTGAAAAAAGTTTGTTGTCATTTTTCAAGTTTGATTATGATTATCAAATGAATCAAATATGCTCAAATTTGGCATGGTTTGTCTTAGTTTTGATGTGATTTTGCATTACTGATGCATTTTCATGCAATTTACGTTATATAAGTGTGTAAACTCAATATCTATATGCACATGAATAAAAAATCGTTGCATTTCAAAAAGTTTGTCGCCCGAATTTCTGTCTAATTCGGCTGACATTTCTGTCCCATATGCCCGAATATGAGAGAGTCTACTGTACAAGCTAAATATCCAAATTTTGAAGTTCTCACTTAAACTGGAATCGCTGGAATAGATCAATCTGGAACTCCCTGACTTCGAGAAACTAAGAAAAACGAGAAAACTACAGTAGACTCTCGCAATTTCGGCTCTTTTAAGATCGGGCTACTTTTTAATTTGGACAGCGGTTACATTTGAAAAAAGTTTGTTGTCATTTTTCAAGTTTGATTATGATTATCAAATGAATCAAATATGTTCAAATTTAGCATGGTTTGTCTTAGTTTTGATGTGATTTTGCATTATTGAGGGATTTTCATGCAATTTACGATATATATCAGTGTGTAAACTCAATATCTTATATGCACATGTTGCCCGAATTTCTGTCTAATTCGGCTGACATTTCGGTCCTATATGCCCGAATTTGAGAGAGTCTACTGTAGTTTCCTATAAATTAATAGATGAATATTTTAAAAAGAAATTTTTTTTACCTATTATGGGGCGCGGGGAGCCCCTGTCAAACACACGTCGTAACGATCACTGAATTTAAATTCTGTGCATTCATGTCAATTCATTACAAACTCTATCGATTTAGATAGAGTATCTATCTAAGAAAACAAACTGGCAACTAGAATTCACATCAGGAAAGAAGAAAGAGGCCAATTTTAACAAATTCGACGGGATGTCGAATTTTCCGTTCGCCATTTTGAGCAAAAATTTCGCATGACCTTCCGCGAAGCAAGAAAACAATAACAAAATGTGTTTTCATCTCTGTCGGACTATTTTTCCCAAGTAATTGAAGACCTAAAGTTACTAAAAATGCATTGCCGACAGCAATTTTGATAAAAATTGCTCAGGAATAAATCATCTAAAATCACTCAATTTGCGTATGATGTATAATACCATGGTAAAGAATGGGTTAAGTTCACTCAAAATATTGTCCAAATTACCTTTGGGGTAATATAATTGAATTTCGGAAAAAACAGCTAGCGGTTTATAACCGGTTCACAAACGGTTCATTACCAGTTTACAATCGATTGGAATTAGTGCAGCCTTGTCAATGATCACAAGACCTTTCCAATGAGCCCAAATATGATACCATTCGGTTGAGAAGAGCCTTTTAAACCTTTGACCTTGAAAAAGCCACTACAGTCGAGTTCCTCAAATTTGAACAACGGTTGAGTTCAAAATGTAAAATTCGAGGTTGTGTGAAGAAAATTTTGCGTGGAGTCTAAATTAGAACCATTTTTCTCTGGTGTTTTTTCAATATTATCGTATTATATTAACTTCCGCGACAAATTCCATTTATTTCACAATAAATTACACTGATATATTTTCTAAAATTGTTTATCTTAATTTAGGGAAGATGCATTTCATATGAATTCCGTTACATTTTTGAAAATATCGTTCAAATTTGAGGAGTGAGAAATGTCATCTATACCCCCCAAATGTTCAAATTTGAGGAACTCTACTGTATAAGGAATGATGCAACGGTATTTTCGTATAAAGACGAAATGTCCGCCTAGGTAGTCTCTAAATTATATCTAAAAATAAAACAAAATCGCCCGATGCGTTTTCCAGTAATTTCAAAAATTTGGTAAGAGCGTTCCGATGTTGAGCGGTATGATCCACTAATTAGCTGTCAATATTGTGAGTTACAGTCCCGCCCGATGCAAACGATTGGAACTTTATGATTAAATATTTTAGTCATTCAAAATAAAAATTAAAGAAATTTTGCTTTCATTACAAATTGCTTGATATATTCATTAATATTTTATACATAGATTATCTTTGTAGGATGATGTGTTCGAAGGTATAGGAGATAGAAGGGTTAGGTTGGGGTCAATTATGAAGCCTTGCGTTGTATCACAAAGGTCCTGCTTCAGTTCCGGTGAGACCATGATTAGATCAGTATGGATGTTCTGCCAGGCCTTCTGTCTTTACGATGGCGTGGAAACCAGTCTTGGGATCGGAGGTGTACTCCACAATACGCTTGGTGCCATCAGGCTCATGGAGCCAGTAGTGTCCCTTGACAATGTCATGATGACGATGTTCCCACTGTTCCTTGTGGTCTCCGGACTTGGGATCAAATACTCCGTATTTGTACTCGTAGCTGGGAATATGCTGGAAGAGTTTAAGGTCAAAGTTAATACTTGAGTCACTAGTTCTCGGTACTTTGAATCCTCACCCATCCTTCCTTGATGGGCTCGAAATCATCGTGCCTCATCGTGTGGCTGATTGGGATTTTGGCCTCCAGCACAGCGGCGAAGGCAATGCACAGAGCTAGAGCAAGAACGAACTTCATTTTGTCACTTCACTCTTAAGAAAAAGCTTCTTCAGAACTGTTGACTGTTGGAAAACACTTGGTTGACTGAATACCATCCATTGAACACCTTCTGATTTATATACAAAATATGGCCCTAAAGTATTAGCCAACCACATTAAAATATCCGCAATTTTCTAATTTATTAGTCAAAATATAAATATATCGTAAAGTCTTCTTCTGCAAATAAAGAAATCTACATGAACATGTGTAGTGTCGCTGTTCTTGTGGCCTTTCGTGTTCTTGTTATTGCACATGATGACTATGAGGAAATTCATTTGAATGGAAAGTCGCTAAAACTTGAGAAATTGTCAGTATTTCGCCACTATCTCCCTGAAAATTCTAAGAGCGTGGGAGGCTCCATCAATGGAGGGTTAAAATGGTTCAATTGAGAGCCTTGAATATCCACTGGGCGACTGTCAGAGTCAATTGCACCAAATGCATTCCACATAAGTAATTTTAGCAGACCGGCAAAGTGCAATTTCCATTGATGTGGCCAACACTTTACATTGAAGCACCTGTGTTATGTTCACATGAGACTCCCGAGACGATGAATTACAGGGAATTCTCATGAAATACCGTTCAGTGATCAATAGGCTGGATAGAAGTGTCTTTTGTCCTGAATTCTGAGGCATTTCCATTAAATGTCTCTAGGTGTAGAGCGTGGAAAAGGGTAATTTAATCTAGCCCTCGAAATGCCAGTGGTTAATGTAGGAGTGAATAAAAAAGCTGTAGGGGAAAATGGGGCAGATTGGGGCAACTTTGAAATTAGGTTGCTTTCTCCAATCTGACGAGCTTACATCTTGGACCAGAAAAGCTGAAATCCAAAAGAATGTGAGCTGAAAGGTAAAAAGGATTACGATGTTTTATAAAATAAATAAATAGGGTGGAATCACCACTTCTCGCCAGTGCCCCACTTTTCGCCACTTATATTAAAATTGCAATTTTTCCATTATTTGTGAAATAAATTGGCCGTAAAATTATTTGTAACTCTACTGCTGTTACTTATAGAGTCGAAAAACACTTTGTTTTTTGTTTTGAATTTAAATGTTTGAGCATTTTTTAGAGGAATATTTTAAGCAAGTGCATCGAATCCAATATTTCTTATCAAATATAGTAAGTGTCATGAAACTTTTATCGAACAAAATTTAATTTTTGAGTAAATAATTTGTCTATTGAACATTTAATTACATTCGCCGAATACATAAAATTTGTATTTAGTTAGTTAATATTTTATTTTATATTATTTTTATGTATAAATGAGCCATGGCGGAAAGTGGTAATATTCTAAAATTGATTCACCACCTGTCGCCATAGCTTTTCAATAGGAGACGCTAACTTCACTTCATAGATTCTCAGTTGTCAAATTTACATTGTTTACTTTCTGCAATAGTCTAATAATTTGATTTCTCAAATAAAAGCGAAGAAAAATCATTTATTATGAGTAATTATAAGGAAAAAGAAATGCTGAATGTGTTCTTTGCATAATATTGCCCAAAATAATCGAGTTTGAACCTTTTCAAGTGGGTGGCGAGAAGTGGTTACAGAACTGGCGAAAAGTGGTAAAAAGTGGCGACGAAGTGGTTATTTTTGCATTGTTAATAAAAAACACTTTTTTATGTACTACCGCGTTAAATTGTAGGACAATTGTTTTGACGAGTCTAGAGCCAATATATCTAAACAGCTTTGTGTCAAATTTGAGTTATTTGATAATAAGGGGTTAAAAGTTATAATATAATACAATTAATTTCACTTTTTCCTAAAAGTGGCGATAAGTGGTTACTCCACCCTAAATAAGTAATTTTCTTTTGATTTTATGACTTTTTGAAAAATTTGCAATAACCTTATTAGGTAGTGTTATTTTCAATTCCAGGAAACTTAATCTGGACAAAACAATTCTCAATTTAGAGCAATGTGTACGTTGTATTGAAAACCGAGAATTGTATCTTTGTTCATATAATTCCACAGAACTCTTACGACAATCCTTCCAATCTCAAGAATGAAATACAATACAGTTACAATATTCTCTTTCACAAAATATACAGCTTCATGCTTCAATCAGAATCAATGATTCTGATTGATATGTACTTAAAAATTCTTAAAATCCCTAAAAGTAAATTCTTGAATTAATTCTCGAATATGAAATATTGAAGACGTACACTGAGAAAAAAAAGAGGGTGCGATTAACTTTTTTTCCTCATAACTTTAACACTTTTTAGGTGTAAAAATATATCAACATTTTTTAATGTTAATTTTACACCCTTTTAAGAGTAAAATCAACATGAAAAAAGGGTAACTTTAACCCCCAATACACCTAAAAAGGGTAATATTTACACCGATTTCGGATCAATAATGCAGGGTAAAATTAACATTTCTGGAATGTAATTTTAACTTTTTCGGATTTCTCTCAGTAATTCAACGTAATTCTTTCAAAGTTTCGAAAATAAAAATTTTAAAATTAACAACTCTTTAGAACCGTAATAAATTCAGGTGAAAACATGAATGATTTCTATAATTAACTGAGAATCCGTCTCCAAAGTAAATTGCAGGGTTTTTCTACGCAAGTTTTGCTGACGTCTAAAGGTGTTCTGTGTCCCAGGCAGGTGAGGGATGATACAATTTAGATGAAATTTTCTTTCCATCTCAGAGAGCAATAAGAAAATTATTTTGCTGCAAAAATAACTAGAGAAGAGGACACGAAGGAGCTGAATTATTTGCTTGGATAACCTTGGGAGTTGTTTGAGGAAGCACAGCAGAAAATGTTGTATGTGTACAGGTGTATTGAAAATGTTTGAAAAAGGGATTGAATTGGGGTAAGAGATGAGAAATTAATTTTCATCTCGTATGTGTACAGAGTGAAAGTGAAAATTCAATATGGGGAGATTCCCTCTATATCTTGATATTTTGATTTGCCAGGAAACATAACGAGGCAATTTGTTATTTAATGTCAGGGAGACCAATTTGGTATTAGTGTGCAAATTGGAGGGAAAAGTGAATCATTTAATCAGTTACTGTTTCGATTGTGACGTCATGAATCCGGAAAATAGCGAATTATGGGCTATGTCATCAATTTGTTATAGGTATTGGGTTTTGGAGAATTCTATGAGACCTTTTATTTCATGAAAATTTAAGGGAAATTGAGAAAATTAAACAGATAGAACTGAAGGTATGCAGGATTTTGATATTTGAGGTTATATATGGAATTTTTGAAATTTTAAATACATTAAAAATTAAAAAAAAAAAATCAATAGAAGAAATTCAGCTAGGGGAAAGTGCCCATGGTTCGTGTGATCCCAAGCTTTGTAAAGCCTAATTTTTTTTATATTCCTGAATAAATGTGTCTCACCTGTCAAATTTAACGACCTCTTATCATAAGCCAAGAGTAGGGAAGTTTTTTCCGAATGAGAAACTCACCACTGTCGAATGAAGAGCCCTGTCTTCTTAGACCGTATTCAGACTAGAGGTTTAGCCCAGTTCCCAATGGTCTCAAAACCTTAAACAGGAAGTGATTTTATTAATTTTTCAAAATGTAATAGGTCATTTGCCCTTAATAATCCAACCCTAAGTCAACATTTTCCAAAAGATCTTGACTAATAAGATATTAGAGAAGTTAAGCCATATGGCTAAGTCTTAGGTCTGAAGCCCGTATTATAGATCCTATAAGAGATGAGGTCACATATACTTTAAGACATTTCGTTTAGCCCTATAAGTTAGTGGTCTCTGGTCCCAATTGAAATGTGACGTAGTATCTACAGCAGAGGCGTGCAAGAACCGTTGAAGCCGAATAAACGTCAAATAAAACATGTACGTCAATGGTCAAAACGCTACCAGAACAAACTTATTTTAACGTTTATTCGGTTTCAACGGTTCTTGCACACGTCTGATTTACAGGATGGGAACCCATCACCGGCAACTATGGAGATCCGTCATTATTGGCCTGGCGAGAATAAGGCCGCCCATGCTTTCAGACCAGATGTCGCCTTAAAGCTCTAAATACGCCTTATGAAGCAAGGAAAGAACCGTTTTGCCTTTTGTTACGAGTCCAAATATTAAGTCAAATAAACCGTCAAGTTTGAAGTTAACCCCAAGTCTTCTTAATGTCACTGGCCCAAGACTTGATCTCTACTTCCCGCTCTAAAGGTCGAAAGGTCTCATCCACAACACTGATTAAAAAACATTCGTTAAATTCCAAACAGTTTCCAAATTTCTCTGTAATTCGATTGACATTTCAAGCCTGAATATGAAATAATCTACTGTAAGTCTTCCTTATTTTATTTTTAGTCGAGACACATTTAGGGGAATTATCATTATTAATCGTGTCGAGAAATTCATTCATTTGTCCGTTCTTTTATTCGTTTTCGATATGTCTTGTAATATGTTTATTCACATTACAGCCGGACTCAAAACAGTGCCATTATTAAACGGTAGATTAAATTCTATTTGCACAAAATATGCATGACTTTTGAATTTTCGAAATTAGCCAGAATTTTCGATATTAATATTCGCGATGCATTGCTCGCGTTCCTTTCACTAATAAACGTTGTGACCTGTGTCAGAGCGGCAGAGCTCAACCAGATGATTCTGGAATTGTGTTACCAGTTGAAAAAGACTGCAAATTCACTAGTGACATAGAATATTTAAATACCCGCAGGAGATATCTGTGGAATATGTTACGAAAACGCCGTTGTGTATGCAAAACTTTTTCGACATCAATTTTTCGGTCGTCTTTCAGAGCTAACGATACAAAAGAAAAACGTTTAATTACCTCAAAATAATAGGCAATATCCATCCAGACCTCTGGGAGAATTATAACAGATGGTCTGAAGATGTTATCTAAGCCACGAACTCACTACAGGAAGGATTTCCCAAGACCCACAGGAGGATAGCATAGTGGGTTTTTTTCGAAATACCTTCGTTTGAATGGACCATAAGGGCCGTGGGTGTCTTGTCTATTCCAGAAAACTTTCCAGAAAAGCCAGCCATAAAAGTTACCAGGGGTGACATGATTTCTTTTCGACATTATCGACTGTCGATTCTGAAAATTTTAAATGATATGTTGCAAATCTTGATCAACAGTCATATTCTTTGAAGAATGGTACACTCAGTCCCCGAATTATGCGTATTTACAGGACAGAAAAAAATGCGCGGAATGGCATTACGCGTCGAGAAAATTTGCATACCCGCAGGGGCTTTCTTTTGAAGAAATCGGCCGTAGAACGAATTTCGCGCGGAGTATAAAAGTAGTCAGAGCAGAGAAATTTAGCCTTTTAAAAGAAATTCATCAACAAACAGTACTTTTTGGAGAGCGTTCTTCAGTAAATTGTTCGAATATTTAAAATTTTCACCTTAATAAAAGAAATTATAGTTTTATTCTGAAAAAAGAAAGAACAGTGTTTTCAAATTTCCCGCGTCGTAAAATAGTATACATTCAGGCGTATTTCAAAAATGATTTCATAAATTCACTCCCAATGGTAGGCAAAGTTGCATAATTGTACAGTACTGTCTCTCTATATGCACACTCTCTATATGCACAGCTTCTGTGTCGGTTGCATTCAAAATCAATTTGTTTACATTTTGGAAAAGTAATAAAGAAAATTATTTTCTTTGTAACTAATTTTTCTTGTTTTTAATATTTTTAATTTTATTTTTTCTGTCTCATATTATATTTAATATAACACGGGAAATTCTAGAACAATAAAAAAAATGATAATTTATTAAAAGAAAGAAAAAAACCGTTGGGAATTTCAAAAAAAGTTGTGCATATTCAGAGAGAGAACTGTCAAATAAAGTACCCAGATTGTGCATATAGAGAGACAGCACTGTATGTGCATAATTCCGTCAGGTGCATAATCCCAAAGTGCATAATGTCGGGACTTAGTGTACAATAAGTGGTCCAATAATGTTTAAAAATCTGTTATTCAGTCAATCTACCAGATACAGATTTATCGATACTATCGATTCGATGGTATCGAAAAGTTAATATTCCACTCCGGAATTTTTCGGAACGGAATCTGTTCGACTTATATCTAGTGGTATTCTAATTTAATTCGATATAGGGCTTAGGCCTGAGTATCTCCTCCATAGAGCATGTCTAAAAATATTAATTTGGGAAATGGCCTAGATCTTCCTATGAAATACTGTGCCTGTATTATTGTTATTATTAGCTGAAAACCAATCTTTCTCATTTCGACCCTGTCCTGATTGAAAATGCAGAAATGCTGCCGGGCGGGAAAATTGTCAAGAGATTTCTGATTGTCTGCGATACGAAAGGAAAACATGGTGGAGTGCAGGAAAAATTTGTTGTGCTCGATGAAGGACATTGTCATTCCCTGGGGACATTTTTCCTCAATGCAGAGGCATCATGATAAAAGTCTGCGTGGCAGAAATTTAATGCCAGAACGTGTGTCCCTCGCACCATGACGTCTTTCTTCCCCGAAAATCAAGGGAGAACTGAGTACTAAAAATATCCAAAGGGGGCTAACTATTTCTGCACATGCGTCCTCCTAATCAGCTTTCACTGAGCTTTCCACCAGGTAAATTTGAGCCATTGCGTTGAGTGTGCAGAAAGCCAGTGAATCGATAACCTTCAGTGTATTCTTGTTACTTTACCTCCCCCGGTCCCCCTCCCAGCTTATTACCATGAGGTGTGTGTTTTTTTGGCTTTCCCATCTTCCCACCCTTTTCCCAGTTTTTCCCACGTGAATACACACACAGACACCAAGTTCATCCTCCAAGAGAGTTCCTGGCTAAGGTCCCTTTTAATGCATATGTGCTTAACCACTTTTTGTCCCATGCTGCGAACAAGAAATTAGGGAGAGAAAATTAATGTTATCACCCATGAAAATGACATGGCAATTGCATGAAATCATTAACAAATTAGGGATTGGGCAGTAAAAGTAAATCATCGTGTTATCACCGTTTTAGTCCTATTTTTTTTTACCTTCCAAGGCTCTCTTTTTAATCATCATGTAGTCTATTTACCTTTCCTGAGTTTATTATTTGTGCCCTTTTTTTTCGTGTTGTTGCTTGTGTCATGTGTAAATCACAAGGCAAATGCCTCAAAGTGGCAATCAGATATTGCCTGGATGAAATGTTAATTGGGAAAGCAAAAGGAAAATGTATAAATTTTCAATTTGAAGATGCAAATGAAGGGTAGAAGAGAATCTGGGGGAATAAATGCCACTTCATGGGGGAATTGTTAATTGGTCCATGGAAATCTGAGCCAAAATTTAGCATATTTATGCTAATCCACCTTGAAAAAGGTGCCTCAATGATTGCTAGGAATATTACTTGGGCGCAGTTTCAATGGGAAAACTTTTGCAATAGCTTTTCACTTTCACTTTGCACTTCTATTTCTGACAGTTCAATGTAACGGAAACGTGAAGTGTATAGATTTTACAAATTGATAGAACAATATACAAATTTGAATTTTAAATTAGAGTATATTTTCATGACTTATGCACCAATTAAGCTAACTTTCAAAATTGTAAAAGAAATAATCATAATAAATTATTTCTGATTTATTAAGTGGTGGATATAAGCCCCGCCCTTAAGAGTTTTTAACCACGCCCCACGCCCGTTTTAAAACTATTATTGTTATATTAAATTTATTCTGGATATTATATATTATTGTTACAAATAATTGTACTCATAATTTGAATCTAGGCGAATCTGCAAACGCCAGTCCTTGATAAAATAAGCCACGCCTACTATAAGCTTTAGGAATCAATGTAGCAATAAAATATTGCCAATTTTTTATATGTCGTGTTGTCGATGAATCCACTACATTGTTTAAGCAGAAACAGATTTGAATTTCCCGTTGAGTTGCTTGGCACCTGACCGATAGTGGCGCCTCCTGAGATTAACTCAGAACACTCCGTTGTCACTGAGAGACTATGAGTCAAAAGGCAATGGTCGGGAGTCTGACCCTTCTAAGCCTCAGACGGGAATTTCAAGTGGGTAAGACAACAGTCGTAATTATTTCTTAAAATTGAATACCAGATTATTTATTGATAATTTATTAATTTATGATTTATTTATTATTAGTTTTTTGAGGTCCAATTCATAAAAATAACTGAAATGTTCACGAACTCAAGCACCCGGGAATGCTTTTATCCCTGCATATTAGGTGAGATTCTTAACAATCTCACCTACTATAATCCTAACAAAATTTCATGTCGTCCGATCGACCTCAAATTTGGCCAAAATGTGTTTCAGCACTTCCTGATCACGAATATATATGTGGCTAATTTACGTTCCCGGCCGGCCGGCCGGCCGGCCGGCCGCTCTTTGGAGCTTAATAGCTCCTAAACTAAAAAAGATATCGACTTGCGGTTTTCGGCAAAGGTTATATATCGGGTGAAAATTGCAACTTGGTGCATAGACCCCCCACCCCCCACCCCTCCTTCCGCCATTTTGAAGACCCCCCTTTTTTTGTTTTCTCAATAGCTCCGCCCCTATGGCATTCAGCGGACTCAAATTTTAGTATGTTATAGCTGGGCCTTAGAGCTTTCTATCAATACCAAACTTAAGGTCCCCCGACCCCCCTGACCCGAGCTATAAGGGTCCAAAAAAAATTTCTTAAAATGGCCATAACTCCGGTTCTAATTGTCACAATTTAAAAAGTGAGGGCTTTTTGGAAAGCTCTCGTGAAATGCCACTTCCCCTTCTAACATCGCAAGTTCATAAAACCACCGCTAGGGGCGCTTTTTTTAAAAAGAAAATTTTTAAATCTTAAAAGTTAAATAACTCAAAAATTCCATTGTGCATCGGGCTGAAAATTTAGTATGTTGTAGCCGTTGATTATACCTATCAAACAAAAAAAACCTTAAGTCGATCCATAACCCCTGACCCGAGCTATAAGGGGTCAAAGTTCGAACATTGACCGGCCTCTATCTCCGGTTCTAATTAACATAGCGACCTAAATTTTACCTTTTTGGTTTCGTCTCGATGAGCACTTTCAGATGGAAGTTCAAAAAGTCACCACAGGTGGCGCTGTGATAGCGTCAAAATTCATTGAAATTCAAAGTCACTTTTCTCAAAAACGGCATTGTGCAAGTTAATGAAATTTTAGTATGTTGTAGTCCAGTCTAGGACGTTTCCAAAATGGTGCGTATGCGCGCTGTGGTTTCAATAGAACCGGAGATATGAGGGGTCAAAGTTCACGAAATTCAAAAAATCATATCTCCGGTTCTATGTGACCGATTTTGATGAATGAGGGCTTAAACGAAAGATCTCACCAAATGCTACAACTTTCTAGAATGTTTGAACTTCGTGGGACCAACACCAGGGGCGCCACAGTCGAAAAACCAATTTCAATATCACATAACCTCAATTATCTCGACTGTCGCTGAACCGATTTTGATGATTACTTCAACATAATTGTAGAGCACATTTGTCTCTACATTTCGTCCATACATCATTTTCCGGTCAGACTACGCTATCACTCCGATTTTGCCGTTTAAGTGTGAAAAAATTGATTTTTCCCATAATAACGCTTTGAAATCACTCAGATGCCAATTTGACTGCCTCTACTCCACCAAGACACTTAAAATAGGGGTTTAAATGGAAAGTCCCGCAAAATACAACAATTCTTTGATTTAGTTGAAGTTCAACAAATGAATACTTGGGGCACTCTGGATGAAAAAACGAGTTAAGAAACAAAAAACCTCGCTTATCTTGGCTTCTGAGTAATCGATGAGTTCAAGTTCTACGGCAAAATTATAGAGAACATTCTGGTCTACATTTCACCCATATAACACTTTTCTGTCAGTTCATCCAAATCCTTGATATTTTGGTTTAAATACAAAATTTGTATAATTTCACGAATTTGATTCCAGATAACTGAATGGCGTCTCCCTACTTCAGCATCAAATCGAATTTGCATGCACTCCGAGTTAGCTCACGTTAAGAATCTCACCTACATAAGCCGGTTAGGATTATCTGTCCTTTTTTTATAACGTTTTATGTTCAAGCTTAACTTAAACTAATTCATCGATAACCTGAAAATTTGCCAAAAAATAAAAAGGTGTGATTAGAAGGTAGGGAAAAGGCTCATAATTTTGTCCAGTTTCTTATTTTGGACACTAAAAATAAATTGAATAAAATGATGGATTTTTTTTTCCAATATGTGATGAACAATGAATTCTACCTAAATATTTGTTCTTTTTTGAAGATTTTAATACTAAATACGTTAAATTTTGAATATGATTTGAGTTGAAATTGCTTTGTTGAAAACTTAGTGTGAGCAATTGCTTACGAGAAATATGACAGAACTTCGTGTTTACTTCAGTCTTATTTAGCTGTAATGAAGTACTAACAATGTTTCTTCCCTTTTTTTGAGTGATATTATTGAATGTTCATTGAAAATTGTGTTGATTCACGTTAGTGCTGATTTGTAAATTTGACCTGAAGTGAGATTTGCCTTGTGAATTAGATTCTTCGTGTGAAAAATGGGAAATTTTCTAAAAGACATTCACCAGTGAGGTGATACTCCTTACTTTGGACAAGTTTTTTTCTCACGAAATTTCGTGAAGTTTTAGCTTTTGTGATGACTAGGTTGGACAAATGGCTGGAGAAACAAAGGAGCATCATCTCTACGAAAGAGATGTAGCGAGAAAAGCCTTGAAAGGCTCCCGGAAAGGCCAGGGAATGAGCGAATCCGCACGTACTTGGAGTACCGAAGTTAACTCACTTTAATGAATGATATGGAATGTTTTCGGGCTTCTTGTGACATTCTACGATTCCCTTACATGAACGGGAAGAGGACTTGGTAAGATTGGTTCATGAAATGAAGAACAATGGGCATCCTGTTGAGACGGATTAGCTGTATTTACAGCCAAGTTGTCCAAATTAATAACCAACTTGTCCAAAATAAGAACCAAATTCACCTCTATATATCAATTCATTTTTAAACGTATTAAGACAAATTTTAGTAAAAATAAGACGATAAATAGCTTGCCCAAGTTTCTAAACAACCCTTCTGAAAAGAGAGTAACAATAAAAGTCAATTAGTATCGAAAATATCGCACTTCAAACTTGGAACATCGATGCTTATAAGCAGACTGGGCAAAATTATGAGCCCTTACCCTATCACACCTAATTAATACTGCAAAATACAAATGAATTTTGGAGAAAAAACAGTTATGGGTTCATACCGTTTCTGCACTGACTAAAACCCTTTAAAACGGTTTTTACAACATGGGAATTTTAAAACCCTTTCAACGAACCTAAGCTTGTCCAAATCGGCTGAAAAATACTTTGTTTAGTGCTTTTCTAACATTTGATTTTGGAAAATCATCGTGAGAATTTTCCGAACTTTTGTTCAATATTAATTGTATTTAAAAGATTCTCCAGAGAAGCTATGCCAGCCATTGCGAGGAGGCGTCGACCTCGAGGCAGACCTAGAACAAGGTGGCTGAATTAAATTCAAAATCTTGTCTTGGTGCGCCAGAGATTGAACCCGAACGTCCTCCCGAATCGGTCGAGGATCGACAACCATGGGCTAGTAAAATGGATGTCATGGGCCCGCGACCCCAATAGGGATAACCGGTTGAAAGTGATGATGATGATTAATAGTATTTGAGTACAGAGACTCAAATGCAATACAGTGACACTCAAATTATCCAGTGTTCTCTGCAGTGGAGTTAGGAAAAATTCCTGCTTTCACTCAGAATCGAACTGGAGACCTCTCGTTAACTAGGCGAATGCTCTACCAACTGAACACATGCTCTGTTTGACTTGCTACACGACCTTAACGAATTGCTTTGTGCAGTGCTCAACTGATTGAACTGTATTTTCGTTTTTGGACAAAGTGTTCGCTTTGGATCCTAAGGCCCTTGACACACTTACGACTTAAGCCGAGGGACGGCTTAGTGTAAAATGATAGAAATGTGGTTCAACTATTATTTCCAGTATAATTACACTAAGCCGTCTCTCGGCTAATCCTCATGTCTGTCAACGCCCTAACTCTCTATCTCTAACCGTTCGACCTGTAAGTCTCTGTAAGTCTGTAAGTCTATCTGTAAAATTCAAAAGTTCTTATTTTCCAAAATTCTACTAAAATAAGACCTTGAAGACAATAGTTCAAAATCGAAAGATTCTATACTGCTCTCTCAGTAGAGTTCTAGTAGTAGAAAATGCAATAAATATAATTTTATGAGGCATTCTTAAGTCAAATTAACAATTAAATGCTCCAGTGAATTCCTATGAAAAACCATCCAATTTTTTTTAGCGGATATTAGGGAAATATTTGTGAGGCGGCAAGAACTGGAAAAGCACGGTGAAAGCTCAAGAATAAATTTTCATCTTGAGTGATCTGGCTGTGAGAATATTCTCGGTGGTTTGGGAGGCATGCTTCTCAACTGAGAAAAAAAAAACGAAAGTGTGTGCCTGGTTTGAAGGCAATAAAGCAACAAGAAGAAACGAGACAAGCTAATGGGAGGGCATTATATTGATTATGTTCATAAGTAAAAGGAAAATGGGTATCCTCTTTCTCACTGGGTCCGCAGACCTAATGCTATATTTAACACCCTCAAAGGCCTGGGGTTGGATATCGGAGAAGGCATACTCCAAATGGGATTTCTCAATGAATTGCTGCAGATTGATCTGTGAATGATGGGCGACATTATTTGGTAGTGAATGAAGCTCGCGATTTGGGATCTTGAGGGTGGGTTCTGGGATGCCTTGGTCATGGAACTTTAATCTTGCAAATAGATCAGTAAATAAGATTGATGGTTCTATTTGACTCCAGCTGCTTTCCAGTGCATTTTATTGCTCGAACTCCACAGAGAGAGAGAGAAAGTAATGTTTATTATTTGTTGATTTTGACTTATAACGGACTATATTCCGATTTATTATTCCCAAGAGTCGATATCTTTAGAATTTTGGAAGTCTAAAATTTTGGGTAAATAACATAACGTAGTTTGTCAGTTTGTTCCGTCTGTTCCACAACTTGACCTTCAAGTAACCTTTATTATCCTATACTTTACTCGATCTAATCCTAAGCTTTTTTGGAATATCTTGCAAATGGTCCAAACGAATTCTTTCATTTTTGGAAATATTTTAAGACTTATTTAGACCGACGATTCGTCAGGATATAGACCTTTACCTTTATTTGAATTTTAAAATTCTGAGCTAAAATGTGCTGAAGTGCGTATTTCGTAATCTAATGTATCAAGTTTGGATTCTTTTGAAAGATCTTGGAATCTAGGATAATTTTGCATTGTATTGTATTGTCATCTCAGGGTTCTAAGGTATAAGAATATATAAATAAGTGAGGTGAAATAGGTGCCCATATGAGAACACTGAGAAAAATCCGAAAAAGTTAAAATAACATTCCGGAAATGTTAATTTTACCCTGCAGTATTGATCCGAAATCGGTGTAAATTTTACCATTTTTAGGTGTATTGGGGGTTAAAGTTACCCTTTTCATTTAATTGTACCCTTAAAAAGGTGTAAAATTAACATTAAAAATGTTAATATATTTTTACACCTAAAAAGTGTTAAATTTATGAGGAAAAAATGTTAATCGCACCCTCTTTTTTTCTCAGTGAAATAAACGCACTGAGAATTAGAACTCAGTATTTGAATAAAAAACAAATAAAATGGATATTAAAATAAAGCAACACGACAAGAACATCCGGTCCGACAGATGTACGAAATGATATTCAGAAACTATGTGCCGTAGCGCGGTTGACACACCCGTACAATGTCTGGGAGCCATCCAGAGGGATATCTACGGTGATTGCCAGTGAAAAGGTAATCTCCCTAAGATGAAAACACTTTTTTGGTTTTGTCTAGAACTTTCGATCCTGATGGAGATCTTCTTCAGTGGCTCGATCCCCATCAGGATCGTAAGCTCTGGGCAAAACCAAAAAAGTGTTTTTATCTTTGAATGACTGTGATTACCTTTTCATAGGCTATCACCGGAGATATCCGTCTGAAATCAATTGCGCCAGTCCATTTGCAAGCGTCTGAAGCCATATTCTCAAGGCTGGTCCACTATGGCTAATATTCCCCTTAATGAGACCTTTGATTATAAATCAATTTCAATTTATTTAGAAAGAAATTAGGACAGTATGTCCTCTATACAAAAGTTAGTCCTAAACATTATGATTGTGATGGTGGACTTGAGGAATAAATGGAAGCCTCATGATTCAAGATAAGTCCCCTCTCTAGGAAGGGAATTCCAAAGATGTCACATTGCACAAAGAAAGACTTGCGAAAATTGCGCTCCCTGAACCGGGTTTACGGAGACACGAAAACCTAGCAGAGGATCCAGGAACTACGAGCTCCGCAAGGTACCGGGTCCTACCGGTGCAAAGAAGCCGGGAAATAAAGTCCACCACACGAACTTCAAAATAGAAGATCAGTGGTAGATCGAGAATGGAGTTTGCAAAAGCAGAAACATGATCATATTTGCGTCAATGTCAAAGGGTCCTAGGCAGACCCTCTGATATTGACCAATCTTATAGAAGGTCAGTCAGCAAAGTAGGACACCCCGGAAATCAAGGAACTTCAGTCTAATGAGTAGCACATCAAGCCTCATAGAAGTGATTGCCCTTTTCAGATCCGCCTTCGTACCGGTATTATCAGTTATGGACCGATAATTATTATCCTGAAATAAATGGCATTTTTTGAACGTTTCTATGTAAAGAACGCGCGCTCTTATCACAGTCTATGCACGGAATGCGCGGTCTGGCCACTACAAATGGTCTGGTCACTCATATATCTACACTAAGAGAAATCCGAAAAAGTTAAAATAACATTCCGGAAATGTTAATTTTACCCTGCATTATTGATCCAAAATCGGTGTAAATATTATGCTTTTTAGGTGTATTATGGGTTAAAGTTACCCTTTTTCGTTAATTTTACACTTAAAAGGGTGTAAAATTAACATTAAAAAATGTTGAAATATTTTTACACCTAAAAAGTTAATCGCACCCTCTTTTTTTTCAGTGTACTTAGTATAGTAACCCCTTGCCTAGGAATCACCAGTAAAACGATAAAAATATGAAGTGGAAAGAAACTCGCGGAAATCTTAAAATCATCAGCATGATGATTTTTCGCATGAGCTAAACGGCTTACTAACTTTCATCATCGATACAATTAATGCGCAACCAATGACCACATGGCATCAGAATCACGAGATCAAGCATTCTGCAAAGCTGGGACGTTCCACAGTTTCTCTCTTCAAAAGAAAAATGTTGATGTTGATATGAAAAGCACTTGCCCACGCATATTTTTATGCCATTGGCCTCATTTCCTTCAGCCTTTTTTAAGGGTTTACTCTTCAGCTTCTTTTTTCTCTACTGATCAATTAAATAGACCCAAACGTAATCTTTTACTTCAATGGTCCTATTTGAGGCCTTGAGATATATCAGCCCAGTATTCCTTTTAGGATATTGAGTTGTGAGATGCGATTGAAAGGAGGGTTCTTTCGAGTGGGCATCATTTCCAGTGTTCGAGGGTGTATTTTGCACTTGTCTTACGTCAGAGAAATCTTATTAGGATGGAAGAAAAACACTGAGGCTTGATTCCAAATCCACCCACAGGGCACCAGATGGAGATGGAAAAAAGGAAAAAAACCCATCCGGAGTCAGGAAAGGTAATTTTTATCGCATTACAACTTCCTCTCTATTAAAGCACCCGGTGTGCTGGAGTACTTTCAGGTGGGCTGAAAGTTTTTACTTCTGCCACTTCTTGCATTTGAAGAGGCTCCATAGAACACATTCCTGATGTATTGCGTGTGAAAGCTCTTTGAGCCCAGTGACCTTATATTACACGGTTTAATAACACTGTTGAATATGCTTGCGAAAGAAACTTTCCATGTTAATAGATACTAAATATAGAATGGCTGCAATTCTTGGTTCATTAAATTTTAGTAAAATGTTTAATTTTATTACTTAAGGTACTTTAGTCAACTAATTCTTCCCCCAGAGAACTCTAAAAAAAAAAAAAAAAACTTGCAGAACTTGCCAATTTAGACAAATTTTGTAAGTTTGGATATGAGTAATTATTTAGAAAATCTTTTCTCATTCAAAAATCAATCTTTTAATTTTAGGATTTTTTAAAAATCCGTTTATGATCTTCTCGTTGATTTCTCATAGTACATATTTGGAAATATTAATTAATACAATTTGTATGTGCACGATTTAAAAACTAGTGATAAGCCTAGATCAGCTTATTGTAGGTGAGATTCTTAACGTGAGCTAACTCGGAATGCATGCAAATTCGATTTAGACCTGAAGTTGGGGGACGCCATTCAGTTATCTTGAATCAAATTCGTGAAATTATACAAATTTTGTATTTAAACCAAAATATCAAGGATTTGGCTGGAGTGATGGAAAAGTGATATATATCGATTAATCAGAAACCGAGATAAGCGAGGTTGTTTGTTTCTAAACTCGTTTTTTCGACCAGTGCGCCTCAAGTGTTCATTTGATGAACTTCAACTATATCAAAGAATTGTTGTATTTAGTGAGACTTTCTATTTATAATCCAATTTTAATTATGGGAAAAATCAATTTTTTCACACTTAAACGGCAAAATCGGAGGGATAGCGTAGTCTGAGCGGAAAATGATGTATGGACGAAATGTAGACACAAGTGTTCTCTACAATTATGTAGAAGTAATCATCAAAATCGGTTCAGCGACAGTCGAGATAATTGAGGTTATGTGATATTGAAATTGGTTTTTCGACTGTGGCGCCCCTGGTGTTGCTCCTACGAAGTTCAAATGTTCTAGAAAGTTGTAGAATTTTGTGAGACTAAGTTGCAATTTTTATCCGATATATAACCTTTGCCGAAAACCGTAAGTCGATATCTCTTTTAGTTTAGGAGTTATTAAGCTCCAAAGAGCGGCCGGCCGGACGGCCGGGAACGTAACTTAGCCCCCCATATATTCGTGATCAGGAAGTGATGAAACACATTATGGCAAAGTTTGTGGCCGATAGGAGGACATGAGATTTTGTTAGGATTGTAGTAGGTGAGATTGTTAAGAATCTCATCTAATATTCTACACTAAGTAAGCGAAATACATGACCAATTTATTGTTTATGACACAGTTAGAGGCCAAACGGTAAGAGATATCGACTTCTGATCTTTGGCTACCCCCCCCCCCCCCAAATTTAACATTACCTAGGACTTTGTTCTCCTCCAAAGCCATGTCATTCTGGTTTATTTCGAAAATGGCTCATAGATTTTTTTCATTTTCGAATATGTTTTGGAGGTAGTCAAGGCGAATATTTCGTCCTTAAACATCCATGTTCGAAAATCACTTCTATATCGAATTTTCAAAGGTCAATGTTCAACCGCTTTGGATGGCCTATTTTTAAAGTGATTTGCTTAGATTTGTATTTTTTCGAAAGATCTTGAAATTTCCGGCAGGAATCAGGAACCAAACCACAGAAAAGTCGATAATGCAGGAGCATTTGAGAACAGTAAAGTGTTAAAAAAAACATATTAATTTTTTATTGAAATAGCACCATAATATGCTCGAAGAAATTTGTCAATGCTTCAAAATACAAATAAATTAAAAAAATAATTTTGATTTTTTTTATTTTTTGATTTTCTTCACATAATTCAGAGGAAAAGAATTCTTCATGTAGTTTCTTATGTATTTTATCAACTGTTTGAGCTTTTTCAGTGCCTAAAAATAATGCAAAGCTCTTGAAAACCTTTTCTTATTCAAATATTCTGATTTGCAAAGTCTCTTTTAGAATCTCGTGAAAATCTCCAAATGCAGCATTTTCTAACTTCTTGACTAATAAGCTTTGGTTTGTGGGCGACAAAAGTAATAATACGGGAATCTGTGAATTGGATGAGTGGGTGGTATTTGCGTGGGAATTCAATCACTTGGCTTTTGTATTTGCACTTGATAAGGCAAAAAAGTGTTAATGACTTCCAAGAAACAAGTGACATGTGTCAATTAATGAAAATTTCACCATGGGACAAAAATAAACCCATGAAAAGTTTGGTTCCTCTTCAGCAACTTCAAGAGGTTTGGATGAGGCAAAGGAAAGGCTCCTTGAAGCGAAACCTGTTGCCTCAGGCATCAATTATTGAGGATTAAATTTGTTACTGGTGGTGACTTGGAGTTTTTAGACTCTGTCTCGAGAGGAACTGAGAAAATCCTTACCACTTCTCCCATCCTTCTGCAATCTCACCATTTCCGGAGCCGACATTTTCATTCCTAACTTTGACTGCAAACGAGCTCGTTTCGGGATTCAAGGGGTTTGTGTGCGGATTGTGTGAATGGGGATTTCCCAGACAATAAGAAAATCGACATGTGAAGAGAAGAAAAAACCCTCCAAAGGATAAAATTTTCCTTCGTCTGGGCTCAGAAGGGGAATGGGAAAAGGAAAATTTGCAAATCGTGAACTTAACCCCTGCAGGGGCTTTATGTGAATAACTCAACAATGAAAATCATTTGAGCGCTTTGCCTAAATTTCCACGTTTTTGTCATTTTTTCCTCAATCGCACAAATAGTGATTTCGCCTCTCGAGGAATGCTCATAAGAAAGTGCACGTAAAAGCAAATAAAGAAGGATTCTAAGCAAATTGTTATTTTATGAATACTTGGCGCAGAAACTTTTTAAAAACGTAGCAATTTGTTAAGGCTTTCAGTAAAGATTTGGAGAAGAAGAAAAATAGGTTATTTATGAACCAAAATAAAATAAGAATAGCTCTTATAAAGAGTTTCTTAAAACTTTATGTAAGTATTTTTTCTAATTTTCTTTACCTCTCTAAAATTTTGCCAAAAAACATTTTTCATCTTAAAGGAAATGTGTTTTTCAGCCGTTGTAAAAAGGTTGATATTGTGGAGATTCTTAAAAATCGGAGGTAAATGTTGAAAAGTAATTACAGAGATGACATGGGGTAATTTGTGGCATTTTGATTTGCTTTATTACGGGTTCATTTGCTTTATTAAGAGGTCATTTGATTTTCCAAATCAAATGACCAAAGTAATGGAAAACTGCCAAAAGGTTGCTTCACTGAGAAAAATCCGAAAAAGTTAAAATAACACTTCGGAAATGTTAATTTTACCCTGCATTATTGGTCCGAAATCGGTGTTAATATTATGCTTTTTAGGTGTATTAGGGGTTAAAGTTACCTTTTCATGTTAATTTTACCCTTAAAAAGGTGTAAAATTAACATTAAAAAATGTTAATATGTTTTTACACCTAAAAAGTGTTAAACTTACGAGGAAAAAAAGTTATTCGCACCCTCTTTTTTCTCAGTGTTTGAGCCTAGTATGTTCTTCGTTAAATGTGACCACTATTATGGCAAGTTCGGACGCCTCTTTGTCTTTCATTGACAAAAAATACCTGAAATTTCACTGAGCAGACAGAGAGAGCAGACAACATGAAATTAGAATACAACAGAAAAAAGTTAAGAAAGGTCTAATTCTACCGTTAAATCGGTATAAGATATCAGATCGATATCACTGTACAGGTCCCGGTAAAAATCCTAAAAGCCAAAATCCGGAAAACCAAAATTCCGAATTCTTAAAAGTGTCATAGCTACTCCGACGATTGCACCCGCGCTTGCTGGAGGCAAAGGGAAATTTTCTGTGTCTTGAGAAATTATTCTATACATTATCCTCCAGAATTTTATGCCTTTCAGAATTTTTAACATTCGGGATTTTAGCTTTCGGAATTTTGGCTTTCGAAATTTTGGCTGCCTCCGCACTGAACACATCAGTGTTAATTTTGTTTACGGTTTCAAATCTATTATTTGCTAAGAAAATGCATAATCGGTCAAATGATTGCTCGACTTTTCGGATCAATTGTTTAATTCGAATTTTATGAAAAAAAATTGGAGTTACTTTCAGATCTCACCGATCTCACAGATTTAATTTTTAACAGTATGTGTTATTTCTACACTGAGAGAAATCCGAAAAAGTTAAAATGACATTCCGAAAATGTTAATTTTACCCTGAAGTATTGATCCGAAATCGGTGTATATATTGCACTTTTTAGGTGTATTGGGGGTTAAAGTTACCCTTTTTTCATGTTGATTTTACCCTCAAAAGGTGTAAAATTAACATTAAAAAATGTTGATATATTTTTACACCTAAAAAGTGTTAAAGTTATGAGGAAAAATAGTTAATCGCACCCTCTTTTTTTCTCAGTGTAGCTTTCTAGTTTGACACTTATTTGAAGAGTGTCATGTACATGTACACCATTTTCGACACATGTCAATAATTACATCAATTTATTGAAAGGTAATATTTACATTAATTTTGAATCACTGCCATAAGGGCAAGCATTGCCGGAATATTATTTTACCATTTTGGGATTATTTTAAGTGCTCTGCCAAAGTTTTGGTTTTTTTAATTGAATCTATAATTTACCCTCTATCTCTCATAGTTTCCGAGATAATCGACTTTAAAGATTTTCAGACACTTTTATGCATTTCTCATCCAATTTTTTTCTATAATTTATTATAAATATTATTTATTTAATTGAATCTATAATTTATTGTAAAGAAATATTTTATGCTCTCGCTAACAGCCCTAACTTCCCCTACTTGATGAACATGAAGTAAAAATAATTGTCCTCCCTAATATTTTTTCTGAGAAGATAAATTTTTATATGGCATGACATGAACAATATAACTTATTTATACAATCTAGAAGATAAATGTAATGGTTAAACTAAGTATCTGGTAACATACAAAGAGCTAATAGAAATTGGTCCAAAAACGATGTAACTCTCAATTGAAGCATCAAATAAGTTGAATACCCTTCAATTTACCGGAAAATTCAACCATCCTTTTTCTGATGCGCTCTCCATTTCTTGAGGAAAATCACTGACCCAAAAGCAAAGTGTGATATTGAGTCCAAACAGCTGCACAGAGGGATTTATGTGTATCAATTAACTGGGAATAAATCTCCTTCAACGCTCCAGTTGATTCTTTGTTGGAGGAGTTGGAAATGGAGTTGTTTGGAATTGTATGGGGTTGAGGGTGAATATTTTCACTGTTTGGCTGAATTATTCGAGCCAGAAATTGTAATAAATTGGAAAGGGTGTTTGCCTGCGAATTTTCTCCCCATTTTCAGAGCATTATTATCTCACTTGCCGCTCAATTTTCCCCAACATTCATACGGTGCCTGTCTGGTGTTCTGGGCTATTTTACGATGGGGTGGTATATTCTAGCCATTCCTACCACATAAATCCATGCCAGACTAAACGTATGGAGCCCTCTTAGGAACATCATCATCATCGTAATTATGGATACGTGCACAGTTCGCACAGAGTATCTCTTTTTTTTCTGGAATTTTTCTACACAACAAAATCAATATTTCAAATTTTTACCACCCTCTTCTTCATCTTTTTTTTATGATTCTTTTTTATTCTGTAAATTGAAAGGATATACTTTTTGCTTCTTTTTTTCTGTACCACTTCTCACACACTTCATTCCTTGAGTATTATTGTAATTTATTCAGAGAGGAAGTTCTTTCTTTTTTTTTTGGGACGAGCCTTTGTTCTCCCTCAAGACTTGCGGAAAAGGGAAATTCCCAGCTTAATAGGACACCAGAGGAGAGCTATATAATTGAATACCACATAATCAGAAGCGAAACTTGTTACAATGTGACAGGAAAAACGTGATACTTGCATAAGTATACAGACTTAAAACTTCTATTTGGACTTTCAAACACGCATCAGCGATTTTTTTTAAGTTCTTGGAGAGTTTCAGAGCTTTTTTGATTCCAACCGTTAATTCAAATTTGCATTTTACTAACAAATAATTACGTCAAAATGTTGCGCCATCTAACGGGTTAGCAAAAAATCAGTTTACCAACTTCAATATAGTTACAAAACTAATTTATTAAAGTAGATATTTTAAGTGAATTAAGATTGAAAAAATATAAATATTCGAGATTAGTAAATTTGTAACATTTAATTTGTACAAGTTTAAAAAATCCATTTTATGGATAATCGCACAATATTTTTGTTATTTCATCGGAAAATTTTGAAGATCCCGAAAAGTTCGATATTCCGAATGGATCAGGATCTCGAAGAACCAAAATCTCAAATGCATTGTAATCCTGAAGAGTCAAAATACCAAAAATACTAAACTCCAAGCGAATTGAAATCTCAAATGGATCGAAATCCAGAAGAGTCAGAATCTGTCACGAAATATTACAAATAGTCAAGATCCCAAATCAAATTAAGAGCCAAGGTTTCTAGAAAGTGTAGATCCTGAATGGATCGAAAACTCGAAAAATCAAAATCTCGAATACATAAGAATCAATATCCCGATGAGATAAAAATCTCAAATGATATGAAATTCCGAATAGTTAAAGCCTGGAAAGAGTAAAGATTCCTTGTGGATTGAACTTCCGAATAGTCAAGGTTCCGATTAGATTACAATCCCGAAGTTCAATATCCAGAATAGATCAAAATCTCGAATACATTGAAATCCTGAAAAGTCAAAATCCCGAAAGAATAGAAACTTCAAATGGATTGAAATCCCGAATAGGTCAAAGTTTAGAAAAAATCAAAATTCCGAAAGGGATATTCCAAATGGACAAAATCCCGATTGGTAAAAATAAAATTCCGAAGAGCCAAAATATCGAATGTGTCGAAATATCCAAGAACCAAAATTTCGAATACATGGAATTCCGAACAGTCGAAATCCCGAAAGGATAAAAATTCTAAATGAAGAGAAATCCCGAATCCATCAAAATTCCGAATAATTAAATTATCGGAATGTTAAATATTCTGTCAAAATAGCAATTGGGTTACAATTCTGAAGAGCCAAAATCCTAAAAAGTCCAAAATCCTGAATGGATCAAATTCTTGAAGAACCAAAATCTTGAATGCATCAAGATCGTGAAGAGTCAAAATTCCGAAAGGGTAAAAATCCCGAACGAGGTGAAATCTTGAAGAGCTAATATCCTAAGGGCCTTGACAGACTTGAGGATTAGCCGAGAGACGGGTTAGCGTAATTATATTAGAAATAATGGTCAAACTACATTTCCATCATTTTCCACTAAGTCGTCTCTCGGCTTAAGTCGTAAGTGTGTCTAGGGTATAAAGTCGCAATTGAAATAATTTGAAGGGTTATGTATTGAAAATGCAACTAAAAAATAGAAAGTTATGTTATCATAAATCCATTGATTAAACCGAAAATGCCAAGGTGATTGATAACTTTTTAACATTGTTTTTGCCAAGAATATTTTACTAAATTTAGGAATTAATAATTTCGATTTTATATGATTCGGGATTTAGATCAAAAACCATTTCGAAATAGCGAGAATAAACTTGAAAAAATAATATGAAAATTGTCATGAAAATATTTTTTTATATAAAAACTGTGATAAGATGAGAAAAAACTTAAAATTAATATTTCTGTTAGCAAGAAGATAATTTCATTTGTTTGTGGTCAATTTTCGAAATTGTTAACTTAATTTTAAATAAGATTCAGTAAATACTTTTCAAGACGGAATTAAATATTTCTTACATTTCTTAAGATGAAGATTAAAACTTGTAAAATCGATTTGAATAATATTCAATGAATTACTTTTTTACTTTCCCCACAAAATTCTTGTTATTAGAAATCTAATATAGTGAGAAATTCATTGGAGCATGAAAATAAAATGTTTTCTAAATTAAAACAATAATAATCAGAAAATGTCAATCAAAATTCATAATACTTGGCTCAAGATTGATCATACTTTTGATAGCCGGTACGTTTCAATAATTTTGACCTGGTTTTGTTAAATAAAAGAAAAATTGGCTAATAAAACATCACAGGTTTGATTGTTTTACATTTTTCCACACGAACAATAAAAATGTAACATTTCTCTAAGGTTTTCATAGGAGAAGTTGTTGACTGCGTCATTTTATTCTAGCCCATTCCACTTGTGTCTTCCTCAAAATAAGCTTACCTCTTAGTTGTTTTGTGTCGTAATTGTATTTCGTTATTGCTTCAAATTGCATAAAGTACATTTTTTTATACATAATATACACATTTTTGGGACATAATACACAGAAGTTGCTTCATTTCTACACGAGCAGTGTTTCTGGAAGCGACAGGGATTTGCGAAGAAGCTTCTAGGGGAGCGGCGGGAATGGCTGTTGAAGAAGGTTTTTGTTTAGCCACGGAGAGGATGCTTTTAGGTTGGAGTTTGTTGATAGTTGAAGCGCTCAATGTGATGATGTGATCCTTGGAGTCATTGTGTCCTGACTAGCTGTAGCCTTAGTAACCGTGATGTCCGATCTTCTTTACGACGGCATTGAAACCATTTTTGGGATCAGCTGTGTACGATACAATGCGTTTTGTACCATCAGGCTCAACAAGGGAATACTCTCCTTTGACGAAATCGTGATGGCGACTCTCCCATTGTTCCTTCTGGTCGCCGGTTTTAGGGTCCTTGACGCCGTACTTGTACTCGTAGTCAGGTACGTTCTATAAGACGGATATCAGAGATTATTCTTCGAAATTAGAATATTCTGGAGATTATTGCTGGAATCAACTGTCACACAGTGTAGAAAATGTAGACCTTTACAATGGTCTTACATTTTCAATCTAACGATATACTTCGGGAGAAAAGATTTAAACTGTTCATTGGGATACAAACGACTAAGTGTTAACGTATTAACGTGATAACGTATTTTGTTCTTAAGACCTCTACACATTGGGAGCAATTTTCGTCAAAAAGTTCTTTTTAAGGAAATTGCCTGCAATGCTGTAGATGCAAACATCAAATTTCTGTCAACAATACCATTCTTGACGAAAATTGCTCCCAATGTGTAGAAATCTTTAAAACCACGAAGTATTCTTTTGTTATATAAACCGCTCTGGATTGCATCCAGTTCCATCAGTGCGGTAAATTAAAGAAATATTTTAAAAGAATTTGATAAAAAATTTGAACTCCCTTTACCCGTCTGAGAGAAATTAATGGCCTCTACACATTGGAAGAAATTTTTATCAAAAATTGCTTTTTTGAAGGAAATTCCCTGCAGCGTTGTAGGGGGAAACGTCAAATTTCTGTCAAAAACGCAATTTTTGACGAAAATTGCTTCCAATGTGTAGACGCCTTAAGGGTCGATAAAAATAGTAACATTCATTCCACTTGAACATTTATTAGAAGAAAATTTTCTAAAAATTTGTTAAATTAAAACCTTCATGAAACGCTAAAATTTTTTGATCTATTTGTACCTCGTACAATAATATGAAACTTTTCTCTTATCAAAGAAAAAATACGCCTATGACAAATTCTGAATAAACATAGAATTTGAAAGTTTTGACTAATTGACTTTTTTACTTGGAATATAAAGAACCAATTAAAAAAAAAATAAAAATTTCCCACAAAAGACCTCTCAAAATTTAAAGGAATAAAAAATTGTAGATTTATATTTTTATTTTTTGACCAGTTTTAATACGATTTAAGAAATAACTGTGCAATGTGTATGCTTCATTATTTGAATGGCCTTTTCGAATTTGTTTAACATTTTGTTCAATACTTTAAAAAAAATCTCAATTTTTTTAAAAACGAATAATCAAAAGCACACAATTAAAAATTCTTTGTTTTTGTAATTCATTTATTAAACAAAAACTTCACAGAATAATTCATTTCCGCTAAAACCGTTAAGATGTCACTATAATTTTCTTCTCTGTAAAATTTTTTTTCTAAGGTTTCGCTAAGATTATTTTACGATTTTACATAATAAGTCATTGGTTTTCGATACTTCTTCAATATTCTCTTCATTTCTACATAATTCAATAATACTCTTTCTTTCAAGGCGCGTTTTTACTGAGAATCTTGACTTTAATGTAGGTTTCGTAAAAGAAAAATGTGGAACAGAGGATTCTGCCATATTGTTCAAAAATATTTATTATCGGATTTTTATTTTAATTGGAATTTTGAAAATGTTAACTTATCGTAATATCGGATATAAATATAAATACGAAGATGAGGAATTTTTCATAAGAGAAAAATTAGACATATATTTCCCGTTTGCAGAAACATTATAAACGTGCCGTTTTATTGCAATATTCGTGTTTCTGATGTGGTCATAACTTAGATTCTCCAATTTTAGCAAATTTATTTCCACGTTTCTAAAAATAAATCCGTATTTTCCGGATTTGGAATTTTGAGATTTTCTATCAGTTTCAGATGGCAAAAGGAAGAAAACAACGAAGAAGTACTCTCGAATGTACAGTCTCGTACTTCTTCCTGGTTTCCTTTTTATCTTTGAGCATTTGAAACAGTGAGAAAATCTACAAGTTATCAAATAAGGCATAATTCCGAATTACCCCATTTTATCCTAACCAGAAACATTTCTCGGGAAAAGGCTTTGAGTTGTACAATGAGTTACGTCTCAATGTCATGAAATAAATATTCTGAAGTAAAAGTAAGATTAACTCTATTTTTTTTTCAGAAGGATGAATTGTATTTGTTCTTTTGATAGAGATATCAGTATCTCTTGAAATTTTTTTTGCTTATGACATAACAACGTGTTTTATCATAAACTTATTATTCATATTTTTGGACTTTTCCATAGTTTTTATTCGTCTTTTCTGTAATCTGTAGTAAAATAAACGTTAAAAAATTGACACCTTTCAAAGGATCTCCGGTGTGTGATCTTTTATTCTTACCAATTTCTCGGTTGGGATTTACATAAATTCTCTATAAGAATTCTCAATTTCAAGAAGGTGATTCATTTTAAGGAATTCATTTTAGTCTCATCGTGATGGTCGCTGATTGGATAAAGCTTTTAATAAATAGTTTTAAGTTCTAGCTAATCAGAGGACATGATGAGATTAAAATATTTTATGCAAATAAAAGTTTAATCAACAGATTTTTTTATATAAATTTTACACTGAGAATACTAAGGTGGTAAAATTTACCATCCTCTATACAAAATTTTAATAGCCGGATAGTAAGTTCCCCAGCAAACGGGATATTAGATTGGATAGTCAAAAATTGTAGAATACATGTGCTCGTTTTCACAATTTACCATGCTATGAATAAGAAATTCTAGTAGTCGGATGGTAAATTCTGCTATCTTTCTTTAGATTTTACCTTTCCAAGGTTCAAGTATTCGGAAAGTAGATTTTACCAGCCGGAGCGTAAAATCCAATAGCTGTATTGTGACTTCAACTATTTCCCTTTAAATTCTATCTTTAGTCACTTCTGTACTCTAATATCGGGAAAGTAGATTTTACTAGTCGGATGATAAAATCTAATAGGTGGATAGTAAATTCGACTATTCTCCTTCAGGTTTTACCTGGAAACTCTTATAGATTGTAATATCCGGGTAGTGAGTTTTACTATCCAAATGCTAAAATCTACTATCCGGCTATTAGAATCTAATATCCGTAGGAGAGTAAATTCTAAAAATTTAAGATAGTAGATTTTCAAGGAAAATATCTAGGCGAAACTGAGGCACCACTAAACACGGGGTGCCACCAAACACTAATTTTTATTTCTAAACTACTTGGACTATCTCGACAATTCATTCAGTGGACAAGCATCCCTATAGTGCCTATAAATTCCTGTCGGTCTTATCATCTGATATCCAATACCCGATTAAAAAATCGCAGTATTTGGTGGTACCCCATGTTTGGTGGTGCCCCAGTTTCCCCTATAGAGGATTGTGTCATCCATGGTGGATTTCTCTCAGTATTAAAAAAATGATCATTAAAGGTACTTCAAATTCTGGTGATTCGGAAGCGCATTCAAACTTACATGTCCGTAGAAACCGGTCAGATCGCCACCTCCGTATCCTTCTCCAGAATCATCTCCACCTCCTCCACCACCACCGCCGCCACCGCTGTATCCACCATATCCTCCACTTCCTCCGCCACCGCCTCCACTGTATTCACTACTTCCTCCACCCCCGCCTCCACCACCGCCTCCACTGTATCCACCGTTTCCTCCACTTCCTCCACCGCCACCTCCTCCTCCATTTCCTCCTTCATCACCACCTTCCTCACTTTCATGAAGGTAAATATCTGCTCCGTCGGATCCATCCTCGGATCCTCCGCCAAAGCCTCCACCGAAGCCTCCACCGTATCCATCACCTCCGAATCCACCAAATCCACCGAATTGGTCGTGAGTCACGTGCACGGAATACTGTGCTCCATCGACGGTCATGGACACGACGAGGATGGTGGCCAAGATAGCCGTCACCTGTTAATCCACAAGATATTAATGCACTGTCTTCACCTCATTTAATCACTTCTTAAACCATTACCACAAATAACTTCATTGTGACTCCTTTGTGTTCTTCTTCCGCTCCAAAGTGAACACTGATACCTCAACCAGCCACATCCCCTCGCTTTTATACCTCAATCAATATTTTTTGGGGCACCTGCCCAAGCGGGGGAACTGGCCTAGGAGGGACACACCAGCTGCTGGAAGCCCCCTTTCAGTCAGTTACGCCAGACCTTGGAGCGCATAACTCATCGTAACAAATCTTGCGGTTGATAACGCTGGTAATTGCATTGCGTGGAAATTGATGTTACAACTCTATTAATTGAGTTATATGAAAGGGGCTTTGAGCCCCTTGCATGCCACATTCCATCTAGAATCATACAAAATTAATGCCATGTTTCCCATTGATTTTTGATTTTGTGGGTGCGAAAAGAAGTGCAGAAATGCATTTGAAATGCAATGGGCAGAAAGATTATTGCATAATGCAAATTGCTCACTAATGTGGAACTTTAATTATGTATTAAATATGGGTGAGGGAGAGTGAGAAAAAAAGTGATAGTGTCTGCATATTAATTTACTATTGGTATCGACTAAATAGTCTATATTTTATTAAATTTGAGAGGGAAAAATAAAATTGATTAGGAAGAGAATTGAATCAGTTTAGAACTCCAAAAAAGAGAGTTTTAAACAGAATTTTATTTTGAATTTTGAGATTTTCGCAGTCTATCAAAAGTGTACGTACCATCCTCGAGGATTGGCGAAGAGATAAGGAGGAGCACTTATTTGTGGTCCTTTTATTTTACATCTAACGCAGTGATGAAATCTCAAAATTTAAAATTAAATTATATTCGAACTTACCCTATTGCACCGTATCATAAATGAGACTTCTTTTTGGTAAACAAATTAAATTATTTTAATTTAATATTTTACGACTCTCATAGTTTAGCCAGCAATTTCATAAATTTTACCATTTAAAATAAAAATAAATTTATATAACAATTAAAGTGGTAAAATTATTATTTTTAATATTACAGAATTCTGAAATATTCATGCAAAGGGGCACATTTAGAAAAGTTTTTAAAAACTATTTAAGCAATTCATGTTTAAGTGCTCAGTTCAGTTTTCGAATATCATCAGCTTTTAAATATTGATTTTTTTTACTTTTTTCTAAAGTAAAAATTTTCTGTTAATGGAATAAAATAGAATGGGAATATTATTAAAGACTAGAATAATTAGAAAAACTTTTCCCAAACTTAATTACTAAATTAACAAAAAACAATATAAAATAATTTATGTATTAAATATTTGTTGTTTTTTTTTAACAAAATGTTGCTGATTTATTTATTTTTTTTTATTATTCCATATCTCTTGAGTATTAAAAGCAAAACATTTATTAGACGATAATTCAATCCCGGCTGACTTGGTGATTTCTGCTTAAGTTAATAACATGCTTGCAATCTAGGTCATAAATCAACTTTAATAAATTTAATGATTGAGTATAAATCATAAACGAAACCAATAGATACATTCACAATTACAAATTTTGTTCAATTTTTATTTAATTATGCGGAATGGGGATAGAAATAAATCAATTAATTAGACTCAAAACAACAATAGATCAATTTTATCAATGATAAATATTAAGGTTTATCAACATTTGGACACAAAGCACATAAAACGAGTGAAAAACGTTTTGTGTGCAATAAATTAGCTGATTAATCAGTAAAAAATTCAAAATAGTAAAAAATCTTAATGAAGATCAAAAAACTTTTTTAAATAAAATCGAAAATGAAGATGATTCATAATATTTATAACTTTTTCATTTTCGCTTTACTAAGAATATTTTAAATGTTTTTAGTTTTGGAATGGAAGCAGCGTTTGAGGTTAAACGTTGAGTTATGAAGGGATTTCTTGAAGATTTTCAATATCAATCTCTAACCGATTAGTTTATTAATCTCATTACGGATTGTCAAGCATAATTCCAATTTTAATCCTTTTCATTGAGTGGGCACGCGGATTTTAAGGCACTTTTCATGAACTTATATTAATATGTGAATAACTTGTTGATTAATGCTTCCTAAGTTGTATGCAGATAACAACGTAGCATAGGGGGGTATGCACAGTAACCAGTTTACTTATTTATAAATAAGTATCTTAATATTTTATTATCTAACAACTTTTGATTTATAAGCATGCTCCTCAAGAGGAGCTAGTTACACTGATTAGTTAAATTAAATAGAAAAAAAACTTTAATAATTGATAAATTTCATCCAGTAAATCACGATTTGTGTAGACTTAGGCAGTTTTACTGATGATCACCTTAAAATCAAGCAAAACATTTTTGATAAAACTAAGAAATTTTCTTTTTTTTTGCAAACATGTGAAAATAACTTTGGACTGTGAGGAATTAATTTTACATTTTCCAAAGAAGTTTGGATTTTAACGATTTTTTTCCAAAGATTTAGTTAACACATAAACCTCATTTGACAAATAATAATTAGATTACCTTTTTTATATTATATTTACTGTAAATATTATAAATTTTCGCTTCGATTTTTTTCAATCATTCTTTTGGAGCATTAATCAGTGATTTTTATCATTTTTATCTACCCAAAAATTGAGCCATTCTTTCAATAATTAATTTATGAATATTTTCAAATTCTTCTTATATTCTGATTTTGCTCTATATTATTTTCAGATTATTCACTAGTTTTTTCATCAAATATTTGTGTAAAAAATTGCAAAAGGGTTCATGGTATTATAAAAAACGAATGCACATTTTCTTCTGCAAATTAGTAACACTTCTTTTGCGAAATCCGCAAAGAAAATAAATACTTATAGCGTAAGAGCTCATAATTTTGGACAGTATCTAAATTTGGACAATTTGAAGGTAAAAATTGGACACTAAAAATAAATTGATTAAAATTATGGATTTTTATTACAATATTTGATGAATAATGAATTCTAACTAAATATTTATGCTTTTTTAACACTAAATACGTTAAATTTTGAATTTGATTTGAGTTAAAATTCTTTTGTTGAAATTTCACTGTGACAGAACTTCGTGTTTACTTCGGTCTTATTTAGCTGTAGTGAAATATTGCTAATTTCTCTGCGATATTTTTGAGTGATATTATTAAATATTCATTGAATATTCTGCTGATTCACGTTAATGGTAATTTGTGCATTTGACGTGAAGTGATATTCGCCTTGTCAATTACGTTTTTCATGTGAAAAATAGGCAATTTTCTCAGAGATTCACCAGTGAGGTGATACTTTTTATTTTGGATAGGTGTTTTTCTCTCGAAATTTCGTGAAATTTTAGCTTTTGTGATGATTAGGTTGTATAAATGCCTGGAGAAACAAAGGATCATCATCTCAACGAACGAGATATAGTGAGAAAAGCCTTGAAAGGCTCCCGGAAAGGCCAGAGATTGAGTGAATCCGCACGTACTTGGATTACCGAAGTCAATTTACTTTAATGAATGATATGGAAAGTTTCCGGGATTCTTGTGACATTCTACGGTTCCCTTACATATTCAGGAAAAGGACTTTGTAAGATAGGTTCTTGAAATAGAGAACAATGGGCATCCTATTGAGGCGGATTAGCTGTCCAAATATACAGCCAAGTTGTCCAAATTAACAAACAAGGTGCCCAAAATTTGAGTCAAATTCACCTCTACATATCAATTCATTTTTGAACGTATTAAAACTAATTTTAATAAAAACAAAGACGGTAAATAGCTTGCAAAGTTTCTAAACAACAGAGCCTTTACCCTATAACACAAAAAATATCAACATCTTACAGTGAAAAAAGACCTTAAATGAACCTGAAAAAAATAATTTCTTGAATGTCTCAAAATGTACAATATTCTTTAAATTTGGAAACCTCTTAAGTTTTCTCAGTCAGCGCTAGTTCTGCCCTCGGACGGTGCATAGAGGAAATCTACTATTTTATTAACTGAGCCTTCGGAATGTCATTTTCTGTGTCTATGCATAGGTTTTTTGATTATTTAAAACATAATAAATTAGTTGTTACTGTGCATACCACCCATAATTCTGTAGGAGTATACTGCGCCCTAGGTCAAGCCGTTTTGACCACTTTTAGGGGGTTAAAATCGCGATTTTAATTTACACGATTAACAAAACTTTATAGAATCTTCTAAATACCATATTATTATTTATTGGAAAATTATAGTTTATTATCTAAAGAATTCAAGCCGTTTTGACCACTTTTAGGGGGCTAAAATCGCGATTTTAATTTACACGATTAACAAAACTTTATAGAATCTTCTAAATACCATATTATTATTTATTAGAAAATTATAGTTTATTATCTAAAGAATTCAAGCCGTTTTGACCACTTTTAGGGGGTTAAAATCGCGATTTTAATTTACACGATTAACAAAACTTTATAGAATCTTCTAAATACCATATTATTATTTATTAGAAAATTATAGTTTATTATCTAAAGAATTCAAGCCGTTTTGACCACTTTTAGGGGGTTAAAATCGCGATTTTAAAGAATTAAAAACTATTTTGCCTAGTCTTCAAGCGTACTCTGAAAAAAATATCTTGTTAAACAAACAAATGGATTTTGTTGAAATTTTGTCAAAAGGATGTTATTTACCAATTTGACAAAACTTTCTCTTGCATTTTATATAGAAAAACACCCTTTTGACAAACTTTTAACAAAATCCAGTTGGCCGCCGATTTGACAAAACTTTTCCATATTCTGTATGGAATAACATCCTTTTTACAAACTTATCTTGCTAATTTGACAAAACATTTTTTTCAGAGTACTTGACCTTGAGCTCGACCGACTTTAAAAATTTTATTAGATCCTAAGCTTAAAATTATTGCCCTATTAATATAATTGATATTTTTCTAAAATCAATAGTTTTTTATTATTTTCAGCTCTGCTTTAAACTCATACCTTTTTTTGCATTATCCCCATTCGATTTTCTTAGTGCTCTCACTCTTGAAGTGATTTATGGGAATTCCTGTGCATTGTTCAATGCGTTCAATTACATTAAAACTAATTATTATTTTAATTAAATTCAACTTGTTGAATTGGTTCAGGTCTTGTTGCATAAATAAATTTAAGCCTTTCCTTCGAAGTATATTAAGTTCTTAAACATAAGAGCACTGTACTAATCGAAGGTGATATTTTTTTTCCTTTCATCGTTGGTGTATCAGAAGTTTTTCAGAGGGGTATTAAAAGTTTTCTGAATCAATTTAAAGTTATAATGAGGTGCAGAACTTGAATTAAATAATGGAAAACGTATGATGTTATTATTGAATTAAATTGGCTATCTAATGAAATGTTGCATTATTTTTTTTAATAGTTAAATGCCATGAGAAAATGCTTTCAATTTGAGTGACAGTGGATGATGTGATAACATTAATCAATGTTGCAATTTTTTGTCATCGAGTTGTATATATTTTTTAAGGGATAGGAAAAAAAGGGATGTTTGGTGATGGTTTTTTTTCTCTGGCTGGAAAAAAATGCAATAAACTTCCATGTGACGGGTCAATTTTGGGGTGAGATGAGGTATGAACATGATGGAAAATTTGCATGTAGCCCAGGATGGGTGAGGGATTTGATGGGAAATTTCGTGGATCATTAAATATTTTGTGACTCTCTGGAAAGATACTCAACTTTGCTATTTTTTTTCTCTTTTTCCATAAGCTCACATGGGTGAAAAATCATCCAGTTGTGCTTTCTTGTCGTGTTCAGCAAATAAACCTAAATCCCCGTATATTGTCTCCTTGTCTCTTCCTTCAGTGGTCTTCTTCAGTGAAATTGCACCTTTGGATGAAATGACTAAATCCATATACTCCTTGAGAAGTGTACTGGTGGCATTCCACTCAAATCCTCAGCGATTTTCCCATCCAATTTTGGGCCTATTTTTGATACACACTGGCAGATCATCAAATAAAAATTCACGATATCGAGCACCCTCAATGGGCGGGGATCCTCAGGAATTTGTTTATTTTGAGCTCACTCCTTCAGGCAAACACGCACATTTATTGATTTTGACTAAGCAAATAGTAAACTGAAGATGCGAAGAAGTGGTCCATTTCCAACCCTCCAACTTTAAAGAGTCAATCGACTGAAACAGAATCCTCAGAATTATTTAAAATGCTTCGCACAGCCAAAGACTGTCTCAAGCAGCCTCTTTTCGAAGGCAAAACCATTCCATAAAAGTGCCTTCTTTTACTTGACAACGGTCCCTCCGTTTGGGAAAATCTTAAAGGCCAGTTTTAATCAATTATTCACCAAACGTAGAGATTTTACTGAAGAATTCATAAATTATTAAAACTCTTTTCCAGAAAAGCAAAACTTTTCTTTTACCACTTGTTGAAGTCCATGATTACAGTCACAGAGAGTTTCCCCCAACGGATTTTCTATTCAAATTGCAGAGTGAAAGTCTCAGGGTGAAAAGGTGTCTTTCCTCTTTCCTTCTAGGGTATTGTCCTGAATACACAAGGGGAAACTCACCCTAGGACACTGAAATTATAGAAGAGGGTGCATTTATTAGATTAATAGCCCTTCAGGATAACATTTTTACAGCAATATATAGCAATCGGTTATAAAAACCGATTCAAGGGGAGTTGATTTGCTCACTGCAAGAAGGATTCGTGTCCTTAATATCCTTCTCTGACGATATTTTATCCAGATTATCATAAAAGTATCGATTACATTTGAATTATTCAAAAACAAAACCGTCTGTGAGGGAGTGCTATGGCACCTTTTGATTTGGGGTTTAACCACAAGGTTTAATTTATGTAATTCCATAGGTCTGCGAGGTCTGCAATTGAACTGGTCCTGACACCTTTTAGATAAAGAAAATGTTATCAAATCAAAATTCACATTTTTTTCCTTCTGAAATTGATTGCATAAATCTATCCTACTCTTTCGTACTCTTCTTCTTATCAACATCACGCCAAATTCAATTTAGTTCAGTCTAATTTTGAATTCAAAAAAGAAGGTTAGAGATATGCAAAACATTCAAGACAGAAAGAAAAAAGATTTGACTTATATTTTCATGAAATTTTCCTAGTTTAAATCAAAAATTCAAATTAGGTTAGTAGAAAAAGCAAATTTGGCCTGTAAAAAATAAATAGGTTCCGTAAAAAATTAATTTGGCCTATAAAAAACTCCAGTAGGTCAAAATAATAATTTAAAACGAGTAGTTGAAAAACTAATTAGTTAGTAATGGTCACGGTACACCTTTTTTATCGGGAAAATTTCATAAAGTCAAAATTCACATATCATTTCTTAAAAGTCTTGCATATGTCGGTCTTACTCTTTCCACTCTTCTTCTTCTTCCTCTTCTTTTGAACATCATGCTAAATTCAATTTATTAAAATAAGTTCAATTTTGAGTCCAAAAGAGTGGGTAGACTTATGAAAATCTCTTTCAAAAGAAAAGGTACACGAATTTTGATTTAATGAAATTTCACCGATCTGGAGGGCCTAATTTTCAACGGATTTGGTTAAATTTGGACTTTTTTAAAAGGTCTTGTAATTCTGAATTGGACTGCATTGGTCACAATCGGTGATGGATCGGGAAAGTAACAGTATTAGGTCTATTTTAAAAATACTGTTTTTTGCACTTTTTCAGTATTTTGACCCATATAAAATTCAAACGGTAAGAGATATCAACTTCCGGTCTTCGATGACCCCTCCTCAACAGACGTCATCTCGAAGTTAATCTCGTTATTTTTTGTAATAGTTCACTATAACATTTAGTCCATATATGATAAAAAAAAATTTGAATTTTTCAAAGTTAAGAAGGCGATGGCCGCTATTACACGAACATAGCTCTCGGTAACACCTGAATACGGTTATAGTTGTTTCTTAGCACAATTACTCATAAACTATATTTTAAATGAATTGAAAGTAAATTAGAATCTTCCACTTCTACAATAGGACTATAAGGCCGCGGTAGAAGGAAGCGCTAAACGTCTCCACCCATGTACAAATCTAAAATAGAATCTTAGTCATGTAAAATTATTTCTCAGCTCATAGTTTTTTGGGAGGGGTGGGGCCACTTTGACATACGCATGATTATAATGAGTTCTTACGCAAGAATGGTTGTTTAAGTAGAAATGTGCTGTTTTTTTATTTATTCAAAAATTATGTAAAACACATAATACAAATGCAATTATTTTTAACAATTCATTATATATAATATTAGGGGAGACTGGGGCAAAAAGTCACAAATCGAAAATTTCAAAATTCAAGATCTTTCAAGATAAATAAGATAGCGGCATAAAATTTTTACCACAAATAGCTTCCATAAACCTTCTTCGAATTCGAACAAGGAATTTAGAAAATAAAAAAGATCAAAATTTTTAGCCCTATTTTTAAAATATTTTCCCTGAAGAATATATTAATTATTACCTTTTTTTAATCAAAATTTATGCACTGATGATTATTTCCTAAATGACTTGGATTCTTTGAATGCGAAGCCGCTATCTATTTTAGAATTTTACAGATTCTTCTCTTGAGAAATCTTTTTATTAAAAACGACCACTTGGGGTAAAAAGTAACAAAAGGTATGGAGCAAAAAATAAGAAAAACCAAAACAAATTATGATGTCTCACGGCAAAAAAAAAACGTCAATGCCATGTGTCGCCGCTTGTTGTTTGCATTGGTCAAACGATTTGCAGTCTTTTGTGCGTTTTTTTTTCTTAAATAGCTTGAAAATCGTTTTTATCGTTCAATTAGAAAAAAATGGTGATTTATTACAAAGGTGTAGAGGAATAAATTTTATATGAAAATATGTTATCTAGGTATTTTCTTTAAATTTACGGAATCCCGTAACAATGTGAATCAAAGTGTGATAATATCCCATGCTTGATACTATTTGCCCCAGCATTTTTGAGAATGATCACAAAATTACCTTTTAGAAAACGGCCCGATAAAAGTATTTCCTTACAAAATAGAGGAAAATTACTTTCATAAAATTGTAGAGCGGTAAATTTCCTAGAAAACTGCGCTAATTGGAAATTTCTGGGGCGTTCGAGTACTTTGTAAAAAAATAAAATACCTGTTTTGTGACTTTTTGCCCCAGTCTCCCCTAATTTAAAAAAAAAATCTATTCGTGAAAGAACTTAAAATTTTTTGAAAATGCTTCATTTTCTATTTAACAATCTTAAGTACTCAAAAATAAGTTCTAGGTTTAATTCTTTAAGGTTGTTTTTTATCAAACAGGGGAAAGCGTGCTACCATCGTATCATTCAAGCATCGAACAATTTATTCTTTTTAACCATTTTTAACTGCTCGAACTCCAAGAGAGAGGAGTTCTCACAATCTTTTCAATGTGTTTTAAATTAATTTAGCCCATTATAGTATTATTATACGGGCTTCAGACCTGAGACTTAGCCATATGGCTTAAATCCTCTAACTCCTTATCAGGCAAGATTTTTGAGGAAATTGTTGCTCCAGATTGAATATTAAGGGCAAATTATCCATTAAATTTTAAGAAATCAACAAAATTGTTTGTTATTTGGATATTTGAGGCTTTTAGGAACTGGGCTAAACCTCTAGTCTGAAGCCGGTATTACATTTTAGCAGGTAGTCCAATGCCTCAATTTTCCAGAAAAGAAGAGCTATGGATAAAATCCATAAGGAACATAGAAAAAAAACTGAGTTGTCTGAAGTCGTTCAAAGGTAGCGCGCTTTCCTCTATCCTTAAAGGGTTCATAAAAGAATAAAAATAAAAATAAATTTAATAACGAAACCCGACTAATTTGACAGTGTAAAAGTTCGAAAATAACTTCAGTGTCTTTGGTGGGATTTTCGAACCTTTTCTATGCCTCAAACGCGTTTTAGTACTCCTTAGCCAAGGCACATTATCAGCTATCAATAGTCGCTCTTTCAAAAATTCTACTAACGGTCATTGTGGTTTACTATTTTCAGGTGACTAATTAATTGATATTTTTTTATTAATTGAAAACAAACATTTGCTTTCGGATTTTTTGATTTTTTTTAAATTACATTTTTCAGGCTAAAAAGCAAAGCAGAATTCAGATGCAGAATTTAATTAGCTTTCAGAATATCATTGTGCAGAATGCATTGAAATGGAGCTAATTGTGCTATTTTCAGAATTTTACAATTGGTGGGTTTTTCTATTGAACTCCATTGATCAAATGAATGATAATTATTTGTTTCAGTTGCAAAAAAAAGAATTTAATTGAAAATAAATGTGATGGATACAATGTATTTGGAATGCATTTGAAAGGAGTGAATAACATTTTTTGACGCTCAATTTTCCGAGAATAATCAAAAATTTCACCTGAAAATAAAATAGGAGTAAGGTACTTGACTGTTTGGTTTGCTGCATAAATTACACAATACCCTTACAACCCTCCTCCCCCTTTCATTTCATTTTATTCAAAAGATAGTGTGTTGCATACACTGATGGGTATTGTTGTATAAAATGCTTTCAATTTTCATTCAAAATTTTTCTCCAAGACAAGAGCATGATGTTGAGCATTTCTGCAGTTGATGGAATATTTTTCTTCCAAGGTAGATTTGAGAGCAATTTCTTCTTCATGGTTGGATTACTTTAGTTGCGGAGCCAAGGCAGTAATTGTTCTGCCTTGAGTGGAAAGTTGTAGGACAAATCTGCGATGATTTGTGCCAATGGCGAGGCCTTCGGATTATAGCGACCAAATAACGATGCCCAAATTGGGGTCAATCGATGAAAGCAATCAGGAGATAAGACAAATTTAATAGTCGAATAACTATGTAACAAATAAATCACATGTGAAGGGTTGAGGACTTCCAAAGAGTCAACATTATGTTAGTTTTAGTTCCCACACTAATTAATTCATGGCAGAAAATTGCTCAAACATTCCGTGTAGATGGCATAAAGTTGTTGTGTGGAAAAATAACTCCTCTTCGCTGTGATGCAAAGATATTTTTCATTTTCCCAAAATGTCCAGATTTATTTACATGTAATTTATTTTCAGTAGAGAAATGTGTTCTGCGACCATAATTTCGTAGTCGTTGATGTATAGTGATATAAATTGTAAATGGTAAAAAAAAAACATTCAAGCCCTTTTAGTGTTCTATGGGAAGAAAAAGAAAATCTGAAAAATACTGACTTATGGAGGGGTCACCGAAGACCGAATGTCAATATCTCTTGTCGTATAGCCTCTAGGTCGATATGAAATGCAAGGCCAAATGAGAAACAATTTTTTAATACCGTAAGTCCGGGTGACTTTGTCCTCTGCGGCTGGTTTTGACACCCCTCTGTTTGTAATTTTTTCTTTACAGTGCCCGCTTTTTAATCCGGATGATTGGGAGACAATCTGACAGATGTCCGCTTCGTAATTCCGATGGATTTTTTGAATTTGTTCAACGTCTCGAAAATATAATACAAGTTTTTTTTTTTGTAGAATTAGAAAAAAAGTTTTAAAGAAACTTAAAAAGACATAATTAGAGAATTCTACGCTATTATACTTAATTTTTAAATAAAAACATCACAGGATAATTCATTTTCATTGGTGAACACACATGCATAGATAACCTCAAAATGATTTTAAATGTAACCGTCGATAACTCGTCCGGATTACGGCGATCCGGATTAGAGAGCGGGCACTGTATTTCTAGAACTTAAGGATGGTCTTTACCAATCAGACATGGTAGATCGTAAAATTCTAGAAATAAAGAAAAGCTTACGAACAGGGGGTGTTAAAGTTACCCGCAAGGGACAAAGTCACTTGCATTTACGGCATCATAGATCAAGTGCCGATACCTAATTCATTACTAATTTTTACACTCAGAAAAATAATCGAGTAAAACTTACCCGAATCGATGTTGAATTAACTCTTTTTCGTTGTGATTTTCGATTAACTATATTTTAGAGTTGATTTTACTTCTATTTAGGTGTAATATTCGGAAGAGTTGTTTTAACTATTTTTTCCTAAGATTTACATGACCAAAGAGTGTAAATAACTCTTTTTAAGACTGAAAATAACTCGTTTTATGAGTTAAAATAACTCATTTCAAGAGTTAAAAAAATCTTCTTTAGAATTAAAATAACTCTTTCAAATCCCAAAATGAATTATATTTTGCAATTTTATGTTTTGTTTTTATTTTATAATTTTCTTTATTAATATTTTCTTGACCTCAAGTTCCCTATGTTCCAAGCGAAATATCACATATGATGCACGAACATGTCTTCATGAAACACTGTGTAAGGCATATTTCTAGTTGATGTTCCATATGAACTTTATCACACGAAAATCTTCTTAACTGAAGTATATTCTTAAAACGAAAACACTTAAGCATATACTTCAGTCGAGATGAAATTTTACATCGAAAAGGAGTAATAATTATATCGATATCCGACGAATTAATTCAACTCGCACGGAGAGTTGTTTCAACGCTATTTACTAAAATTTACAACGAAAGAGAGTAACAATTACATCGATATTCGTAGAGTTAATTCAACTCTGTCAGAGAGTTGTTTTAAGTTTTTAGGTTTTTCTTTGTTTACTAATTAGTAATTTCCCAATTCTAATTCCTAATTTTTAATTTTTTTCATCACCTTGACATGTTTTAGTGTACTGAAAGAAATGTTTTTTGTTTTTAATTATATTTCTTTAAAGAAATTTTAGGACAGAAGAAGAAGAACAACGCTTTATTTACTTCATGTTATTGTGTTTTATTTTTTAAGTTTCAAATGTATGGTCTTTTTTAGGTAAATAATCTCCATAGTCTCTGATGTATTTTCCAAGTGGTAGGCTGGCAGGGCATGAGTTTCAACCGTAACTCGGAGAGAACTTACAATCGGTGCAGAAAAAATATCAACCAGAGAGAGTTCTCAAATCGGGAAGGTTATTACTGAATGTAACGAATTACGTTATAAATTTAAAGCCGATGAAACTTGGATTGGAGTCTAAGTTTCACAAAAAGAGAAATCCGAAAAAGTTAAAATAACATTCCGGAAATGTTAATTTTACCCTGCAGTATTGATCCGAAATCGGTGTAAATATTACCCTTTTTAGGTGTATTATGGGTTAGAGTTACCCTTCTTTCATGCTGATTTTACCCTTTAAAAGGTGTAAAATTAACATTAAAAAATTTTAATATATTTTTACCCCCAAAAAGTGTTAAAGTTATGAGGAAAAAAGTTAATCGTACCCTCTTTTTTTCTCAGTGTTCGTGATGAGACTTGAATTTAAAACTTGTTGCAGAGTTTTCACGTATTCAACGATAGGCTACGCTTCCTGAAAATCGCTAAAAAGTAAAAATACTGAAATAATAGTCAACACCGAAATTTATTCAATGTAGTTCAATACTGTGTCTTTGTATAATAATATACTAAAAGAATGACCCTAAGCAGTAGTTGTGCCATAATATATTTGTCTTTAAACTAATTTTCTATAGAATACTGTTTCACGTAGAAACATGTAATTAAACACCACTGACCCTCGAGAAATATACGAGTTGGTTGTTTTGCCAGGAGGCTGGATCATACAAATGCAAAACTTTTTTAATTAACATCAATTGCCACGATGGTGCAGAAGGGACACATAGTTCCCCAATGTCGCCCCTTGGGGGTTGGCAATAAATCAGAGAAAAGTCCCAGTTTCTCCAATATATCACGCATGGTGCGTAAATTATTTTTTTCTCTGTTTACCTGAGCACCTAACTGATAGGCTTAAGACCATGATCCCCGAGTTACTGATGGGATCATTGATGTTTTTCACCAATTAAAGCCCTCCTCTAGCATTTTCACTCTCTCCCTATCTCTTTCTCCCTATCTTCACGGAAGGAAAATGACCAACACAGAGCAATTTTATTGGAAAATTCAACACCAAGTGACATTTTCACCCCATCACTTTGGCATGCTTCTGACACTGGTGTAATCACTTTTGGTGTCCACTTTTGGCTCTGTCTCTGACTGTCCAAACACTAAAACACAGGGAATCACCTCTTCTTCCGCATCCTGTTTCACGTTTTCCTTCCTACAAAGCCACATGACCCAATGAGCTTGTTTGCAAACTATGCCGATTTTCGGTCAAAGAGCATGGCTTGAAAATTGTGTGATCATCAAGAGACAGAATTGAAAATTGAAACAGGTTAAATATAATAGATTTAAGATAAAGATTCTTATGATAGCTTAAATGAAATTCATTTGTGCCCAACAAAATGATTAAACCGTGAAAATTTTTGACAGAAAACCTTGTAATTATGCATCGGGACCCTGTTAACCCTTTAAGGATGATTGGAACACCGGTGTCCCATAAAGAAAATAATTTTTCCTGACTACCTTAAGTCATTTTTTTCTTATTTTTGTACGTAATTACAAAGTAAAAGGTTGAAGGTATCTAGGATATTTTTTGCAAGTCTACAGCTATTTGCTATATAGTAAATTTTTAAGCTCAAAAATGACAAATTTTTAAATTCTCATATAGAAAATTTATTTTAATTATTTTTTATACTTCCAATTTTTTTTAAGTATAACCGTTTTAGAATAAGAAACTACAATACTCAAACATTATATTTTTCATTAGAGCGAAATTTATCATTCATTGGTATTGTCAGAAAAATTATTTTAATTTTTGGGCTATTTTTGTTCCTATCGTCCATGTACACAAAAAATACACACAATTGTTGGATTGTCTAAGGTTAGATGAAAGACCTATTATTGATTTTGTTTATCGGTTTCATTTTTATTGCTGATTTTCGGTCAGCGAAAACTGTCTCGTCGTTCAAGGGTTAAATTATCTTAATTGTTTTTTAACTTATTTTTTTATTCTCTGTTCTGGTAAGAGTAAGTGTCGAAATTATGAGAAAATCGGAGAAAATAAGGTAATACTCCGTCTCGAAGCTCTTTCCACCTGGTTGCATTGACCTCGTCTCAATTTTCTGAGATCACGCAAGATTGAAAGCATTTTTCAAATATGAAAAGCTTTTAAATAGGGGAAAGTGCCCGTGCTAGATACCATTGGAAGCTTCGTAATGACTAAATTTTCTATGTTTTACAATATATATGTGACTCATCACAACCATATTTTAAAAACTAACCCAGTTTTTAAAATATATTGTGGAGTCACGTTTATTTGAAAACATAGGAAAAATTTAGTCATTACGAAGTTTGCAATGGTATCAAGCATGGGCTCTTTCCCCCAGTACCTATTCCTTTTACTGTGAAAACTAGTGAAAACAATTGGAAGTTATGATGCCAAGCCCCTCTTATATCAATAAAATATTTAAGTCGTACCTACATTTCCGTAATATTGCCGGAAGTATTTTAAATTATATATTTTTCCAAGAAACGTTCCAAATCACAAATTTTCAATATTTAAATACAAGTCACTGTCTTAATGTTCCAGCTTCATAAATATCGATTTTTTTCTCTAAATTACTGAATGAATCCTGATGATGTTACGTAACAAAGGAGATGGACCAACTAAACACTAAAAAACAAAGAAATAAAGTCCAGAAAAAGTCTCTGCCTCTAATTCCTCGGGAGAGTGTTTCAAAGGGAAACACCCATCACAAAGAAAGTCTCATGAAAGAGATGGTTCCTCGACAACGGCACGGTCAGGTAGAAAGCCCTGGCAGATGAGCCCACATGAAAATGTTCGACCAAGTAATTAACTCATTCCTTACCATGGTATTATACATCATACGCAAATTGAGCGATTTCAGATGATTTATTCCTGTGCAATTTTATCTGAATAACTATCGGGAAAGGATTTTTATTAACTTTAGTTCTTCAATTACTTGGGAAAAATAGTGCGACAGTGATGAAAATAGATTTTCTTATTGCTTTCTTGCTTCGCGGAAGGTCATGCAAAATTTCTGCTCATAATGGCTGACGGAAAATTCGACATCTCGTCGAATTTGTTAAAATTGGCCTCTTTCCTCTTTCCTGATTTGAATTCTAGTTGCCAATTTGTTTTCTTGGATAGTTACTCTATCTAAATCAATAGAGTTTGTAATGAATTAATTCACAGAATTTAAATTCAGTGACCGTTAAGACGTGTGTTTGACAGGGGCTCCCCGCGCCCCTATAATAGATTTTTTTTTCTTTTCAAAAAGATCATCTATTAATCTGTAGGAAACTAGACCCAAAATATGAACATTCTATCTCAAGTATTTCTGGTACATTGACTGAATGGGTTAGGAGTAGCAGTCTGCAGTGAGCGCGGGATAAAAGTGGTGATTCTGAACCAGAGGTAAGTGGAAAGCGGACACTCAAGGACAGCGTCCACATGTGCAGTGATATGGTCATACTTTCGCACACCAAAAACATACCTGACACAGGAGTTGACCATCAGACGACCGACATCTTGAGTCAGTACCACAGAAATAGAAAAGCTCCACAGCATAGAGAAAGTGAGGTACATCACATCTAATAAAACAAATTGCAGTATTTACAACTACCCCATGCTTACTACTGCCCTAGTTTCCTCTACACACTTTATACTAAAATCTATACACTTTGTAACTCACTTACCATAATAAAAACTTTTTTTTTCTCTTCTAGGATTGTTGAGTAATTCACAGTTAAAATATTTAAAGTTGCATAGGAGAAAAGGAGATTTTGAATTGAAAATTTCAAATTAATTTACAGGTAGTTTCAATATTGTCTGCTAAATGGAAAGCGTCTCGATTGCGTTCTTTTTAATTTCAACAAAAAACATCGTGTAAGTATCTTATTCACTGTCGTGTTACTGTACTAATCTTAATTTTCAATCTGTGTCGTTATCAACTCTTTTGAAATTTGTCACATTGAAGCAGTTCCACATGGAAAATTGTGCTGGATAAATTTGTCCTTTGCGTATCCGGTTTATTTACCCTTTTTCTTTGAATCACTCTTCCGATACCTCCACAAAGCTCTGCAGAACGTTAGATTCTGCCGCAGACTTTCTCATCGATATTGATGCCTTTTTCCCCGCACTTGGGAATTTCATGGCAAAAGAGACAACTTTGCCATCATTCGGAAGCTCAAAAAAAAAACTGCCATGCAGAGTGATAAAAGTGTCCAATTTTGTGTCGTCAAGTTGTCTGGAAACTCATTAATATTTATACATTGCCTCAAACTGAGACTTGTGTCTATATCATCTGAATTTTGCCTCCATTTCACTCGTCATTTGCCTCTGGAAAAGCCTTCAATCGGCTCTTGGTGCAAAAGAGTTTCAGCTAATTTATCCTATGTACATATGAGTCCTCCTTTCGGAAAATGAAGGAGAAAGATATACATAAATATTTTCTTCTATCAATTTCACCGATCAACGAAGATCCGTTGAATGGGAAACTTTGTGTTTTCATTGATGTGGAAAAACATTAGAATTTCTTTCACCCTTGGGAAGTTTTTCTCATATATGGTGCTCCCTCGCACAAAAGAGAACAAACACAATACTTTTCCACTCTCCATGAAAATTTCTAATTAGAAAACTACGTACATTTAACCCCCCTACCCCACACCACAATTCCATCAAGATACACCACTGACGAAATTTTCTCGGAAAATTCTGCATTGTTGTCACATGTAGAATTTTCTGATATCCAAATTAGGTATATGAATATATAAGAAGAACAAAAACGGGGGATAAATAAATTTGTTACATCTTTAAATTTATGCTTTAATATTTTTTTTAAAGAATTTTGAGGTTTATCCCAAGTAGCATTTTAAGGGAAAATTGTGATAACCAAAATTTTACTAAACTATAAAAAATAGGTCATGAGAAAGTTACTAAAACGTTACAGAAAAGTCTTTGGATAGTAGTGAGGTGCAGCCTCTCTCTTACCTTTATTTTACCTTTTTTTACCTGTTTGTCTTACGCATGTTTTGGTTAAAACTTAAATAATTTACTTTGAGCAAGATTTACGGCAGTAAAGCACTTATATGAATGATATATTTTCACTTCGTTTCCACTCCGGAGGTTGATCATCAAGGCTAAGGCGGCAGTGGCCGCGAAAACCTGTAATTACTTGAAAGAACTCGAATGTAAAAACAATAAAAAATATAAAAAAAATAAACAAATATTAATTTTGACTTCAAGACTGAAATATATTTAAAATGTTTGGGAAAATTTAACTTAGTATTGGATTGTTAAAGATAAGTAACCTATTAGGCTCTCAAAAAGCAATTAAATTGCACGATATTTAGGATTTTGAGACCTACGGGAACTGGGCTAAACCTCTAGTCTGAATACTGCTTTAGATCACTTGGAAAACCTGTTTACACAAAGTAAGAGACAATTGTTGAATGTAACTGGATTCTCGATTGGGAATATGTACGACTACTGAGTATTTATATGGCAAAGAAGCATGTCAAATACGCAATATTTAATTTTAAGAAAAATGAATAGAACATAAATAATAAAATAGTAGAGTAAACTGATATAATTTGGAATTAGTGTTACAAGTTGGACAATTCGCCGGTACAAGTTAGACATGGCTTTTTTCTTGATAAATACAGTGAATAATTTGTTTTTAAGCACAAGGAACCAAATTATAAAACTAAAGCAATAAAAATATACAAATGAAAATGAAGTTCTAAATTTATCAAGACAAAAAGCCCTGTCCAAATTGTACCATTGTCCAACTTGTATCACTTTACCCTAAGTCTTATAATCTCTTTTCATTGAGGCTGATCATCAAGAATATTTCAGCCTATAAAATTTGGCAATGAAGATTTGTTCCAGACAGTTATACGCTAAGGGTTTAGGATTATCGATTAGAGGTCTTTTGCATAAATTTCATTTACCTAAATATTTACTGCCAAATTTTACAAGCTAAATATTCTTAAGGATCAGCTTGTGTCTATTAGGTGAGATTCTTAACAATCTCACCTACTATAATCCTAACAAAATTTCATGTCGTCCGATCGACCTCAAATTTGGCCAAAATGTGTTTCAGCACTTCCTGATCACGAATATATATGTGGCTAATTTACGTTCCCGGCCGGCCGGCCGGCCGGCCGGCCGCTCTTTGGAGCTTAATAGCTCCTAAACTAAAAAAGATATCGACTTGCGGTTTTCGGCAAAGGTTATATATCGGGTGAAAATTGCAACTTGGTGCATAGACCCCCCACCCCCCACCCCTCCTTCCGCCATTTTGAAGACCCCCCTTTTTTTGTTTTCTCAATAGCTCCGCCCCTATGGCATTCAGCGGACTCAAATTTTAGTATGTTATAGCTGGGCCTTAGAGCTTTCCATCAATACCAAACTTAAGGTCCTCCGACCCCCCTGACCCGAGCTATAAGGGTCCAAAAAAAATTTCTTAAAATGGCCATAACTCCGGTTCTAATTGTCAGAATTTAAAAAGTGAGGGCTTTTTGGAAAGCTCTCGTGAAATGCCACTTCCCCTTCTAACATCGCAAGTTCATAAAACCACCGCTAGGGGCGCTTTTTTTAAAAAGAAAATTTTTAAATCTTAAAAGTTAAATAACTCAAAAATTCCATTGTAATTAGTAAAATTACAATGTAAATTTAGTATGTTGTAGCCGTTAATTATACCTATCAAACAAAAAAAACCTTAAGTCGATCTAAAACCCCTGACCCGAGCTATAAGGGGTCAAAGTTCGAACATTGACCGGCCTCTATCTCCGGTTCTAACTAACATAGCGACCTAAATTTTACATTTTTGGTTTCGTCTCGATGAGCACTTTCAGATGGAAGTTCAAAAAGTCACCACAGGTGGCGCTGTGATAGCGTCAAAATTCATCGAAATTCAAAGTCACTTTTCTCAAAAACGGCATTGTGCAAGTTAATGAAATTTTAGTATGTTGTAGTCCAGTCTAGGACGTTTCCAAAATGGTGCGTATGCGCGCTGTGGTTTCAATAGAACCGGAGATATGAGGGGTCAAAGTTCACGAAATTCAAAAAATCATATCTCCGGTTCTATGTGACCGATTTTGATGAATGAGGGCTTAAACGAAAGATCTCACCAAATGCTACAACTTTCTAGAATATTTGAACTTCGTGGGACCAACACCAGGGGCGCCACAGTCGAAAAACCAATTTCAATATATCATAACCTCAATTATCTCGACTGTCGCTGAACCGATTTTGATGATTACTTCAACATAATTGTAGAGCACATTTGTCTCTACATTTCGTCCATACATCATTTTCCGCTCAGACTACGCTATCACTCCGATTTTGCCGTTTAAGTGTGAAAAAATTGATTTTTCCCATAATAACGCTTTGAAATCACTCAGATGCCAATTTGACTGCCTCTACTCCACAAAGACACTTAAAATAGGGGTTTAAATGGAAAGTCCCGCAAAATACAACAATTCTTTGATTTAGTTGAAGTTCAACAAATGAACACTTGGGGCACTCTGGATGAAAAAACGAGTTAAGAAACAAAAAACCTCGCTTATCTTGGCTTCTGAGTAATCGATGAGTTCAAGTTCTACGGCAAAATTATAGAGAACATTCTGGTCTACATTTCACCCATATAACACTTTTCTGTCAGTTCATCCAAATCCTTGATATTTTGGTTTAAATACAAAATTTGTATAATTTCACGAATTTGATTCAAGATAACTGAATGGCGTCTCCCTACTTCAGCTCTAAATCGAATTTGCATGCACTCCGAGTTAGCTCACGTTAAGAATCTCACCTACATAAGCCGGTTAGGATTATCTGTCCCTTTAGCTCTGTATTTGGAAGACAAAGCCATGCATGATGAAGGGCTACCTTCAACGAAACCTCACTTTGGTATTTTTTGATACTAACCTTAACTGTAATACGCATTTTATGACGATCACAAGGAGATTTGTATCCGGTGAACGTAAAGACCATTGCTGACTTGCAGTGAACAAAGTGTTGGAACGTCCTTCTAAATGAATTTTAGCTAATGCTTGTGATTGCTTTTATATAAGGTAAAGTGCCCTCGAGTCGACCGGTTCTTCGACTCGACCGGTGGTCAATATTTGAATGTTTTAATTGTGAATTTTTATAAAATTGTCACTGATTCGTATTTATTTATGGAATAATTGACCTATTAATGTTAGATCATACGCCAAATATTAGTGCAAATATAAATAAAATGAATAAATAACTCTACTGGTTGACTTGAGAGCACTTTACCTTAATGACTGTTTAAAAATTAAGCGATTTACCGTTCTTTGCAATTCAATTGGGACATTTTGTAATACTCAATTGATCATGAGCAACAACTTTTTAACTGATAGCATAATAAAAAATAACCAAAATTGTAACTAAAAGTACCAAAACAGTTTGATATCACAAGAAATGCTATAAAGAGATCTTTGAAAATTATTTTACCGAGCTTCTCAAAAAATTCCTGGAAATGTAATGGAAAGTTTCCAAAGGAATAAATTGAATTGTATGGGAATTCCATAGGATTTCTCGTGGAAATACGATAACTTTAGTATTTGTTTTCAAATACATGGAGGAATTGGGCAGAAAATGTGGATGGGTATGTAAATAAAGTGATTGAGAATATAGTAGCATTTTCCAGGGGGTTGGAAAATTTAGAGAGAATGGGAGGTAAATGCTGACGCCACGGATATTCCCACGTACAATCAATTCTGATGCCATTTGCAAGCACTTGCTCGCAATTTTAATTAAATGTGCTGTTTTGACCGACAGCATGAAATCAAATTTGTAATTAATTATCTCACCCAGTATGGAATCCTTACCCACTGAATTTCCCACGAATGATACACCTATAAACACATTCCGCGTGGAAATTCACTCCCAAAATTATGGGTGGTGTGTTATTCAGCATGTATTATTTCAGTGAAATGCTATAAATACCTCTAATCACATTGTCGGTCGCATTCTGCACTTTAGGGAATATAAAGTTTATCCCTAGCAGAAATTCACTGATTTAAGTCCGAATCTCACATAAATTTGACTCATGTGAGCATTTATCTTAAGATCAACATTTCATTCAAATATAATCCGTTAAGAAAGTCTGTTTTTGGGGATTGTTTGGGGTTGAAGGAGAAGCAAAAGAATTTTTTGGCACTTCTGTCTAGACTCTAGACATAATTTACAGGAATATGAATCAAATACGAGAAATATGATTTTCAGCACGAACACTGACAAAAGGAAAAAGAAACTTGATATCTTATGAAAATGCAAAGCCGTGTTTTTTTTTTGTTGGATAAAAAGATAAAGGATGTGCTGAGACAAAGATTCGATTTCGTATCAATTTGATTTTCTGTCGATACTGAATGTGAATTTTTGATATTGATATGCAATTTTCTTTAGGGTTGAAAGCAAAATGGATTCACTGAACTGCTATGTAATTTCTCCATTTAGATTTGTGTACTGAATCAATTTAGTTCATGATTAGATTATTTTGTCAAAAGCCATCGTCAACAGAAACTTATTATTTTCCGCAAAATGATCATAAATGTTTCTGAAATGTATTGTGTTTTTGTTTACTGAAGGTTAAATTGTTTAAACGATATTGGTATTTTTGAGCGTCAGTAAATCTGCATTGATTCAGGAGAGCAGGGCATTGAAAAATGATTTTTTTTTACTTAATAAAAGGAAATAAAAAAGCGATACATAATAATAATATTCAGGATAAAGTTGTATTGTTTGGGATAAATTGCATATTGAATTTTCTGGAATTCAAAGACCTTTTAAATAAATCCAAACTTGTTCTTACTGTCAAAGAAATGAACTCTCCAGAACCTAAAAACGTATTCAAAATTGAAAAAAAAAATATATATATATATATATATTAAGGTATTTTGACGTATATTCATACTCATTCTACACTCAGAAAAATAATCGAGTAAAACTTACTCGAATCGATGTTAACTTAACTCTTTTTCGTTCTGATTTTCGATTAACTATATTTTAGAATTGATTTTACTTCTATTTAGTTGTAATATTCGGAAGAGTTGTTTTAACTTTTTCTTCCTAAAATTTACAAGAAAAAAGAGTATAAATAACTCTTTTTAAGGCTGAAAATAACTCGTCTTAAGAGTTAAAATAACTCATTTCAAGAGTTAAAAAAATCTTCTTTAGAATTAAAATAACTCTTTCAAATCCCGAAATGAATTATATTTTGCAATTTTATGTTTTGTTTTTATTTTATCATTTTCTTTATTAATATTTTCATGACCTCAAGTTCCCTATGTTCCAAGCGAAATATCACGTATGGTGCACTCACATGTCTTCATGAAACACTGTAAGGCATATTTCTAGTTGATGTTCCATATGAACTTTGTCACACGAAAATTTTCTTGACTAAAGTATATTCTTAAAACAAAAACACTTAAGCATATACTTCAGTCGAGATGAAATTTTACATCGAAAAGGAGTAATAATTACATCGATATCCGACGAATTAATTCAACTCGCACTTTCAACTCTATTTACTAAAATTTACAACGAAAAAGAGTAACAATTACATCGATATTAGTAGAGTTAATTCAACTCTGCCATAGAGTTGTTTTAACTTTTGAGGTTTTTTCTTATTGTATACACTGAATGAGAGGCTGGTTCATAAGAATGACCGACAATTATCTAGGCTGTAGAGAAATTCTGTAACGATATGATAATGTCATAATGACAAATTTTCGTAGTAAATTTGGGAGCCAGGATAATATTTAAAGCTAGTGAGCTGAGCACCAACATGGCCATAGGAAGGAGCTCTATGTAGCTCTCAGAAACTGATATGAATCTGATTTTCAATTAATTTATCCGTATTTCGCACATAAAATTTTTAAAATTTGTCATATAAGATTGTCATACTGTTACAGAATTCCCCTACTGAAAATTCTTGAAGGAGACGATGCCGACCTACTCAGCGATTGACCGATTGCATGGATTATGTCGCCAGCTCACAAGGGGCAGGGGGAGTTAAGGTAGTTTCACACGATTGATCGTTTTTCAGGATACATTTGCTAAACGAGCAAATGAATAATTTATTCTTAAAAAAATGAATTGATTTGTTTCTTTCAAAGAAAATGTATTCATTTGCTAATAGCAAATAAATCTGCTAATAGCAAATGAATCCTAAATAAACCGATTCATAATCGATAGCCAAGTTTTATCCTAAATTCTATTTTATTACTCTTGAGGTATTTTAGCGATCTTTAAGTATTTTATGAATCGGTTTAAATCAGTTGTGAATCGGTAAACGATAAATTTTGCGAAAGTATTGTTGAAGTAGGGAGAACTGGGGCACCACCAAACATGGGATAGCATAGAACGCATAGAACACTGATTTTTATTTCTAAACTAATAGGACTATGACGACGATGTCTTCAGTGGATTAGCATCCATATAATAATCTATGAATTAATACGGATTTCATCCTCTAATGTTTAAAATCTAATTAAAAATCGCAATGTTAGACCGACTTCAGACTAGAGGTTTAGCCCAGTTCCCGAGGGTCTCAAAACCTTAAACAGTATCCGATTTTATTGATTTTTCAAAATGTAATAGGTCATTTACCCTTAATAATCCAATCCAAAGTCAAAATTTTCCAAAAAATCTTGACTGATAAGATATTAGAGAAGTTAAGCCATATGGCTAAGCCTTAGGTCTGAAGCCCGTATGGTGGTGCCCCATTTTACCCTATAGCATTTAAGTCACGAGTTCGAGCATTTCGCAAAGCATTGGACGTTGTGCCACCCCTTTTTCCATTTACTATTGTGACTTTTCTTCATGAAGCTTGTAATTTTGATTTTTTGAATTTCTGACTAATTAAAGTGAACTTTTAAATTTATTTTATTTCTAACTAAAATCCGTTTAACTTTGAAAAAAAAAATTAGCGTCAATTAATTAGTTTAACGTAGTATATAAAACGTATTGATCTGATTTTCCGGAGTAATATCATACAAAATATGATGTGATTTATTCCTAGAAATTTAATTTAATATCAAATATTTGATGACTAAACTAAGCCCAGAAAAGTACCTATGTAATATAGTTTAACATCGCAATTATTAATGAGATTTATTGCCATAAGCCATAGTTACGGCAGTGCAATTATTCTCGCCTGTAACAAAGAGCTTACCTTCAATTTTGTGATGCGTGAGTTTAAAATCCTATTGAATTGCAGGATATTTGAGTGAAAAAAAATAAATTGGAAAATTGGTGAAAATCAGGTAACACTGCGAATTTCAGCATTGAATTTTAATCCTTAATCCTCTATTGTGCAGAGAATTGATAAATGTTCGCCTATTCAAGTCAATTAGCATCCTCAAGCGGCTGCTTAAGTTATTTGATGACACGGTAATCCTTTGGGAGACCTTTGTGGACTTGAGGGAGAAATTCCTGGGGACCTCCTCTTCAGACGCAACCTTATTCTTGTGGGTTTGCTTTCCCTATATCTACTTTCTTTCCCTCATCCTCTAATTCACAGTATTATTGCTCGAGCTCAAAGAGAGAGGGATGTAATATAATGCATTGATTTTGAGTTTAGGGAAACCTGTCAATATCCTTTATTTCTCCGTTATTTACCTAAATGTCATCATAATGGCAAATAAACGGTACGAGATATCAATTTGCGGTTTTCAGTAACCCCCCTACTTTTCATAAGCTTTCACTTTGTAAAGGTGGTTTTCGATATGAATTTTAAAAGTATTTTTGAGGTAGGTCGGCTGAATATTTTGTCCATAGGTCATATGCTTTAATCGGCAATTGTTGTAATTTATACGATCAGTACAACAACAATCCTTGTAACTTAATAGGAAAGGCAGGCACAAGAGTAGTCACGGATAGAATTAGACAGGAGGAAATTATAAGTTTTACTTTGAAAGAATATTGAACAAATTCCCATTCATTTAGAGTAAAAAGCTCGCTCCCTATTCATGGAAAGCTTTATCAGTCTGATCCAAACATCTTTTTCAGAAATTGTGTGCAATGAAAAATTACATTTACTGGCTAATTCTGCCCCAATCTTCCCTATATAATTTTAAAGAGTTGTTGATACAAGTGACGAGTAAGTTACGATAATTACTGATCCAAGCGACTAAATTTCTATGACCAGAAATGCGCCATATTGATTTTGTTTTTATTTTTTTCTTCAAAATGAAAGTGTAACCGTCCTTCTAGAGACTTTATTTCTTAAACAAATTGGTTAAAATTGAATCATTTTGAAAGGCCTTGATATTCTGTAAAAGTTTAAACTATTTCGAACTGGTAATAAATTGGTAATTATCCGGTAATTAACCGGTATTTCGGCCTTTACTGAACATAAAACATCTACATTATATCTGTGTCATTTTAAAATGGTTTTTGGATTATTTATAAGTTGGTTTAAAACGGTATTAAACCGGTACATAACCACACACAAAGAGTAGAGAAAATTCTTTAAAGTTCTCGAACTTACAACATCGAGCATTGTGCGTTTTTCCTTAACCATTGCTTTCTGCACGATGATGCTAAACAATTTAAACAGACGAAATCCTACATATATATACCTTCTGGAAGCCTCAAAGATTTTGGACGGTAAGTATTTGATTAATGTTGGAACAATTCATTCTGACAAAGGAGGAACGAGTGGGAATATTTGCAATTTGAGGGTATTTATCAGGCAATTTCTGGGTGTTCGATCTTACGAAATGTGAATTTTGCCAAAGGGGCCATTCAGCACAATTCTGTAAGTATTTGCTCGTGCGCCTTCTTAAGTGATACTCAAAGTTCAGTGTTGTGTGAAAGGAGATCCAACGCCTTTTGAATACTTTGAACTCTATGTGGATGAAATTTCATTAAATCAGATAATTCTGGCGGAAGTCTATTTAAAATGAAACTCACTGAAGAATATTTGGAATTTTTAGAAGACCTTTTAAGTGCTGGGAATTTACTCACAAACTCTTTGAAAATCCTTGGTTACTGAACATTGGAGACATTCAAAGAATGCTCCAAGTTTAAATAGTCCAAGAGAGCTATTACATTGAATATTTAATTTTGAAAGTTACCTGAGTTATTGCGAGATATTCCATATGTTTAGTACAGGCATGTACTAAACTATTCTCCTATTTTTAATGGAAATTTTTAAAATAAAATTTTTCATATTAACATAGAGAGTCTAATTTAATTATAATAAAATTGTAAATAAAACTTGACATTACGGAACTTGACATGGCAAATTAGTACTAATTGAATTTTTCAAGTACATTTATTGATTGTTTAGTTGCCGATCCATTGCAATTCCACAATGATAAAAATAATAATGTTAATGTTCCTTTGAAAAATTATATTAAAAAAAAATAAAAATAAAATTTTAGATTATTATTAAATATTTAGCACAGTCCTGTACTAAATTTTAACTATACAGTGTCCGCTCTCTAAACCGGATCGCCGTAATCCGGACAAATTATCGAGGGTTAGATTTAAAATAATTTTGAGATGATCTATGCATCTCTGTTCACCAATGAAAATGAATTATCCTGTGATGTTTTTATTAACTAAATAAAGTATAATAGCATAGAATTCTCTAATTATGTCATTTTAAGCTTCTTTAAAACTTTTATACTAATTGTAGAAAAGAATTGTATTATATTTTAGAGATGTTGAACAAATTCAAAAAATCCATCCGGATTACGAAGCGGACATCTGTCATATTGTCTCCCAATCATCTGGATAACGAAGCGGGCACTAGAAAGCAAAAGATTTATACATGGCTGAAATTGTTATTACGATTCCTTAAGATGTGAAAAAAGTATTTAAGTGTACTAAAAACTTGTAAATTAGTACTAATTTTTTGCATGATGCTGCAGTTCTTACCTTGGTGTAATTTAACGAATATGAACTTTAGAATAAGATTCATAACTTAGAGAACTCATGTTTTTCAGAATTTACTAGATACGCAGCTAAATTATCGTACAACTAAAGTGTGTACTAAAATATAATCAAGCATATTACGAATGGGCATTGTCTAATGCACAATGTCGTGTTATTTTTACTAAGTATTATATAATGTTCATCTGTGCTCTTAAATTTTATATTAAAATAAAAATGTAAATAATAATAATTTATAAGTAATAAAAATGATAAATTGTAAAACGTGATACTAAACTTGGCACTAGAATTTAGTACTAACATTTAACATTTTTCTAAAAGCTTGTTCTTTTAGAACAAGCTTTTAGAAAGCTTTTTTTTTTTAGCTTTTTTTTTGCTTTTATTTCTATTAAATACATAAAACTATTGATTCCAATATAGCACATGGTTTTGAGTAAAAACATAGTTATGTTTTATAGTTTTAGTACAAGCATGTACTAAAATATATTTGACATTTAACGTTGGGATTTTAAAGAAAAAATTGTATACGTCAAACGAAATCTTTTTCCATTGTCATAGAATATTTTTTGGTATTTAGTTCTAAAAATGTTTAAATGCAGATTTAGTACTAATTTTTTTTACTTTACTATAACAATTTTTTATATTACTAATAGGATCGATATATTTGTGTTTAAAATCCCCAAAGCACAATATTAAAAAAATATTTTAGTACATGTTTTCTAAGCAAATTTAAATCAAGAGAGATGATTTAATGTGATAGTCTCTTAATGCAAAACCACAAAATTTTCTTCTGCCATATTTAATTGAATATTTACCTTTCGTCTTTGTTTAATTTTGGGATCCAGGGACTTTGATATGTGAGGTTTCTATATAACATCAAATGTCTGAGAAACATTTATCATTAATTAATGTGTTCATTGTTCATCAAAATAAGGAATTTCTCTTTGTCTGTTATTAATTTTCAGGCTTTTTAGCACAATTCATTTATCGTAAGTGCACATAATTCTGCAATATTTAGTAGTTTTGTTGAAATAGTAGAATTAAATTCTGTGCTGCAGTGATTCCTCTTGAGAAGAGCTTAACATTGTCCTAGATTTCTGACGGTAAGAAAGATCTATTGATTGATTGCACAGAACAATTCTATGTCTTTGCAGAGGTTGAGTGGAAAAAGCTCCATCACTTCTGTATGATGGAAAATACACCAGGGAGATAATTTAATTGGCATCTGAAAAGGAACTCCGTGTGAATATTACCTGGAAATTCCCATCAAAGGATCAAGCAAGAAGGATATAAGTGACCTCAATACATCTTTTGCAATTCAAATTGTACACCTTCATTGATTTCACATTGGTGTTTCCCAGGAGGAAATCCTAAATCCCAAGTTTTATACATCCTCTGGCCAAGTGACTGAGCCACCCCTTTGGGTTTTCCCATTTTAGATGGTTTCTGCCAAAGGAAAAGGCAGAGTTGGTGGGAAATTGTGCCGAGAGAACCTTTGGTGTTGAATGTAATATAAAATAAGTGAAAATCCCTGGGAAAATTTTAATTGACTCCAGGAGTACTGCTGATGATTGAGTTCAATTAGTCATTTTCCGAGGAATTCACCTCTTTTTCCAGCCATTTGTCACATCTTGGATGATGACAAGGTCTGGTAGACTCACTGCGGAGGTATCCGCAGAGCACAATTTATATGGCGCGCCAGGAGGGAAATATTGTGTGAGAAAATGGGTGGGTGGGCGAAATAAACATAAAGATATACCCTTGTAAATCCATTGCGGTTCTCAGGGAATCATAAAAGTCAGCCTTGCTCACCCACAGAAGCAGATCTGCAGAGAAAATGGTGAAACAAGGCTGTTGAGTTTTATTTTCTGACGAACAAAACAAACACATAAGGAGTAATGACGTCAGAATTCTTAAGGCCTGTTTAGACATCTCCTTCTTTTCTGCCATAATCCCCATGGTGTGTCTTGGCTAAAATAAACACTCTGTCACTCTTTCTATTCTAATTCTCAGCACTGAATAGTTATACGAAGATGCCTTGCAGTAATAAAGATTTCAGTTAAAATTCTCTAAAAGCAATTTATCTGGTGATGAAAATTTGAGAAACAAGAGAATAAAGGTACCTAACTTTCGTTTAAAAACTTGTTTCACCGGAGGAAACGTCTTTCTATTTTTTCTTTCAGCTTCTTTCTTAACTATCTCTGCTTTTCATTTGTATCATAAATTAAAAAATCCTGCTTAAACATTTAAAGTTTCCTTTCCACAGTGTAGGTTAAACTTTCGAGGGCAGTTAGATCTCGCAATTTATTTATCAATAAAAATTCAAGCTCACATCTTGCACCATTTGTAATTTCTCGTATCAGAAATCACTTTGATTCATGGAATTTTCCAATAATTTAATTGAAAATTCTCTTGTTTTTTAAACCAAAATGATCTTTTACCACAATCCATTAGAACGCCTAAAGGAAACCCGCCTAAAGGTAGGCAAATTAGGGTTATTTGAATGGAAAGATTTTGAAATACCCTTCAGGCGACTTCTATACGGGGGGATCTCGAAATGCACCGCACTGTACTATGCACTGGTGAGTCTCAGGAAATCTCTCCTAGTGGTTCATTCCTGAGATAAATTTTCTCCACCCTCTGTTATAAATTCTCCAAGTATGCTCTAACTAAAACAGATAGTTTGGACGACTTTCTATTTTATTTCGAAACCTTTCGAACGTCAATAACACAATGTTTTACAATCAAAGAATTTTTTAAAGATAGGTAAAGTTAATATTTATGCCTGGTGACGAACACTTTTATAAGGAAGAGGAGATGGGGCATACATCCTTTATATCAAAACCGTCCTACCGCAGGATTTTATGCTAATATTGTTGCTAAATTTAGAAAATATCGTAAGTTTTTATTTTCCTATAAATCAACTTTACCAATTCGACCATTAATGAAGATTAAACGATGCATTCAGAAGAGTGATCGATATCGTGTCCCCATTTCATCTGCTTTTCGACTCTTGATAACTTTGAAAATAGTTCACGAGAAAGACATCTCTTGAAATACAAAAAATAGTTTTAAAATCGCTTGAAATGTCAAAATATTCGAACATAAACACATTGAGCTTTCTAAGAGGGAGATTTTAAGCGCCGAAATATAGGCAACAATGCACCGGTCTAAAGCTCAGTGCGGGATTTTTATGTCAAAATGACTATTTCGAAATAAAATCCCCCCGTTTAGATGCTCCCTCACTGGATAGAGGTTCTGATATAGGTCTTTTGATGTTTCCCCCTAAAATGATAGGGGAAATTTTCTTTAAAAAAAGCTAAAATTAACATATGCATTTATAGCAACTTCACTGTTCTCAAGTGCTTCAACATAACCATTTTTTCTTTGAAATGGTTCCTGTCTTGACTGTTTTTTCTAGTCTTCTCCGTGTTCTAAAACCACCAACCAGTCATCACGTGAACCAACATAAAGAAAAGTTGCTTATGTTATTACCGTACAGCGCTAAACCGCAAAATCCGCGGCTTTTCAAATATATAAGTGATCTCGCAAAATTTTATGATAATTTTAAAAATTTCATGAAAGTTTCATATGTGTTTTTTTTTTTAATTTAAAGTCAGTGTATGTCGGTTTTAAGGTTAGATGAGCAAACCCAAAAAATCAAAATGTTTTGAAAATTTCATGAAGTTCATCTCTGTAAGACAGTTTCTCATGAAGGAAGCAGGGCCTGTAGGGGAATTCTGTAAAAATATGACAATGTCATGTCACAAATTTTAGTGATAAAGTCAGGAGCAGGCCAACAATAAACCCAGTAAGCATCGAATGGGCATTGCAAGGAGCGCTCTGAAGGTCTTAGTAACCGGTTTGAATATGATTTTTGTTTAATTATTCCGAATTAACCACTTAAAAAATTTCAAATTTGTCATATGACATTGTCATACTGTTACGAAATTCCCCGATTGATCAGTCCTGAAGGAATGTGAATGAAGAAATAGGTGAAATCCTGGAGAAAAAGATTACTAGGAGAGTCATCATTGTGGCTTTCCGGAATTTTGGCTTTTGGCTTTTGTGTTACTCTATAGATCGTATTTCTCAATCGAATATGGTATCATATAATTTGAGCGGTAATAAACCGGTTATGAACCGGTATGTAATTTTAATCCGAAGTCATTCTATTACTTATTATAAGGCATTTTAGGCGATCTTCTGGGTGGTTTATAAATCTATTCATTTCGGTTAGTAAACGTAAAATAATGCGAAAGTACGATTTTGAGGTAATAGCATCAGAATCACAAATTAGGCCACAAATTTTAATTTCAGCACAAAAAAGCATTACATAATTAAACCTTCAAAAGAAACTTTTATCTAGGATCAACATTAATCAATTTATTTACTTAAAAAGCACATTCTTAATATATAAGGTAGAGCCTTAAAGCACCTAGGACTAGCATAATACGCCACTTGTTTACGATTCTCGCAAAGCAGAACAGGATGATTTCAAAGGTTAGGAATCGAGAATATAAAGGATTTTCAAACCTATAGGGTTCTTACACGTTTTTTTCACCCTTACTTTTGTTTTATTCTAATAGTAGAATATTAAATATGTAATTTATAATGTCATTATTAATATTCTTAAGAAAAGGTTTAGCATAAATGTTGCACAGCTTAACTTTTAATTATTATTTTGTTATGATCATCTTGATGAAAATATACGTATTTTCCATTTGAAATTGAAACAAAAAATCCTCTATGTGATACATTAAGAAAATGATGAATAAATTATATAAAATTTCTCGTAATTTTTACTAACATTTTTATGGATATTATCAGGGCGTGAAAAGTGAAATTTTTCCGCTGAAGAACCGAAAAAAAGGTGAAATACCGCATGCGAAAGTACGATAAATTTATTGTTTTCTTTATCCATCGATGCTCATCTTCGTCCTTTTTATGTCATCGCTAAATTACGGCATATCCGCTGGAGAGCACGTTCCAAATTCCACGAAAGGAAAGCAGTGTGATGTCCTGGAAGGAATTTCTGCGTCTTTTTCGTGACTTTTATCGCTCAGATACATAAAATACACCCAGAATTAATTAATGAGTCATTCAAGATCGCAATGATTTTATTTTACAGCCAAAATGCTGACCTGAATAAATAACTGAATTATTCAAATATATTCAGTCGAAAGCATAAATAAAATCTTGGAATACGGAAGGAATTCTTCGTGATTCTTTTTTTGTTCTGAGACAGAGAATGCTGCCAGAATGAGGACACTGACTCGATATTTCATGACTCTTTGGAATTTCATTTGGAAATCATCTTACACAATTCACTGCTATGGGAAACTTCTTAACTTCAAATTCTTCTTTTCTGCACAAAATTGCTGGCTGGAACATTTCCTTGTGGGGGGGGGGGGCTGTTGTTGGTACAAATAAGAGAAAAAGGCGAAAAGTTTGTTTTGTTTGATGTTTAAGTCTTTGCCTTGGCTCAATTACTGAATCCTCTAAATGAAAAGTTCTATACTGCAAGAAAATATTTCGAAAATCAATTGAAAGGAAAAATTTTGACGAGTGCCCGAAATAACAAAAGTTCCTGTACTCCACAAAAAATTACTTTTATAAATATTTTTGTGTGATTTGTGGTTTGTATCAAATTTCTTGCTGAATCATTTGAAACTTCGTAAAAGCAGAGTTTAAGAATAACATCAACTTTCCGTTAAAAGTTTGAAAAAGGCTCAAGATAATTCCAAATTTCAAGGCTTTTCGCATTAATCTGTAGGGAAGACCCAGGTAGAATTTGCCAGCAAATAAAAAGTTGTACCAAGCTGATTTCAATGAATATGAAGGGAAGTATATACTTCGAATAAACAGTTGGTGTGATTTATAAATATTCCATCCAAGGCAAATTACAATATCTCTAATTGTAAATGTGTCTAATTCTTCCCTGGTTTCCCCTATTTGACCAAATCAGTGAAGAAACAAACCTTTCACATGAATTGCACATGCAATCCATTAATGGAGATTCTTGAATTTTTTTTTTTTCAGGTAAATTATAGTCCTTTACCTCCAAGGTTTGTTGCTGTATATACAAGGGGTAACTCATATTGAGAAACCCTCGTCAATTGTCAGAGAAACGCTTCGCGAAACCCGAGAAACCCACTTTTTGCATTGCAAAACCCGAGAAACCCAAAAATTGCATCGCGAAACTCGAGAAACCCAAAAAATGCATCGCGAAACCCGAGAAACCAGAAACCCTTGTCAGAAAAAATTAGAATGAGTTACCCCTTGTGTATATATCTGGTTCGTAACGATACCGTAAAACTTTAAACCTTTTTATAAAGTTTATTTTTCTTTTCATTTTTCGGGTCAGCGATGACCCAATCATCCTAAAAGCGTTAAGGCTTTTTGAACTGCATCACGAAAGCTAAAAATTAACAAAAATTTCTGAAAAAAAAAACATTTGTTCAAAATAAAGAGTATCACCTCACTGGCACTCTTGATCCTCTGACAAAAATTGTTCATTTTACAGTGAAATTCTCTATCAGTATGACATTATCTTAATCTAATTCACTTAGGGTAAGTGTGCCAAATTTCGGTGAGTTTTATATTTCGGCCACTATGAGTGTTATTTCGGCCAAGCAATGAAATGAATTACAATTTATGGATTTAATCTTCCAATTGTAAATGAATTTATTTTGTTCTTAAAAGAAAGGTTGTCGCCGGAAAGTGAAAATTTTAGGGGGTGATAAAATCAAGGGTTTATGTATATACTGCTCAAGAAAAATAAAATCTTACAGTCTTATCTAAAACAGATTTCGAAAAGTTAGAAAATTGTTAATCGCAAAATAATTTTATGGTGTTTCGAAATCTATTTTAGGTAAGAACAAGATTTTTGCATGTTCTCCATAAGTATAACGTCCATAAGTGTTTACTCTACCCTACGACAATAAAATCAAATTTTTAGTTCGGGTTTAGCATACCTACTACTTTAGCTTGTAAATAAATTATGGAAGATATAAACCAAAATCTCGCTTTACCAAACTCGATTTTTCAACTCCAAAAGTTTATAAAGCTATAGAGAGCGTTTTTCTCAGCCGATTTGGTAAAAAGTAGCGCCATTGGAAAGGTCCTCGAGTCCTTAAGAAGCCTGGTCTAGACCGTCTGGATGTTTTCAATAAATTATGAAAAGATCTATAAATCGGTTTTGTTAATAAAAATAATTACCACGAAACTATTTTACGTTTTTCCTATCACGGTTATAAGTTCGTGTTTGAACGTTTTGTAAATTTGGAATGCCTTTTCACTTCTTCGTAAAATAAATCACGTTCTTAATAATTTATCTTTCCGTTAATTTGCTTCGTTTACCTAATTTTTCTACCGACATGAAAAATGTTATAGGATTTCCTCTTAACTCATTCTTTCTTAAGATTTGTTTGACTTGCAAATGATTTGTAATTTCTGACCTTCATTTATCAAAAGGGCTTGGGATAAAATTGTTCAGTTAATTAATATAGGCTTATTAATATTGTAATGGTACAATTTATTATTTATTTCACCCCTCTTTTGACAATGTAAAATACTTAGGATTTTGGGCAAGCCAGGAAAGCTTTGAGTTAGATATCTCCAACCGTTTGGCATTGAGATTTGTCAGAGCAGACAAATAGAAAATAATGAACAAGCTTTCGATATAGAGAGATTTTGTATATAACTCAAAATTGTGGGATCACATTGCTCTTTCACTGAATTCGAGCAATAAATTTCCTTATACAAAATTATTTCCTGTGCGTGGGCCAACTTTAGCAGCTTACACTCTCAGTAAGACCTATTTTCTCAAGAAATGATGTAATTTATAGCTATTGATTTTAAAACTCACCCAGTATTTTCCTTCCTCTTCAAGGATCTCGTGAGGAAAAATGTCAGGAAAGATGTGTGAGAAACCTTTTGGGTGCATTTGATTGATTGTCCGAGTGAGTCTTTCAATTACCAAGCCGACTGTTCTTTGGATTTGGACTAAGATGAATCTACGCCAATAAATTTGGAGTGAAAATAGATGGTAAATTTATAGGATGGTGTCAAAATTGATTAAACAATAACAAGTGGTGAAATGGAAATGATGGTAAATATTGTTGTCGGATGTGCGGAGGAGGTCACTGGACAGTAAAGTGTAGAGCGTGAAAAATTGCAATAATTGCGAATTGCCTGAAAACCGGTCGGTTTTCATTGGTAACACATCTGTGTTTTTCCTCAATAAAATCACCCTCTGAATTTCAATTGAAGCATTCAGGGTTAGAGCTGAAAAAAATATATATCACACGAAATTTGTTTGTTCCCATTTTATTTTGTGTCAACACAGCAAAAGAGTGTCACCCTTTTGGCCCCAAAGGACACGGCTAGTTTTTCCTCCCCAAAGATAGAGAGAAAGCCAAAAGAAGTCTCCTGAATTTTTGACCATGGTGATATATCTGATTATGGATGTTTTGGAGCAACAATCTGTGTGGTGAAGTTTGTTATAATACACTACTCGAGTAAATCTATTGAGGTGTAAGGGGGTGCAATATAAAATTTCACATGATGGCAAAATGGAAATGTTTTGCAATAAATTGCAACGACTTTGTCAGAAAAACGTTCTAAACTGCAGAATTTATTGCCAACGGGAGCACATTTTCTCTCATACCAGAAATCCATTGTAATCACATACAATATAGATTTGGATGGGCCCCACGATGGTCTCTCGTCTCCCTACACTTCTGTGGTTTCTGCCTTTTTTATACCTCAGTGTCCCTTAAGTTGACCACTCATTAAATTACACGATTTTTATAGTCTCCCAAATTTGAATTCTGAAATGGGTACATTTACTTAATTTTGAAAGTTAGCAGAATACTCAAACTACCCGGGAGTGATATTGGTTGCGTTCTGATCATATAATTAATTACTCGCATATGCTGTATTATAATACCTAAATTACATGTCTTCCCTCTGTAGAACAACAAAACTTTTCACACACCGACGTAGATGGCGCTTGTTTCGCTACACTCTTAGAAAAATTTAGTCCCAACTACCTCATATACAGGTATGGAAACTATAAAATATAGTAAGCATAGGCCCATTCATATATTTAGCTAGGATAAGTAAATGAAATAGTTGACCAATATTAGTTACAGTATCTTTTTCATTTAGTTATCATAATTAAATTAGATTAGTAAAGGATACTATAACATATTAGTTCCAATAACTAAATAAATGTGGTGGATACCCATCTTATTGGTTGTAATAACTATATCATATTAGTTGTGGTTACTATATAGCTCGAAAAAGTTGTCAGAATTTTATGAAAATATAGGCCCATTTATTTGCATTAGTTGTGAGAACTAAAATTAATTAGTGACCAATATTAGTTGGGATATCGATTTCATTTAATTAACACAAGCAAATATAATTGTATGAAACCATTATGAAATATTTGCCGCAACTTATCCACGTAAATATTGCCTTATGTTCTCACTACTAATAAATTTATTATGAGTAAAATATTTTAAGATTATAAGAACTATTTTAAATAGATTTGATAATAATCACCCGATCAACTAATTTTCATTAGTAATGATGTCTAAACTTTTCTAAGAGTGTAAAATATTTTTTATAATAATAATAATAATAATAATAATAATAATAATAATAATAATAATAATAATAATAATAATAATAATAATAATAATAATAATAATAATAATAATAATAATAATAATAATAATAATAATAATAATAATAATGCTGGCACAACATTCCATGAAGGAACTAGGCCTTCCCGCAAGGGGATTTCTAGACATGCATTATTATTTTCTCTTGTAAGGGATGAGGTAGTCAGACCAATGCCCGTGGAATCAAGTGCAGTGAAGCTCACTGGATGCAATCCGAACACCTTTCACGCCAGAAAAATACCCGGTGACCAAGAGTTTTTTTTACTTAACCTCAAACACAAGGCCCTGGCAAGTGGCCTGCGGAGTTGCAGCCACTTCCACTTAAATTCATATGGGACCTTAAAAGTGATAAGTACTTTCGCATTATAAGATCAGATACTATGTGTATGGGTAATTTTACTATATTTCTGTTCAAATAGATTTTCCCTCAAAGCTCTGTGAGCTGAGTCCGAGATCAATTTATGAAGTGGTTCAAATACGTCCTCTCCATATAAAAAAGCCAAATTGCTAGAGGCTTGCTCAGACATAATAATTAAATGTAGCTGTAATCAGTAAAATGCTTTTAGTTTAACCTCCTCAAAATTAACAAATCTCGATATTTTTCTTTCCAGTTCTTTGAAATTATTTATTACTACACAGTAAAAAAATGTGTAAAATTTTACTACTATAATAGTGCAAAATCGACCATTTTAGTTGTTTAATTTAAAAATGTTTAAAAAATGCACAATAATTTGGTAATTTATTGTCACGTGATTGAAAATTACCACTATTATAGTTGAAAAATTTTCAACAACGTTCTTTAATTTGAAAATGTGTAAGAATTTAACACTATAATAGTGTGAAATCGGATAAATTAATTATTTAATTGTAATCTGTGTAAAATTTCTCACTATTATAGTCATAAAAAATTTTCAACTGTTTTGTAATTTAAAACAGTTGAAAAATTCTAAAAATTACCACTATTATGGTATGATTATAGTTTTTCACATTATTATAGTGTGAAAAATGCACAACTTTATGGTATTTTTTGTCACATGATCAAAAATTAACACTATTATAGTTTAATCATAATTTTTCACACTATTATAGTGTGAAGCCTTGTGTATTTCAACTAAAGTTGTTGAATTTTTAAACAAAAACTGTTGAATTTTCACACAAAAGTTGTTGAATTTTTAAACAAAAGTTGTGTAAAAATTGTTGAATTTCTATTTAAGACATGTACTTCAGTCGAGATGTTTTTTATTGTGCAAAAGTCTTATAGAACATAAAATATTTATATGCATAATAAGTATATCGTGAAGATCCGAGCATCAGATGTAATTATCTCGCATTAGGAAGGATCCCGAGTATAGGAGAAAACATTACAAATGTCCAAAAAGACAAAAAACTAAAATAAACGAAATGAAATGAAAATCTAACAATTTTTGAGTTTACACACAAAAATTCAACAATTTTAAAATTCAACAACTCCAAATTCAATAACTTGAAATTCGCTTGAACAGCTAACGATTTTCCAGACTAAGGCACTGTAATAAATGCTTTATTTTCTTTCATTATTTAAAGTTTTCTAATAACTTTTAAAGAAATATCAATACTCTAATAATACAATATTAACTCTACAAAATAAAAAAAAAGTAAATTAAACCAGTAGGGGAATTCTCTAACGATATGACAATGTCATATGACAAATTTTCATGGCAAACTTGTTAGCAGGATAACAATAAAGTCCAGTGAGCATCAAATAGCCATTGCAAAGGGCTCCATGAAGCTCTTTGTAATTGATATCAATCTGATAATCGATTATTTTTCCGAATTTACCACATTAATATTTTTTAATTTGTCATATGACATTGTCATATCGTTTCAGAATTCCCCTACAGGATACATTCAACTGCACAATGAACTGTCTTAAATAACGTAGAATACGCGTAAAATAAATAAACTCCTTTCAATATATTCCATGATTTTTTTTTAGCATTAAAGCTGACCAGTATATTTCCAAATTTATTAGGGGAAAGCCTGTGAACTAGAAAAGTATTCAAAATTGTAATTGAAAGTCACATTTCTGCCTCTTTTGACCTTAAGACTTCAGATCCTTTTCCAGACCGTAATTATCTGAGTTAAATATGCAAATTACTAAAGTCCCTACCATAATTTATCAGATATTACAGCTTCTGAGTGGGACGATTCAAAAAGTCCTTTCACTGCAATTCACTGAAATATTTAGATCAGAATTTATATATGTTTCATCCTTTATTAAAAGAAAATTAAGAAATATACTCTTGATTAAAAAAAAATAAACACAAATCTTGTCTGCATGAAGCGTGAAGCTGAAAATAGAATGGAACTAAAATTAACCCTGAAAAAAAAAACGTATTTCTAAACATGGAACACAATCCCATATTTGTAAAAATCATATACTTTTAACTAGGAAGTAAGAAATTAAAAGAAAAATTAAAAAATTAAATATTAGTAATTTTAGTTATTTACCAAAAATTTAACAATGCTGTTGTCTGCTATAAATTTGTTGGAGCAGATATTGTATTTATTGCTCTCTCTTTCGATTTTACCAATAAATAATATCATTGAAAAAATGGTTATTAATTTGTAATATGACATGGTGCATTTAATTAAATTAATTTCTATAAATTTATTATTTTTCCGAAAATACCGGTCAGTAAACAAAATTTATGTACAGAAATTGGATGCCGAAAAAACTTTTCTCATTGGACACATTTTATCCATCATTTTAATTAGTAATATTGTCTGGGTCTTTTGGAAAATGCGTGATTAAAAATTGCATGTTTCATTGCTAAATAAATTACTACCGACGATACGATGTTCTCCTATATCAATAATATATCTACCACAATAAATCAATTGAAAGGATTATAACGAGGTAATATCATGATAATTTTTTTTGGGTTATTTCAGAATAATTAATAGAATACAAAAGAATTAGAAAGGTTTTCTTATGGAATAAAACCTTACAGCGAGCTAGAAGATTGAAAATGCTCTTGAATTCTCTTTCTTGAAGTCTCTTTTGGAGTTCGAGCACACAGTAAAAAATTTTATCTGGTTTACCATGATTTTCATTGTAAATTTTACATCAAACATGTAATCGTGTGTACTAATACACATTTGTGTAATTTGTACACATTTTGTCTAAAAACTGTGTAATTTGTTCACCTTTTATTTGAAAACTGTGTAATTTTACACGAAACATGTAAGAAAATATACAAAACTGTGTAATCATTCCCAGTTGATTATACGGTTTACAATTACATAAAATTTAATTTACACATTTTCAGATTACACGTTTCGTTGAAATACATAATTTGTGTAACTTTACAAGAATAATCGTGGTAAAAAAGCAAACCAACGATTATCCTTGTAAATTTTTTTTACTGTGCAGTTAAAAATTGGTTCCCTATGGTCTTGCTGACGTAAGTCACAGGTGTTAACAAAATTCTTAAAATATTAAAAATAGCTCATCTTGTACTTATGAAAATTCGAATGTCCTGGACTATAATTCAAGATTTTATGAAGTTTTATTTCTCCTTTTAACTTCCAACGTTCGTAATACCGTGAGAGAAGGAACACATCCTTTTTTCCGGGCGAAATTTTAGTATGTTATAGCCATTTTATACTTATAAAAAAAAACTCTTCCGATTCTAACGTTGTCAACCCGAACTGAAGAGCTCAATAATTAATAATAAACTGACCACAATTAATTAATTAGGGTAACTGTACAAAATTTCGACCAGCTTGCAATTTCGGCCACTTGATTTATTCTTAAAGTTTTCACGATTTTTTAGTTTTTGCTTACGCTAGACCTAGAGATTATAAAATATCGCTTCGAAGAACGAGACGATGTGAAAAGACTTCGGAAGAATTCCGGAAGAGTAAGGAATAATGAGAATGAAGGTGGCCGAAATATTACCCAAAGCTATGTTTCCTTTTATAAATGTATTAAGAATATTTTTGAGAAAAAAAGACGATAACCTATCTATAAGGTTCCAAGTAACCCAAGAAACATTTTTTTCTCAATATGATCTTGTATAATTCCCCAAGTAAGGCATTATAAAACCAAAAATCTTTTTATTTGCTTATAACGCTCCTGGTTCCATTACTGAGATTACTATAAGTAAAGTAGCGCACTATTAAGGATCTTAAAAGCTTCTATAGGAATTTCAACAGAAAATTTTCACTTTAAGTCTTTTAAAAGTGCACTAAAAGACTTGTTTAATACTTGGTTCTATAAGGCACCTATTTTGCTTCTTGGGAACACTCCTTAAAATGACGTAACAAAAAATGCAATTTTTGTTCGTTCTGCAGGTACGGACTTGTTAAAACGAATTTACGAGGACGAAGTTACCGCAAACTGAAGCTTCCCTTGCCAACAGGCCAATGTCCCCAATAACCTACATAGCAACTTTACTCGCGATACAAAAACTAAAAGCGTGGGAAAGCAGCATTTTTATTATGCTGCCTCATCGTTTAATTAGTGTAATTACATCTGGTAACAGCGAGAATATTTTCATTTTCCCAATTTGTACAATTACCATTTTTTTCCTCCCAAAAGCCTCATCCAATCTCCACTGTCGCAGTTTGTTGATGGAGAAGATCTAGAGAACTGACTTGACACTTTATGGATGGTACATGGAGAAATGTTTATGCTGAAACTCAAACCCATTCACACTGGAAAAGAGACATTTGTGGCCAGTGTTAGTGGCCTCTGGAATGGGCGGACAAAACTTTACCAATGTGGTTGAGGAAATGATTTCACTAAAGTCAAAAGTTAACATAAGTGTGTCTTGTAAAATCTGTGTCCATGCTGTAAAGTTCTTGAATGGTTTTGAAGGGAAAATTTTAATTTAACTACACTGAAATAAATTTTTAATGGCATTTTTGTATTAAAAATTTTTGAAACAAATTAAAATCGATAACGTTTTATTAAATCTGTAGCCAATGAGGTTACTCCTGAACTATTACCTTCAATTTTAAAATAAATCTTCGAGTGTAAAATCTTTGAATCGGTTATTAAAGGCTGATTCGCCTGATATTCTCCGATAAAAAATTTTAATTTTTAATTCTTTAATTATAAATTGCTTTTTATGACGTTTTGCACCTTTAAGTACTGAAAATCATGTGCTCTCATTATAAGAAAGTATTTACAGTAGAACCCCGCTATAGGCCATCGCTCTATAGTCCAAAATTTATCGATCGTTGATTTCAAAACACTGATTTTAAGTTAGGTTATGTTTTTTAGTACGCGACATGCAATGTTGTGATAATTATTTTAATATTTTTGGCAAACTTTATTGAATAGTTGTGATAATTGTGATTCATAATGAAGAGAGAGAGGAAAAGTACCACAATCGCAAAGAAAGTGGAAGCCGTCGAGCAATTTCAATACTAAAAGTTGTTGATAATTTTTAAAAATGGTATGGACTATAGTGCGACCCAATTGTCAAATCTGGAACCAAATATGGCCTATAGCTAGGCTCTACTGTATAATTAATAACAGCTTTTGATTTTTTTGACAAATATATATATATATATATATATATATATATATATATATATATATATTTTTTTTTTTTTTTTTTTTTCACTAAATCCATCAGATAAAGTATTAGGACTGTACCAATCTCCTTACTATTAAGTTAAGTTATCAATCTAGTCAGAAATTTCAAAACTTTTCAATTAAACACCTACCTTAAAATTTTTCGACTTGGACTCGGTAACATGAATACCACTACTATAGTCTCTCTACCATACAGTTTCTCTTATTTTGTTTGAATATGTTTTGAAGATGGTCCAGGCGAACGTTGCATTCAAGCATACCTGACCTATAAGAAAAATCGCCATCTTGAATTTATGAAAGTTAAAGTTTAACCAGTCTAGAGGAACTACTTATTAACCGATTTGGTTAAATATGGATTTTATGCTTGCTTATAACTCATGCCACAACATTTTAGAACCAATTTTACCTTACATTTTTTTTACCAATTTTCGATTTTGAAATGCTTTTGTCGTTTATAAATCAATTTAAAGGCTAGTGGATCAGTAAGGACCAAAATATCATGCAAAAAACTAATAACGAAGAGGTCTATTTAGTGAGTTCGAGCATTTCGCAAAGGTGGGACGTTTTCTCATCTCTTTTATGTCTAAAAAATGTGACTCTTATAACGAAAATAGTTAAATTTTCTCAGCCTGTAGTGCAGTAACAGGCGATCTAACACTGAGAAAAAAAGGGGGTGCGATTAACATTTTTTCCTTATAAATTTAACACTTTTTAGGTGCAAAAATATATCAACATTTTTTAATGTTAATTTTACACATTTTTAAGGGTAAAATTAACATGAAAAAGGGTAACTTTAACTCCTAATACACCTAAAAAGGGTAATATTTACACCGATTTTGGATCAATACTGTAGGGTAAAATTAACATTTCCGGAATGTTATTTTAACTTTTTTGGATTTCTCTCAGTGAAGGACGAAATTTTATGAATAATCTTCGAAACATACCTCGAAATAAAAGAAATCTCTTGGATAGTTCTTAAAATTCGCAATAAACATAATTTTAAATAATAAAATAAGCATTAAGGTAAAAACTAGAAAGCATTACATTATCATGTGCATTCATAATAGGAGAGGGGATCCCGAAAACCGAAAGTCTATATCTGCAACCGTTTGACTTCTAAAATATATTAAATTAAATAGAAAAAATAATAAAGTTAACTACTGTAAATTTTAATAAAATTGTAAATTTATTATTTCAAAATCAATATTTTTGCTTTGTAGCTTAAATATTTTTACAGAAAACACTAAATGGGTTTAAAATGCTTTTCAGAAATGTTTCACATAATTTTTAAATAAATTGTAAAGTATACACGTAATACAATGAAACCCTTGAAGTCAGAAAAAAAAGCGTTAAAGGGGAAAATTTGCAATTTACATGTATTAATGAGGAATTAAAATTACCATACGGCCATGTGCTCAATGTAAATATCAATTAAATGTAATGATGGGCTTTTTTTGCTAATAAAACATTCACACTTGACTAATATATTCAGTTTATTTTTGGAACAAATATTGCAATTGGCAATTGTTTCATATTTAATACATGACAAAAATCCCCTCTTCATTGAGTTTATATTGAATTATCAATTCAAATGGAGCGAAATTTACATAAATTGCCGTAAATTACTTATTGCAAATTGGGCAATTTTTCGAATATTTACATGGGGGGTGGGTGAAGTTCTCCAATATCCTATTTAATTTGTTGATTGAAAGAACAATTTACGCATTATAGAATTTTTTAATAGGGGGATTATCATTTTAATTTTTGAAAATCTTATCGTTCGAACTGATTTTGAGATTGTTTGATGTAATTTTAGATAAGAATAGTAATGTTCTTCTCTATTATCAATTGTCTATAAATTGAGATTGTTCAATTATTGCTTCCAATGCCAGTGATACAAATTTACTCATTAAAAATTTGAACACAACAAATAAATAATTGACATAGAAAATATATTCGAAATTGAAATTTATATTCCCCATGGATTCGTATCATTAAACTTCATCTATTCAAACAGAATCGAAATGTAATGAATCAATATTGAACTAAATCTCTTCGATATGGGTGGCATAATTAATGCATTCATGATTGCTATCCATGTTTTGTATTTGCTTGACAATTCCAATTGGCAGGAAAATTGTAATATATTATGTTGAGTCAAATAGCTTTTCTAATTTGCAAAACTATCAGCAAATTTTCAAATAAAACTCCAACGGTCATTTTTTGTGAAATATTCGCAGAAGATCCTCCAAGGAAGTATATTAATAAACTGAAGGATGTCTCAAGTGCAGCCAATTCTACTTGTCTACTTAACATTTCATATGAGAATCACTGGACGAGGCACAAATTAGAATTATCTTCACAGGGAAATTACTAAAGAACTCTGCAATGGGAAAAGAAAGTTTTTCGTGTAACAATACACTTTCGCATGGAGGAGTAGATAGTTATATGGAATGTTCTCAACTTATGCAAAACTATCATTTTTGCCCCCGGGAATATGCTTGTTATCTTAAAGAGGAACAAAATACGTAATTCATTTAATAAATTGCTGGGAGGGTTTTTTTTTTGGAGAGTAAGAATACGGAAGCAAGAAAAAAATCCATAAACTTCCTTGTTCGGCCTGAGGAGAAAACTATAACATTTCACCCATTTGACTTTTAACCAAAAGTTTCTTTTCTAAGGCCAAAAGTCAATATTAATGCACTCTTGCGAAATATTCGTCTGCAAAATTAATGAATTAAATAATAAATTAAATGATTCAATGAAATATGAAAAAGTTTTCCCATCCATAGTTTATTTAAATTAAAAATCAAATTTAATTAATAAATTGTTTAAGACTAACATTCCTTTATTTAGTGATAAAATTTGTAATTTTATCGCGCAATAAGTTATACATAGCGTGAGTTTTTCATATGATAAAGTCAGCATGAGTTTCTCTTTTAACAAATTCAGAACTTGTCTCTCAATTATGCAACAGCTTGAGCTCGTTGCAATAGAAAAGAAGCTTAAGCTACACAATAACATCAGCGTGAGTTTGTCATACGACAAATTCATCGTGAATTTATCATATGACAAAGTCAGCATAAAATTATCTTTTGGTAAAATTAATATTTTCAGTCATATTTTCAACATAACTACTTCACATGGTTTCGTGATTTTATGAAATTTTCACATAAAGGTTATAGTTCATGTGAGCAACGCATATAATTCTGAATGACATTATTATTAAAGCCAAAACACAGACCGAAAAATCCAGTTGTTGAGTTTGTTTCTACTAAAAAAAAATTTGGAAAGCCTTTGAATGATTTTCTTCTGAAAAAGGAAGAATTAAAAAGGGGATTTGGACCATGCTTAGGAGTTGATGAAGCATTTCATATGACAAAGTGAGCCTAACTATGAAGTTTTCACGTTAAGCCTGTAATTCATCCGAGCAACACAGACAATTTCCTCAAGTTCTACTACAAAAATTAGAAGAGTGCGTGGATGTAGTTCGCCCGATAAAGAATGTTTAAAAAGAATCTGAGCCTGTACAGAACTTCTGAAGTCGATATGTTCGACCTGACTTCCATCAGTTCTCTAAATGAGGCCCTTGTAGCCCTCGAGTGGTACTATTAATGAGATGTTTATTTAGGTGTGATTCCTTCCAATCACACCTATTGTAATCCTCGGATTTTCTCAAAGTTCCCAGATCGAGCTGAACTTCACAGGGTATATGTTTTGAATTTGAACATCCCTGATGCCGAAAATCATAAGCCAGCAATTTCGGGTCCGGCCGGCCGTCCAACCGTCCGCAGTACGCAATATCTCTGGTTTGGAAAGAGATATCTTCATAAATTTTTGTTTTAAATATATCTACTCGCGCGTACGATGATTTCTGTGATTTTCTCGGGGCGAGAATTTTTCGAGGATTTTTGTGGTGCGCGAAATTTTCGCAGATTTTCGCGGGAGGCGAATTTTTTTCGCGGATTTTCACGGCTCACGGAATTTTTCGCGAGTCGCGAAATTGTTCGCAGATCTTGCACTTCTTAAGCCTAAATGAAACTCTAATTAAAGTCAAGTTAGAGGCCTCTATCTCTCATAGTTCCCGAGAAAATCGACTTTGAAGTTTTTTAGACATGTTTATGCATTTCTCTTCCAATTTTCCTTGTTTTCAAGTGAAATTTCGGCGAAAAGTCAATGGAAAAATCTATTCGTTGCGCATTGCTTTAGTTTTCTGGTTTTTAGTCATTTATTCTAAATGTTCCAGTGTTTTTTGAGAATTATTCATATTTTTAATACCTTCTTTATAATTAAGAGTTGTGGTGAATGCCCAAAATAACCTCAATGGGTGAGAAAAAGAACTGTTTACTGGTGCCCCAGAAAGTGTTTGGTGGTACCCCGGGTGGTTAGAAAATATCGAAAAATGCATGGTGAAACAATTTTCCTTTTTCTGGAAAATTGCACTGTTTTACATCATCTTTATATGGATTAATATGCAGCCTATACCCAAGGCTATAACATGGGGTAAGCAACATTTTTCTAAAATTCACAGTTTTCTTAGGAAATTCAGTCAAAATCGCATCTTTCAAAAGTGTTTGGTGGTACCCCAGTTTCCCCTATAAATATCTCATCGGTATATGAAGAAATGCTTCCGAATTTTATCTCGACTGAATTTTACACTTATTTGTAAATTTTTAAAAGTTGAAGTTCTTGAAGAAACACCTCTACCTTTAAAGTGACCACGAAATCCTAGAAGTTTATGAAGGAATATAAAATGTAGATCGAATACATTTTTGTTTAGCTTTTTTCTTACTTATCCTCTTCACCGATCTTTTTCAATGTCTTTTGTCCTTTCTCCATCTCGTGCGCGATAAATAGTAGGTATTAGCATTACTTTTTATCACAATTTAATCACAAATAAATTGGTGAGAATACTGTGGCGTAGTAACTACCCGAATGACTGCAATAAAGTAGTACCTGATGAAAATTTATTGAGCAAATTTTGCTCATAAATTTGCTCAATTCTCATTCATTTGCTCATTAATTATCAATCGTATTTATGCTATTTTAATCTATTTATACCAATTTTTGTGACTCGAGTTCTCTTTTTTATCACTAAATGAATCGATTTCTAAAAGCTCTTGACGAAAATTGCACATTAGGACACATATCAGCAACAATTAATGTGAATCACATTAAAATTTTAATGTGAAATTCTCCAGTGTGATACCACGGTTAGAGTCGGTTACAATTTGTTTGAAATTAACTATAAGCACGTATCGGCATTTTTGCATCTACGAGAAAACCTTAGTACTAAACCTTGGACGACCCCAAAATCTGTGTCTTCTATCTGTATGTCGTATAGTGAGTTTGTCGTACAGTCTGTGTGATAATGATTCCATGACTTTCTCTTAAAATAAAATCAGAATGAATTTACGATAAAGTCAGTACGAGTTTTTCGAACAACAAAGGCATGAGTTCACGATAAATTATCACGAATTTGCTGGATGGTTTAAATGTCTGAGTTTATCATAGAATTCAGCAATTGCATGACTTTGTCTTAATACAAAGTTAAAGATACTATATAATGCAATAAAATAAATACTCATTTATCTTACAGTAACGTCATTATCAGTTTACTATTCGATAAAATTGCAATGAAGTTAAAGAACTGTTGTTAAAAGTTTCTTACGCGATAAATACTGTGAGAAGTTATCGTTCAATGGAGTCAATGATTCTAAAATTTCGCTCTTAAAATTTAAAGCCTAAAGCTCTAATCGATATTTAACAGAAGAACTTCCAAAAGTTTTTTTTTCAAACTTTTGAGAGCTCTGCGTGGGATTGATGCAGTGTCTCTGAGTCTGGTGCATTTGCAATTTTCCCTGCGGGAAGAACTGCACCAAGTCTGCCATCAGAAGCACAAGATCATGGGAAAGTGGAGCAAGAAAAGCTGAAAAAGTGGGTTTGCATGGAAAAAAGTTTTATTTTTTTTTACAGAAGGGTGGGAAAGAAGTTTTGTTGCTTTGGTCAGACATTTACACAGTGAGTTAAACATTGTTTTTGTCGTTGCCATAAATCTCTGTTCAAGGAAAGAAGGGACTATTATGAAGAAAAAAAAGTTCAGCGAAAAATAGCTTTTTCCTCATATTTTCAACAGTAAAATTCTCCGAGTCAGCGTCAATTTAAAAAAAACTCTTCTCGTTCTCCGATTTAACTCGATTTCTTGTATTTACACAAAAATTACCATCAACTCAGTTAATTACTCTACAGATCTGTTGACTTAAATATTAATTAGCTATATGTTTTCCCCATTGTTTTAAGTAAACGCAATTCTCAGTGACTTTCCGGCTCCACGCCCAAAAAAGCTCGCAAGATTTTGCCACTCTGGAAGAAAACATAGAAATCCATATATCAATTGTGTAAATTTTACCCAAAAGAACGAAAACAGACATAATTTCTTGTTTGCCTTCCATCTCGGTATTTTCGTTTGAGAATCTTCAATTGGAACAAGTCCAATTTATCATTTCTTAGGCATTCCTCCTCATTAAATTCCTTTTTTCAAGGTTTTATTTTTAAGTATTTTTCAGCTTACATTTATGGTACAGAAAAAATGTTCAAATATAAATATTTCGTTAGTCTTTTTTTATACAAAAAAAATTCCCATCTGTATGAGAAATTGCGCAATTTGAAGATGAATTTATTTCCATTTTAAAATTACTTTTTAAAGGAACACCTTCAATATTCATCCAATTCTGACATGGAACCCCTCTCAAAACACACAATAGTTATAACTCTCGACGGAGATGCAAAAGGAGCACTAAATAAAATTACTATAACGTGCCTGTGAAAAATTCCCTCGACTCCTGACCTGCTTTTTAGCCCCTTGTATAGGGATATAAAACAATATTAAAAAATTTCACCCGATTGTAGAGACATGAATGGAGCCGAACACGCTACAGTATTAAATTTTTCGGCTAGAACTCTTATTTAGAACCAGCACTTTCAATAGGACTCAGCTGTGATATTTTAATAAACACTCCGGTAATATGAAAAATTTAAATAAATGGCAGTCCGAATTGAAGACTGAAGTTTATCTTTTAACCTAAAATCTGATTTTAAGATTCCACAACATTTTGATAAGTATTTTAAAGAAAATTCCAGCAAAAATGTGAAAAAAAATTTCAAACTAATAATACACTGAGAAAAAAACAGGGGGACGATTAACTTTTTTTGCTCATAACTTTAACACTTTTTAGGTGTAAAAATATATTAACATTTATTAATGTTAATTTTACACCTATTTAAGGGTAACTTAAACACGAAAATGGTAACTTTAACCCCTAATACACTTAAAAAGGGTAATATTTACACCGATTTCGGTTCAATACTGTAGGGTAAAATTAATATTTCCGGAATGTTATTTTAACTTTTTCGGATTTCTCTCAATAAGTCAAATAGGAGGAGATAGAGTAGTTTAAGTTAACTAAAGTTTTCACGACTTATTTTCCGAACGTTTATGAATTTGTACTTAAGGTTACAAGTCCTTGAATATCGAAAATAATTTAAATAAAATGAAATGTATCATGTACGGATACCGGTCAAAATCTCGAAACCCAAAATCCCGAATTCTTAAGAGTGTCATGACTCCATAATTGCACTCGCGCTTGCTGGAGTCAAAGGGAAATTTTCGGTGTGTTGTTAAATTATTCTACGCATGATCCCTCCATATAAGTTCATACATTTCCGGATTTTGAATATTCGGGATTTTGGCATTCGGGATTCTGGCTTTCGGAATTTTAGGCTTTTCGTGATCTATCAGAGCAGAGGCAGGTTTTCAGACTTCGCACATACTCTGCCTTCAAAATTTAAGATTTGTCCCATGTTCTTTAACGAATCTGACTAATTTTTTCAAGAAATGAGTGACTTAACACTGATGAGTATTAAAATTTATTGCCAGATTCAAAAAAAAAAAATAAAAAAAAGAGCTTTGCAGGTTTGCAGGATGTTCGAACTCACGAGATAGATCTCACCCTAAATCAGTTTTTCGCATAATCTTTCGGTGCGTACTGGCCTACTTGAGATCAAGTTGATTTATAAACCACAAAAGCATAATCAGCAAATAAAAAAATCGGTACTTTACTGATGAAGACTGATGCAGCCGGGTTCAAAATTACAATACTTTTCCAAAAAATCCAAATTTAACCAAATCGGTTGAAAAATGGTCCTTCCAAAGTGGTTGAGTTTTAATCATCAATAATTCAAAATGGCGAATTTTCCGGTCATAGGTACGTTTGGACCACCTATATGGCAAGTTATCTTTTTCATTTGGTTCTCATTTGAAGCCAGCTACTTTACTCAGCTCATAGAGACGATAGGGAAAAGCTATTTAGACAAAAATCTAGTATATTTGTCCCTACACAGGGATCACTAGCTTCCAAAAAGGGGAACAGTCCCACTTTTTAGTTGCTGTTACCGAAAAAACATGGCTTTCAGAGAATTTTAAATAGGGAATGACAAATTATTCAAAAATCGGTACTTAACCGGTTCATTACCGATGAAGATTGATGTAGCCGAGTTCAAAATTTCAAGACTTTTCTAAAAAATTTAAAGTTAACCAAATCGGTTAAAAAATGGACCCTTCAAAATAGTGGACCTTTGACCTTTTTGTCCTTTGACGGAAAATACCCCGTGAGTGTTCGAATTTAAAAGACTCTACTGTAATTGCCAGGCAAATATCCTAAGTTCAAGATCAGACTTTTATCAACGATCTCACCAAGTTTAACTCAGACAATAGAATCATGTATGTTTAAAGTTTAATTAAAACTTAGCGGAAGGGCCTTAAGATGTTACGTGAGTCTTTCAATGTTAAAAGATCATCATCTTCATCATCATCATTTTCAACCGCTTGCTTAACCCTATTAGGGTCGCTGGATATTAATAGATTTATTTTTCTAATAGTAGAACACGTAGGAAATATCTTCCGACAGTTTCAAGTCATGAATTAAAATTCTAAGACATAGATTTTAATCGGTAGTTTCTCAGTACTCATTTTTTGAAAACATTTCACGTCTATCAGTGCGGTAGACACCATTCCTACAGAATATTTAAAATGTAAAACGTAAAAAAAATATTGAATAGTCTAAAGAATTACGAATTCGCATAATTAAAAAAAACAACAACATCACAAAGCTCATCTTTTAGAACAGTCAAAAAGACAAAATGAATAAAATAAATTGTTATTTTATTGTTTCATTTTTTTATGGGAAATTTTATTCAGTTTCATTTTTATGCAGTGTTCGAATATTTTTGTACCACCCATTTTTAATTAAATTGGCTTGTATATTGTTAAATTTTTTAAAATATATATACATACATTTCGCTTTATTGATAAATTACAATAATTTGTCATGCAAAAATAACAGTATTGTTCAATTTTTAACAAATAAATTTTTCTGTGAGATCTACCAAAGAGAATTATTGTCTATCATTTATTAATTATACGCATCATGCACTTATTTCTTTTAGGCAATTTATTATTTTGCTATTATTTAATTCGGAAATGTATAATGTAAACAACTCCCTCAGAATGATTGAGCCGATTGAGCAGAAACTAATTAAAAGTTTATTAAATTGAGTGATTTTCTCTGACATATTGAGACTATTAACTAAGATAGGAGTACCTTAGTTCTTGCAAACGTCGTAGAAAACATAGAACTAGCTGGAATCCCTCAATAAGAGTTCGTCTAGGAAGAACTTTTGAAATACCTATTTGTAAATAAATTTTGAATTAATGAAAAGGACTGAGGTTCAGTTTTAAGTTGCAAAATTCAAAATAATAAACTTAGCTACAGATTTTCAATATCAGCAATTTCAAGTGCTTTCGAGTAAAATTGTTCTAAAATCTATGTAAAAGTCCTTTGGGCATTTTTTCCGCTCAAACTACGTTTTCGGCTTTGATCTGATTTTCATTAGTTTTCCAACAAAAGTTTCGAATTCTATGTAAAAGTTATTATTTATCATCTGACCCCTAGTGCTGTACAGAGCTTTTTTCGAGGACTTTTTGAGAGAATGCTTGAGAGCTATGGTCACATTGCAGACAATGTCTCTTTTCCAATAATTTCCACTTCGGAGAATGAAGTGAAAAATTGGATTTGCAACCTCTGAGAGAAACTCTGGCAGATTTTTCCCACGTCACGGACAAAACGTCAGCCTCATTGGTGTATCCTGGGATGTTATATTTTTTGTTGTTGTTGTTGATGATTTATTATTAAAAACACTCCCTGAAGCCCAAACAAAATTGACACAGTATAAGCTTCTCTCCATTCCAGTTAAAGTTTTATAGGCACGAAACAGTTTTAGTGCATTAAGGGCTTATGATTTATTTATCACTGAACATATATGTAAGGTATATCTATTTCCTGGGAAAACATTGATTTTATTTGCATAGCCAAGAGAATGGGAATGAGAATGATGTGAGATGAGATCGTTCTATTTTATTCTACAATGCACCATTTTATTTCATTTGATGCTCCCTGACCTTTTTTTTCTGACTATTTCAGACACGTTTTATGCCAGAGTTTGGGAAAGCAAAAGCTCACAATATTCCCGTAAATTGATGGTGCTTTTGCGGATAGGTATACGATAGATAGACAAGTGGGACACTTCGATGGTACGAATGACAAAAAATATGTCAGTATCAGCTTTTAAATGCATCTATACAGGATGAGAAAAAAGCAGGACAAAAGGATTAAAAGTTCCCTGAGTAATCGATTTATGTAACAATGATGTGGTAATTTATTGACATCGAATTAAAAACAGGAAAGAGCCTATCGTGATAATAGATCAAATGTCAGTTATAAATTAACGGTGAGAATAGTTCAAAATCAACTGAAGTAATACGTTCCATAGATCTGAGATAAACCCAGATCCGACTTGGTGAAATGGTAATAAAAATAAACACTCAATCCTTAAACATATACCTTGTTGCTTGTGCTTATATCAATGAGAATCATAAGAAGAAAATAATGAAATTATTTTCTTCTTTATTATTTTATTATTTATTCACAAACGTATGCAGTTAATTAAGGGGTTAGCCCATCGATTTGTTGGTCTTAAATCTTTTTGCCGAGATATCGTCAGTTAAATCAGCATTTGTCGTAACTTCCTTTTGACAACTTTTCAGGAGATGAAATTTTCAGTTCAGCTTTATTTTTCTTAAAAATGAGCCCCGAATGCGATACTTTTGAGTCAAAATAATAAAAGTGGCACTAATAAACTGTAAGTTAACTCGAGAAAATCTTTGTAAAATTATTTATAAGCTGAAATATTGAGAAATATGTTAGAAGAAACACAATAATATTTTATCGTAACTTCCATCGTTTATAAAGCCGTAACTTCCAATGTATGAAGATTCTGGAAGTTACGACAATTTTCTAAAATGCATTATATCAATTTGAATTATTCTAGTGTTAATAAACGCTTTTATTTGACTAAATTAGTAAATAATACTGTTATCCCTATCCCCAAAAGCTTTTAATTCATAAGTTTTATTGAAAAAATTTTTTGCGCCACGTCGCTTGTTTTGTTTTGAATTAATGACAGATGGGCAGGGATTTTTTCTCACTTTTTTCTCGCAAATATTGAATTAAAATGATTTCATGTTACACTATTCGCACTGTCTTTGAATATTTGGAAGAGTTCGTGAACGTTTTATTGAGAAATATTACATTTTTGCTGCAAATTACAAGCCACGCAAACGGGCAAAATAAGTTACAGCAAATGCTGATTACTGAAAATTTTGTATGGAAATTTGTCGTAACTTCCCCAAAAATGGAAGTTACGACAAATTCTGATAAATTTTTCTTAATTAAGGTCACTTACGATAATTTTTGTTTAAAATATTTTTTATTGAGCTTATAAAAGTTTCTTTTTCACAAGTGCGTTTAATAAACAAAATTACGCCGATTCTAAATATGTATATAACTCAAAATCGCAAAAATGAAGTTACGATAAATGCTGATTTAACTGACGATATCGTAAATCCCGCAATGAAAATCAATTAGGAATCATTGTAAGTATTCTGTGTTGATTTCACCTAGAAATATTGAGAATTACGGTTTTTAGACTAAAAACCGTAACTGTAAACCGTAAACCGTTTTGAGCCCATCGATTTTTTCGTCCATAGATTTTTTGTCGAGATTTTGTAAATCCCGAAATGAAAATCAATTAGTAGAACCAGGGGCATGACATTTCCTATGTTTCCCATATGTTTCTAGCGAGCCAAAAAAACTTTTGGGTTTATTAGCTGTTTTCTGTCAGTGTAGAATATATTAGCAAAAAATATAAATGCAAAATAAAAGCCAACTTAATATTGAATAGGCAACCGAAAACCCCAAATTAGCAACCTACGTAGTTTTGAAGATATCTAATGAAATGTGTACGAAAACAGGGAAAAATTTACACTAAAATCGGTCGCATTTTTCACACCTAATGTCACCCCTCTGCGACTAACCTTTTTTTCCTCATAACTTTAACACTTTTTAGGTGTAGAAATATATCAACATTTTTTAATGTTAATTTTACACCTTTTTAAGTGTAAAATTAACATGGAAAAGGGTAATTTTAACCCCTGATACACCTTAAAAAGGTAGTATTTACACCGATTTTGGATCAATAATTCAATGTAAAATTAACATTTCCGAAATGTTATTTTAACTTTTTCGGATTTCTCTCAGTTAATATCAGTTTATTGGGAGGAACACCGAAAACCGTATTGCTGTATCTCGAGTCCGATAAGAAATTTGCAGATAATTGCAAAAGAACTATTCGAAAAATACACATCAATGACCGGGACTTTACATATAAATTTGAAGACTTTTCGATTAAATTGAAACATTTGAAAATTTACGTTCAAAGTTTTAGTTCAATAGAACTTCTGTGTCATTAGAAAAAAACAAGAGCGTGGAAACTTCCACAATAGGTAAAAATTTCCTTAGGGTTGAATATAGGACACATATATTATCCATTGGTAAATATCACAATAAATTTAAAAACAGAATAAAACTCGGTGTTTACGTATGCAAGAATATGTGCTCAATGAGTAAAAATGAATATTTTCGATAGATATTCAAAAGATTTACGTGGATAGTTTTGTCACATTGCAAATACAATATTTTTGCACATGGAAAATTCAACATGTTACGAAGAGTGACTTCTAATTCTCATTTTCCTGGTCTGTACATTGCACCTGTGTTTTATCCATTGGCTCCATGCTACTCAATTTGATTACGATAGAATTTCATTTTATTTCTGTGTACCAGAGACTTTGGGAAGAATTCCTTTCTGGCTACCACAGCTCACGCTATAAACTCAATAAATCCAATTTATTCGCCAATTTACAACCACTGTCAACTTTGCCAATATACTCTCTTTATCCTCAAAAAACGTATACATAACATATTTCTGGAAGTATTTTCCAACATCAACTCCAAAAGTTTCTTTAAAGATTGAAACATTTTTAGTTGATTGTGATTGCGACAAGAAGAAGTAGCAAAATGTAAGAAAAATCATTATTTTTGCATTACAGGAATTCCTTTTAAATTTATTGTGCAATAGAAATGCGATTTTGAGAATACTTAACTAAACATTCTTCATCATAATTTTTCTTGTTTGTGAAATGCATTAAATTCAATTTGAACGTGTTCATAAATCATAAGAATATATCTTTCCAAAATGCAAATGACGTGAAATAAAAAGTATCAAAGGAAACTTTATCATTGAACATTCAGTGAAAGCAATGAACAAACAAAGTGAATTTTATCGCGATGAAAACAAAAAAAGATTATTGCAATTTTTAATGTGTTCAGTGAAACATTCTAGTAAAATTATATTAAATAACAGAAAATGACAAAATATTAATAAAATCTTGCCATACCTGTTATTATTATTATTATTAATAATAATGCTGGACAACAACGGACAGATATGGCATAGTCGGTACAATACATGATCTATACACGAATTTGAAGTATGTTATAACCCTTACCATTAGAGGAAAGTGAGAATCGTTATACAGTGGCGACAAGATAAATAGCACACCTTCTGCGATTTTCCTATTTTGATATTTCATGATACAATATCAATCTTTATACCTGAGCATGCTTTATTTTTTAGAAAATATAATGCCCATTATAAATAAAAATGATAATTATTTAACATTTGTATCTGTTAAAACCATGATTTTTTGTCATTTTATGGGTTTAGGTATCATTCGTGCGCATCATTTAAACAACTTCACATTTTCTCTGAAAATATTACCTGACATTTAGTTTTATTTTAAAATTCATTATATTCCTGTATTTTTGATCATTTGTAGGCAATAATGACACAAATTTTCGTAAAATAGAGTTATGAAAACTAAAAAAAATATGTAAATAAATCCTTTGGTGCAGATGTACAGGCTTTACGTAAAAAAGTTTAGGATAACTAAGATTTTTTTTTATTAATTGTATTTTTAAGGAAGAGAACCAATATTTCAATAAGTTTTTATAACCAAACTTAAAAATCTCGCAAAAAACTTGAAAATTTCGAGAAAGAATAACCATTTCTTGAGAATATCTGCCATTGATCATATAGTAAAATTGAATTCTTTTGCTGCTGTAGGGTGGAGTCTACACTTATGGATGTCATACACTTATGGACAGCATGCAAAAATCTTACGTTCTTACGTAAAACACATTTCGAAAAGTTATAAAATTATTAGTTCGTGATTTAATTAACAATTTTTTTGATTTTTGGAAATCTGTTTAACGTAAAAACTTAAGATTTTTGTGTTCTCCATAAGTGTGTATAACATCCATAAGTGTAGACTCCACCCTATCAAAAATAAAGTAACAAATTGAACAAAATTTGAAGAAGTAACTCATGTGAGTATCACTAAAAGTCAGTTATGTAAAAATACCCGGTTTAGAAGTGTTTCCAGACGCACAGAGTTAGTATTCAAACGAAACCGTACCTTTTCTTTGGTTTTTGTTAAAGAGCATATACAGAATGATCTGTAATTCTGGAATAATATTCTGTAAATCGATGTATCCCTGTTTAATATCATTGGATATGACATAACAAAATATTATATGTCTCATAAGTCAAAAATTTTGTCCTTGATACATAATTAAGGACGTAAAACTTAGCGATAGTGATTTTATTGTATGGAGTTACATTTTGCGAATTGGCGTATGGTCTGTATATAGAATATCAGGCAATATAAACTAATTTGTTTACAAGGATATCTTTATACAGCGAAAAGAATTTGCTTTTGGTTTTTAAGTTTTAACCAAGCTAATGAAGTCCAACTTGTTAAACACACTGCCAAGAGTTTTTAAAAGTGGTTCAATCAGAACAAAAATGACCTTGTGGAATGGGCAGAATGGTCTAAGGACCTCAATCCTGTTGAATATAAAGGAAAAGATTGACCACAAGATAAATCTCTCGAATGACACTAATTTGGAATAGTTTTAAGTAGATATCCACTATCCACACTACATGAAATGCAATCACATTAGAATAGTGCCAAATCCTGATTTCCTTAATGATCCTTCGTTGTCTAGTGCTTATTTTTTCCCAAAAGTTACTTAACTAAATACTAATTAATCCTAACTTAATTTTGAAATAGAATTCGTAAGTTGTTAATTGCAGTAGAAGCCGGAAACTATCATTTCTTATAGGGTGTGCTATTTATATTGTCCCCTTACAATGTGCCATTTCAAGAATTTTTTATCGTACTAAATTTCTTGATATTCATTCTTGATAAATTTTTCTTCATATTCAAAATGCAATTACTATATACAAGTTCATTTATTATTATTAGTTTCATCATTTAAAAGAATAATTTTTCGAAAAATAAAACATACATTACAGTGTCTGAAACTGTGCTATTTATATTGTCGCCACTGTATATAGAATATGAAAATTGACGTAAGAATATGAGAATCGTTAGTCAGAGCAAGTGACTCTCAAATCATCCAGTCTTCTCGGAGTGGAAAAAATTCCTGCTTCCATCCAGGATCGAAGCTGGATATGATTCCTTCTTTCGGTTTTTCAAAACTCCATAAAGTGTGTAATTCCGAATTAAAAATGGTCAAAATTGAAATCATTTGAAGGGTTTTGAAATTCTAAACCCGTCAATTGTAGTGACTAATAAATTCACTGGTAAAAATAAAAGGATCAAATTGATCCAAATTTGATCCTTTTACAAAGGATGGATCAAAATAGCATGTTCTATTATGATAAATGTGCATTCAGAGTTTGAAATTTGATCCATCCTTTTCAAAAGGATCAAATTTAGATCAACTTGATCCTTTTATTTTTACGAATGTTAGTATTGAAGCAGTCATTTATTTATCAATCTGAATTTATATTTATAGGCCAGGTACAGAAGTATAACTCGCGTATTGTTGGAAGTCTTGCGCATTCGAACACACCGCAAATAGTATTTGGCATTAGGTTTCTATCTAGATTTCCAGAAAAATACTGAAGGACTCTATCATCTATATAATTTGTCTACACTATAAATAAATTTCAATGAATTAAGAACTAACATAAACAAAAAAGTAACACTTTTTGGTTATTTTTGGTATATCCTTTCTCGTGGGTACTAATGAATTAACGTTGAGTTACAATAAAATGTTTCAACCCTCCTCACTCCTTCTCTCCAGTTCATTCTGCTGGAATGTAGGCCACGGTTTTAGAGCTCATTCAGCTCATTGTTGAATTTTTCCATCCAGAAGATAGATTTCCGGGTTGAACTAATTCTCTCATGAGACTTTTTTTCCCACAGCAAGAAAAAGGCGAAGTTTCATCCCCCAAAAAATTTCCAAATAGGATCTTTTGTGCTGTTGGAGAGAAAGAATATTTCGGTGATAAAATGATGTCAGGCAATAATCGGGAGCGTGTGAGCAATTCCCAGGCCCAGAAATGATATGTGCGCTAACTGGAGAAAATTTTGAAGGCGGGAAAATATGAATTTTCCCCGAGGAAGACACTGAAGACTGAATGAGGAGAGAAAAAAGAAAGATTGATAAATTTGCTGTGTGCCAATTTTTTCTTGCCTCATGCTCCTGCTTCTTCTTTTTTTTCCCCTTACGATGCGTAGCCCTGGAAAATTTCTACACCCCTATGGGAGAGGAAGGGGAAAGCAGGAAAAGTCTGGGGCTTCATTTGCATGATGATATATTTCATATGAGCGTGGGAACATGTCTGGGAGCTTGCCGCCATCATCATCATCATTATCTCTTGGCGGAATCTCAGATGTCACCCAACTGCAATAAAGAAGAGCCACCCAGAAAGTGGAAACACCCATAATTTCATATTAATGCCAATAAGTTTCACTTCTTCCACCCAGAAATATTGCACACCATCGAATAGCTAAAGTTCATTTTATTGCCGCAACCCCAAGAAGCAAAAAGAGATTTAAGAACCAAAACTTTTAATGATCTTATAATGAGAATATTGGCCTTTATAGTCTTTAAATCAAGTCTCAGTTCGTTAAAATTCGTACTAAATTGGGAGATAATGCACTTAGATTTCCTGCTTGAACCAGTAGTAAAGAATAATAAGGCTAAGTAGAAGAAATCCGTAGAAAACCACTGAGGAAGACTCATACCGAGAATCGAAAGCTTTGGAGAAAATAGAGTCTTTCTGGTTTTGAGAAGAAGACAATCCTCTGACAAACACCGGAAGAAACTGAAGATAATATACAACTATGTCAGATACAGTATTCTAAGATATCTATTGATATGGTTTTCCCAAAAAAGAGAAAAATTCAGGATGACACCCAGGCCAGGTATTTAAATTGAAGGAGACAATGGATAGGTACACATTCCATCGTATAAGCGACAATTTATCGTTCACAGCTCAGAGAGTGACCTCTAATCGTCCTGCTCAGTGTTACAACCAAAGTTCATGAGCACAATCCTAGAACTCATTATCAGACCATCAGCATCTAACCAGACCTAACTACCTAACAACGATAAGATCGCCAAGTCGTCCGGCTGCATTAAGCTCACCAATAAATCTTTCTATGGTATTTTTAAAGCCAAGTCCAGAGCGATATCCAAAATGAGCATCGGACGAATATTTAGACCGCACCAGAAACTCATGACCATGTCACATATAAGATTAATATTAAGATTAATACTTTCTGAACTGCGAGAATGCCAAAAAAAAGATAGCAAGTGTTTTATCTTGCCTCTCTCTTGTGTTTCGCTCGAAAACTGACCGAATCACAGTTGGCACGCATGGAAAATTGCTCGAATTGTCTGTAATACGATTCAGAAAGCAATTAATATGAACAGTAATATCTTACTCATCGTATTATTCCACTAGAGTGTACTCTTTCTAACACTCGTGATTTTCCATTTAAAATTTTGCATACTAGGGTAAGTGTGCCAAATTCCGGCCAGCTTGCAATTTCGGCCACCTTTTTTGTTCCTCGAATTTTCATGAACTTTTAGATTTTATGTACTCTAGAGTTTATACAATGCAAAAGAATAATAAAAAATGTAGCTTCGACAAACGAGATGACGTGAAAAAGATATTGGAAGAATTCCCGAAGGGAAAGGAACTATGAGAATGAAGGTGGCCGAAATAGGGCACCAAAGCTATGTCTACATTTTTATTCATTTTAAAATGTATTAAGAATGATTTTACAGTAAATAAAGACGATAAAATCTTTACAAGGTTTTCAAGCAACACTCTCTCAGAACAAAGAATGAAAAAAAATCAATTTGTATTTAAAATATTACATTTTAAACTTGAGACTTCGACGCTTGCATGCAACTATGCCGAAATTTAGCACACTTACCCTATATACTTCTCTTTCCGGCTTTTCTTAATATTAATATTAATCTTATATGTGACACTTCGGTCAGACATTCTCGAAAACACGAGCCTCTTCACAATCTTCGACACAGACGAGATCAATATTATAGGTCGATGGGTGTTCAAAAGCTTCTTGTCTCCTTTATTAAAGCTTGGAACGCAGGTGGTTTTCGAAACATTAGGAAAGGAACCAGATGACAGGAAGATAGTTTGAAATGGAGATGTTTTCTGAGATTCGTTCTTCTTGTACATAAATTTTCTGAATTTTCCTTTTCCTAATGGGCTTCTTCGTGGTATTCTGGGAGCTTGTCTTTATTCGTACTGTGAGATATGTCCGTGAAGGCGTTCTTTGTTACATTAAATCCGGTCTGGATACGCATGATGATAGGACATGGTTTACCAAAGAGGATAGCTCGTCTCACATTGGCATTAGTGGGATAACACTACACTAAGAGAAATCCGAAGAAGTTAAAATAACATTCCGGAAATGTTAATTTTACCCTGCATTATTGATCCGAAATCGGTGTAAATATTATGCTTTTTAGGTGTATTATGGGTTAAAATTACCCTTTTTCATGTTAATTTCACCCTTAATAATGTGTAAATTTAACATTAAAAAATATTCATATATTTTTACACCTAAAAAGTGTTAAAGTTGCGAGGAAAAAAGTTAATTGCACCCTCTTTTTTTCACAGTGTAGAAATGACTCCCTCTACCACTTTAATATGCTTTTCAGGTCTCCGTAGATGTGGATCCCATTGATATCATATGACATTATGCCCAAGAGGTAAGTGGATGGCACCCGGGATGCTTTCCCTTTTCTCCTGAGGAGCCTGTCACTATTACACCATTTTCTTTGAACCGTTTTTAACATTTTTCATCTGGTAACTCCAAATTAACTTTTGATTCTCGTTTAGTTGAAGTCTGCTTGAAATGGTTGTATAGAACTTCTCGAGCCCCTCACAAGTACCCACACCGTTTTACTTAGTAGCGATACAAGAAAACTTTAAGATTCGCTTCAATAATGTTAAGGTTGGAAAAATGCTTCTTGGGATCTCTTTTTGCTTCATCTTCCTTGTTTCGCTTTTAAATGGCTTGAAATTTCTTTCTTGTGTCCAAGACGTGTTCAATGGAGACTTCGCCAAAAGTGACAGGACAACAGAACAACAGAGTTTCTCATAAAAGGCACTTGAGGGTAAAGGCTTCCAGTTGCCCGAAATATGGGCGACACGATAAAATTAAATACTATTCTGGCATGCTGCCAAGATGCTGAGTGTGTTACTCGAATATCTTTGTTCTTTTTCACTATAAAGATTTCATGACTCTCAATCCCAAATGTATCGTCCGGTCCAAGGCAAGTCAGTCACTTCAGAAAATTGTACACTAAAATAATATTTGGGGGATCACTGTCTGACCAAGTTGAATTGAAGGACACTAAAACGTATTTTTTGCACAAAGTTCTTGTATTATCGATAAATGATCAATTTTATGAATCAATATTGTCCTACAATAATTTCTGATGTAGGCGAAGAGAAAATTGCAGTAGTTGTAAAGTTGATGACACCACAGTTGCAACTTTGAAGATATTTTCTAAAGTACACCACACTCATGCCGTTTCCTGCCTTGAATCAATATGTTATTTTACTTTTATAAAATCATCCAGAGGATGATGCACTCTCAGTGCCTTATTGTCTCAGCTGAAAGATGAGAAGAAAAGTACTGCGAGGGTTGGTATTTTTTGGGTTTTGAGGAGAAAAACCACAAAAGTCACCAGCAGCTTTTTACCCAGGGTGTCATTTTACAGTACACTTCCATTTTCTGCAGCGTTTCGTGCTCTTGTTACCCAGCAAGATGAATGTCCTTAATTTGCAGCTACGAGCACTTTGAGTGGAATTTGCTGTTTGAAATTACTTTTAATCATAAATTTTCGCACTATGCGCGAACCGACCGTGAACTTTGCGTTTTGGCAAAAGTACCGCGCGACAATTTGTGCTTTTGGAGTTTCAGTTAAAAGCGCCTGGGTGAGCTTTTGGGCCTGAGGTTGGGTCACTGGCGACTCCCAAATAGCACAAAATGATAAATTGACCGTGCTGCGATGGTCTGCAACCCATCCATTCAGCATCCACCCACACGCCAAAATGTATAACGCTACATTTAGCCACCGCCACATATGTGACAGACTATTTTCCCGGAGAGATGAATTATGACCAGTACCAGCACGTGGGGGAAAATCCCAAAGATTTCCTCTCAACAACAGCCCAAGAAACACAGAAATGTCCTCAAAATACCATTCACGGATCGATGGAGGGATTTACGCAGTCCTTCCTCCATTTTTTTTCTCCCCGTCCAACCTCTGTCCACTCCTGCCCAGACTGCACTATAATCTTTGAGTACAACTTACTTAGTTTCCTTCACCGGAAATCGTACAATTTGTCGTCCTGAGCCAGAGAGATTTTCTCAGTTGTCCAAAGCAAAGAAATACCTCCCCAAAATCCCTCGGAAAGTACATATTACTTTTCTCTTTTTGCTTATGAATGTTTTTGGAGTAATGAAAAAATCATTTTCAGGATTATTACCCTCTTTTGGGATGTCATTTTTTCCTCATTTCTATTTTCTTGCTTTTTCTCTTAATATTACATAAAACATTTCATAGATAACAAAGTGGAAGAATTCAGTTTAAATAGTGGAGGGAAGGGTAATTTCGTTTAAGGATAAATTTGAAAAATTTTAAATCATTAGAAAAGAAACTTTAAGCAGGGACTGAGGGAACTCAACCAAAAGTGATGCCTACGTCTGTTCTTTCTCTATCATTTTTTCTAGTAGGGTACGCAGCTAAAGTGTTAGAAAGATCAGTGAATGCTAAGAAAGTTGACGTATTAAACGTCGCTCCTAACGATATCCCTATATCCCTCGTAACAGAACACTCAATTCAATTCATGTGTTTCTCTTAAATAAAGCTTTGTTACGGCTGCCGTCGACTTATCACAACCGATCTTTTCAGGTAAACGATATACTACTGAATCATAGATTTTTTTAAATTACGTTGAGGAGTTTTTGAATAGAGGCGGTACATTTTTTATTATGTTATATCACAGTGAAAATGTCTTTTTTCTAGACATTCAGATATTTACACTGGGCGAGACTCGAACTCACAACTGTGAGAGTCTAGTCAGTGATCTCATCCGCCCAAAAGCCACGGTCTTGCCTATTGCGCCACTGAGATCCCCACGATCTAGTCCCCGGCGAGTGGCCTTCAAAGTTGAAGCCAATTTCTTACTTTCACATACAAATGCGTATGGCAACTTTTCTGCACTCGTGATCGTTATACTAAATATTTAAAAAGTGAGAAGTTTTTCCGTATTATAATATACCTTTCCGTATGCAGGGATAAATATACTAAATTTTTTTTAAAATAAATTTTTTCCTTGGAGCACTGTGAGCTGAGTCCGAGATCAATTTAGGAATTGGCTTCAAATAGCTCCATATAAAAGGGCCAACTTGCCAGGCGCTTGCCCACGATTAATAATGTGGAAGAAGCATTCGCTCTATACGTTTTAAGCCTATAAGGGGGCTCACCTAAATTTTGTTACAAAAAAAGCAAAATGGGGAATTGAAGGTGTCACCCATTCTTCAACTTCCTCGGAGTGAACAGTCCACGGCGACTAATGCTCACGCACTGAAGTACTAGTAGTGATGGACATGAGCAACAAGAGCACCATATAACAACCTTCAGCACACACCTAGGGATGATGTGTTGAGTGTGTCATAGGAATGAAGGATTAGGATTGGTGGGTTTGGCCGTCGACTGGGTTAACAACTGTCGAATGGGCCATATGCTCTACAACGTAAAGAGTGGTAAATGCTCACGCTCTCTTCATTGAGGGTGGTGAAAGCCCGCGCTTTCGACATAGATAGTGTATGAATGCACACTCTTAAAATCGCATATATTAAAATGCCCATGCTTCGTACGATTCCAAGCTTCGTAATGACTAAATTTTTCCTGTGTTACTGAATAAATATGACTCCGATATATATTTCAAACTGGACGATTTCCCCTAGTTTTTAAAACCCTAGTGTTAACCCGATTCCCATTAGAAATACGCAAAAAAAATATATAACAATGTAGCCCCACAGCTCAAAGTATGCCCACCTCCCCCTATGCCAATCAGTAGAGGAGCGTGGGGTAGTTTCACGCAAGCATTACTTTCCAAAATAAACATTTTTATTATGAAAAATAATTATTTATCAAGTGTTCGGTACATTAAACAAATAAGTCCTTAAAAAAAGTTCACATAAGTGAAACCCTCAATGTTAAGAGTCGACCGTTAGGATGATATGAGTCAGATTTTGGAATTTCGGTCTAAAAACTTTCTTGTTCTTCTTTATGTTTTTATTGGCCGACGTTTCGATCCTTGGTTGGGACCTTCCTTCAGGGCCTACATACAATTTGAAAACATGAATATGACAGTTCAGAAAACGCATTTTAAATAGATTTTTTACAAACTCACATCAAAAACTGGGAGAACAATTGTAAACATTAATTCAAGACCAACTAGTATCAGTGAAAGCTGATGGTGTTGAATTAATATTTACAATTGTTCTCCCTGTTTTTGATGTGAGTTTGTAAAAAAATCTATTTAAAATGTGTTTTCTGAACTGTCATATTCATGTTTTCAAATTGTATGTAGGCCCTGAAGGAAGGTCCCAACCAAGGATCGAAACGTCGGCCAATAAAAACATAAAGAAAAACAAGAAAGTTTTTAGACCGAAATTCCAAAATCTGACTCATATAGCCCACCCTCCCCTATCCAGTGGCTTCTTCCAAATTTTTTTCTGATTTTGCAGGATTGCATTGCCTCATCCTTCTCTATATGACTTGTTATAAAGTAATAAGAAAATTCAACTGATGAATAAACTGTAGATGGAACTGCACAAATTCAAGTTGTTGTAACTTTTATTGCTTTCCTTCTTTGGTATTACAAATTGACATTCTCAAAGTAACGATAAACGTAATGAAAATTCATAGATGGGGAAATATAGAAGGATACTAAATTTCCATTTGAATTTTTACATTTATTAGACTATTTTTAACAAGGTACATTTAATAAATAAAACAATTCGTTTGAACTAAATGCCTCAGACACAAAAAGGACTCTGAGAGTCGAATTGTACGAGACTAAAAAAAAGAGAACAAACACTGAAATATTTTTCAATTTAATATTAATTAATTACCGCCTCTGCAAGGGAAATAGGAGTCTACAAAATTGATTTTTTTAGCTTGGTTGCATGAATATTAAAAAAAAAATATTTACCTCCCTCTGCGATGAAAAATTCTCTATTTACTCTGGTAAGAATTCACTTTGTTCCTCTCTGGAGACAAAATTAATTTTGCCCCGCTGCCTCATCTTCCACATGAGATATAGCTGAATATTTTCATGTTAAGAGCAATCATAGAGCTTAAGTAATAAATATTTACTCTGCAACCTCTGCAGATTTTCAATAGGATTTTCCTCCCCCTTAAATCATACAGCAAAGTAAGTTCCACCAGGAATAAATTTGATGATAAATCTCTTCCATTCCTTTGGTAACATGAATAAACTCATTTTCTCATTTTGTGGAGCTGGTACTTAAATTTTTTTCTCACTCTTCTCAGCTTTTGTTTTTTCCATGGCATTAAACAAGAAAATTTTCTTTTCTTCTTATCCCCTCATTGCGGAAAAAAAGTATTTAACTCAGGTTTGTTTTTCCACCAAGGAAAAAGTATTTTTTATTGAAAATTCTTCGAAGAATTGGATAAGAAATTCGGAAAAAGTACCAAGTAAGCACCCATTAAAATGGTAGTTAAACTCATTTAGAGAGAAACCTCCTGTCCAAAACAAAAATTCCTATTAATCGAAACTTCCCAGTACAACGTAGTTTTAGGAATGTTTACGTGACAACTATCGACAAGCTTTACACTCAACTGAGTTGAAAATGCAAATTATTCCGATGAATGCTAAACACGCAGAAAATTTATTCTAGCAGTTACACCTTTCACTGCATTAGAATTTGTAATTATCCTCTAGAAATTTTCAGTTAGTCAATTTCACGTAAACATGCGAATTAGAGCTTCCAAATAGTGTTCAAAATAAACTTTATACTAAATAAACTACTTTTTTTCAGTGAGTGAGATATTTTGTTCATTATGCATTCTGCAGAGGCATTCCGAGCCAAATTGCAGCATGAGGCAGTGATGCTGTATCTGTGGAAGGGAACACTCTATAATGGAGTGTTGAAAAATTACAAGCTTCTCCAAACATCTTAATGTGAAATTAAACTCTATAGTATCGCCTCATCTCGGTTCCACCTCATTTACCTTATATAAGCTTAATAAGAAACGGGATTTCTTTTGAGTTTCACTTTCTACCATGTCCATAAAAACACTTCCTAGAACACGACTTTAAGTAGAATTTATAATAATTTCCCTCCACAGTAACCTTAAAGGATTTAATATTTTCTGATGAGGCTCAAACGATAGCAAATTGATTATTGCAACTTCCAGAACATGAAAAGCCCTTCTGGGTCTTGAATAAACATCCTCTTTATAAAACTTAAAAATATTTTGCAAAGTGGAGAAGGTCTAAAGTACTACGGAAATTAAGAGTATTTTTAAGGGCACTCAATCGAACATTTTTGTAAGTATAAATAAAATAAAAAATTTACATATCGTCCATTCAAAATGAAACTGTTCCAAGTGCATTTACTATATATCATATCAGCATTTGTTAGGTAATTACGCATTAATACGCGTTTTTTCTACGATCGGTGATACAAAGAAAATCCAGTTAAACTGAACACTTCCATTTCGAAAATACGAGATAATAGGGAAGACTGGGGCAAAAAGTAACAAAACGGATATTTTATTTTTTTACAAGCTACCCGAGCACCTCCAAAAAGCAAAAAGCGGCGAGACGAGAAAATAACGTTTCTTCTCGCCGTGAGACATCAGTTTTTGTTACTTTTTACCCCAAGTGGTCATATTTAATAAAAGGATTTCTGGAGAAAAGAAACTTTGTAAAATTCTAAAATAGATACTAATTTCGTAATCAAAGAGTTCACACTTAGGAAATACTTACCAGTGCATCAATTTTGGAAAATAAGTAGGTCAAAATTGATATCTGTTGTAAGGAAAACATTTCAAAAATAGGTGATAAAAATTTCAATATTTTTTATTTTCTAAATTCCTTGTTCGAATTCTAAGAAACTTACGACTTTGAAGAAGGTCTATGAAGGCAATCTATGGAAAAAATTTTAAGCCGCTATCTCTTTTATCTTGGAAGATATTGAATTTTCAATTTGTGCCTTTTTACCCCAGCCTCCCCTACCATAAAAAATTTATAAATACTAAAAGAAACACGTTAATAAATGACTACTATTCTGCTATTTCAGGACAAAATTGACCTTCCGGTGAGCGTCGGTGAGGTGGTATAATCCAAAATTAAAACTCTCAGGTTTCCAGAGCTTTCGACACTGTATCGTGTCTTCTTTATTGGTTCTTAGTTAGTCTATTATCTTGGAAATTATCACTATTTTTTCTGATTTTCCACTCATCAGATTTGGAAACCAGTTGGGAGATATTAAAGAAAAATTACAAAATTATAGCATAGGGGAGGGTGGGGCAGTTTGACCTCTAAATTGCAAAATGGATTTTTGGACTATTTTGCAAAAAGATGATAAACAGAAGTAAAACTTTGCATATTCTGTGAATTACAGTTGGGTTTAGGGTTAATAAAAATAATAATAATAATCCTTTAATTTCATTGGTCTATTGTGGAGAAGATGATTTAACTTGAATGGCAGAATGCGTGAAAGTCCCCCGTTGTGGGGCAATTTCAAGATAAATATGAGCCAATTTTTGAGAAAGATAAAACGTGTTTATAGGAACCTTGCGATATCAGTATTGATTAAAATTACTATTTTGAAGTCTTCTTAGACTCTAAAACCTAAAAATATAATCGAACAAAAACTTTATAACAGAATTTGAACACTAATTAATGATACAGAGAAAATAAAATATCGCCAAAGATTTTGAAGCCTATTTATCATTGAATGAGCAATTTTATTTGAATTTTTATATGAAAGAAATGTCTTTTGTAGTGCTAGGCCAATTCTGTACATTATTGGAACATTATATCGCCTTAGAACATGTCTTTTTTAGTATAACAGTTTTATAATATTATTTTAAAGTCTTGAATTTTTATAATACTAAAAAAAAATTTACAATATCTTGCTGAAAACATTCTGAAAAGATATTATAACAATTAAATTTATCATTTTCAAGCACTTAAAAAACACTAGCCGTACTCACTATGGCGCTGTTATCTTGTAATATCGTTATCTCGTTATGTTCTTGTAATGTATTTTATAAATGAAAAATTATAACAAGATAACAGATTACGGAGATTACGAGATAACAACGCCATAGTGAGTACGGCTACTGAAAGATTATTTTTTTTTTAATTTTTTTATGAACTTTTAGGAAATACTATTTTTCATAATTTCGAACTTTATCGACAAAAACAGCTACAAAATGTTTTCAATTATCATTTTAAGTTAATTTTGATTAAAAAAGTAAATTGTTAGACACTGGAAACTTCTTTGTGTGCTTGCATGAAACTGCCCCTCACGAAGTGTCGGAACTCAATTCAAAATTGTCAGAAACGTCTTAGATTTCATTCAACGCTAAATGCCTTATAATAAACATAAAACCACTAGTAATTTAATACAATTATGTTACTTCGATAGATAAGTGCAATAGTTCAGAAATTGTTGAAAATAAAACATTACAAAATGTTTCATTTTGATGCAGTTTTATAAAACCAATTACAGAATTCAAACGAGAAGCGTCACGAAATTAATTATTTTTATGAACATGGGTCTCAGTTATCTCTTCAATAACACAAAGGTTTTATCCCATTCCTTTCAAAGGGATAAGAAGAATATGCAAAAATTGAAACTGCCCCACCCTCCCCTAGTGACAATATCCAAGATAATACACTAACCAAGAACCACAGCTACAGATTGTTTGTCGTTGATTGAATGTTTGAATGTGTCATGGTACTGAGCATCAGTCGGAGTTGTGATTCTAATGTCCAAGACTCGTACCACGTTTTAGGTGATCTACCTCTTCGTTTCGTAGTCAATGCTGGAAGATTTTTTTGGAACCTTTTCGCAAGTCTAGTGTCATTCTTTCGGTTAACATGATCTCTCTTGACCATCGCACATTGTCCTGGACTTCACACTCTTTATTGCATATCATGTCGGATTATTTCTACAATTTGAAGTTTTAAGCTTTCGCACCGTCATTTATTGTGCAAATCGAAAAAACTTCTGTATCCTGGTGCTCCAAGGTACGTCATCTTCTTCCTTGGGAATCAGCTGATCAATGAATTCCCACATTTCAGGTGAATACTTAAGGGCTGACAGGATCATACCCTTGTACAGTTTGAGCTTTGTCCTTAAGCTCAAACTTCTGGACTGAACTTGATCTCAGTTTGAAAAGTCTGTAAAGGCAGGATCTAGGCTTCGAGGAGACCAGGCAGGCTGACCAAGTCTCATCAGGAATGCGGTCCTGAATCAAATCAGGGCCAGCAACATTAATGTACTTTTTTTTTTAATAAAAAATGCATATCAATTTTTTGCTAATATCCCTAGATTGTAGGAGGAATCTTCCTTTCTATGAACCAATGTAGCATTATGAAGGAGTTCGGAATTGCTAGAATAATCATGGAAACCAGAAAGTCAATCAAGATCATTTTCTTGTCAAATATTTGGAATGGGCAAATGTAATAGATTGAATGGTAGGAAAATGACTGAGCACTAGTACCCTTGGGAAAGCACCCAAGTTATTGATTTTAAATGAGAGATGTAAGAAAATGAGTCGTAATGAAAAGTGCTTGTGCCTCATTTTCTCATGGAGAGTGTATTAAATTGGAGTGTCGTGTATTTATCCCATCTAACGACAGTATAATGCTAATTAGTTTTCAATAGAGATAAGAGCATTTAATTAGAGATTCTGAAGGGTGATTGCTTTTTGCTTGTGAAATTGTGCTATGGCATATCCAAGGAAAAAAGCTCAACTTCTTGAGAACAATGTTGCAAGAAATGCTCAATAAGAAGGCAACAGGAAGGGTTGAATTTCGAAAGGAACAACAATGATGGAAGTATTGCACTCGATGGGGCATGATGTTAGAAAGGGCGACAAGTATTACACAATGTTCCCATTAGATGAGGTCACTTCCATCGAAGGAAGATCCAATGAATCGATTATGGGAGTTTGCAATTGTAGTGAGATAGTTGCATTTCTAACTTACTAATCGGTAAATTCAATTGTTCGATGGCGATGATTTGGAGTATGTTGAAAACATAAAAACAATTGCATCTCACACTTGAACAATTCAGCAACACTCCAATGCACTCAACTTCTATCCCAGTGGCTCTTTTGTTGCCACCCCAAAGCCTTCATCATTAGTTTTCTCCAACTAAAACGGCTCACATGTCCCAATGTTCCAGTCTCCTTGTCCATCCATCCGCCTCATCCTATTATCTCAAAGTACATCCAGAGAGACTTCTGTTCAACATACTCTGGCTAGCAATTTTGCCCCGGGAAAGTTCAATTCCCTGAATTCTGAGGTGTCTTCCCACACCAAATTTTTCAGGAACCATGCACCACAGAAACCCCATACCCGGGAGAAATCTGGGAATCAATTGAATGCTCAGAGAGTGTTCCAAATCTCAGCAATACATCGTACACGCGATTGCTGATGGTACAAAATGCAAATATTTTCAAATTATGAAACATGAAATTTTATAGGTGATTTTTTTCTCTTATATTTTAAAAAAAATATTTTTCCCAATATCCTCAATCCGATTTATTTTATCTCACTTCAGCAATACCATTTTCCTGCTGAATATTCCATATTTGTGGAATCTAACTCACGTACATTTTTTTCTGTAAATTCAGGATGAAATGTTGGAAAATGCAATGTCGATTTTGATTTATATATTACAGTTGGAAATTTTAGTTGAAAATGTACTAGAAAAACATAGAAAAGCCCAAAAGGCTTTGCACGATATTCCGGCGGGATAACTGTAAAAGATTTTAAAGCAATAATGGTGCTATTTGCTATTCCAAAGAAAAATGAGCATATCTTATAGCACGATACTGTTCTCAAGTGTTTCTGCATTATCGACTTTTCTTTGACATTGGTTCCTGTCTCGACTGTTTCCTTCAGTTCTCACCGTGTTATAAAACCATAAAACAATCATGACAGAAATTAAAACCAAAGGGTTACTCAAGTTTGGAATACCGACACATTTTTCCGTTAGAATCCATAGAACAAATCCACTGAAATCAAATAATGGAATTACTAGAATCAAATGAAATCACAGAATATTCTTCTTTCTCAAAATTCCACGATAAACAATAAATAAACCAAAATTACGATATGGACTCTATGGATTTTTTACTTTCCAAAGAAGATTATTAATGGACATTTTTTACATTTTCAACTAAAACAACAAACGTGGAATAATGTCTCATTCGAAAAGAAATACAATTTCTCCCGTAGCGGGCAAGGTAAAAAACCCTGTCAGCAAATGCGGTTAAAGCGGACCCCCGAGGTACAAAGAACAAAATCGTGAACGGTGAGGCACTACATTTTGTCCTATGTTCAGTATTTTATATAGATTGAGGTGCTCATTATTTATGATTGATAAGAGGTTATATTTAAAATCAAGGGTACAACAAGGATTTTAGCATGAGGGCAGCAAAATCGGAGAACTACCCCCAGCAGAAATTGCTTTTTGAAAGCAAAGAACAAGAGTTTTGTCCACATTTTGAAAAATATGCCCAATTATTATGAATTTGAGCTTATCTAAAAATCAATAAAAGTAAAAAGGAATCCACTTACGACCTGTTTTTCAAGAAAATCACTATGCCGATTTATACGATTTTGTCGGATTTAGACAAAGGGTGCAAAATCGTTTTCATCGATCTGGAATAGCTTTTCGTTTTAGGAATTTTCATTTTAAGCTTAAGGATCACAAAACGATGTTCTTAGAGAAAAAAAGGGCCTAGGCCTAATATGCTTGAAAAGTCAGAATAAATCTTATTTTAATTCGATTATGATGATTTTAAGTGGTTCAAACAGCACATTATCCAATTTAATTGATTTCCGAAGTTTTTTTTAAATTCTTTTGTTTTAAGGAAAAGAAATTAAAAACACCTTCCGATTTTTTTTAACTATCTTGTCCTATTTTGAAGACATTTAAAATTAGTTTTCAATCAAAGTTTTTCGAATATTCTGTCGATTTTTATCTTTTACCAATCTTTTATCCAAATTAAATGATTTTGAGTTTTTTGGAAAGCTCATAAAATCTAAGAACAAAAATTTCAAAACAGTAGAAACGTCTTGTGTGAAAATGACCTTGAATTAATTCTTGAATTATTTTAAATTTTATACTTTTATGTTTTAATTTTTTTGCGTTTAATTTTTAATTTTTCAACGTTTAATATTAGAATCGAATAGTAAATTTTGACTTTAAAACATGTAGTATTAAAAATGGCCGAGTTGATAAAATAAGCTTACAAAAATATGAAAGACTTAAAAGAACGGTTCAGTGGGGCACCTTTGGTATAGGGGCTCCGTCAATATTGCCTATATGCTACCTCATATATCCGCCAGTAGATTTTTTCGCGATAAACTTAAAAAATAATTCAGAATCACGGAATACCGAATTCAATTATTAACAGAATCACACACTTGGAATCATTAGAATCACATTGGAATCACATGGAATAAACGGAATATAGACACAAATTTTCGATCTTGAGTAACCCCTATTAAAACAAAGAAAAATCGATTAAGTAGAAGTACTTGAGAATAGTAGGTCTAAAAAACATATTCATTACGCTCATAAATCGGACGTAAGATCCATTAAATTGTACTAGAACCGTTTGCTTTATAACACAAGTGTTTCCGCATATTAAAAATGTTACCGATTACAAAATGTTTGTCGGTTTATTATCGTTATGAGGCTAAAATTCTCTTGTTTTTTTTTATAAAATATCATGGGTGGAATGATAACTTTTCGATGCTATCGAATCGATAGTATCGATAAATCTATATCCGTTAGATTAAATGAAAGTAGACTTTTTACGCATTGCTGGGCCATTCATTGTTATATTCTTAAAAGGATGTGACTATTGATAAATATCTAAATTAGTTACAGGAAGTGCAGCTATCGTTTGAAGTTTTCAAAATGAACAGTCGATAGTATCGAAAATAAGTTATCATATCAGCCCAGATTAAAAAATAAAAGTAGATATAGCAACGCTTTAATTTGTTTCAAAATTATGTCACAAAATTAATAACCTTTTAGTCTCAACTGAACTATAAATTTAAAAAAAAATCTTTAAATATGAAATGAGAATTGTGTTTTATCCTCTTTCTCTCTGTATTGTTTTGCATTAGCTTTTGCCTATCTAAATTACTAATGCAAATATTGTAAGCTTTAGTATATGAGCATAATAAACACAATTTCTGATGAAAACTTCCTTTCAGCGCTAGTTGATTATTCAACTAAATTATCCACTTTGAGAAGTTCTAGATGAGACCATCATGCCTTAAGCAATAGTGCAATTGAGCACGTCATGTTCTACATTGTAATTAAATTCCATTTACAATAAGAAACACATTTACCTGATGAAACTTCTTCTAATTTCCTGATAAAACTCTATGTAATATGGATGATGAAATTCACAAAATGCTCCAACACGCTTAACTAGTTTCATTTTCTAATCTTCAATTTATGCCCCACTACATCTGAATTAAATTATGCTGCAAGGAAATTGAATGAAGCATCAGAATCATCAGAATAAAGAGAAAAATTGAAATAAATTGCTAAATCAGAGAATATTTATAGCATGCTTCACAATGTCATTTCTCAATTTATCGCTGCAAGTGAATTTCTATTGCATGAATCCATTGAAATTTTATTGCAAGAACTTTATGGATTTTGGATGAATGCCTCACGTGAGTCCCAAATTCAGTTATATGCAACATTGATAACTACAACAATTGATATTCGAGTCATTTCAAAATTTATTGAATTAGAAAACTTTACATGGGATAGTTATGGCAGTTTATTCCCTAAGAGCGCCTTTATAATTTCAAAAGTTTCGGGTCATTCAAAGACAAATTCAGTAGGGGTACAATCAATGAATAAATTTTCACATAAATTTGAAATTTCGATTAATTCAATTATATTGAGTTTCGAGGAGAAATAATCAGTATGTGACATAGCATAACTTTTCAATCGTTCACAAAGCTTAAGGCTAAGTTCTATGGAAAATGCTGCTTTGACTATGCAAACTTTATAAATCGATCAAAAATATTCTAAAGTTAAGTACAGAAGTAATTTGCGTAGTCTTTCTTTTTGTGAGGTTACACAACATAACGAATATTGCCACTTTTATACCTCGGGAAAATTGAACTTTGCAGATTTGCAAATAAGGGAAGAGCACCACGGATCGGAATGTTTAAAGACATGCTCCATATTTAGTTGAAAATATAAACCTCAAAATACTTTTTGGTATTTTTGTTGATACTAATTACTCTATTAATTATCCATTTAACTATATTTGTGCATTTCATTTATAAATCATTACAATAAAGTAATAAAAATAGGTGTCTCACAGAAAATTGGTTTTACAAATTAAATCTGGGTTATTTCAGTGCATTATTATGAGAGTTAAATGGTAAAAAGTAGCTAATAATTTTTAAAAATTCATTTTATTTGGAGCAACGATACGGTATTAACCTGACGATCCGAAGAAACACTGCCGATCGCTGGTGCTCTTCCCTTACATATTCCAAAGTTATTGAACAAAGACTTTCAGAATTCCTCACCGTTTTGGGTCACACTAATGCAAACCGCTTTGGAATATTAATATCATAGGTCTTGCAAGACGAGAATGGCCTCTAACTCTTTTGTGAAAATGAAAAATAGAATTAAATTTTCTTTTAATCAATTTTTGAGCTTTTCTTTCTAAAGACTCTGTGATTTTTCTTGTGTTTCACTGTTCCTGTCCTCCACCATCAGCACCTTCGGTCCATTTACAAAACTATTATTAAAAATTGTAAACCAAAAATTATAATATCCAGTATCCAGTCATCATAGGGGCTTTATGAAATGACTATGTTAGGTCTATGTCAGTGTGTTGCTTGGGTTTCGAAGTCGTTAAAGAGAAATTTAATTATAACCTAACATTTCTTTGGCTTGTCCATGCCTAAATTTAATTAAACCCGCGTGGGGTAGATGGTTTATACCCAAATAGACATTTAAGGGCAATTGTCTAATTGATTCCAATTATTTCCCTGCTAAAATGAATATTGATAAGTAATGAAAAAAAATAGTCTTAAGAGAACCTCGATGAAAATGAACCACAAAAATTTCCAAATATTCGCCATTCATTTGCTCCCCTACCAATGTGTAATTAATTTTATTTTAGGGTGAGATGATTCATATTAATATTTAGGCCCCCTTCTGCCATGCAAAAAAATGGTGGCAAAGCATCCCTGTTTCGCTAAATGCTCAATGCTTTGCCCTAAAAATTTATTTGCTATTAATTTTAATTGAATAAATAAAGTTGTGTATTGATTCATATGGTCTAGATCAGGGGGGTGACATTAGCTCTGAAAAATGCGACGAGTTTTAATGTAAATTTTTCCCTGTTTTGTACACATTTCACGAGATATCTTCAAAACTGCGTAGATTGCCAATTTGGGGTTTTCGGTTGCCTATTCTATATTAAATTGGCTTTTATTTTGTATTTGTATTATTTGATAATTCATTCTACAATGACAGAAAACAGCTAATGAACTCAAAACTTTTTTCGGCACGCTGGAAACATAGGAAATGTCATGCCCCTGGTCTAGATTATCGACGTAAGGTTAGTAACCGATAGCGGTCCATAAAACTCGTCAAATACTTTCCAAAATAAAGTTTACAACTAGTTTACATCCGGAATAAGAAGACTCCGTGATTGTCTTAGCATTTGGCCATGATATACTTAAAGAATAAGCATTCAATGTAATTCAGAATTTGAAAAATTCTTTTAAAATATTTCAAAATTTAATACCATTGGTCTTATTTTTGCAATTTCACATGTGAATTCTTTCATTTAAAACGATTTCTCGCCCTAAGGCTATAATTCATGCAAGCAATGCATATGCAGTCACATAAAATCTGATTACGTTTTCAAAAGAAAATTTAAAAAAATTAAATAAATCACATTTGCTAAAGTTAAGTCAAAATATGTAATAATTTTACTGAAATCGATGAATGCAATGAGGCCATATGTCTCTATAACACATTAAAAATAACGAACATACTCATTATAATATAATTAAAAGCGGTTAATAATGGTTCCGACACCTAAAATTTTTCTTATTATTTGAAAACTTTCTGTCCGTGATAGAGGCGAAACGGCTCCTGGATAGCAATTTGGAGACTTTGAGAGACCCCACTCCATATTTATCATATTTACAGCCAAGTTGTCTAAATTAATAACCAAGTTGTCCAAAATTCGAGTCAAATTCACCTCTACATATCAATTCATTTTTAAACGTTTAAAACTAATTTTAGTAAAAATAAGACGATAAATAGCTTGCTAAGTTTCTAAACAACCCTTCTGAAAAGAGAGTAACAAAAACAGTCAATTAGTATTGAAAATATCGCACTTCAAACTTGGAACATGGATGCTTATAAGCAGACTGGATAAAATTATGAGCCCTTACCCTAAGTTTAACTAAGATAACCTACACTTTCCCTCTTGGAGTGTGACTCAAAATCGATTGTTCATAGAAATGGCTCTCTCTATTAAATTCGAGCAATAAGAATTATTTCCTTCATTCCATTAATGACATATATCACAATGATGAAATTGCAAATGTTTGGAATTATTGCAATCCATCGTTGAATTCCTCATTGTCAATAAAATACCTCAAGTTGCTGTTCCCAGGGAAGTATCGCAGACCAGTCGTCGAACAGTTGAAGCATTGAGGTGCATAAATGATAGTGTTCAGTGATGTTATGTATTCTTTGTCATGCACAGATGAGGATTCAATAAGTGGGATTTGACCATTGAGTGCTTTGTGAAATCTTGCTGGACAATTTGAGCAATTCCGACAAGGAGTGGAGAAAGGTAAGTATGTGCAAATACCACAAAGTAAAGGATAGATTTAATATATTTAGGATGGGATATTGTTCCATTTGCTGGGAGAGAATGCAGACGGAAGAGAAACCTCACAAATTTAGCCATCAATGCATAATACAATGATCATACTAAACTCACACTGTACCTATTCTCTCAACCCCAGGAATAATATACACAGCATGCAATTTAATGCCATATTGAGGAATTTATGATTACTAAACATAATTTCCCTCCTTGGAAGCTTTCCAATAAATATATTGGGATGCAATCAATGTTCTCCAGGGAATATTGAAGACCTTCAGGGGCACCTCTAGATTGCATCCAATATGCTGAGACTGCTGAGAGTTTCATATTTAGCAGAATGTTGCAAAATATCTCTGTTTTTTTGCTAAAAACCACCTGGAGAATATTACATTTCGAGAGCGCTTTCTAACAATATTGCAAACTATGCAAATTTTTATCAATTTTTCCATTTCTCATCAGCTAATGTTTTATTTAATATAAACCTAAAGTAAAGTCAATGGATGGTAAAGGGGTTGAGCTTTAAAGTTAAAAAAAAGCCAGTGATAAGCCCAGATAAGCTTATGGCAGGTGAGATTCTTTGCAGGTGACCTTTACTTTTTATATGGAGCTAGTTGAAGCCAATTCCTAAATTGATCTCGGACTCAGTTCATAGTGCTCCAAGGAAAAAAAATTATTTAAACAAAAATTTAGTATATTTATCCCTCCATACGGAAAGGTATCTTATAATACGGAAAAACTTCTCACTTTTTAAATATTTAGCATAACGTTAGCGAGTGCAAAAAAATTCCCATATAAATTTAAATCGAAGTATGAGAAAGTGGCTTCAAATTTCAGACAACTTGCCAGGGGGTTGCCGAAAACCGCTTGTCATTTAGAAATATTCTAAAAAAAATCATACATCAATGTAGGCCTACAGTTCAAAGTAGTCCCACCTTCCCCTAATTGTTAAAAAAAATCTTTAGATATAAAAGTCAGGAAATCAACTTACATAATCTTGCAATTATGATTAAATTTTAATATTATTATATTACCAATTTTTTAAAAGCATCCTCTTAAAACAGTCCATTGAAATGATTTTCCCACATTCTATTTGTCAAAGTTTGTTTGTCAAGTGTGTGAAAAAGAAATCCAAGAACTAAGAATCAAGGAAAACTCGTGTGGGAAAAATCATCTTCCATCTCATTGACTTTACAAATTACAGAAAGGTATTACGATTTGCTGAGGCCATAACAAGCTCTGACTACACGGATTCACAGAAGCCATTCTACGTCGACAAATACCCTGGAAAATTCTTTCACCTTCGCATCAATTTTTACAATTTTGTTTTCATCGCTGAGAAACTTGGAGTTTTTCCCACCTTTTTCGTAGAATTTCACAAACGCTGCCAGACAACAAAATGTGGATAAAACCTTCCTTCAGTTGGGTTATCGATCCCATAGATCTCTTGACTTCATGAGCTTTCGCAGCATATCCAACCACCCTACCCGAGAAGTATGTGAAATTTCCCAAGGAAAGGGAAGAGAAATTCCTCGAGACTGCGGAGGAAAATGAATGGGAATGGGAATGTGTGGAAAAGTTTGAAGCACAGCCCTCAACTTTTCGCACAAGACATAAAAGAAAATTCACCCCTCAAAAAATACAGCCTAAATATTCAGACGCGCATTGAATACGCAATGGATTTTAATTGCTCCATCCCTCCAATGTGATTAATTCAGCATGCTTCCCCAAGTGATTGCTTTTAAATCGATGGACTTTTTTTTCCCTTTCTGTGGAGACGCATGATTTCCCAAATAATTAATTTTATTTCAATATATATTTATGTGCATATTTCACGCAGAATCATTCATTTTGGGCACAAGCTCAATATTTAGACATTATTTATGCAAATGAGGATATTGACAAAATAATCACATTAGCTTTTATTTAATTTTGCTTTGGATTTTAATTAGTCTAATTTACTGATGGATATTAATTATAGTCACAGTTTCAATGAAGCTAATTAGATTAAATAAATAAGAATTTATAATATGTCAGAATGTAACATTGAGCTTTTGGTGAGTGACTTAAATACGGTTTATTTAGCATTTAACGGTTTTCCGAAATTTAGGAATTTTACACCTCGAAACAATGCCTACGATGCCTACACTGAGAAAAAAAGAGGCTGCAATTAACTTTTTTTCGTCATAACTTTAACACTTTTTGGGTGTAAAAATATATCAACATTTTTTAATGTTAATTTTACACCTTTTAAGAGTAAAATCAACATGAAAGAAGGGCAACTTTAACCCATAATACACCTAAAATGGGTAATATTTACACCGTTTTCGGATCAATACTGCAGGATAAAATTCACATTTCCGGAATGTTATTTTGACTTTTTCGGATTTCTCTCACTGTACAAAACAACATTTTAATCATGGATTTCTTCTTATGTGGACCTATGAATTGGTTATAAATACACTGAGAGAAATCCGAAAAAGTTAAAATAACATTCCGGAATCAGTAGGGGACGAGTTGAAAACTTTAAAATTCGATATCATCGATAGACAAAAGGTTGGAGAGGAATATCTCCGGTGATTGCCAATGAAAAGGTACACTGAGAAAAATCCGAAAAAGTTAAAATAACATTCCGGAAATGTTAATTTTACCCTGCAGTATTGATCCGAAATCGGTGTATATATTATGTTTTTTAGGTGTATTAGGGCTTAAAGTTACACTTTTTCAAGTTAATTTTACCCTTGGAAAGGTGTAAAATTAACATTGAAAAATGTTGATTTATTTTTACACCTAAGTTATGAGGAAAAAAAGTTAATCGCACCCCCGTTTTTTTCTCAGTGTAGGTTTTCAAAATTAAAGGCCGAAAATGAAAGCTTTTTTGTAGTAATTTTACTGCTCGAACTCAAAAAGAAAGCAGTTATATAATGTACTTTTTTTCAGCCAGTGACACGACTAGAGGCCAAACGGTAAGAGATATAGACTTGCGGTTTTCGACAACTCGCCATAAGTTAATATCCCCTAGAGCAGTCTTTTCTCTTTGTCCTCCTCTCAAACAATTTTTACCGGAAACGACCTCTAGAATTTTTTTCATTTTCGAATATATTTTGGAGTTAGTCAAGGCTTTTTTTGTTCCTACACTGAGAAAAAATGGGGATGCGATTAACTTTATTTCCTCGTAGCTTTAACACTTTTTAGGTGTAAAAATATATCAACATTTTTTAATGTTAATTTTCAACCTTTTTTAGGGTAAAATTAACATGAAAAAGGGTAACCTTAACTCCTAATACACCTAAAAAGCATAATATTTACACCGATTTCGGATCAATTCTGCAAGGTAAAATAAACATTTCCGGAATGTTATTTTAACTTTTTCTGATTTTTCTCAGTGTAGACACCTCAGTTCAACAAACGTTTCGACATCGAATTTTCTAAGGTCAAAGTTATTCCATTTTCGAGGGCCTATTTTTCAACCGATTTGCTTAAATTTAGACGTTTTTAAAACATCTAGAAATTTTTAGGCCCGCTGCATCGAACTTAATCGGTACATTTCTCGAATTTACTTTTTTTGTAGCAGGAAATAGACAGAAACACTGAACCATTCTTTTTTTCACAATTTTATTCTGTAGGACGTTTCCAGTATAGATGTACTTTTCATCAGGTATCGAATTGAATTTATCGTCTTTATTTTCTCTAAAATCATTCTTAATACATTTTAAAATGAATAAAAATGTAGACAAAGCATATAGGTTGGCTATTCCGGCCACCTTCATTCTCATAGTTCCTTGCCCTTCCGGAATTCTTCCAATATGCCTTTTTCACCTTTTTCAGATCATCTTGCTCGTCGAAGCGATATTTTTTTTTGTTATATTTGTGCATTGTATAATCTCTAGAGTATGCAAAAACTTAAAATTCATGGAATTTTGAGGAACAAAGAATGTGGCCGGAATTGCAAGCTGGCCGGAATTTGGTACACTCACCCTAATCACATTTTGAACAAAATGCTGCTTAATCTGCTGCAGCTTTGCGCAGCTTCACACTAGTGTTTTATATAAACTAATTATTCAATTTGTAATTCTCCAAGGTCATATACAGTGGCGGCCATAATAATAGAATCAGCTCCGCAGAGACCACTATTTTACCATGAGCATTTTTGCTTATCCGAATTCGTTGAAATAATTTTGACATAGAAATATTCAAATAATTACCTTACGTCAAATAAGTGTTGTTTTGGCCGCTAGAAGTCTGTATTTTTCACAGAATACATCAATAGTGAAATTTGGTTTGAACAACACAATAAGACCACTTTTATTTAAATTAAAGAATGTGGTCTATAAATCGATTAAGTTTAAATAAAGCCATATTTAGAAACCATAAATGACAGTTCTCCAGTTTTTTTTGCCGAACTGAATTTCACTATTGACGTATTCTGTGTAAAATAGAGACCTCTAGCGGCCAAAATTGCATCGGATGCAGCACACCTTTTTTTAAATTACTGGATTACGATTTTTTATTGTTCATTGTCTTTCAGATCAAATAATTGGCTAGCATCGCCAACTCTTTAACTGGCTCTTTAACTGGCGCGTTCTAACATGATAACTTTACGCACTTTTGGTTAATAACTTAAAAAATTAACTTGGCAGGATCGCCATGTGGTAATCCGGCATAAATAAAAGACACCTCTTTGTCCGAAGACTTGCCAAAGACTGTTTTATTCACAAAATCAAAATTACGTACAAATGATAATTGCTGGTATAAGCAATAACTATGATCAGCATTAAAAAAGGGTTTGTCATTATAGATGTACACTACAAACCTTTATACTACGATTCTAATAATTTGAAGATTTATACTTCAGAATTATTTCAACAAATTGGGAAAAAATACAAAAGTTAAAAAAAATATAACCTTTCCAAAATGATTATATTATTTTGGCCGCCACTGTATACGTGAAACAGCTGCATCCTCTCATTTTACTCTATCTTCAAGGATTAAGTAATAAAACAAATAATAAATAATTTAGCAGCTTCCGTTAACAAAGAATTAAATATTAAAGAACTCAAGAGCCAATTCAGCAATTTTAAGCTACTTCTAAATTTGTGAAAGCTTAATAATGCCAAAATACTGTTTTCACAATATGCCCTGGTAACCCAATTTTAAGAGAGCTCTCATTAATTTACACCTACGTTCTAATTAGGAGTCATTTTCAGTGCTTATCTCACAAGTCGATAATTTTAATTCCGTTCTAATTGGGCTTCTTGGAAAAATATATTGTTAGGAAATCAATGGACAATAAAAAAAAGTCCATCCGGAAAATACGATCGATGGTGTTCTGTGAAGAAGAATGAGGTTCTGGGAGTTTGTTGTAGCAGTTGTAGAGGTTGACGTCTGTGGCTTCATATAGGAAGTATGTGAAGTGGCTGCTAATCCTTAAAAATGACGCAATAAGAGCCATTCAGTATTCTGGACATGTGACATATGAGAGCCTTGCGGAAGGAATCAAAAGAACATTAAGCGAAATGCGTCAGTGAGACGCAATCTGCTAGGCTAGGGTCTGAGGCATTAATTCTTGCACATGCAGCTCAAACATTGGCTGGATGTTGGAACAATTGGTGTCTCTGGAATTCTGTGCTGGAGGATATTTCATATTTGATGACAAACAAAGTGTTCCTGGACGAAGGACAATGGTATACAGCATTTTGGGCCAGAATTTGGAGACAATTGCATTCTGGTTGCAGTGGCACGAGTCTCCATAAATTGTCCGGGAATAATAAATCCCATGAGAGATTTATTTATGAAAATCTCCACTTTATAGCCCACACCTCTTTAGCATAACATCCCCTGGAAAACTTTGTCAGGATAGCCAACAAAATAGGGTGTGAAAATTGTGTCATCCCCAAAATTCTATAACAAACACCCATGCCCTAAATACAAGCCTGAATCTCAAATTTATTATTAATTGAATAGGAATAGTTGGTACAAGGCTTTTATTATTAAAATTTACTGTATTACAGCTACAAAATTTCCTACAATTCATTCATAAATTTCCGGAAATATTACTCAGAAGTTACTACAAAATTCTAAACTAATTAGTCTCCAAAGGATATAGCACTGGAAGAGATTCAGGAACTTTAAGAAAATTAAGATTTACCAGAAATTATTCAAAGAACTAAATAAAATAAGACAATCTTTTAATGTTACTTAGGCTTTAAACATTTATTTTAAATAAAATATTTATAATAATCCTTAGTGTCCATTTTTTAACCTCAAGAAAGTTCGTACTTTGTCAACATTAATATATTTGTCCGCCTTTTACACATTCTTTCAGGGGGGTGACATTAGCTCTGAAAAATGCGACCGGTTTTAGTGTAATTTTTTCCCTGTTTTCGTACACATTTCACGAGATATCTCCAAAACTACGTAGGCTGTCAATTTAGGGTTTTCGGTTGCCTCTTCGTTATTAAATTGGCTTTTATTTTCTATTAGTATTTTTGGATAATTCGTTCTACAATGACAGAAAACAGCTAATAAACTCAAAAGTTTTTTCAGCTCGCTAGAAACATATGGGAAACATAGGAAATGTCTATGCTCCTGCATTCTTTGTGTTCTGTTCCTATTTCCTATTTTAAGGTGTTCGTCAGCTTAAAAATCTTCTCTTTTCCTTGTGATTAGCGATATTTCTTTAAGATGTTTGAAAAAACAATGAAAGGTTGAAAAGTTTTTCGATTAACATTTTGAGATTGAAAAATTGAGAACAGTTGCCAGCGCTAATCGCGAAGATAGAAGTAGATGAAAAGCCGTATTAGATGATGTCCTTAAAGAACTAGGTGTGCTTCGATGCTGGCAGGCGATAGCTGCGGAATAGGGTGGTGGCAGAGGTTTTGACTCTCAAAGAGACGAAGTGCCATCTAAGTAAATAAGTAGTACAGTATTCCGGAATACCTAAAACCCAGAAAAACATAGGGCTTCGAGGAGCTCCAGATCACGCGAGCTATTTGATTCCGGGAATCCGAAAACTGAGATCCTAAAATCCTGAATTTTCTGATTCTCGGATTGTAAAATTCGGGATTAATGAAATAATTGAATTCTAGTATCCAAAAATTTGAAGAAAAAACTCGGAATTCAAAAAAACCCATTGGTTTTAATAATTGTAAAAACAAGTATGAAGGATATCAAACTCTCTTTATTTTTCTCTATCAATTGTTCTCTTTGTTTGTGTACTTATTCCTGGTATAAAGTCCAAACGGTAAAAGATATCGTCTTTCAATCTTAAAGAATCCTTTATAAGTCGATATTTCCTAATCTTTGTCAGCTCCTAAAAACTATGTTTATCTTAGTACACTTGGTACTTGAAAATAATTCAAAAAGTCTTACTGATTATTCAAAATATTTTGCAGTTAATACAACTTTTGTTCCTCCTAATGACTTTTTCGAGGTCAAATGCCAGCAATAGCGCAGAACAATAAAATAATTCATTCCACAATTAATGTGCATAAAAATTTAATTTAAAAATATTTTGGCAGTCTGAATAAATCCGATTAAGGTTTAACCAGTAATGAACCATAAATTGCGTTTTTATTGAAAATTTTAAAAGTATTAATTTTATGAACAGATTATTAATTACTGATTGTACCGAGATAGTTATATTGAGAGCAAATTAATTTTACAATGTCATGTATGTCCCTTAATGATCTTAGAAAGATCTTCCGGATAGCGTCTAAAGAAGTCTAAAGAAAATTAAGCAATTCAGAGGGATCCTGAAGAACTTACGAAGAATTCAAAAAACTGATGAGAAACTGGTATCTGACGAAGGTGACGAAAAATCCAGGTTATCCATGGGGATCGCTTAGGAATTCTAATTTTTTTTAAGATACTGGGCATTAGAAACATTTTCTTTATATAGAAATGACTTTTCGGATTCCTCGGGATATCGCAGTTTCTAGGGTTCCCTATTAATTTCTCAGTTTCCTTCAGTTTTTCTACCTCTCCGGTTAAAATTTCTCGCAATTAATTACCCTTGGTCTTTCAATTTAAAGTTCTCTTTAAGTTTAGAGAATTAAATGATAAGATTGATGATTTTTGTGAATCTCTTCAAATTGATTTAAAATTAAAACATACCGAATACTAAGAGCAGGACGAATCTCCCATAGATAAACTAGCCCTTTTCACAACCAATATTGTTAGACATGTATTATATGTGGAGTCTGGGCTCTAAACACTAAAGCCAAAATCCCGAATAGCCAAAATCCTGAATGGGCCAAAATCTCTAAAAACTAAAATCACAAAAACCCAAAAACCCGAAAGGGCCAAAATCCCAAAAGCGAAAATTCTGAATTCTTTAAAGCCTAGAAACCTACTCTGCCGATTGTACCTGCTTTTCCTGAAAGCAAAAGGAAATTTTCTGTGTTTTCGAAAATCATTCCACGCACTATCTTTCGTACAATTTTGTCCTTCTCGGAATTTCAACCTATTCGGGATGTTGAACCATTCGGAATTTTGGTTTTTCAGGATTTTGGCCCAAGGATTTCGGATTTTTAGGATTTTGATTCATTCAGGAATTTAGTTATTTGAACTTTCGGCCCATTCGGGATTTTGGCTATTCAGGGTTTGGTTTTGGTTCATTTGGGATTTTATCTTCCAGGTTTTGAACCATTCCGGATTTAATCTTTCAAGATTTTGGTCCATTCGGGCTTTTGCCTCTTCATTGTTTTAACTCATACGGGATTTTGTCTTTTCGGGGATTTTGATCCATTCCAGATTTTAACTTTCAAAATTTCGCCCCATTCGGAATTTTGACCACTCAGGGTTTTGGCTCATTCGGGATTTTATCTTCTAGGTTTCGACCCATTCCGGATTTTGCCTTTCAGGATTTTGGTCCTTTCGAGATTTTGCTTATTAAAGATTTTGACTCATTCAGATTTTGGCCTATTTGCGATTTTGCCTATTTAGATTTTGGCTCATTCGGGATTTTGACTTCTCGGAGTTTTGATCCATTCCGGATTTTGACTTTCAAGATTTTGGAAAATTCGGGTTTTTGGCTATTCAGGGTTTCGGCTTCGGGATTTTATCTTCCAGGTTTCGACCCATTCTGGAATTTGACTTCCAGGATTTGGGCCCATTCGGGATTTTGCCTATTCAGGGTTTTGACTATTCGGGGTTTTGATCCATTCCGGATTTTGACTTTCAAGATTTTGACAAATTCGAGATTTTGGCTATTCAGAGTTTTGGCTTCGGAATTTTATCTTCTAGGTTTCGACCCATTCCGGATTTTGCCTTTCAGGATTTTGGCCCTTTCGAGATTTTGCCTATTAAAGATTTTGACTCATTCAGATTTTGGCTTTTCGAGATTTTGATCCATTCCGGATTTTGACTGAGATTTTCAGCCCATTCGGGATTTTGTCTATTCAAGGTTTTAGCTCATTCAGGATTTTATAATCTAGGTCTTGACCCATTCCGAATTTTGGCCCATTTGCGATTTTGCCTATTTAGAGTTTTGGCTCATTCGGGATTTTGACTTTTCGGAGTTTTGATCCATTCCGGATTTTGACTTTCAAGATTTTGGCAAATTCGGGATTTAGACTTTCAGGATTTTGGTCGGCACCGTCAATTGTGGTATCACGAGTGATTAATACCCATACCTCATGAAATTTAGTGCAATTTTGAACAATCAGCACTTGCATCGTAGGGCAAGAGATCTATAACTTAACCTATTTTTCCAATTACAAGTCTTTGTAAATCTAATTTTACTTTATTTTGCTTTATTTGCCTTGCTATTTTTATCAAGCTTTTTGTATAATTAAAAATCTCACTAGATAAGATTCTTTCGCTAATTTATAATCTTTCATTTAACACTATGCTCCGTCTTAGCTCTGCTTTAATATGAAACATTTGCAAGTAAACTAATTCCATTAATCAAGAGAGTGGGACTTAAAAGTAAAAATGTATATAATCTTATAACCTTAACCGGATTATCTTAGTTCTTCTTCACTTTGGAGAGTATTTCATCATCGAATAAATCTCTGTGTGTTTGATTGAATCCCAGAATGTGACGATTAAATAGAAGAAGCTCATATATATATGTGTAATTTAATTGAAATGCTCTTCAATGGATTTCTATTGGTCTTCTGAGAAAACTTTCATGAAACGTGCGAAACCTTATTGGTATCCAAATATCCATTACCCATTTTCCTCTTTTGTGGCGAGATGAATGCATGGTCCTTTCCATCCTTCGAATTTCCAGGGAAATTGTGATTAGATTTTGGGTTAGATGATACCTGCATATGTTTAAGACATTTGCATTATTCACGTGATCTGAATTTCAAAGTTTAGCTGGGAGAAGGTGAGGGTGAAAAAGAACGCGATACGGAAGCTCATTTGCGTCAATAAAACATCTTACCATTTCAATACATCACCCCTCGGGGTGGAATCATATTTCCCAATGTGCCACCCCTTCGCGACACATTGGTATTGAGATGTATTCCTGGGAACACGCGAATGATGGAATGAGCCTATTTTTTGGAGGATTGAGTGTGGGAATTTCCTTGAAGATTTCCTGCCTGAAGGAGTGGGGCAATGATTGAGCAGATCTGGAAGGTTTCCAGGGAGGACCTCGACAGAGTGCGCATGTGTCCATGGAAAAGGGAATAGTGGTGGGAATTGGAATGTTTGAAAGTTGCGCATTTCGCTGGTGCTACTTCTGCGGAAGTGATCGCCTGGAAACCAAATGTGAACACGATGATTTGATACAGCATCGGCAATCATCCCCCTTTTAGTGCAATTCCGTGTGTCAATCGGAGCGTGTGTTAAACCTCTTACAAGAATTATCCACGAGTTGTCGCGAAATCATCTCCCAAAAAACTACGTGAAATGTGTCAATCCAGAGCTTCCGGAAGCATCCCACGTACCTTCAAATGATTCGATTCCCTCGCTCAAGTGAAATCCAGTGCAGAAAAAGTATCTTCTAAGTATGGATACTTATTTTTTTTCTCCCGCAATACTCCTGTATTTCTCTAAAGTACGTGCCCAGTTTCTGAAATGTGAAGTACCTTCGCATGCACGTCTTGGGTTTTTCTCCACCCCCATAATCCGTTGGCGGGAGAGATAAGACGAGAATATAACCAATAACCAAGTAAATTTGAGGGCTATAAGATCCCTATGTATGGACACATTGGTCTCTTATTTATTTTGGACAACCCACATTTTGCCATCACGGGTCAAACATACGAGATTGTCCAGGAAAGATGCCACTTCGTGACATCTTTGCCAAATCGACACCAACCTTACCTTCGAAGAACTCGCCTCTTCATCCCCAAACCCCCTTATCACAATTCACCAAGAGTAATCAAAATTGTGGCGAAAGATAAATAGCCGCAACGTGTGTCTCGTCCAATTTTGAACTGGTCCCTCTGGTGCTCAATAAGCCAGAAAATGTTAAACTGGTCCACCTACTGACCGAATTTGCTAATCGTAAATTCCCAAGGGTAGAGAATGACGCCAACAGGTACGGCGGGTACGGTCAATCTATCAACTGGTAGAACACGTTATGGATTTTGTGTCAAGTGAAGAAAATTCCAACCATCGCACAAATTCCCTGAAACTAGAACAGTTTGGATAAACGTGTTAGGAAAACTGATTTTTTTCATAAAAAGCGTAAAACCGAATTAAGTTATCGTGCTTTGAATTGTGATTTTTAGTGATTTTACTTAAATGCATTTTGATAGTTTTTGTTAATTGTAATTGTTGCTCTAAAGGCTATTCGTTATAAGTTTCGTTTTGTTAGTTCATAAAACATTAAGACAGGGTTTGATAGGATAATTTGAAATCATGCCTAATTTGAAACATTGAGGTTTCCTAACAGATTTAGATTGCAAAAGGAAAAAGACAGGGAAGAAGTAATCTTGAACGTAAAGCCTTGTACTTCTTCGTGGCTTTCTTTTTCTCTTTGATTATCCGCAACATTAAGAACATCTCAGAATTCCAAAATAGGCATGATTTCGTATTAACCCACCTTACCCTACGTGGTAAATATCAGTGAAGAGTGAGGAGGCTACATCTAATAAAGAGGAAAATATTAGGGCAATAGGGCGTTCATAGGCTCTTCTAGCTTTATTCTAAGCCTTTCGCATATGAACTACAAAATTCCGGTCGTTTCTGTAATCTCGTAACACGAATTTCAGATAGATTTCTGTAGGGGAAATTTGGGCACCAAACACTAATTTTTATTTCTAAACTACTTGGACTATCTCGACCATTCCTTCAGTGTACAAGCATCCCTATAGTGCGCCTGTAAATTCCTATCGTTCTTATCCTCTGATATCCAATATCCGATTAAAAAATCGCAGTGTTTGGTGGTACTCCGTGTTTAATGGTGCTCCAGTTTACCCTATTTTCAGAAATTAAAAATAGCAGGAAACTTTGTAGATTTTTCACAATTTTATCTTTAAAAATTATTGTCTAACAAGAATTTAAATAAATTAAATCATTTGATTAAATTTGAGGCCTGAAGACCGCATAATATCTAGAATTATAAAAACCAGGCATTTTTCAAAACTTTTAATAATTTTGTTTTTCGTTTCTATGATCGGTAATTACCAATTTTAATTTAAAATATTAAACATTGCTCAATAAATGTGTGAAGTGAAATGTTTTTTTTTAATCTCTTGGAAATAAAAAAAACGGCATAGAGTATTTCGATTTTTTGAATTTAAAAAAAAAATCTGAAATTTGCGTGAGGCAATGATTGACGCGACTATTTTTGTTTGTGGAATTTCAACTAAAGTTCTTTTGGAAAATTAAAATGTGATTGTGATTTTATTTTGAATTTGTTTTTCAAAAATCTGTGAATTCGAAAATTAACTAACTCGGACCTGTGATTGGTTCTTTGAAAAAATTATCAAAAAATCGTAGGTGATAACAAATTTCTTGGAATCCTACTTCTCTTTTGATCAATGTAACTCTATAAAACGATCACTAGAGCTCTAGTACCAAAATCAGAATATTCGATTTTTGAAAATTAAATATTTATCTCAGCCTTCAGACTTTATACACCCAATAAAGTTCAATTAAAAGAAAGCATGAAGAGATTGGTCTACATGACCCATAAGCCTACAGTTTTTTTTTATACAAAATATGTCTTAAACAGAAATCCTTCGCACATGCAGATCTGTTTTGTACACAAAAAAATTCTAAGCTGATCGGACTTACATACTATCTACACCACTTACTTCATGATACTCTCTTAATTGAATTTCGCTGGGTGTACTTTGCAAGAAAGAGATACAGATTAGTAAAACTTAGCTTGAAATTGGACCTGCCTATAACTATAGTTCTTCTTGAGTCTTTGAGGTCATTTACACCGCCGCATTGGATTGAGATTGAATTGTCCCAAAATCGGTTTTTGGGACAATTCAGTCAAAATCTAATACGACAGTCTAAATGACCTCAATGAAATCGTTTAGATTGCGACTTTAGATTAAGACTTAATTATTCGAAATCCGATTTTAGAACAGTTCAATTCCTATATAATGCGGCGGTGTAAATAGCCTCTTTGACTTTTTGTTTATCTTGATTTATCTGAGTAGTAGAATTTTTGCAAGAACTAGGTGTTGCATAACGATTTGAAGGATAAAAAATTAGAAAAAATAGATTAGGTTTTTGTGATATCAAATTATAAAGTTTCGAACTTCGAAACACCTCCGATTTTAGATGTGATTCCTGCAGGATCACACCTACTTCTCCTTTTATTCATTTTAGGATGTATTTTTTCCATTCTTAATAGGACAAATCGCGCCATATATACTCGTTGATAGATAGTATAGGGAACATGGTGCGATGGTCTGTGGACTGAGGACACCTAGGCTCTACTTAAGCCCCTTATATTTACCCAATAAACATTGCTAAAATTCCTTTAAAAACTGGCTTAACAACAGAACATCCTGAGTTTCCTCTTTTGTGACATCGTCCGTTGAGTGGAAAATGTGTTAATAAAAAGATTTATGGGGTAAAATAGTCTAATTGTGTGAACCGAATCTAATCGACATTATTTGTCTATCTGAACCCAAGTGTGGAAATCTTAAAGTTCAAGATTATAGATTCTGTTCACAATTAGCCCATTGTAACCTACTTGTTACCAGTCTAAAATTTTTTGAAGGATTTGCAATTAATATCGTTAGGAATAAATAAGATCTAGGTGAATGTCATTAACAGTTTCGGTCAATCCTTAAGACATCGAAACTTAAGATTTAAGATTTAAAATAAGGGGCGGCTAAAGGTGACCGCTGAACTCAGGTCTCTCGATTGAGCCCATTATGCATCCCTGAAATTTACCCTATTTACTATTAATCACTATTGGTTCGCTTTGGAAGTCAATCGTATTCAGATGTTACTTCAAACAATGGCCGGTCAATATTTGTCGATATTGGCCATAAACAGCGTGGTCACAAGACAATTAGTTGTCGCGATCAGGTCCTTTTGATAGGCCTTTACATGTCTTGTCTTTATAAACTTTCTCATTTATGAGTAGAACCCTAATACTTGTTCAGGTCCAATGAAAGCAATCCTAGCTCCCGCAACAGCGAGGCGGTCTGCTTCCTTAATGCCTGCAATTCCACTGTGTCGAGGTAGCCAGTGTAGTCCTATCTCACATATCTGTGTGGTCGATTTTAAGAGCTCTTGGCATTCGAAAACAAGAGCAAACCAAGTGTTTCAACCAAATCCGAAATGTTTCCAAATCCAGCAGCCTATGCGCTCTCCAAACACTATGGCAGCAACCTTGGCCTGAAACACACAGTTGTATATCAATTAAAAGGCACTGATCCATTTAGCTGAAGGTCAGGAGAGTGGTAGCCGACCCCTGAAGAGCCTTCTACACGAGATCCATCTGTGAATAGCATAACCGTTCCAGATTCAATGAGTTACCCCTCGCGGACCCCGAATCTTTGCAAAATTCTTGATATGTCCAGAACCTTCTAGGTTATTAGAATATTAGGAACCCTTTTGAATATTTAAACATTTAATTTAAGTTAATTTAATGTTTAAATTAAAGGTTTCCAATTATAAGCCAAATCCTAATGATGTTTGATATATCGTCGGTTGCGTCTACCTTTGTCGTATCTGCATTTCTTTTGTGTCAGCATTTAACGCAAGAGGGGACGTCTGTATTGTAGCTTGCTCCGAATGCAGATACAAAACAAATGCAGATACGACAGAGGTAGACGCAACCGACGATATTACAAGCTCACTTAATTTTCAAAATCAATATTAGATTAATCAAAAAGGCCTTCCCAAGAAACAAATTTTTTCTTAATATATTCTTGTAGAATTTCTTAAGTAAGGCACTATAGAACCAAAAATCTATTTATTTGCTTATAACCCTCTTGGTTCCATCAATGAGATTACTATAAAGTACAGTGGCGCACTCTTAAGGATCTTAAAAGCTTCTATAGGAATTTCATCAGAAAATTCTCACTTTAAGTCTTTTAAAAGTGCACCAAAAGACTTGTTTAACACTTGGTTCTATAAGGCAGCTATTTTGCTTCTTGGGTTACCTTAGAACCCAAAGGTATATCTAAATAAAATTTTACATTTTTAACATAGGATAAAATATAAAGCAGCATATTATTATTCGGATTTCAGAAACCGGATTTAAGATTTCCTAAAGCATCCATGTATTTCCGATTATCTGTACGTCACTTCTGACCATAATATCTACCCCTGGAGGGTTTTACAACCAATATTTCAGAGCGTTAATCCACTTTGTAGTCTATACAACATCAAGCTAAGCCCTAATCTCAAAATTATTGTGATGATCCGATTCTCGGATTATCCTCAATTCTAGACCTTTAGCATATTTCATTTCAAATTTAATTTTTCTTCTCAGGAAAGAGGAAGAATTTCAGTATTAATTTTTATAAAATAAGTTTGAAATCCTGAGTAAATTGTCCTTCATGACATGCAAGCCAAATGAATTTTCTCAGGTGTGTGTCACTTAAAAATTGGGTCAAAAGAAGAAATCCCATTCCTTTGGAAATCCTATTCCTGTGTGTCTCCAACCGCCCATCAATTACACATTTCAGTGTACCTGGGAGTGATGGTGTGAATTTTCAATATTGTACTATCATCATAGTTGTAGTAACGTGTTCAAGAAAGGACATTGGAACACTTTGCCAAGTCTCGATACAAAATTAATGAAAATGACCAACATGACACTGTGGCTTCTGCAGTGGGAGTTGTAGAGGAAAATCCCAGACTCTAGCTATCACGATTATCCATTTGCAGATGGTGAGAGAGTGGACAAATGTGAAAAATGATGTGTGAAAATTGTGTAGGGGGGGAATGGATGTGACAATGCTACCCTTGGGGCACCACTGAAAAATCAACATTGACTGAATCACGTGCCAAGTGAATGAAGAAAATATTCCCACAATCAGCATGATCCGCAATTCCATTTAATTGGGAAAAAAAGCCGGATAGCCAACAATTCAGAAGTGAGATTGCAGAGATTCTCGAGACTCATGGTTCAATCACAGCCACGCTCTGGGCGTACAATTATGCTGCTAAGATATTAAATTCCACCGAAGTCTATCCACCTCAGAAATCCCAGCAGTGAGACTTACAAGTGCGAGGACGACCAAGGAAAAACATACGAGAAAACCCCTAAGATAATCTCAAGTGCTCCAAGAAGACTGCCTAAAGTTCTCATAACAGAGAAAAAAAGGTTTTTGTGAGAAATTAGAAAGCAGAAGAGAGCTTCAGACAAAATGAAAATACTCTACCGGTTTCGTGTCTACATAGGATTCTGCCTCTTAATCCTTCAGTCAAAAATCAAAGGTGAGTTCTAAAAGGATTAACAGCCCTCCCGGCAAAGGGAAGGAATTTTCTCTCCCAAAATTACTGACTTTTCATCAAGTTGTGCGGAAAGGTGTAATACCCAGGGAATTTAATCAAAATGAAATTCACGATGATGAGGGGTTGGAGTGTCGAGGCTAATTTATTATTAGCCATACACCTTATGTGCTCAGTATTTGAGTTTTGCAAAACTTTGAAGTACTTTACCTTGTTTTCTGGACTATTTTTTTCCCATTCGCTTCTTACTAGAATACACGGGAAATCCATCCTTGGGGATACAATTGAATTTAGACATCGACAGTGAACATTCTCAGCGATAAAAATTCAATAACTGAGAAATATGAGATAAAATTATTGTCTTTCGCAATTGTATCTCCAGCTCTACAGCTACAGTAATATTCAATTTCTGGGTTATTGGATTTCCTGAAGGTGAAAAATAGATAGGACATCGGGCAACTGGGTAAGACTGGCCATAAGTTCGACAACAGTTAAAGGAGTTTTAAGCTGATTAGGTAATATCTTTCCCCCAGAACGGATAACGAAATTTTGGATTGAAGTCGAGTAAGTATAGTACGCGGGGGCCCATCAAGCCTAATAAAATGTGAAGATATTTTTCACTTTTCCTTGTAAAAATTTTGCAGATATTGCACCGCGACTTAGACAAATTTCCTCGTAGTTCTTGTATTACTTCGGCGAGCATTACGACATATCTATTTTTAGATGGCTTTTAATACGCAATTTCGAAATATATTAGACTGATAAGTCAATTCTCTTTAGGAAAAAACTTGCCAATAGTCTTCAGTGCCTTTATGCAAAAACGCATGGAAAAATGAAATGTCGAGAGGCCCCTGATAGTACGTAAATAAGGTCATGATAACGTTAATTGTAGGAAAAAGTGGCCTTGCTTCGTACGATCATAAGATTCGTAATGACTAAATTTTTCCCATGTTTCTCAGTAAATATAACTCGCATCCATATTTAAAAAAAATAGCGGAAAGGATTCGGTTTTTAAAATATATTGCGGGGTCACATTTATTTAGTAACAGGAAATATTTAGTCATTGCTAAGCCTGGGATCGTACAAAACATGGGAACTTTCTCCTACGTTACACTGGTAAAAATAAAAGGGTCAATTTGACCCTTTTCCAAAGGATGGATCATATTTGACTCTTTGAAAGGGTCACCAGGAACCTTTCGAAAGGGTCACGGTTTTGACATCTTTTTAATTCCAGAATAAACGAATAAAAAAACAATGGAAAAGTGATCTTTGGTGTTCGCTCAGATGAGAGAAATATGATATCAGTAATAAGTTTACAATAAAACATGATTATTCGTGATAAATGTGCATACTAAATTTCAAAAGATACAAAAGTGAACCTTTCAAAGGGCCAAATACGATCCATCCTTTTGAAAAGGGTCAATTTGACCCTTTTATTTTTACCAGTGTACGTTGACTTGATTTTGCTGCTTGGGAGGCGTTGTCATTAAGATCATTTTAAATTAATAGAAAATTTTTCATTTAAAATCGTTAACTGATTTCAATTTTTCATTTTAAAAAAGTTATTCAAAGATCAATTTCAGAAGGAATGGTTTTTAACTTTCCGTTTCGTTCAGATGACGGTTCGCATGATCTGTTCGGATCTATAAATGTCATAAGTATCAACAATTTGTCAGTAACTGATACGGGTACTTAACCGATCCCTTACTGATTAAGTTCTATGTCACTTTTGAGTAATTCGTCGATTTAAACGTTCGAACTTCCAACGGGTTTTAGGTAAGTTCACTCTGATATACCATCGAATCGGTAAAGGAAAAACCTCAACCGGAGAGAGCTCTCAAATCGGGAAGAGATTATTAATGAACGAGAGGAATAATTCAGTTTTTGCAGCAAACATTTACGCACTGTTCTTGACACTGTTGACGATTAAATTATCAAGAATAGGGTAGAGTCAGTACTTTTCGCCACCATTAAGCTTTAGAGGCCTCGTAAGGTGTTATATTTTTGTCAGACTAAAATGAATTTTTGTATAAAGATACTTTGAAGCAATATCTATCTATATATTTAGGATACGTCTCGAGAATTTTAGAGAATCTTATTGAAAAATATGCATTTTCCCCAATTATGCTTGTTTCAGTACTTTTCGCCACCTGTTTTAAAACGAATTTCATTTAATTAAGAGACGTAATAACTTATTGGGATTTTAGAACAGAACATATTATGAGTGTTCAAATGCTACTTATTCTTGAATGCCTTAAATTAATTTTATATTAGGTGGCGAAAAAGTGCTTACATGGCGGAAAGGGCTGACTCTACCCTACCAAAATTCGAAATTGAAAAACAGCCAGCGCTAAAGCGGTGATTATGTGAATTTGCACATTAGACTTACGGCTGATTTTCGAATAGCTTTGGCTTGGTCTTGGAGTGGCTTTGTTTTTCGAAAGGTTAATACTGAATAGAGCAAGTTTGGTAAAAACTTTTCAACATTTTGAAAGATTTTTTGCATAATTCGATTTATTTCTCTGGCCGAAACACTTTCAGAAATGAAAGGAATCCATCAGTACAGTCAGAGTCTCATTCTTCATATGTGTCTTGGCTAAAAGGAAATAGCTTTGAATTGGTACAAAACCATTGATGATTATGAATAAATTTTCTTTAAAAATGCATTTCTTAAAGAAATTGCTCCTAATGTGTAGAGGCCTATACAAAAAAGATCGAACTCATTCAATTGCTAAAAATAGCGCTGTTCATTTTTTTCTTTTTTGGGTTATGTTTTTATAATCCTAACTCATTGATCTCCAACAGGGGTATGACCTGATAAATAAATCTAATCTAATAAAAATATGATCTTTCAGACCTTGGTTAGGCAATCAATTCGTTCTTATAGGGAAGTACCATTGACTTATTTCTAATAACAATTTTTTCAATTATTATATTTATTAATCGTATCGGAATATTTGTTACAATGTAATCATGTTTATAAGTTACTGTTGTTGTATCCTGTGTTAGAAGATGCCAGTCCGTTTCTAGACTCGCCCAGGAACGTCTTCCACGCATTGTGGATGCTACTTTCATGCTCCCGGAGTTGTTGGGCAGAAACGATGTATTTTATTACGTTTCATTTCGTTTTTTCCGAACATGTAGTTGTTTGCACCGGGAGAGACTCGAACTCACAACTGTGAAAGTCCAGTCAGAGATCTCATCCACCCAAGAGCCAACGGTCTTGCCTATTGCGCCACTGAGATCCCCAATTTTTCAATAACAAAGGTTAAAAAGGCTCTACAGAGTGTATTTCTCAACCGAATGTGGTCATTTTTGTTCTTGATGGAAAGGTCTTGGAATTTTAAACAAATATAAATATATATTATGTATAAATCGATTCTATGCAATTGTGAAACGGTTATGCTCAGAACAAATTGATCAACAGAGAAAATTGTATTAAGATGGTAAATAGTTTTACTCCTTTTGGGGTAGAATATTTAAATCACGTGTTTCAAAATATATTTACAATTCAATTGACTTTATTTGATATTTTCTGCATGTGGAAATTTGCTGCAGAACGTACGACTCAACTCAAATAGTCTGTAAACTTTTCTCTCGCAATTTTCAGTAATAAAAAAAAAACATTCGCGTATACTCGAATTTATCAATTTCTCAAATATTTGTACTTGTCAGTGACCTCTGAGTACACTATACTGAAGAATTCTATTGGATTTACTCCGAATGTTGTCGTTACGAATTGATGAATGTCTGACTCGTCCTCCCCTCCGCCCTACCAACAATCCATAAGACCCAAGTGATGTTCCTTTCCAATGTCAAATTCAATTTACTCCGACACTTTTCTTGCAGCCGTCGCAAATGATTAAATTTGACATTGAGATATTTTATTGCATGCCATCGTCCTTTGGACCCGTAATTAATCTATGTCTACAAATTATCACAATTCCCAAGCATCAACCCACGCGACAATTTTCTCTCGCGCCATTCCAGAAAACTACCCTTACAAACCCCATTAAATTCACAGCCGAAAAAGGAGCTTCTGGGTGGTTAGAGGCTGAAAATTTAGAGCATTTTCACCTCCCCCTCGATGCAGACAACAAATTTACTTCTACATGATCTTTCACACATGGAGGATGCCTTCCACCAGGTTACAGCACGTAGCAATTTTCTATCCATTTTATTTGCACTCCCCAGTTGCCGGCATTACATTTAATGAGACCCGGAAACCTGTGAAACTGAAATGTAGGTTTGTGCTTTGAGCAACATGTATGAAAATTTATGGGGCTGCTGGTGCAAATGTCGAAAAATTTTCCCGATGCCATAGGAAAGTGTTTAATTTTGCAGGAAAATTCAAACAAATCGGCTAAGATTTACAACACAAACATTAGGATGGACACGAATTAGGATATGCACGTTTGTGTGATTTATAGATAAACAATTAAAATTAAATTTAAGCGACATTTAAAAAATAATAAAGTTTTAATTAAAGCGATATCGAAAGTTCTATCTAACAGATTGTCAGTTATTACGATTTTGACTTTTATCTAGAATATTTTGAAAAGCTTATTTGATACTCGACGAGTTTTAGACGCTTTAGGCATCAAAAAGTAATTAAAATATTTATTCCTATTAAGTTTGTCATAGATAGATAATACAAAAACTTTGAATTCCTTTCAATAGTGAAAAGATTCTTTATTGAATTATTTGGTTTTCTGAGCATTAAAGAAATAAAAGTAAAGAATCGATAAAACAAATTTAATAACAAGTTTTCGACGACTTTTTGACTTATAAAAGAATTCATTATGTCTTCGAACTGATAATAAAAGCAAATAATGCATTTTTCGATCATCAATTAACGTTAGAAATTGTGTACAAAATTTCGACGACTTCTGGACTATTTTACACCTGAAGAAGTATTATACGTCGCTAGTTCCTAAATATTTTGATATTTATTCAGTTTTTAATTATTTAAAAAAAATCAAAATCAATAAAAAAAGAAATAACTGCTTCACTCTATTATCTTTACGAATATGATGAATATCGAATTTACGTAGGATATTCAAATGGTTTAGTTTACGAGTGACCACAAAGCTTCTGATTCGATCTATTTTTCTTAAACGGAATTCAATCGGAACAATCGAAATTCAAACTCCATCAAACTCATGATCACCCTCGGAAAACCGAGACTAATCGTTTAACTATTTTATGTATTCTGTTCTGATTTTCCATAAAATTAAACAATTGATGATGCAAATTCATTCTGAGAGTATCTCTGGACGATTTTCCTTCTTTTAACTTCGTGGCACTGATGCCATTTTAAACCTAAATCATAGATTATCAAAAAAAAAACACACATTCCTTTCGTTCAGTAATAACCTTTCCGATTTGAAAATTATCTCCGGTTGCGATTTTTCCTTTACCGATTCGAAGGTAAATTAGAGAGAACTTACCTTAAAACCCGTTAGAAGTTCGAACGTTTAAACCGACGAGTTATACAAAACTGAACAAGTTCATGAAAAGGACATTTATTTTAATAAAATTGAGATTCAAACGTTCTGCCATCCTGAAATTCCACAAAACTACACAAAAATTCACTTTTTGCAGCAAATGCTTGCACACTGTTGTTGACATTGTTGACAATTAAAGTGTCAAGAATATCGAAATTCGACATGGTAAAACGATAGCGTTAAAGCAGCGAGTACGAGAACTTGCACTTTAGGTTTCCGGTAGATTTTCGAATGGGTTTGGCTTGGCTTTGGAGTGGCTTTGTCTCTTCGAAAGGTTATTACTGAACGGAACCATTATTTCTCATTATTATATATCACCACTCTTATATGCATATAATGACCATTCAAAAATATAATTGGATGACATAATGTTAGTTGCACGGATTTGAAGACCTTGTGTATTTTTTTCAAAGGAGGCAACAAACTTTTGACGCATGAAAAATTATCAACTTTTGACAATTATTTTTCATATGAAATAAAATGTTTTTTTTTTATTATGTAAATAAGATCTACGGAGTACAGGCAACGAATATGCGAAAAGAAAAAAATTGTTTTTTACTATCAATTTTATCACCTGGTTTTCGAACATACTTGAGGCAACAAACCTTTGACACCTACTGTTAATACGTTGCTCGAAAATACTATAACCTAAAAGCGAAAAATTGCTCTCATATTTCTTTCGGAAAATCGCATAGTCGCAACATTATAATCATATTAATCATAAAATGTATTGGGAAAACAAAAACTCCGAAATATGTATATAAGAGTAATAATATCTTGGATAATTTTCCAATTACCGAAAAACTCTTTTCTCAATGTTCTGCAAGGTTTTGAGTATAACATTTTGACATGTAGATATTTGATTTAGAATTCGTCTAATATTTTTTTTTATTAGCAAGAAATCTTTTATCTGTCAATATAATAACTCTGTTAATTTAAAATTTCTCACTCTAGTAAATACTTAGAGAGAAGTGAATTTCCAATGAATTTCCCTTGAATTAAGTTATCTTTACCACAAAATTGAACAAAGTGTATATTACCAGTAAAAGATACTAAAATGTATTCACGTGAGTATCAAATTTTACGTAAACAAGCGAATTAATATTACGGAGGTTGTTTGAATGTAAAATCCGTTTGAATTTTCAGCATGTTTGAACTTTATCGTTGAGTGCTGTTAATTCGAAAGTGCATTGTGTAATTCTTGAAGGATTGTATGCCTTGTTAGTTGCATAATCCAGTCACATATTGGAGTGGCATTTGGAAAACCGAATGAATATTTGATAATGTTTTGCTTTAGCTTGTTTAAAATTCAATATTCGTATTTGAGGCTGCAACGAAAAAGCTCCATCATCCCCAAAAGCTATTGACTTTTCTCACTCAAAACTCTCATAATGCAAAATTGGAAGCATATACGACACACTTTTTACTAAAATAAGCGCAATTTTCATTAAAGCATTTTATGACATTTTTGATCTCAGAGAATATTGTGTTTAGTGCAAAATTCATTTTAGCATAAATTTCACGTACTTCTTTGAGAGCATTTCAAAGAGTGACGACATAAGTGGCACATTCTGCACCAATTTCAGCCACAAAAATTCATATTCAAAGAATTCTCTCAAATATTAAATAACAATGTGTATGCGGCTGGGGCACATAAGTTGGAAATTTTCCTGATATATTACCCTTTCAAGGAAAATTCTCCTCATATTCACGTATTATATGGTGCATAAAGGTGTCACATTCAGTTGTTCCTGATTCCAGCCACAGAATGTGTTTTCTGGTAAATTTAGAAATATGCGAAGAGAAGTCTTGCTCATTAGTTGTGAGACTCGAATAAGAAATAAGAAAAGCAATTTGAATTATTTGAGTTGCTCAAAATATTTTCTAAATATTTCTATCGTAACTAGATGAAAGAAACCATTAGGGAAAGGCTCTCAGGCTTAGTACATATTTTGGCTTTGAAGCCTTTTAACATCCCATATTTTTCCCGTATTCCTTTAATGAATCTGAGCTAGTGGCGATATATTTTAATCATCAGTCTGAAGTTAAACATTTCCTGAAAAAAAAACGGTCGTAAGATTTCGTATAACCTGCCATTTTTGCCATTCTCTGATTGAGGCTTAAGTAACAGCCTGACGTTATTTTGACGTTCTTATTACCAAAGCTCAATGTGTTTCATTTTGAAATTTTCAAATCTGGATTTTGGAAGAATAAGTGAAAATATACAAACTGCGTACACATATTATGCTTGTGACAATAAGCGAAGCTTTTGCCCGAATTTTTCCATTTTGAATCATATTTTAAGACATTGACTTCGACATTACCTAAATCTGACGTAATATCTACGTCGTCATTACCAACTCTTATTACAATTTTTAATTGCGATTCCAGAAAAAATATGTGACACCTTTCTGACCTTGAGCAAAGCCCCTGTCCGAATTTTCTCCATCGATTTTTCGTGGATTTTCATTTTTTTTTTTAATTTTTGCACTTCATAACAGTGAAGAAACAGGTTAGCCTCTTGGTCGATATCACTTAATTACTACCAAAGTTGCCATTACGTCATTGCGTTGTAATTATATAATCATGAGGTGGAGGTGCTTCACGTTTTTGATAATACACTCTTAGAAAAGTTTAGACGTGATTACTAATGAAAATTAGTTGTTCAGGCGATTATTATCAAATCTATTTAAAATAGTTCTTATATTCTTAAAACATTATACTCATAATAAATTTATTAGTAGTGAGAATATAAGACAATATTTAGGGGAGACTGGGGCACATGTAACCATTTTCGATAGATGCGAATTTGAGGTGATTTTCCAAGGACACCGTGATTTTTTGGAAAATATTTCTTAGCTCATGTTTTACCCTTGGGTATAGGCAATTCGTCGAGGGTAATGCGGATGCTGGAAAACAATTGAGTTTTTCATAAAAATAAAATTTGTGTCCCTGTGCATTTTTCTCTTTTCACAAAATACCTGGGGTAGAAGTAACCACTTTCTGGGGAGGATGTAAACACCTTTTTCCCACTCTTGAAATTAACTTTGCACCACTCTCGATTATTTTAATTACTTAAGAGATATATAAAGACTGTATATTTTTCAAAAAATCATGACACTTTTTACAAAGAATAATTAAAATAGCAAAAAAACTAAAAGCATGCATATCAAAGACATTTTTCAATGGATTTTCCCCATATTTTGACATCATGTGACTTTTTATTTAACACAGCGCTACCAATTTTTTTCGTAATCTATGAATTATAGATATTTCGCATAAAGGTCAATTTCCCGCTCTTTTACCTACTCATTTTGTGAAATTGAATTTGCTGGTTACATCTACCCCAAATGCTGTTTTCTGACCAATTATTAATTCTTTTGAAATAATGAGAATCTCAATTTGTCTAGTAAATCCATAAATATAATCCTAAAAGATGTAGGAAAGAACTGGTATTGCTACATTTCAATTATTTTACACAGTTTTTAATTTCCAGGTGGAAATCCAAATGACCAAAATAATTGAAATATCAACATTTTCGGGAAAAATGATTTTTATTTTTAAAGTATTAGGATTTTATTGACCAATTCTTCTGTGGACATACATCCCCATGGTATCTATGAATGCTTATGGGTTTTATCCTCTGGAGTCTTAAAATTAATGAAAAAAATCACAGTGTTTACAACTACCCCAGATTACTACTGCCCCAGTTCCCCCTACGTGGATAAGTTGCGGCAATTATTTCATAATGCTTTCATACAATTATATTTGCTTGTGTTAATTAAATGAAATCATTATCCCAACTAATATTGGTCACTAATTCCTTTTAGTTCTCACAACCAATGTAAATAGATAGGCCTATATTTTCATAAAGTTATGACTACTTTTCCAATAGTAAAGACTGGTTTTTATTTTAGTAATGCGTTGAAGCTCTTTCGAATTTTAAGCAACTAATAAGAAATATGCATCACAGTGAATGCTATATAGTAACCACAACTAATATGATATAGTTATTACAGCCAATAAGATGGGTATCAACCCCATTTATTTAGTAATTGGAACTAATATGTTATAGTACCCATTACTATTTTGATTTAGTTGTGATAACTAAATGAAAAGGATACTTTAACTAACTGTGGTCAACTATTTCATTTAGTTACCCAAACTAAATATATAGTTGGGTCTATATTTACTATATTTTATAGTTCTAATAACTGCATATGAGCTTGTACGAACTAATTTTTTCTAAGAGTGTATAACCAGATTGTGACCAATTTTCGGTCAGTGGCTTTCATAATAAAAGCACTGGGTTCCGGAATTATTCACTTCGAGATTATGCACATACAATTATGCACATTTGCCTACTATTAGGAGTCAATTTATGAATTTGCGTCAAAAATATTCTGCATACATCACGGCGTTCCTGTAACTTATTCAAGAGAAATTTCCTGGGCACAAATTTTCCAGATGCATAATGCCATTTCGTCCCTAAAACGTACATAATCCCGGAATCCCGCGTATTTTTACTTATTTATATTTTTTTTAATATTTAAATCCAAAATATACATTATAATTCTTTTAGAGTCAAGAAACCCGGTATAAACCTTTTTAAAAACTTCTCTATTTCCACCTCTTTTTTAGAAAGGTCTATACCGTGTTTCTTCACTCCAAATTATCCACAAAAGATCGAGAATACAATTCAATAATCCTTTTAAAATAAAATTAAAAAAATTTAAAAGATAAGATGAGGCAGGTCACTGTATAGGAAGGTGCGCTACGTTCGAACAACCGATTCGAACAATTCATTTTTACATAATGTTTTTAATGAATTTTGCCCATCATGATATTATATTTTAATAGCAAGTCCAATGCATCGAATTTCCTGAATAGATCCATGAGTAAAATCCATTAAGAAGATAAAAAAATGGATTGTCCGAAGCTTGAGTTGACAGAAGACAGCGCGCTTTCCCCTACATTATTTTAAATTCTTTAAAAAAAGGGGGGCAAAGCGTCCGAGGCTTTGCGAAATGCTCGAACTCGCGAATAGATGCTACATCTCAAAAATACTTTCGCATCATTTACCATTTACCAGTTCTCAACCGATTTGAACTGATTCATAAATCACTCAAAACATGCTGCAAAATTGTTTTAAAAGTAAATAGAATTAATTTTCTTATAAAAATTAGTTATCGGCTATAAACTGGTTCAGAACCGATTGGAAAAGATTGGAACCGATTGTATTTTATAGGACATTCTAAGACCTTTCCAACCAGACCAAATATGCCCCCATTCGCTTGATAAATGCGCTCTCTAGTGTCTTTCTAACCCTTGATCTTGAAAAACCGTTATTGCGAATGAATAAAAAATTTCATCAAAGTACAGAAAAGCGTTTAGGGGTTATCTTTTGATAGCTTGTCAAGGTTCTTACAGTGGGTGGGGCTTAATGTTATAAAATAAAAATCAACTAAAACTTTCCGCAAATCCGGATTTTGAAAAAAATCGTTTTTAATATAATTTACTATTCTAAAATACATAATGTATGATACACTGAGGGAAATCTGAAAAAGTTAGAATAACATTCCGGAAATGTTAATTTTACCCTGCATTATTGATCCGAAATCGGTGTAAATATTACCCTTTTTAGGTGTATTGTGGGTAACAGTTACCCTTTTTCATGTTAATTTTACCATTAAAACGGTGTAAAATTAACATTAAAAAATGTTGATATATTTTTACACCTGAAAAGTGTTAAAGTTATGAGGAAAACAAGTTAATCGTACCCCTGTTTTTTTCTCAGTGTAAAATCTATTTAATAAGGCTTGAGCTTTCGTAAACTAATTTCAACTGAGATTCTTTAAAATCTTAGTACGGGTCCTCATGTACAGGTGCAGCTTATTCATTAAGATGAGTGCTACTCCCAGCTACTCCCAGAAAAAGCATTAAATTATTTATATTATGTTAAATCAAACTAGTTTATGCTCTTAAATTATTAATATGTAAATACTAATTCAAGTGATTTGCCAATTTATTTAGGAAAGCATAATGTTTAATTTCCTTCACATTTATTTACTCGTGAATAAATCACTTTTCCATTGAGCAGCTCCATCACAAGAGTTTCTCTGATAAATAATGCAGAAGGATTTTATAACAATTAAAATGCTTTCTATGCAAATGGGTTGAAACACTTTCAAATTACTGTTTGCTGAGAGAATTGTAAAAGTTTTCCACTTGTACACGGTGGAAAAAAAATGTATAGAAACTTTTTCCACAAAAAAGTTACTACATCAAAGAGGTTATAAAGGCTTTCACCGGAAAATTCTATTCATTTAAGTCAATGTTAATTCAAATTGTATTTGAATGAATATTCAATGAAAAGTTGCTCTAGGGAATTATAATACAGCCACATAATTATCATTAAATTGAACTTTAAATTTAATTTTGATTGATATATTTAGTTACAAAGTGAACTTTCTGTAACTTCTGACATTGTTTATCTTCCATGAGTGCAATTGCACTAAATTGGAAGCAAAATAATACTGCAAATAGAGGTAGTTTGTGCCAAAAGACAAACTCCTCCACAGCAGAAAACTATTTGGTCAATATTTGAGATAACGATGAAATTCACAAAGCAAACTTTAGGATTAGCAGATCGAGTCAGAAATTTCTCACTTTTGCAACATTTACATTTGAGATTTAACAAAGATTGACAAAGTGATTCTCACAGTTAAGGAATCTGTTGATAAACATACTTTTCCATTTGAGTTAGCGTCAGGAGTAGATGCTGAAAGAAACTTTGAAGGAAAATTGCTTGAGGCCTGATACAATTGAGATTTCAATTGAATTGATCACAAACAGACGAGTTCGACAGATTATTTCAGTTGCAAAGTGAATGGATCAAGAATGAATAATTGATAGGGTTTATTTGAATCGAATAGTGCAATTTGAGATACCAGAAGTCAAATACAGAAATACGATCTTCAGGGAAGACAAACAATTAGTTTCTAAACCACGTCCTAATCTTATTAAGCAGTAATTAAACAATTAGAGCTAATCGATGCAATTTCTATTTGATCTATGTAAAGTTATCTTAATCATAATCATGGGAAGAAGTATATAAGAATCATGTCTAATTTGGAACTTTGAGATTCCCTTACAATTTTAGATGACGAAAGGAAGAAACAACGTAAAAGTACTCTCGAAGGTACAGTCTTGTTCTTGTTACTTCTTCGTAGTTTTCCTTTTCTTTTTGACCATCTGACAAATGCTCCAAAATGACATGATTCCGAATTACCCAATTTTATCCTAATCATTAAAAATTAATCTTAGTTCTTTACATAAATAAAGCATTTTAAAAGCTGATATTTGCCCATGAATTCTTGCTTTGTTTACTAATATTTAAAATTTTTAGACACCTATACTATTTGTGATTTAATGTTCTAAATAATCACCATATCTAACGGCGTTATCACATTTGCACATTAAAATTTTAATGTGATTCACATTAATTGTCGCTTGTGAGCGTCCAAATATGTTATTTGTTTCTTTGAGTCACTTAATAGTTGGGTTTTTCTATTTATTGATAAAGAAGTGGACTTGGCCTGCAAAAATAAGTTTAAATTTACCTAAAGCATAAATATTTTTCACATTAAAAAATTAAAGAGAAAATCGCATTATTTTTCGCATTAATGCTATAAATCAATTTATATCAAATTTTGCGGGCCAAGTCTGCCTTTTTATCAACAAATAGATCAAATTTTGAATATAAAATGATTCAAACACACAAATTACACATTTGGACTCTCACCAGCGACAATTAATGTGAATCATATTAAAATTTTAATGTGCAAGTGTGATAATACAGTTATACATTTGACTACAAATTGACACCAGAAAACTGATACTTCCAAAAAGAGGTGGCTATGTGTCCTAGGCTTTTCGATATGCTCGAAGTACTTTCGCATCATTTACCGTTTACCGATTCTCAACCGATTTAAACCAATTCACAAATCATTCAAAATATCCTACACTGAGAAAAAAAGAGGGTGCGATTAACATTTTTTCCTCGTAACTTTAACACTTTTTAGATGTGAAAATATATCAACAATTTTTAATGTTAATTTTACACCTTTTTAAGTGTAAAATTAACATGAAAAAGAGTAACTTTAACCCATAATACACCTAAAAAGCATAATATTTACACCGATTTAGGATCAGTACTGCAGGGTAAAATGAACATTTCTATAATGTTATTTTACTTTTTCGGATTTCTCTCAGTGTACAAAATAGTTTAAACAAGAATAGCATTGATTTTTGGACAAAAATTACTTGTCAGTTCATAACTGGTTCGTAAACTGATTTGAACCGATCTATAAATCACTCAAAACATGAATGCTTTACCTATCACTTTTTCTTATGGGAAATTTATAAATAAACCTTACACTTGTTCACCCTCAGAAATGCATGCATGTAAAGTATATGTATAACAATCCAATATGCATTCTTGTAAATCTTAAATGTATTCTACATATAAACAATACAGGAAATATTAAAGTACATTGAGAGGGACTTTCCGGTGTTCGACAGTGAAAAAAAGGTCATCCTAAGATGAGAACACTTTTTTCGTCTTGCCCAGAGCTTCCGGCCCCGATGTGGACCTTCTTTAAAGGCTAAAAAGGGCATGAATTTTTATTTTATAACAGATTATTTTTAAAATTACAAAGGTCATTTTTTTTGACAATTTCGAACAACACTCACTCGACTAAAAAAATGACCTTTGTAATTTTAAAAATACTCTGTTGTAAAATAAAAATGCATGCCCTTTTTAGCCACTGAAGAAGGTCCATATCGGAACCGAAAGCTCTGGGCAAGACAAAAAAAGTGTTTTCATCTTAGAGTGACCCTTTTTTCACTGGCGAATACCGGAAAGTCCCTCTCAAACCCGACTAGACCTAGACAGCCTATTTGTCAGTCCAAATGTCATCCATTACTTGCATACAAATTAGTGTGGACTATGCCTTACAATTTGTTAGGCATGACAAAGGCAGTTGTGGATTGACCACTGGGAATGACTCGTTGTTTTTACGTACTTCAATGCTTTAGCTAAAGGAAGGTGGGGCACTTTTGACAGTGGGGCACCTTTGAAACTGGGATTTTTCACTTTTTTTAAAGTAAAATTGAGCCTTATCGTGATATAATTCAGCTGCACAAACAGATTGAGAAGCTAAAGTACATTATTATGACACAGTTTCACTTAAACATAGGAGAAAAATCCCAGTTTCAAAGGTGTCCCACTTTCAAAGGTGCCCCACTTCCCCCTATAACTCATTATATTTTCAAACTTATTTTTAAATCTATTAATGTTCTAATTAATGAAATCATTCCAATTGTTGATTTTCACAATTTTATATTCACAAAAGTAACTCTAAGTAACCAGAACTTATCGCTGAGAAGCAAAAGTGTCTCGGATAAAGAGAAAATGGTGTGTTGTATCAGATATTTCCAAAATAATCGAATTCATTAAACAAAAAGCAGTTTCATCTTTTTACCCTCGTCAATTTTATTTCGCATTTTATTTTTAGTTTGAAAATTAGATCAATATGTATTTTAGTTCAAAAGAATTTCTCTTTATGCGTAAACAGGTATGTTTTTATGGAATCTCTGTACAATAAATTTGGTTTACAAAAAAATAATGAAAAATCCAATATTGGTGATTTAACCCCTGCCCTGGTGGAATTCTAAACCATGAGTTTTTTTTTTTGTATTTTCCACTGAGAGAGTAACAAATAGAGATTTTCCCAGCAATATTGCAAATATTTCCAACAATATTGCGAAACAAGGAAATATGTTGAATTCCATGTGCTAAAAATGTAATTTTCTCGTATTGTTCCAAAAATTGAGTCTGACATTTTCACGATTGAATTGTTTTTTGGGGGAAAAAATACTATTTCACTATTTTTCCAAGGTAAATACTCACAAAACTCATGTTAATTAGTTTTCAAATCGATAAAATGCAAAAATTTCAGTTCTATTCATGAAAATTTTATCCCATTTCTGATAGAAACATTTTATTGATTGGAATTCAAATTACGATTCAGATTAGCGAGGGAAATAAATATTTTTACGGTTTTATCATATTCAGTCCAGTGATTCTACCCATGGAAAACTGATAAACGACGATAGAAAATGTACATAGGTTAAAATTTTCCCAAGTAAGCTCCAAGGCAAATAGTAATTGGAGTGAATTTATTCAATGATTTCCATTAAAATGGATTTATATGTCATTTAACTTTTCTAATGATTTCCCTCAGCCGCAGTCGATTGGATGTAATAAGGAGGGTTTGAGAATCGAGTTCTAAGGGTGAGAATTGTCGTCATGTAAGTTGAGAGAATTATTTATGTAGAGCAGTCACGGTGTAACATAAATTCACGATGGTGCAGTTATAATTTACAATTATGACTCAATTTAATGCAATTTTCGCCTCAGTGGGAATATCTAGGCAAATGCCAGCAATAATTCATCTTTACTTTAATTACACCACCTATTGGGGCTACTAAAGAAATTGCCTTAAAATCCGCTTAAATGAAAATTTACACTAAATGGAATTTTAATTAATATCACTCTGGATTCATAAAAATATTAGCAATATACCATTAATAATTATTGCATATATTAATTGTGGCCATATTGCATGGTGTCAATAAATTTACTGATAATTTATTTTATTTTTTTTTGTGTTAAATTGAAAATGCATTTCATTTGTGTTACCACTGTCATTGGCCATTACATAAAATTCAATTTAAAACATGTCAAATAGTTATTTTAATACTGATCAAAGAGGTTGCAAAAGGCTAATTGGTATTTATTTAATTCTTTTTTCTCCACAAAAAGCTTCATTAATTTGCTGTCAATGTAAATTAATGAAATTTCAAACTGTCAGTAAAATTAAAAAAAAAGATAATAGTTCGTGGATTCTGTGTTGGAAGTATCAGTCATCAAGAAATCAGATCATGTACTAATTTTTAGTACTGTTAATTTATTAAGTGGATGTGGAAGCTGCAATTTTTCTGTTATTTCATGTTAATTCAATTTAATTCAAGCAGAACGAGCAATGATAAAATATTTATTTTTCATTGGAATAGCACCATTATTTTGCAAATTATTTGACAAAACTTTAGAACATGAATGTGCTAAATTTTTAGATTCCGCATAACGGGAATTGAAATCAAATATCCACGAAAAATAAATAAAAACACGTACTTTAGGTTTGCAACTTGTTTCACGTATTCACTGTACAATTCTGGATCTGGACAGCGTCAAAATCACCTACGAGACCTTCAAAATTCCAAACTAGGGTGGAGTAACCACTTATCGCCACTTTTAGGAAAAACTGAAATTAATTTAATTATAATTTTTTAAACCCTCATTATAAAGTAACTTAAATTTGACACAAAGTAACTTAGATATGTTGTCTATAGATATATCAAACTAATAATCCCTGAATTTAACGGTGGATTACTTAAAAAAAATATATTTTTATTAAAAATTCAAAAATAACCACTTCTCGCCACCTACTTGAAAAGGCTCAAACTCAATTATTTTGGACAATATCATTAAAAAATATATTCAGCATTGCTTTTTCTTCCCGATATCCTTTTTATTACTCGTATTATATGATTTTTCTTCAATTTAGCTATAGGTGGCGAGAAGTGGGTCACTGGCGAGAAGTGGTGACACCACCCTATTTTACGGATGGAAGGCCTGGAGATGCTTGGTTCAGGAATTTTCCAAAGCGCCATCCAGAGCTCAGCATGCGCAAGTCAAAGTTCTTATCATTGGAAAGGGCTATGATTACCTGTGAACATTTCACGGAATGGTTTCAAAATTATCGAGAATTTTTTTTGTAAATTGAGTGATCCAGTTAAAGGGCCATTTGACCCAATTATAGAAGAGGCGATCCACTTTGTGAACACTAACTTATTTCATTATTTTATTTTATTATCATTATTATCAGTATTATCATTATTTTATAAATTTCTTTTAAAAATATTTTTGATAACTTTTTTATATTATGTTTCTGAATGAAACAATGAATATTTCTATGGATTTAGCAGAAGGAAAAAAGAATTTCATCAGTCCAAAAACAAGCGTTTAAGTAGCACTCTACGGAAAACGATCCGGTTATCGCATCTTACTATCAATCCATTTGGAAAAAATCCATTTTGTCAGTAACAGCTGAGTAATACGGCCTGCAACAATATTTTATTAGTTCCAATGCTCGCCACTACGAGCGCAAAACAGTGTCCTTCACGTATAGCCGATTGAGGGAGAGTCTACTGTAAATAGGGGAAAGTGCCCATGCTTTACACGGTCCCAAGCTTCATAATGACTAAATTTATTCTATGTTTTTCAATAAATGTGATTCATCGTACCCACATTTTAAACACTAGGGGAGAGTGTCCTGTTTTTAAAATATATTTCAGAGTCATATTTATTCAGAAACATAGGAAAAATATACCCATTATGAAGCTTGGGACCGTGTAAAGCATGGGCACTTTCCCCTATTTACAGTAGACTCTCCCTCAATCGGCTGTTTTTCAATCTGGCGAAAAATTTTACTGACAATTTTCACGTTTAATTATGAAGCTAATTTGCTCAAATTCGCTGTAGTCCTTCCTATTTTATCGTTATTCTTTATAATTGAGAGCTTTTTGTGGAATTTATAAAGGATTTGACGCCTAAATCTATCGATAAACCGAATGACATTTTACCCCAAATGCCCAATTGAGAGAGAGTCTACTGTAGTAAACGGTATTTTGTATGACACCTTCTTAAAAGTAAGGTAAGGAATATTGGGGTTAATTCAGGCTTCAATTTACGCTTATCTGGTCAGACAGGATGAGAGTCGGAATTTCAATTACAAAACATAACTGACTTTATCTTTCTGGCTAAATCCAATGTAATCTGATGTAATTATGTTAAGTAAGAATAAAATTTTGTTACTCAGGAATCATCTTCAACACTAATTCTTAGTTGATTAAACTTTAAATTGAATTAAATAGACAAAATCTTTCGAGTCTGCTAGATTCTCGCTTGAACAATTATTATATTAGAGTCAATAGTCTCAATAAGTACTTTCTCAATACATTAGTAAGAAGGAGGAAATGCAGACTGATCATTGGATATAGCATTTTATCCTTAAGCACGATTCTATTCCGTAGTCACAGTTCATGTTCTATTAAAGTGGCAAAAGCGGAATAGAGTATAAAAAAATGCAATTTTGCATTACGATGTGAGAGTCAAGTAGATGCTTTTTGTGTACATTGTGAATGTTTCTGGTGAATGAGTTACAATCGTACTTTCTCTTCACCATTATTCCTATGTAATGCAGCTCCACAGTATCCGATTCTTTTCTTTTTTTCTTTTTCTCCCCATAAAAGTTCCTGACGAAAAGCTCATGTGTCGCCTTTGTGTGGTGCTGAACAGCAACGCTCCTTTTCGTACCTTACTTCCCTTCTCCCAACGCCTTTGAGTGGCCAGTAAACTCATGAATACGTAAAAGGTGAATCCTTTGAGCTTTTCTCCTGGAGCTTCCACTTTTAACAACTCATAAACATTTTCTCCCATTTTGCACTAGTGAAAGGGCTCCAACTCAATTCCATGTGATTCATTCTTTGGAACAAATTCATGTACACATTATCAGAAAATGTACAGCAACTCTTCTTATTTTGATACAGTCTTGCTTCACATAATCGAAATACTTTAAGACATTTTCTATGGTCGCAAAAGATGAGAAAAAATTCTGACTTCAAAGGCATCTGCTCAATTTATTTCTTTATAAACAATGAACATCACTAACTATATTCCAACTCAAGAAGACATTCATTGCCATTCATTCACAGTATCATTGAATTTCTCTTAAATAAATTTGATCATTTGGAAAAATAATTTCATACACTTTTTATTGATATGATTGCAAAATTTCCAAGTAAGAGAATTACACAGAAATTTCCTCTATTTTGCTAAGAAAGCTCTCAACGTTTTGCATTTTGCATATTTTATTTATCAAAAGGCCATTTGCATTTGCTGAGCATACTGAAGAATTCAAGAAAGTCTTAGAAAATCGGATAGTTTCGCATTTGTGAATTGCTTTCAATTTTTTATCAATACTACGTTTCCTGAATAAATAAATGAGGAGATAGTGAAGCAAAAGCTTTTTTTATGAAAAAGATATCCAATAGGTGAATATTTGCATATCAAGGGGTAAATATTTGAAAATTTCGCCAAAAAAAATTCAGTGAAAATTAAGAAATATTGTGACACATCCCAATCCCAAGTAGCAAAATCAGACCGAAATGTTGGAATATAATATAAATTTGTGATTTGTACTTTATTTTTCTTTACAAAAACAATTTATTTTTTCTTGTGAGAAAATTGTAACGGAAGCGTCAGAATTACCTACACCTATTACCTTCAATTTCCTTATACAACAAAAATATCGTAAATTTTGATTCACTTTATAAAACTTCGAAGAACTTGTAACAGTTCTAGGATACCATATTGTAAACTACCAGTCGAGATTTCTTAGGTTGGAAGGACTGGGAGGGAATAGGCCTAGGATGATTAACTAACGGATGGAGCATTTTAATTCAGAAATGGTATATTTTTCTTAAATTCTTTATAATTTTTAAGTCTTAGATCCCACAAAAATAAATATGACACGAAATGGTAGGTACATGTACAGTGAATATATTTTTATTGAATTTAAAATGTTACTGGTGTTACAAATAGAAAATTTGTCAGAAAAATTCAAACAATTGCGAATTTTAAGTATTTTTTCATATAGGTTTTAGGAAGTGTTATCCTCGTGCAATCATAATAAATAAAGAGCCAATAATATAACATTAAATACTCTTTCATTTGGTAAAAGTTTTAAAATGATTGCATTTGGTTTTACACTAAAACTAAAAAATCACTTAAGAAAAAATATACATACTTTTGTACGGAAAATATATGAAAATGCTCCGCCCTGGCTCTCTTGTCGCCATACCTTCTAGTACCCAGTCAGATTCTTCCGAGAGATCCAAGTCTATATGTCCCGTTTTGACACTCTAGACCTACCTGGTTCTCTCGATACTGCAAATTTAAGATACAATGACAAAGATCCAGAAAGCAATGATCCCGCATCGGATTAGAAACGGTCTAAAAAGGGGTTTACAATATGTCAAATTTCCATAAGGCCGAGTGCAGAACAGGACTGAATCATTGAATCACATTCTCGAATAGTTTACTCAAATATTCTACAATAAAATTGTCATATAAGGTAAAGTGTCCTCCAAGTTGGCCGGTGCCTCAACTCGGTCTGTTGAATTATTTAATCAATTTTTTCAACGTTTTTAGTCAATTTCTTTGAAATTTTCACTGATTTACGTTATGTATAATATAATAAGCATGTTAGACCGGTTAGACCATGTTATAGCAAGCGTAATTAAATTGAATAAATAACTCCATTGGCCGAGTCGAAGAAGCGGCCGACTACAAGGCACTTTACCTTAACATGCCCTTAACCCTTTAAGGACGATTGGAACACCGGTGTCCCATAAAGAAAATAATTTTTCCTGACTACCTAAAGTTATTTTTTTCTTATATCTGTACATAATTGTAAAGTAGAAGGTTGAAGGAATCTAGAATATTTTTTTGCAAGTCTCTAGTTATTTGCTATGTAGTAAATATTTAAGCTCAAAAATGGTGAATTTTTAAATTCTCAAATTCATAATTGATTTTATTTATTTTTTATACTTCTAATATTTTTTAAGCAAAACCCTTTTGGCAATAAAACCTACAATACTCATACGTAATATTTTTCTTTAAAGCGAAAAATAATATTCATTGGTACTGTTAGAAAAATTATTTAAATTTTTGGGCTATTTTTGTCCTTATCGTTCATAGAAGCACAAAATACACGGAATCAGACTCTGTTGGACATTCCAAAATTAAATGTAAAACTTATCATTGATTATGTTTCCCAGTTTAATTTTTATTGTTGATTTTCAGTTCGTAAAAAGTGTCTCGTCGTTAAAGGGTTAAACCAATAGAAATGAAGCCCCTAGAGTTCTCTTTTATTTCAAATATCTTTAAAAAATAAATAAAATGATATTGAAAAACGAGATCTTTGTTTTTTACCAAAAAGATTACCGGGTTTTTCAAAGTTGATGTCTTTCGATTTATGATCACCGGATTACCGTTTTTCGAATATTCCCATTTCTCTTACCGACTTTACTTTTCACCTTCTACAATTTATTTTTTTATTTATTTATTTCATTTGTGAAAATAAGTTAAAATTGGTAGATAGGATAAGTGTGCCAAATTCCGGCCACCTTTTTTGTTTCCCGAATTTCCGTGAATTTTTATTTTTTGCATACTTTAGATATTACAAGCCATACTCTTGGTATTCTTTACAAGATTTTTTACTAAATTTTGCAAAAAATAAGATACCGATATTACGAACAATTTAATTCACACAGGGTGTATTCAAAGAAAATTATGAACAGCCAGAATGCAATTTGATAACTATAAAATTTTCTCCAAATCGTCTTATCCAATCTTTAAACATATTTACATGATTGAAAAGAAGCACTGGCATTAATTTTCTAGAAATACTTCCCCCTTGGCTATTTGTTACCTGTACAAGATACACTTCAACTGTCTCTCCATTCTAGCGTATTCGCACAAAGAGTGTTGTGATGATTGAAGATGATTGAAAAAGTGCAGTCAGTGTGAAATATTTGTGTGATTAAATATAATTGCAAGTCACAGGGATTGTGTATGAATGTTGCAGAAAGATGCAAAATGTATTACAGTGAAATGTTTGCAGTTTGCACAGCAGTCAAAGAAGTGATTTGCTCTCCTGAACTATTTGGAATTCCATCCATTAGTCATCTCAATTCATGAGGAAATTCAATTGGAATTCAAATAACAAACCCATTTTGGAAATGTCTCACTAACAGTAGAATTTAATAATTCAATGTTTAGCCAAAATGAAAATAGAAACATCAACGTGAAAATTCCACAAAGTGCATGGAGAGGAATTTTTTTCGGTAGGTTCTATAGAAAGTAGGAGGGACGAAAGGGTTGGAAAATTTGTGGAATTTCGACTGTCGCCTCTATGACACAATTATTGCCTTGGCTGCAAGTGTAGACATTTTCACTTCCTCCCACGGAGCTTCCACATGAAAAAGTACTTCCAAAGTATAGAGAAAAATATCACAATGTGCGAATAAAAGCACCTATTACACAATACGTGAAAGCAATAAACAACAAAGTTTCCTCGAGAGAGAATTTAAGTTTTTCCCAAACCCCCATTTTCGCCATTTTTCCACCACTTGTGTTTACCCATGTTCCTTGGGAAGACCCCTCCTTGGAGGATGTTGGAGGCAAAAAGAAATTCCATGTGCAACCGTGAATAGTTTGCATGTGAGTTCAACCAAGAGTCGGGAAGTTGCCCATGAGAAGTGCTGGTACTTTCCTAGAAGAGTTGATAACACTGCATCCCAGGGGAGCATAGATAAAAGATTAAATAAATCGAAATTTTGTGATCAAGACCAAGATCAGTCCAGTTGCAAATATACCCGTCTGTACGTGATTTTTTTCCAAATTCGAAGTAAGAGTTGTAGAAGATTTTTCCGAGAATTTTTCTTGATATTTTTTCAGAAAAAAAGATCAAGCAAAGGTGCTTTTCCACATACACCAACTGCTAATTCAAAATTTAAGAAATTCAAAAAAAAATCTAATTTTAAATGACTATCCAAGAAGCACTACGACAATCGACCTATAAAAAAGCCTGTAACAAAAATTCTGAAAACTCAACAGTAAAATTATTTTTTTGTAGACTTAAAAAAATTTTGGCTACTGTATTTAGGGTAAGTGTGCCAAATTCCGGCCAGCTTGCAATTTCGGCCAGCTTTTTTATTCCTCGAATTTCCGTGAACTTTTAGATTATACGTACACTAGAGATTATACAATGCAAAAGAATAACAAAAAATGTAGCTTCGACAAACGAGATGACGTGAAAAAGATATTGGAAGAATTCCCGAAAAGCAAGGAACTATGAGAATGAAGGTGGCCGAAATAGGGCACCAAAGCTATGTCTATATTTTTATTCATTTTAGAACGTATTAAAAATGATTTTAGAGTAAATAAAGACGGTAAACTCTTTACAAAGTTTCAAGCAACACTCTTACAAAAAAAAAGTATAAAAAAATCAATTTGTATTTAAAATATTACATTTCAAACTTGAGACTTTGACGCTTGCATGCAACTATGCCGAAATTTGGCACACTTACCCTATCAAGGGAGTAGATCTAAATCAGTACGAGACGAGTTGAAAACTTCAAAATTCAATATCATCGATAGACTAAAGATTGGAGAGGAATATCTCCGGTGATTGCCAGTGAAAAGATGGTCACATTAAGAAGAAAGCATTTTTTGGTTTTGCCCAGAGCTCTCACTGGTGATCTTCTTCTGTGGTCAACTGAATTGAGTTTCTAAAGTCTTTCTTTGGGATGTAGTTCATGGGATTCCGGATCATCACCAGCAGTATGTCAACAAGGAGCAGTTTTTTTTTCTTTTTGGAAAAAATATTCTCCTGCTTTTGTACGTCTTAAAGAATTTTTTGTGAAAGGCCAACTATTTTAGTGGCGGTTTTCTTCTTGGTCGAAAGCTCTGGGCAAAACCAAAAAAGTGAATTTTAGGGGTCTTAGGGTCACTACCTTTTCACTGCAATTATAGGAGATATTCCTCTGAATTCAATTGCGTCAGTCAGTATTTGAGAGGACTAAAGGATTAAATTTTTACCATAGATAGCCTCCATTAAGCTTCCTAAACCTTCAACATTTTAAGAAATTCAAGCAAGAAATAGATAAAATAAAAAAAAATGAAGTTCATAGCCCTGACTGCTTTAAAATATCTTTATTTCAAAACAAACCATTTTTGTCCAATTATTTTCCAGTCTTTTTCGGTCTGTACGAATCCGTTTTCCATTTTAAGATTCTCTGAAATTTCCTTCCTTGAATTCTTTTATGAAAAATATCATTTGGAGTGAAATTACTTCACTAAGGAATTTGAACTTATCTTTTTAGAAATATGTGACCTAAAACAAACCGTTAAAATATATTAACTTAATTTGACATTATTTAATCTTGGCTTCTAGGACTTGGCATAGTTCCCAGTTACTGTGCCATTAAGCTGCAATGGTTCAACAAATAATGGACTGACTATATTCTTGAATGAACCAGAAGTATTTCGGGCCTTCTGAATCCCGTTTCAACGCTAAAGGATCAGACCACCCATATTACCGTAGATAAGACAAATTCATTAAAAGTATATGGAAAAATATGAAGTGTTCGAAGCTAGAGTGTGTGTGCAAAGCCTGAAAGCCTTCCCCTTTTTCTTTTACTCCGGAGACTTTTTTTATAAATTAAATCAAAATGTCAGATATTAATTTATTAGTAATGCGCTATAATCGTTTTTTGGGGAAGTTTATCAGCTTAAGGCGTCCGAAGGTAGCCCTTATTGATTGAACAATAAGACAGCAATGGGGAAGAGTGATACTTTTAAATTGGGGCACCTTTGAAATTGGGCTTTCTTCTCCTATTTTTAAGCGCATCTGAGCCTTATTATGATGTAATTTAACCTAGCACTTGGTTTGTGACCGATGCAACCGGGTTGGAAATGTATTAAAACCTTTCCAACAATCCAAATTTAACTAAATCGGTTGAAAAATAGGCCCTCCAATGTAGGGTCGAAGGATCACCTCTTCAACTTGGAACCCCTATTGACACTTGTCAAAAAGTGTCAATTTAATGCATCCAATAAAATCTAAGTAATAAACGTTATTTTATTAATCTGAGATTTTCGATAAGGATAAGTTTTCGAATTTCGTATTCCAAATGATACACAATAGAGTATCAATAAGTCCTGACACAAGTTCTGAAAGTGTCAATAGGTGTTCCTTTCACGCTAGTAAAAACTTTATCCTTAAAGAAATTCAAAATGGCGATTTTTTAGGTCATAGGTATGCTAGGACGAAATGTTCACCTGAACTTTAATCTGAAATTTTTAATAATTCTGCCCGAAAATCTTCGAAATCCTTCATATTCAAAGAAACTTAAAAAAAAAATGTTAATCTAGATTAATTTCAACTCATGCAGTGTTCTTTTTTCCTTTATGCACTTCTCATGCCAACTATGCATACAGTTGAATGCAACATTCTGTCTATTCATACCATATACCAAATTCAGTAGAGCCTAAGAATCTTGTAAAATTTGCCAAGTACTTCCACTGAAAAACTTCTCAGAATTCCTCTCAGTATCCAGTGTTTCTATCATTGAGTGAAAATTAGGTCGTAGTCTGAATTAAACTCGACTAGACTTAATGAATTTTTTTTCTTCATACTGCAGAAAGATAAATTTGTTCTCAACGAAGGTATTAAATGAATGTTTTAGGTGTACTTTCCACTTGCCCATTGATGAATAGCCAGAGGGAATTCTCTGGGAAAGCCACATTTAAATCTTTCAGCTAGCTAAAGCTTCATTGGTATTGCATGCAGAGATACTATGCAGCATTCCTAGAGTTTGTTATAAAGTTTAGTTAGAATGTTACAATTGCAAATGTAGTGATGAATTTACACATTTCTTCCGGGTATTAATCAAATTAGTTTTCTGTCCATAGACTCTAATCCTAAGGTGATTAAAATAAAAGGCACTTTAGAGCTTTACATGGTACTTCTTAGCATCGTATTCTTATCTTAAGAAGTGTGCTACGAACGTCAACCACGTGGTCACATTCTGAGATGTTGCCATAACAATCCTTAAATGCGTCAAGTGTGCTTATAAATGAAATTTAAGGATATTCATGGGTGATTTTTCAGGCAAATGGCCAAGAAAGTGAAATTTAGCAGTAGAGTTCATTTTGGAATGTCCGGAAGGATATAATATTAGACTATCTACTCATTAATTAGCTGGAAATGTAAATTATTCATAAATATGTGAATTACAGCATAAAGACTGATTATTTGCATATCATGAATATTTAAGTTTTAATGGTAATGAAAACTAAAATTTTCACTTGTCCCAAATGAATTTCCCTACAATATTATAACCATCCCCGTGGAGTATTACAATACATTTATCTTGTCACGCTATACTCATTTTATCTCCTGTGATTTTCAACCCAAATTCAATTTCATTAAGTTCTTTCATGCAGTCGTGCAAACACTAAAATCTCTCACACTTTTTCACGCTAGATTAATTTATAATATCCATAGAAAATTTCAACTGAATTCTATATCATTTCGTGCACTTCATCTTCTCCAACTCGCTTATGATTGAAAATTATATGGATTGCAATAATAGCAAAAGCTGAATTCTTTCAAGCATAATACTCTTGATTATACCCCGAAGGAAAATTCATTATGAGCTTTTCGCGGAATGAGTCGGATACACTCAGACAAAATTACAAAAAGAAAAAAAAATTAAAAGTGTATAAAAGTGAGCTTGAAGGGTATTGAATATAATTTCTACAGCTCCATTTAATCTCCTAAATTACTTTTCATTCCATATATAAACCTATAATGGCCTGGTAACTTGACAATTCTTCTACGGACTTCTAGTTCAATGCCAAACTATTCTACATCCATCTTTCGTTGTTAAAATTCAAATTTGTCAACTTTGACATTCTGTTAAATCTATCAAAACTGTTTTTGACAGATCATTCCAAATACGCAATACAATTTGAAAAACTTTTATTAAATCCAAATTATTTTATTTTTTCTGTAATCCTTAAAAAAAGTAAAAGTATAGCACATTTATTATTTATAAAATTATTTATTCATCCAAGATTCTTGATCTTGCAGTGACTTCTTGATTTGGTTGTTGGTTAATCAATGTTAAACACCCAAGGAGCATTTATCGCTATAAATGAGTAAAAATGTCTGACATCTATACGAAAACGATGGCGAAAACTTTACAAATTTCTTCTATATAACCGCATAAAAGGGGTCCATATTTGAGTGAATGGGGAATTTTAACATCCGAAATATAACAAATATTTATTTTAATATATAATCACGGCATTATGTTCGGTAAAATGTATCGATTATGACTGAATAAAATATAATCACTCTGTAATACCAATATTATAACTATCAAATGAAGAACTGTCATTTCTTTTCCATTTTTCTTTAAGATTTTCTCAAATATTTTTCTCGAATGAATAATTATTATTTATCTTCACCAATTCAGTCAGATTTAAAGAGCCTCGTGCACTTTTATCGTGTATGAAAGTTTAATGCAACGACCGTTTTCCGTGAGAGGACACAAATTTAGTGAATAAAATTGCATTCCCGACTTAAAATTCCCAGGGGAAGGTTGTAAAATTAAAGAAAGTAGAATTGAATGAATTTTTCACCCTTTTCATCATATTATTTAAAAAGTTTATAAATTTTAGATTTTAACTGTGCTAATTAACAGAATATATCGCTTTAAACACAAATCTAGACAGTTATTGGCACATATCAATGTTTTTTGTATTATTTTTTTTAAATAAACCTTTTTTATTCTAATAAAATAAAATAAAGATATTATAACCCGAATAAGTACGAAATATAGAAGAAAACACGTCTTTACATATTTTTGTTATTATATTCATATTATATTCTACATTGTATACAAAATATGTTTTTTTTATAACAATTATATCACTACACAATAGAAAATATCAAAACACTGTAAATTATGCTTTTCATGAATTTTTCTGCATTCTGGGTACTCTTTCTGCAATTTCGTTTCACGTAAAATGATCAGGAAGCAGTCCTAATGCTTGTACTTTCGATATACTGCAATTAAAGAAAGAAAATGTCAGCTTTCACAAACAAAGTATTAACTCACTATTTTTCCATAAATTACACTTACTTTGTCGAATTTAAAGCCTTCTATCTACGTACTCAACTATACTGGACACGCTGGCACACTTTAAGGTTTTAATTTATGTTAAATTATTACTTTTTTCACAATTTTTCCCTCGAAGATGAACCTCTGCTAAGTAAACATAGCAAAATTTGACAATTTCGCAACTTTATACGAAAAGAACACAAGTCGTATACAAGTTGTCTCCTTTACTGAACAAATATAACTAAAAAATATCAAAACATGATGTTCATACAATTTCACGACATTATGTCAACATAACAGCGAAAATATGTAAGATAAATACACTTTCGATATTTCCGACATTGATTTATACATTTTAACTCAAAAATGGATTATATTATGACCTTTTTATGGATCTAAAAACATTTAGTCGTAATTTTAAGGGGAAATTTCAATATATTAACTGGAATTAAACAAATAAAATGTATTATTCTTATTAATAGAAAATAACTGATATTTTCAATACATTTTTTAGTTAAGTTGTTTTTTAGAAATAGATTGGTTACGTTGAAAATATGTTGGTTACATTTGAGACAAACATTATTTTAGATATCAAATGCCGCTTGAAGCATGTAAGATCATTGGTGTTGTCGTTGCGGACATCACAACGGATTTTCTCTTACCTTCATTTATCAGTTGGTCTAGGTTTCACTTCTGTTACTGAACTTGGTTTTTGGTTGACCTAAGTTTTAGCTAGATACTTTAGTTTAAATCTTCGCTTTATGATTTATCACGTTTGACTGTCGATTTTTCCCAATGTACTGATCATTTTCTCACAAGTCATTCCAATTGACTAACCCCTCGTTCGAAGTGCAAAACCAATTCAGTTTTTCCAAAGGTTTATCTAAAATAAACTTTCTGGGAGTGTCTGAATTTTAATAACACTCCAAGAGCTAACAATTGATGGCTTTTGTCTCTAAATCGAATTTTCGTCAATGCCTGGAAAAAAGTATGTGGTCAGACTGCAAATGTGAAGATTTAGCAACAGGAGGCAAAAAACTCTCCCTCAAATGTCTCATTTTTCTCCATCTGCAGACTGTTGGGTTCTTTTTTCACTCCCTTTTATCACTTTGAGGTGAGTGTGTGTACAAGTGGGTGATATTTACTAAGGGGCGTCCGAGACGAGGTGCGGCAAACAATGCCCTCATTCCATCATCCCTCAACCGACCCTCCCAGGTAATTGAATTGAATTTTCCAGTTTGCCATTTTCCAGAGCGCGCTCACGAACTCAACTCGGTATAATGTGGTTTAAATGGCAATTTCAATTGTTCGAGCCAGTGAATGGGGGATAGTGGCAGATGGATGATGGTCCTCCCCACTGACGATGCCATGAGGGTTGGAAAAAACACAGGAGAGGAGAACTCTGAGGGCAATTTTGAAGAATTCCAGACACAGAGAGCACATTAATCTGCTTTTCTTTCGTCATGCTCCATCCGAGAATCTCATCCCCATGTTCCAAGAAAATCAATTGTGTTTGTATTATTTCATGATGTTTTACATGGAAATTACACCAAATTCATGCTCAACCTCCCACCCTATCGTCCGGTTCTGCAACAGCTATTAAGGAACTCTCCGCAGTTTACTTCTGGACTGAAGTACTAGACCATGTATCGAATGAGGTTCCTAATGTGACGCATACAAATTGAGAGCCTCTCTGTTTTGTTGATTTCTCTATTGATAATCCTTGCATATAGAATATAATGCCCAATTTGTGAATTAAAAAAATTGTCGAGATATCCCTGACCAATACTGAGTTATCAATTACTATATTAACTTTACTGGTGTTTGAACAGTGAGAGAAATCCGAAAAAGTTAAAATATCATTCCGGAAATGTTAATTTTACCCTGCATTATTGATCCAAAATCGGTGTAAATATTACCCTTTTTAGGTGTATTGGGAGTTAAAGTTACCCTTTTTCATGTTAATTTTACCCTTAAAAAGGTGTAAAATTAACATTAAAAAATGTTGATATATTTTTGCACTTAAAAAGTATTAAAGTTATGAGGAAAAAAAGTTAATCGCACCCTCTTTTTTTTTCTCAGTGAAGAAAAATCTTTGTCAATTTATATTTTGAAGATGGATTGCGAAGATGTATTTAACAAAAGAAAACGGTGTAGTTGATTTACCAAAAACAAGAATAAATATCCTTTCAATAAACTTATCTTCTTTATTTGACAACAAATTTTTTTCAGGATCTGTCAATTTAATCAATAAAGAATCGATGTATTTTGACTCTGTAATTAGGGGAATCCCCTTAAAAGGAATAAAGAAACCTTTCAAAAATGTAAAATCACATCAAAGCTAAGACAAATCATGACAAATTTGACCATATTTGCTTCTTTTGATAATCATAATCGAACTTGAAAAATGCCAAACAAACTTTTTTCGAATTTAACTGCCGTCCGAATTATAAAGTAGCCCGATCTTAAAACAGCCGAATTAGCGAGAGCCTACTGTAAACAGATTTCGTAAAATCAAAACAATTGTTATTTAAATTATAAACTTATAATTTTATAACTTTTCGAACACTTTTTTGCACGCTCCATAAGTGTAGACTTCATCCGACAAAGTCACCCTCGAAGTGCGAAATCACCCGCATCTACGGTGCGTAATGCCCTATACAGACTTACTGTTGGGTTCGTCGTCAAATCGAGTGGACTGTATTTTTTTTGTAAATGCTTTTATTTTGTCGTCGTATTACAGCCGGCGAGACACGGTCAATTCTCGAGGAGATCTATAGTAGAGCTAATAAATAAATTGATTAAAAGTCGTCCTAATTGCTAAATATATTGTCTTTGTTTTTACCTGATAAGACTTCAATTTTGTTCTGGATATCACCTAATATCTATTGAATCCGTCTGTCTCTATTTAGTAAACCTATCGCAAAGAAAAGTAATACCCTCTTAGATTCAATAGATAACATAATTTTACACCATTTTCACAACTTACTCGAGAAATAACCAAAATTCTATAGTCGTCGTCGTCACGCGTGTTAATGCCGGAAGGGCCTAAATTACAATGCCAAAAAATATCAATTTATAAAATTTCCGTCAGATGGCGTTCTGTCCACAACACTTACGGTTTAAGCCGAGAAGCGACTTAACGGGAGACTAATGGATATATAGTCAAATCATTATTTTGATTACAAGTACATAAAGCCGTCTCTCGGTTTAAGCCGTAGATCTATCTGGAACATATGATTTCAATAGACGATTTCCGAAAATTTACCTTAATTGTAGACTTCTAGAGCGACACCTAGAAATGAACCTATGATCTAAAATTGACTGCTGTCTCTAGTCTCACTAAGCCTTACTGAACATGTTTTTCTCTCCCTTGATAGTGCCACCTATCTAATCATTGTATTAGATTTAAAGCAACGGCCATTTCGAACAACTTTTACGTAACGACGCGTCGCCGTCGGTCGGCTGTATCGACTCGACTGTTGTCGTATTTGCATTCGTTTTGAAACTACATTTGCCGCCACAAAAGAAATCGTCGGTTGCGTCTACCTCTGTCGTATCTGCATTTCTTTTGTGTCAGCATTTCACGCAAGAGGGGACGTCTGTATTGTAGCTTTCACCAAATGCAGATACAAAACAAATGCAGATACGACAGAGGTAGACGCAACCGACGAAATGTAGATACGATTGCGGTCGATGTAACTGACGACAATTAAGTCATCCTGACATAAATGGTGATCTAACACTACCAGAAAAACAACGATTATCCTTGTATTTTTTTATTGAGTACGTTATTTTTTAATTAAACGTTTGAAGTACCAAGGCTACACACGGGACCCGTCAAATCATTGCTCTACTTGTCGATTTTACTCGGAGGTTTTTTGAATTGTAACGGTATATTCTAATACATTCAGAGAAATTCTGTAGATTTTCGGCAGAATTTCTGCCTGAAAATCTGTAGATTTTCGGCAGAAATTCTTCCGAAAATCTGCGGCTTCTCGGCAGAATTTCTGCATAAAAAATCTGCATAGTCTCCATTGTCTCAACAAAATTATTGTTGATTTATCAAGAAACTGTAGAAGTTACAAAGAAAATGGTATGGTCTGCTTAATAAGCATTATCGATTAAACATTTTAGATAACTAAAAAGTTGCGAGCAAAAATATTAATTTCTTAAAAATTGCCAATCGAATGATACAAAAAACACGAAATTTAGGTCGACACTGTGTTTAAAGTTATCACTTCACTATTCTCTACTTATAACACGGCGTCGCAGAATTCTTTATTTTATATAAACACTGTGATATCACCAAGAATAACTGTATTGAATTGTGCAAACTTCAGTGAAAAATATTCCATCTTTTCAGACACAGCTGTCTGGAAAGTCTGGAATGTAGAAAAATCTATAGAAAATCGGAAAAATATCTACAGAAATTCGTCAGAGTGTGCACTAGGATTCGTCAGAAAATCTGCAAAAATTTCTGATGAATTTTGTCCCAAGCCCAAATAAAATTCGTAGGAATATCTACAGATTTCTCGGCAGATTTTCGGCAGAGGTGTAGATATTTTCTGCAGAAAACTTAAAGATATCTGACGAAATTATTTGACGGGGAATGTTTGGTACCCTTGAAACCTGATGAGTGTGATGTAGAATTTCAATGAAATCGCAGAAGGCGCACGTATCGTTTTACTGTCAAAATAAGAGCATCAAAGGCGTTTTTAAGCAAAATGAGTAATTTAAAGCGGTTTTCTGGTGTACCAACACGCGAAAAATGTGAAGAAAATATTTTACCAGAGACGGTTGTAAAACCAGTTTTGTAAAAAGGTATTGAGAGTTATTTTTATCAGAAGATTATAGTGATTGTTTGGTCAGCAACATGTTTTAAATACTATAAAGAAATATATTTTAAAAATAACATAAGAATTAAATAAAAAATAAAAAAAAATATAATTTTGAAAAGATTGCTGACTGATTATAAGCATAGGGAAGACCGGGGCAGTATTAGCCAGTAAATGAAATATTTCATTGCATATAATCTGTAATAAAATGTTTGCATCAGGCTGATTATAAAATTTGATTATAAAAAACTTCAATGAATAGGAAGAGGGGTGTTTTTTTTGGAATAAATAGTGGTTTCTTTAATATGCCTTCTAAGGCAAACTATAAGATCCCACTGTCTAATAGTATGCGTGATTAATGCGTGAGTAATGCGTAATTGTATACGTCTAGCATTTGAATAATGTATCCACTGTCCACTTCTTTCTTCTTGTGCTTCGACACCTCCACAATCTATATCAAACATCTTCAATATCTGTACACTGGTTCTCAGTTTTGTAACAAATTGTGATTTTTCACATTTTCTGTCATAACCTGTCAAGTTTTTCTTAAACATTGCCAGAGAGCATTATTGATGTTGCAACTTGTTGATTGTTGTTAAGTGTTTTAAAAATTTCTCATAATCTAAAGTTTTCAGGATCTAAACAGGAAACGCAGAAATCCGGAGAAAACAATTTAGTGTTCGGCAAATATTCTTAAGACCAATTTATATAATGTTTTCAAAACACGCTATCCCTTAATTAAAAAATTATATTATTAGCAAGGTCCGAATATTTAAATAGATTTCTTCAGAATTCTAAATTTTGCCTTACACAGAAAAAAATTTTTATAAAATTGTTCGTAAATATTTGTGAGTTCCTACTAAAAAGAATAAATATTTTTACGTAAACATGCTTACAAAATAGTACCACTTAAATTTGAATTTAAAATCGAGAAAACAACAAATTGAAAACTGTAAAACTCTTTTGCATTCGAATTAGCAAATGGAATGAAATGAAAAAGACTTCTTACGTAGAGAAAATACCTCAATGTATTGAAATGTAAATTTGTTTTTGCATTTTCACAAATATTGTTCCAAGAAAAAAAAGGCTATGAACAAAATCCCATTGAAAGTATTGGAAAAGAAATGATGAAGGAAATGCTCTCTAAAAGTGAAAATTCTTGTGACATCACATAAAAGTCAATTGAAATGGTGCTTCTAAATTCGGAAAATAACGTACTGATGTTCGCAGACTTTTATTGCATTTGAAAAATCATTAGATGACAATTTAGGGGTTGGAGTAATTGATGATGGGAATGGGGGATTTAATAGAAAATCACCACCCAGCACTTTTTTTCAATTGTGGCTGCGAAGTGTGAGAAAAGAGTGCTTTCTGATAAAATAGGGAAATGGACTGGAATTAATATCTATTTAAGATTCCTGTGGCAATAATTGTGGAGTTCCACAAATGCTTCTGATGCCTTTTTCTCTCCTCTCTCATCCTTCAATTTCCTTCCGAAAAATTCCTTGTTCAAGGTTTTTATTTTAATTTTTTTTCCTATTTGCCCCTTTTTGTGTGGGCTGAGGTTTTGTGGTGAAGCAACTTGTGCAGTTGTTGGAAGCTCAAAGTGCAAATCAATTGGCATGAAAATTGGCAATTTGTAGAAAATTCCACAGTTTCATGTAATTAAAATTGCACAGAGAAATCTTCTGAACGGAATGGTGGACTTTTTTCCATGGAGCAAATTATTTCAGGGTTAAATACTTCAAATAGAATAAGTATTGAGTTGCAAAGTTCGTTCCTTTCTGGGGAAAATTGCTGGAGATTTTTGCACTCCTTCTCACAGATTCACAGCTACTGTAATGCTGCACTTCAGGCAATCATCTTGGATTTCAAGATTCCAAGACAATTGACAGATTTGACATCTTGATCTTGATTTTTTGATTTCAGAATACCAAAATCTTGAAATTTTTTTGATCTTGATCTTGATCTTGGTCTCAGAATTGAGGCCAATGTGTGGAACTATGGAACTATGGAACCATGAGATTGAAGGTGGCCGAAATAGGCAACCAAAGCTATGTCTACATTTTTATCCATTTTAAAATGTATTAAGAATGACCTTAGAGAAAAGAAAAGATAAACTGTCCACAAGGTTCCAAGCAACACTCCCTAAAACAAGTCACAAAAAATTTAATTTTTATTAAAAATATTACATTTCAAACTTGAGACTTTGGTGCTTGCATGCAACTATGCCGAAATTTGGTACACTTATTCTATTGAAAAATTTAGAAAAATATAGACATTGCTTTGGGTAGTATTCCGGCCACTTTGAGTGAAATTCCGGCCACCTTATTTGTGACCACCTTTTGTGAAGCAACGGATAGATAATTTCAAAACGCCATACGGAACGAGTTATTTGTCCTGAAGATCTGAAGAGTTTATCTTGGCAACCCAAATTTACGCGCAGATTCCCGTAGCAGTTTGCCTTTCCTGAACTCTTCCAAGGCCTATTCCACATCATCTTTTTCATAGAGGTTATGCTTTTTTTCTACGGGCATTGTACAACTCAATGGGTCAAGTGGTAGGGCACTCGCTCTATAATGCAAATGTCCCGGGTTCGAATCCCCTTTAGGTCACCAGGACTCATGGGAAAGACTAGGACTCAAAGGAATTTTAACCGAAGGAATAACTCCTACTTACTTACTGCAGTCCTGGCAACTTTCCGCCAGCTCGCTGCAAAAACGTAGCATAAGTCGCTGTCGTAAAGTCCGTTCTTTCGGAGGCTCTGGGCAAATTTTTGATTTCGTATTGCTTTTATAATTTACGAATGATTTTAATTTAAAGTTAAAAATTGCGAAAGAATAATTCACATAGTGGTCTTTCTTGTAAGTTCGAGCATACCGCAAATTGTTTTTCTGTGTTTTATTTCAAAAAATTGACCATAAAATTTATGCGCTAACTGATAAAAATGATCCCTGATAGCTCTGGTAAGCACTGTTAATATTGACCGGTATGTTTCTTATGTCCTCCGCCCGGGAGCAGAACTATCGCTGAGAGGATCTGTAGAGGAATTCTATACAGTATGACATTGTCATATGACAAATTTACGTTGTTGAATTCGATATTGATGATTTTTTCCGCAAAAATCACAAATCCCATGAAGTAAAACAAGTTTATTGTAGGTTTTTTTTGTGGAAGATATTTCAATGGAAAATTCCTCAGCACTTTTCTCTTCAATTAAGAAGTACTCTTTGAAACATGTAACAACTTCATATTTTTCCCCTACTTGGCAAATTTTCTCTTAATGATTGTATCAATCTTGTTTTTGGACATTGATTGAGGCATGGAAGTCGAATAAGAACAGACAAAGATAACATACTTTTCTTGAATCAGCAAAAATTTACCCTTCCCATGGATTGCAAAAAAAATATGACGATTCTTCCTCTCACAGCAAAAAGAAAAAAAGAAAAAAGGGAACTACCCGATTTCCCAAAAATTTAAACATATAACATTTCTGTCGCTATGCATAATTGATTGACATGTTCGAGCTGCTAGAATTGCTGAGGGAATTGTTAAAAAGTTTTCTGTTTCTTCTATACCAAAAGCTTCATCTCGGGGATGGTCAAATGGGGGAAACTTTTTCTTGAATTCTTTTTTTTTTAACTCAAGCCACGAAGAAATGAGTTTGTCTACTTATATTTTTATGACAAACAGCTCGAAACTTTTGAAATTTCTCGATTATTTTGTATGTTTTTGGCTTAGGAAAGCTCCATGGGGACTTACCAACTGTGGACATTTTTGCCACTTAACTTTTTTTCGGTCGGTGCTTATTTCATTAAGCAGAGTCGTACCATAGCTTCTCAAATTTTACTGCAGACACACTAAATACACCATCAGACTTTAGGGAAAGACATTTTTATCCCAAATGCCCCAAATGGATTCAGAATCTTGTTGAACAAAGAGTCCCTATCATCCTTTTGTTGTCTCCCTTGAGGACAAAACATGTGCTGAAATTTTCAAGAGAAGACCAGTGATGATTTCAAATAGGATGGAATAGGATTCTGTAATTTTCATGGCATTATCACGCGTGAGTTCGAAACCTGAAAATGCCATTCGAAGTTTTTTCCTCATATCATATGAGTTCGAAAATACAATTTATTGAATTTTTAATGAAATCCCTTTACTTGATGATTTTATGAAAATATAGTACGTCTTGGTTGATTTGTTTAACAAATTCACTGTCATTTGAATTGCCAGAAATCTCAAATATGTGACTTCTGGCAATGCCACGTGAGCTGAAATGGCAATGTCACGGTTACAGAATCGCATTTTCGAAAAAGCTCTCCTAAGATTCGAACTCAATTTGTTATATGGCATTGCCAGAGCGTTACAGAATTCCCCTCATGGATAATGATTGAAGTTGTCAAGTCAGTCGATGGTGCCAAGCCAATGTATGTAGATTTGTAGATGTATTGCCGAAGTGAATAAATGATTTAGTAAAAACTAAAGATAGTTTAGAAATTATAAGAAATTTTAAGAATTTATTTATGGTAAATCCTTACTGTATGTTTTTTTTTAACTTGATCTAAAGTGAAGGGAAGCACTTCGAAAGAATGACGTTCATGTGATCACATAATTACTTATAGTTACGATACTTTATTTTGCTACTTGGGTATTCATACAGTCCCGAATGGGAGAGATATGCCTTACTATGGTAAAGAACAGTGCAGTAGCATTTTTCTTTTTAAATGAACTATTAGTTCAATAATCCACCTTCAATGTACTAGAAATACTGGGGATAGAGTGTTCATATTACTTTATTTAGTTTCTTACAGATTAATGGATGATTTATTTTAAAAAAAATATCTAATAAGGGATCTTAGAGAGCCGCTATCAAAAACATTTTTTAACGGTTACTGAATTTAACTTTTTTGCATTAATTCATTACACAATCCATTGATTTAGATAGAGTAACTACCCAAGAAAACAAATTGGCAACAAGAATTAAAATCAGAACAGCAGATTGAGAAAAATATTATCAAAAACGACGCTATGTCAAACTTTCCGTGCGTCACTTCGAGAACAAAACTTTTCATGATTCCGCGAAGCGAGAAAAGAACAACAAAATGTATTTCTATCTGTGTCGAGATATTTTTCCCATGTCAATGAACAACTAAAGTAACTAAAAAAAATCCATTCCCGGCATCAATTTGGAGATCTATTGCGTAGAAATAAATTATTCAAAATAAATCAATTTACATTATCATATGTAATCCTATAGTAAGGAATAGGTCAATATTCCTACTAAAAATTTACTTGCTATGAGCGCTAAAACTAAAGTAAATGCAGCTTCACTTTTCGAAATGAACATTTCGGAAAGGGAAGAGTTTCTAAACAAAGCTCTATGTTTACACTGTTGCGTTGGAGTAATACTAGTTTTAAAATTTTCATAATTTTCTAGAAATTTACCTCTATCACCCCTTCACCAACTAAATTTAATTCTATGACAAACATCCTAATCGGGTGTAAAATAAATGTGAAACCCAAAGCTATATCCCTTCTTTGCCATTTTAACTCAAAGGACGAATGAAACTGTGGGAAAAACCTTTTTGACTCTCCAACCAAATGATAATCGTCCAAAATGAATATCAAAAGCTTTTCACAATATGTGCTTTGAGAGTTTGGGTGCAAAAAAGGGTTCAGTTTGGGGTGGATTTGTTTTCGAAATCACGAAAAGTTTTGTAAAATTGAGCATTTGGAGCAGCAGTGTTACTTAATTAGGGTGTCACATTGCTCTACTCGGCTCTTTTTTTTCATTCATTCTTTCCCGAGGACATTTGGCAGTTAATTAAGATGTTGGGCGATGGAAAGACAAAAGCTCGAGGGGAGTGTCAAAGTTCAAATCACGCTGCGGGCGTGAAAGATGAGGTAGAACAAACTACACTTTGCATTTCTTACATTTGAAAGCTCCCCACGTGTTGGTGCATCAGCAAAAGCTCATAATTTACTGCTGCACAGAGAGAACTTTCCGCCTGCCACCAGAAAACTAACACATCATTATAATTCGGTGGTATTTTGTGAGAGAATATAAATTTTAATCTTGGGGATTTTTACCCACAAAGGAAAATATGGAATAAAAGGGACGACAAAGCATTCCAGCTTAGCGAAATGCTCGAACTTGAGTTGTGGATGATGTGCTGTACGCTAAAAGTGGTTTTTTATAATTCGTTTTGTCCTGAAGATTGGTCGTCAACGCTAAGACGACGATGGACGCTAAAAACTACATCTCTCTAATGCCCTAGACACACTTACGACTTAAGCTGAGAGAGGGCTTAACGTAAATATAATCAAAATAATGATTTGTCTAAATTCTCATCAGTTTCCTACTAACTTAGCCGTTTCTCGGCTTAATCCGAGAGACGGATTACTTAAACACTGATGGAAATGTATGATCATTATTTTGATTCTAATTACGTTAAGCCGTCTCTCGACTTATTACATAAGTCTATATAGGGCATAAGATCTTATGTCCTAGACACACTTACGACTTAAGTCGAGAGACGACTTAGTGGAAAATTATGAAAATGTGCCCAAGAAGCAAGATAGCTGCCTTATAGAACCGAGTATTAAGCAAGTATTTTAGTGCACTTTTAAAAGACTTAAAGTGAAAATTTTCTGTTGAAATTCCTATAGAAGCTCTTAAGTTCCTTAAGAGTGCGCCACTTTACTTATTGTAATCTCAGTGATGGAGTCAAGAACGTTATAAGCAAATAAAAGGATTTTTGGTTCTATAGTGCCTTACTTAAGGAATTCTATAAGACTATATTAAGAAAAAATTGCTTCTTGGGTGGATTAACCATTATTTCTAATATAATTTCGCTAAGCCGTCTCTCGGCTAATCCTCATATCTGTCAAGGCCCTTACACTCAAAACGATTTTGAATTACTTTTATGGTCCAATTTGTTCTTCCTAACTAATGAGGATTCACGAGTGATGCAAAAGGCTCAATAAGCTGAGGTACAGGGGTCTCTCGACATTTCATTGTTCCATACGTTTTTGCATAGAAGCACCGAAGACTATTGGCAAGTTTTTTCTTAAAGAGAATTGACTTATTAGTCTGTTATATTTTGAAATCGTGCATAAAAATCTATTTAAAAATACATATTTCATAGTGTTCGCCGAAATAGTACAAAAACTACGAGCAAATTTGTTAAAGTCGCGTTATTAGGCATGACGGGTCCCTGCTAAGATATTACTATCTTGATTTTGTTCTACCAGGTCCCCGGATAACCAATTATCCGCTCATGACAGCCAGAACACAGAGCTCGAGCATCATTCCGTGGTTCTCCCAAGACTGTCCTTATTTTCCACACATACTGTCTGACCTTTCGTTCTCTCGCGGAAAAATTTCGAACAGTAACCGTTAGGATTATTGTGGAAAACGACCGTCAACAATTTATCGTAATCTAATCTGTCCGGAAATCGAAGACCTTTCTAACGAACTCAAACTAGCCCAAATCGCTTAATAAATAAACTCTTCAGAGCTTTTTCAAGTTATATTTTGAGCAAACTGTTATACATAATGTTATACAATCTAACTGGAAACTAGACCATCTAGTGAGCAATGTCTAAAGTATTTTGGAAAATAAAAACAAACATTACAACTAGTTCTTAAAGTAAGAGCCTGATTTAGAGCGTCAAAAGCAATCGATGAGTTTTATGGCTTAAATCTATGAATAAAATACATATCTATGAAAATAACCATAAAAAATCAGAAGTCAATTCGAAATATTTTCGAAGATAAAGTTGGAAGCAATGGAGCACCGAGTAGATTTTGTAAGCGCTATGGCGAACTTTCAGAACTCTGAAGCACTGTTTTTACGATTTTGTTGAATTAGGGCGAAAGGAGCTAATTTCGAACCATTTTCAATTTGGAATTTTAAAATTTTCTCACTCTTTTAGACGGGCTAGAAAAACAACACTAAATACATAGTAAATTTAAAATCGAAGTGGTCCTAAATCACCTCATTTTACCCTTATATCCTAAAAACATGATTTTGTAAATAAAATAAAGGGCTCAAGGGCAAATTAAGGTCATTTAGGAACAACACCAAGCCTCTATCTGTAACCATTTAGCCTCTATATAATTCTAAGGGACTAACATTATGGAAAAAATGCACTAAAATAAAACTCTGCGGAGGAACCAAGGGGTCAAGTCAAGATTTTAAATTTCGTCATGGCAAAAAACGAGTGGATTATACTACTCTCTCTGTAGAGTTCGAGCAATAAAAAATAATCCATTGCCAGAGAAAAGAGCTGCAGTGTGCATACAAAGTAAAAAAAAAAAGAAATTCATAGAGCTTTTCATTCATATTAGGAAACAATGGAAAATAGTACAGAATAGTATTTTATTTTTCTTAAATAAATTTCCATTGCTTAACGTTTCAAAAGAACTATATGTTTTGACTCACAGAAATCCATTAGCAGCCTCTCACAACAAAGTCGATTATTTGGATAATTGTTGAAAAAGTCTCGATAAAATCTATTATCTCTGACAAAGCTGAGAACAACATCGTGAGGATTTTTCTCACTAACAACACAAATCTTCAGTTTCTTTTTGATGTATTTAAGCAAAAAAAACCTCCAAGCGCTAACGAATATTCTCAGAAAGAGATTTTTCTTACAGTCTGAAAGGTTAATTGGACAAAAAGGCTACATATGGTAGAAAAAATAAATTCCATTCATAATGCATTCTCGGAAAAATTGATCAGTTTCTGAAGAGAGAATCTCGGTTTCACATGAAACTCGGAAATGTACCTTTAAATTTCTGTATTTACTCAAAAGAGAAATTGGGAATATCAAAATATTGTTTTGGAAACATTGAAATTAAGTTAGGGGTTCTATCCCATCTATTTCATCCTGTTCTATGTAAGTATCACACCACATAATGTCACGAGACTGAATAATATAAACACTATTTTACTATTACTATTGTTACAATTATTACAGGGGAGTGGGGCAGTGTCAAGAAGCTGAAGTTTTTCTTTATAGTCATTATCCAAACGTTTATGGACAATATTCCCGCTTTTTAAGTGCATGTAGTTTTCCTTGAATATTGGCTATTTGGAAATATTCTGCACATTTTTCATTTAAACCTTAAACTGCCCCACCCTCTTCATAATCGGTATCTCTGTACGACGAGCCCTAAATTCAGAAGCCCCAAGATTCCAAACCACCCAAGAAGCATTTTTTTCTTGATATAGTCTTGTAGAATTCCTTGAGTAAGGCACTATAGAATCAAAAATCTTTTTATTTGCTTATAACACTCTTGGTTCCATCACTGAGATTACTATAAGTGGCGCACTCTTAAGGATCTTAAGAGCTTCTATAGGAATTTCAGCAGAAAATTCTCACTTTAAGGCTTTTAAAAGTGCACTAAAAGACTTGTTTAATACTTGGTTCTATAAGGCAGCTATTTTGCTTCTTGGGCAAGCCTTTGATCTGACGATATTTTCTCTCAAAAGAAGTAACATAAAGTTACCCCTGAAATTGTTTTAAAGATGAAAAGTTTCTTCAATAAAACGTTTAATAAAATAATCATTTTAATTAAATTAAAGCAAATATGTGTTCATAAGCTATTAAACAAGACTTTTATATAAAAAAAAACTTTTAAAATCATAAACATAAAATTATAGACAAAAAGGTTTAAATATGAGAAAGTGCCCATGCTTTGCACAGTTCCAAGCTTTATAATGACTAAATTTATTCTATGTTTTTCAATAAATATGAATCATCGCACCCAAATTTTAAAAACCAGGGGAAAGTGTACTGTTATTAAAATATATTGCGGAGTCACATTTACTAAGAAACATAGGAAAAATTTACTTATTATAAAGCTTGGGACCGTCCAAAGCAAGGCACTTTCAAGCTGAAGTCAATGTGGGAAATTCGGTCTTATTTTGTGTTCTTCAATTTGACTTTATTTTGCCAACGTTTCGATCCAGGATGGGATCTTCTTCAGGGCCTATTACATACAAATTCAATGCTTAATTAAATAATTTTTTTGAACAATTTTTTAAACAATTTCTTTTGGGACTTTAACTCACATCAAAGTGCTTAGGAGAACCACCGTTAAGTAAGACACACAAAATAGCACTACTTTTCACTACTCCAGAGAGCTTTAATAATTCACCTCTCATCACCAGATAATACCAGAAAATACATTCATATCAGTTAACAGCTTCACATAGCTCCTTTTAATGACCATTCGGTACTCACTGGCCTTTAATGTTGTCCTCTTCCCGAATTTATCACGAAAATTTGTCATATGACATTATCATATCGTTACTGAATTCCCCTACAGGTTACGTAATAAAACGGGTCCCGGTCAAAAATCCGAAAAACAAAATCCCGAATTTTTTAAAGTGAGGTAGGTTTTTCAGGACAATCCGTCCTTCCGGTGAGCGTCGGAATTTGTTGATCTCCTAAGAATCAAACATACAATTTCACCAGGGCTTTCGACACTTATCGTGTCTTCTTCAGTGGTTCTTGTTTGGTCTTTTCATTTTTAATTAATAAATATAGGGTAAGTGTGCCAAATTCCGGCCAGCTTGAAATTTCGGTCACTTTTTTTGTTCCTCGAATTTCCATGAATTTTTAGTTTTTACATACTCTAGAGATTATACAATGCAAAAGAATAACAAAAAATGTAGCTTCGACAAACGAGATGACGTGAAAAAGGCATTGGAAGAATTCCTGAAGGGCAAGGAACTATGAGCATGAAGGTGGCCGAAATAGGGCACCAAAGCTATGTCTACATATTTATTCGTTTTAAAATGTATTAAGAATGATTTTAGAGTAAATAAAGACGATAAACTGTCTACAAGGTTCTAAGCAACACTCCTAAAGTAGAAGGAATGAAAAAAAATCAATTTCCATTAAAGATATTACATTTCAAACTTGAGACTTTGGCGCTTGCATCCAACTATGCCGAAATTTGGCACACTTACCCTAATGTCATCCCTTTCAAGATTTTGGCTTTCGGGATTGTGGCTGATTCCGAATAAAACAATAAGGACTCTAGTTATTAGTTGGGAATTAATAATAATAAATTCTTCTAAATATTTCTCGGAAACTTATCGTACAATTTCGCGAAACAAGTCGATTTATTCACTAAGTTTCCTATTAAATTCCTGCTCATTGGATTTAGGAAGGTTTAACATCAGTATAAAGTTCAAATGTGCAACCGAATAATTTGCATGTGAAGTAATTTTGCAATAGCTCATTATTTATTTACGCAGTTTAATTTCTAAACCACGTGAAAGTTCAACATAGAAAGCTCAACTAGTTTATTTTAATTAATGTTTGGAATTTGAAATTAAATTATCACAAATATATCGATTAAAATAGATTAATCTACATTAGATATGTTTATATCTACTTCTATTGCTTTAAATGGATTTATCAACATTTTGAACTTCGCTGGGGTGAACTGTGGGAATTAGTTTTTGGTACTTGGCATTAACTATTGAATTCACATTCAAATTAACAGCGCGATGCAACTTTACAGATCTCGTCTATTAGTCTATTAACTTAAGAGATTTGCGATGCAACTTTATCAACGAGATGTCAAATCTCGTAATTTTATTGGCAGGATCTGTTCAGAACGAGATTTTATATGAACGAGATTTGCGATGCAACCCTGAGTGGTGAATTTTATAAAATATGAATTCCAACCTCAAAACGTCTCATAACTATTGGACACTTTTAGAGGTGCCGCAAAGTACGAGATTATCTGTTTATGGGTGTTTTTCGAGAAAAAAATTTAAGGAATGGTTTTCTTAATACTCATTTTACTAATTTGAAGTTGAGAAATCTTTAATTCGTCAGAATACAATATTTTTCTTGAAAAATGAAACTTTTTTTTTTTGAAAATACATTTTAATTACTTTTCTCAACGCAATCTCAGGCTTTTTCTTCCTCAGCTTGGTAATTCTGCTATCGGTGCAAGTTGTGGGTATATTTCTACATCTTCTGATCGCATTTTCTAATACAGAATAATCCAAAGACATCGTTGGGAACGGAAAAGACTATACATTTTGGAACTACATAATTATATCCTATTCCTGATACAATCTTCTGGCTTCCAAAGAAATTTTTGTCCAATCCCTAACAGATTATTCTTCAAAACGAATCATCTTTGCAGCTTGCAGGAGCATCCTCTTCACATGTGTTATGCAAAGTTCTTATTCAATCTTTATGGTGACCTCAGATTCTCCTGTTTTGTTCAGCATACTCGTCTTTATGACCGAATTCCTGATGAAGGGAGTGCAAGCTTTACTTGGAAGTCACTCTCTGCAAAGACAACAAATTCTTTCTGCTAATATTAACTATCCACTGATCTCTGAAGATCTCTCATTCTGTAAAGAAATGAACATTAGGAAAAACCTAAACTTTTCATTGTGATTTATAGATCTCAAAGAAGTACTAGGGTAAAATGTATAATTTGGAATTAGTGATATAAGTTGGACAATTCGCCGGTACAAGTTGGACATGGCTTTTTTCTTGATAAATACAGTACAAAATTTGTTTTTAAGCACAAGGAACCAAATTATAAAACTAAAGCATTAAAAATATACAAATAAAAATGAAGTAGTAAATTTATCAAGACGAAAAGCCCTGTCCAAATTATACCATTGTCCAACTTGTACCACTGTCCAACTTGTACCACTTTACCCTACTCACCAGTAAATGAATCTTAAACATTTTCTTTTGCTCACTGTTTCCTCAGAATGTACTTTTTCACTAAATATTTTCCACTTTTCTACTGTTTTCCCTTCCCGCCTTCTGCTTACCAAAGAGAAAAATTAGCGCGAAAACTAAATGGCACTCATAGCTAGCATTGGTAGTCTCGTTCAAATAAACTCACCACATAGACCTTAATCTTGCATACCAAAATCTTATAATTCAAAATTTGACATCTTATCTTATAAGATACGAAAATAAAGTTGCATCGCTCTGTAAATTGGCAATTTTGCTTGTCGCATAAAATCCTCTTACAGGGTTATTTGTACAAATTTTGAATTCTGCCAGATATACTCGGGAGGATAGTTATTGATTTTCACAGAACCATTGAAAACATTTTTGGCACAACATTGTTGTCCGAATGGCCAGAAAGAGATCAAACACACTCTTTTTTTTTTGTTAATCCATTGATCAACATTTATGACATCTCTGGCGATAGCTTCAAGCTCTTGGCCATCGATGTGTTTGAGAAGAAAAAAAAAACAGCGAAATTCAATAAAAATTGCTTTCTGCCAAAAGCTTCTTTCGTCTAGAAATCCATGGTCCATTGAACGAATTTACAATTTTGGGTGGATTGCAAATGTTTTTCCAGACGATTCTGCCCTTTTAGAAGACTATATGAGAAAATTTGATATTTTTTGCCCAATCTCTGTATAATTCAGCAAATTATTTATGTGATTTTCACCCCGAAGATGTTGTCATAAGAAAATTCTATAGGATTAAGAATGTGTGAATAGGAATTCTGGGTGTTTTCTTGTGTTCATCTCGAAAATGAGATTAAAGGAAACATTGGATGTGAAAATTAATTCTATCCAACCAATACTTTATAAGAGATTTTAACACAAGACTGGTCGAAAACTAAGAGAAATATTTGGGGTAGATTCTCTCTCATGGTTGTCTGAATGGAACATGTTCAAGAGGCATTTTTCACACCTACTGCAGCCTCTTCCTCTGAAGCTGAATTGAATACATCTTTTGCAGTATTTAGGAGCAATTCAAAGTATATGGGTCTAACATTTCACAAATCCTCCTCTGGCTCTCCTCTCTTGGTAATTCAAACCAAAATGTACATTTCTCATTCTCGTTAAATTACCAGACTTGAACTAATCTCATTAAATATCCGACAGTAGCTACGTTTACATGCACAACTTGGACTAATCTAAGCTAAATACTGTTTATCCAAAATATAAAGCTATGATTTTAGATTCGGATTGAAACACAGTAGGGGAAGGTTTTCAGGCTTCGCATGTACCCTGGCTTCGAACACTTCTTATTTTTCTCATATTTCTTTAATGAATTTGACCTTCATTCAGGAAATATGTGATTTAAGGGGGAAGTGTCAATTAAAATGTCAAAAGTGATCTCTAGTTTTTATTATTTAAATCTATAAATAAAATATCGAAGAATATACCATAAATATTTCTGAAGTTTATTCGAAGATACAGAGACGAAAGCAAATGAGCGCCGAGCAGATTTGCATGCGCTCTAGAGCACATCCAAAACTTTGAGGAGGGTTTTTTCCACTTATCATTTTTAAAATTTGGTCGAATTTGCGGGTAATATTTAGAAAGAAACTTATGAACCGAATGAAATAAATAGAGACTTATTTTCTTTAGCATTAAATTCTCTTCTAGTTGAACCAAAAAAACGTTGAAAACTTATTTTCCGATTTTTTACAACTTGTAAATACAAAATGTTGTCCCGAAAATGCATCTTTTTTAAAGAACCTTGAAAAAAGGTCTGATTTCTCGATTTTCTTCAGATTTCCTTTGTTTAACTATGAAATACACTAATGAAAATTGAATTTTTTTAGATTCTTTTTCTCAGACAAAAATTTTGAGCTACAGATTTCCTGCAAATAAGGGGGTGCTGTTACGAGGCGCTCAATTGGACTATACATTAATCTATCATTTTGTAATATTTTTCCTAGAAGAAATTTATTTAAGTACTAGAAATATGCATAATACGAAAAATTTCAAGAATCTTGGTCGTTTGTTTGTCCTCCAAGAAAAATCATGAAAAACGCCTTCTAATTGACACTCCCCCCTTAAGACTAACTATTAAAATATAATTAAGTCACCGCTTATGAACCGAGGCACATGAACCGGTAACAAACCGATTCATGACCGAATGTAATTTTGATTAAAAAATAAAGTTATTTTCGGCCATATTTTGAGTGACCCATGAATACCCGTCAAATAATTTCGTCAGATATCTTTAAGATTTCTGCAGAAAATATCTACACCTCTGCCGAAAATCTGCCGAGAAATCTGTAGATATTCCTACGAATTTTATTTGGGCTTGGGACAAAATTCGTCAGAAATTTTTCCAGATTTTCTGACGAATCCTGGTGTATAATCTGACGAATTTCTGTAGATATTTTGCCGATTTTCTGTAGATTTTTCTACATTCCAGACTTTCCAGACAGCTGTGTCAAAAAAGATGGAATATTTTTCATTGAAGTTTGCAAAATTCAATAGAATTATTCTTGGTGATATCACAGTGTTTATATAAAATAAAGAATTCTGCGACGTCGTGTGATAAGTAGAGAAAATAGTGAAGTGACATCTTTAAACACAGTGTTGACCTATATTTCATGTTTTTGTATCATTCGATTGGCGATTTTTAAGAAATTAATATTTTTGCTCGCAACTTTTTAGTTATCTAAAATGTTTAATCGATAATGCTTGTTAAGCAGAGCATACCATTTTCTTTGTAACTTCTACAGTTTCTTGATAAATCAACAATATTTTTGTTAAGACAATGGAGACTATGCAGATTTCCAATGCTTAATTCTGCCGAGAATCTGCAGATTTTCGGCAGAATTTCTTGCGAATATCTACAGATGTTCTAGGCAGAAATTCTGCCGAAAATCTACAGATTTCCTCTGAATGTACTAGAATATACCGTTACAATTCAAAAAACCTCCGAGTGAAATCGGCAGGTAGAGCAATGATTTGACGAGTAATCACTTCAAATCGGTTGAGAATCGGTAAACGGTAAATGATGTTAAATGATGCGAAAGTATTTTTGAGATATAACATCTAAGTCACAAGTTGGTGCACTTGAGGGATGCTTCTCCCACGCAGAGTCCCAGAGGAAAAGCCATCATCAGCGGAGGGAAGGAGTCTCAAGAAACCCCATCAGAGGGTGACTACCACGTCCTGAAAGGACTGGCGCCCAACACCATCTGAAACCCAGCGTGTAAAATTTGTCGGGACTCTCAAAGTGTAACTTCCTTGTCAGAAAATAAAATATGTTTTAACTCTTTCCAAACCAAATTCATATAAACATAGCCATTGCTAGGCAAGTGAGAATATACTATATCTCAAACATGTTAAAACTCTTTTGAATCTCATTTTCTGCCAAACCAAGCAACTGCTCATATTACAAACATGTAAAATTGTATTTTAGAAAGCTTTATGAAGGCACGAAACAAAGATATGCTTTCGTTTCGCATTTGAGTACAGAAAAGTAATTAATATAAAAGTAGGGATGGGTGGAGCGTAGAGCAGTGTCATGCAATTTTTATAGCAAGCAATCTAAGAACATTTGAGTCATTCATCTGGTAAAATGCCCATTTGTCGCTTAACCACAAAGATATCATTTAAACAAAGAATATTGAGTTATTGAAAAAACGAAATTTGAGGGTATTCCAAAATAGCGGAAGAGGGTGGAACTGATATTATCTATTTCTAACCGCCCATCGACATTTAACCTTTGCCAAAAACCGCTTGTCGATATCTCTTTCCGTTCCCTCTTCAGAAGCGTTTTTGTACTCCGGACGGGATGGACCGGACGAGATGGACGTCCACGAAAATCGATTTGTAGCACACATGATTTTCATGATCTATGAGTGTCAAAACATGTATATACATCCAAAATTTGAGCCCGATCTGACGATGTCGCATTTCACCTATAACCACAAAAGCTGAGATTGTAAAGAATCTCAGCTAAGTGTCTCAAACATGCCGTATCTCCCCTATAAATCATTAATACAGTGGTGGCCAAAATAATAGGACCACTTTGTAAAGCTTAATTTTGTATCTTTTCCCAACTTGTTGCCATAACTTTGATGTAGAAATCTTCAAATTATTAACATCGTAGAATAAAAGTTGTTTTGTCCGCTAGAGGTCTCTATATTGCGCAGAATACATAAGGGAAGTGTACCACGGATCGGAATGTTAAGAGACGTGCTCCATAGTTAGTTGAATATATGAGTTCCAAAACACTATTTGGTATTTTTTTACATGTCAATTGATATATTAGTGATCCATTTAACTATTTTCGAGTATTGACACTTTTTCTAATTACGGAAATTAATAATATATAGATGTAATTGTAAAGATGCAATGTGTTCCGCGGATCGGAAGGGACTTAATCAGGTGTTCCACGGATCGGCAGATGCTTTTGATGAGGATTCTCCTGCTTTCTTGGCATCTTAATCACTCTACATGGCTTCATTGAAGCTTCTTTGTCATTCTTAAACCGTGTACTGTGTATTCACATGATACAACTCCTAAAATTGTTAAATTTAATGAAACTTTCACTGGTAAATTGTTCTATCACAACAAAAACATCTAATAATGGCTGTGAAGATGACAGCTGAGCGCGCTGAGCCCAATTTTCCACGAAAAAATGTGCCGATTCCAGGAACAGAAGAAAGAAAAAGTACTTGTTCGCAAAAAATAATTTATTTTCAATATTCTTTGCCGAAATAATTAAAAAAGTGTATTGATAGTTAAATTAGAGTCACTGAATATTCATTTTTTAATTAACACAGATTTGTAAACCATTTTAATCAAACATAATTCCTCATATTCTTGCAGACAAATTCTCGCGTGAAATATTAAGAAAGTGATGAATGGCGGATTTTTTGCTAAGACTGTCATACAGTGATTCAATAAATTAGGTAAATAATAGCAATTTTGTTTGAAACTCGACGAGAAAATTGGTTCTGTAGATTAAATATGAACTAACGTGATGCATCTTGCTAAAGAAAATTACTAGAATACAGTGAATAATTTTCAAAAGTACATTTTATTTTGGGGTGCCGATATGCGGGACAACCTTCCGATCCGAGGAACACTGACGATCGCTGGTACATTTACCTTAAATACTGAAATTCAATTCGGACAATAAAATAGGAAAATTTTCCTTTATATTTTCTAAATATAGCTTTAGTTTCACTTATTCGATTTATAGGTCACATTCATTTATTTAAATGAAAGTGGTCCTATTTCTTAAAACATCATTTCACTATTGACATATTCTTTGAAAAATAGAGACCTCTTGCGGTCAAAACAATATGTATTCGACGTAAGGTAATTATTTGAACACTTCTACATCAAAATTATTTGAACAAATTGGAATAAAAAAATACAAAAAAAATAATGGTTTTTGCAGAGGTGGTCCTATTATTTTGGCCACCACTGTACCACACGTAACAAGTATTAAAAGAAAGAAATGGACGAAAACAAAGAGTTTCTGGTTGTAAAAAAGTGTGATTCTGCCTTCTAAACGATCTTTTGCAAAGATGTAAGTTTTCGGATCATTTAAAGTTCACTGATTTACAGCAAGAGTCGCTTGAATTACTCATGTGTACTGTGCATAATTTCATTTTATTCTCTTTAACTTCTGTGATTAAAATTATTATCTTTTGATTTCTTTTCATGATTTCAATTGATGCTTTCACTTAAGAGCATTTCATCCATAAAATAAACATCCCCTAAGCACTCTACCCAGGCTGCATTAAAAAAAAACTCCCACATTAATGTTTCCCAATATTTAATTTATTTACTAAGCACAACATAATATTTAAGCTCTTTAATTCTGCAGTCTGCCGGAGAGAAAATCCCATAAATAAACACAAAATACGAGGAATATTTTGCATTATTAACATTCAACCCTTTTTTCTCACTCAACTTTGCCAAATACTCTCTCTCAGCAATTTTATGTATGATGTCTTTAGAACTCCGTTCGTGTACCTTTTATTTGCAATAATCTCTTTATTTAATGTCTTCACAGCCACTTTCATTTCGATGCGCGAGAGAATGACGAAAAATAAACCCCCAAGGGTTTTTTTTCAGCTAAATTGCTTGCAATAGCAACGTTTAATGGTGGTTAAAATGAATTTCCCCGAGCACAAGAATTGGCAAATAAATTGATAACGAGAAAAAAAAATCACAGTATGAAGGGAATCCCATTAATGGAAAATGGCGTGAGAATGATTTTTGATAAATTCGTTTTTGGTGTAATTGAAAAATGATATTTTACACAATGTGAGAGCTCGAGAGAGTGTCATAAATGGGTTAACAAATGGCAAAATCTGCTGGAATTCAGTTAGATGGCTGAGGGTTGTTGTTGTTTGTCCCCAAACCCCCAAAGTCCCGTGATACATTGTGGAATAAATAGCCATAAACAGAAGCTTAAAGTACCATCCCGGGGAAAAGATTGCAGTTGGGTGGTAAAGTGATGGAGGAAAAAAACGAGGAGCGAACCAAGAGACACTCACGACAAATTTTCTCACTCTGGGGCAGACTTAGTACATGCGGTGATGCGATGGCAACAAGAGGGATCTAAAACACCCTTCAAGAATGGGTTGAAGGGGATGACAGACAGAACCCTTAAGTGCATGGAGAGGAAATTGAGTAACTGGCATGAAATGTGTTGGAGAAATTGCATGGTGACGTCGGTCAATGTGTAGACACTGAATGTGGGTGGACAAGCTTATGTGACCCTCACAAAAGCTGACAAGGTACTCAGAGAAATTACGAGAACTTGATGGTAGTATTAATATTCTTAAACGTCTTGCACTCAAATGGTAGTACGAATGTAAACAGAACTTGTGCAAAATTCTTGAATTGACCATCTGTATCAAACAAATTCATCACCTTCAATTAAACTACTAGAATAAGCAGAAAACTACAAGAAAATATACATAGAAAATTTCTTTCAAATGTATATGCATTCAACATTCGAAGAACTTGAAATTTTAAAGTTAAGAATATTAGCAAAGAAACTGCTAGAATTTCAAGAATGTTCATAGAAACTACTCCAATTTAGCAGTAACATGTCCAAAGTTCAGAGACATATTAAAACATCAAAGAAATTTAACTTACCGAAATACAAATTGCACTTCAAAAATAAATGAAACAAGGAACTGCTATAATTTATAAAAATAGCACAGAATAGTCAGCTTTTGAATTTCATCACTCTTTGACGATATTCGAACCTATTCTAATAATTCATTTCTTAACTACTTAAATTACTATTCTTTACTATTTTTTCCCTTTTAGAATTTTTTATTTTAAATACAATATTCAAAGTCTTTCGACATTCGAAATCTGACCACCTTGCTCTAACAATGCAAAATAATATGACAAAATATGAAGTAGAAATATTGATGGAGAAATTGAGTTGAACCAATTAGAAAACTGCTAGAATTACAAGAAATCGACAATTTGAGAAATTTCACATAACACACATAAATTCAAAAAGTATAACTCGTTGATTATCGCAACTCCGTGTGAAATAAATTGAAAATTTACATGAATCCACGAATAAAACTGCTAGAATTTACAGGATACTGATAGGAAATTTCACATTGTACTAGAATATTTTTTAAAAAATCTCACAGCATGGTACATAAAGCTTCTAGAAGTCGATTGATCATATGAAGCCTTATAAAAAAACTGCTAGAATTTGTAAGACATTAATGGTGGAGACTGACATTGTTGATAAATAATTTAAATTCAACACTATCTTTATATTAACCAGGATCTGCAAAATAGTACAAGAATGTGTAGAAATGGAATACAGAATAATAAAAATATTACTAATACATTACAAAAATTTATATGCAAAAATTACTAAATGAATGAAAATTGAATTGGCAATTAGCAAAAATCCTTAAAAGAAAAATTTGAAGAGAAATAGGTGTGATTAGAAGAAATCACACCTAAAAATCTAAATAAATAATATTAATAGAATTTCGCAAATAAAGAATACAAATCAGGCGTATATTGATTAGAAAACTGCTAGAAATTGAAAAAAAAAACATTTTGAAGAATCTGGGTCTGATGGGGTGTAACAGAAAATGGACGGAAACACCAACCGCTCTTGTCTTTCGCAATTTTATTCTTTATGAAAAACAATTTAAAAAAAATTAAAATGTTATAAAGAAATACTTTAATAGAAATATTGATAGAATTTTGCGAACAAATATTTCAAAGCTGCCGTAAACAGGCTAAAACACACTGCTAGAAATTTAAAGAATTTAGTTATGATCTTGTTAAAAAAAAACTGAGTAATATTTTGTCTAAATAAAAACACAATTTTTATGACGAATATAATTTTGTCAATTTTAAAGACTGCTAGAATTTTTTAGCATATTTCTTAGATCGTGAAAAATGTAACTATAAATTAATAAATATGTTGTTTAAGATCATATTGTATTGACTGTCCTTAATAAAATGGAAAAATAGATGAGAAAAATGATCAATCTGCTAGAAAACCACACTCATATCCTTTCTTAACTTCAAATTTTCAATTTTGAAGTTAAATAAAACAAAATTTCGACAGTCAATTAGTATAGTCGATGAATAATGATTTAAGCTAGCAAAGTTCAATAACTTAAAAAAGTATAACTTAGAATTACAGTAAATATACTACATTTTCTAGTAGTTTTCGATAAATTCTTTTTTACAGTTTATAAAAATATTTTCTTAATGCCTACAGCGAATTATTTTTTATTGCATAAACAATGATCTATGAGTGTCAATTATTTCTATTAATTACAAAAATAATTACTAAACACTGCTAGAAAAGTATATTATATAAATACTGTAATATACGTATTATATAAATACTGTGAGTTACGTAGATGTGTAACATATTTTTAGGACGTAATATGGTGGAAGATAAAATTTTTATTTATCGACTACACCTACCATTTAAAATCGTTCTATATTCTAGCAGTTAACTACAGATATTTTAGCGGAGATTTTCTGAGTGTATGTAGGCGTGCGGAGAATTTTCATATAACCAGACATTTAATATATGTTCCTCACCCTTTTTTTTGCAGAAAGCTTCACATCATCCACAGTGAATCCCATAGCCCTGCCCTATTTCAATTTTGATGTGCAGCGAAATGTTACCGTGACAGTGGGACAAACAGCCTTCATCCATTGCCGTGTTGAGCGTCTCGGTGACAAAGATGTAAGTACATATTCTTTGACTATCCGCTTTCATTCATGGTATAACGTTGCTTTTGACACTCACACTAAGCTTTTCCAAGTGTCTGGAAAAATAGTCTCCCATCCCAGTTGTTTTCCGAGAAAATGCACTGGTGAACAGATCATTGAGTGTCTCAATCAATAAGATAAAGAGAGACATAGATCCTTTTTCTCAAAACAATTAGCGATAATTAATTTTGCGGTGAACCAGGAGAAATAACATTTCTTCTTATAATGATGATCCTGAAGATAATGGCGAGTGTTATGGGAAAACTCATTCAAAAGATTGAGTTTTGGGATGTGGACAATTCAAAGTGAATTATGCATTCAGACTTCGCCGTTAACTGGAGAAACTCGATAAGATTTTAATTGAAAACGCGATTCAGCCAACACGATAAATCTCCCCATCTTAATTGCAGCCTGAAGTGATTATCCTTGGAATAACTTTGTGGGCGACAAACAATAATAGTGATTCAATTCCTCTCATTGTTGACTGGAATCGTCGTATATTATTTTGGGGGTTGTAATTGGTTTCTCTGTGAGTTCCAGAACTTACTCAGCATGTAAGAAAATTAATATAGCATCCCTATCTTGCATTAGATGCACAAAGATGTCTTTTCAGGGACGATAAGGCATGAGCGATGGCAAGACGACAGTTGAAAAAGTTGGAATTACTATTTCAATATGACATAAAAGTAAGGAGGAAATATATTAGCAAAATTTTCTATTTATAGAAAATGTTGTTTCAAATAGAGCGATTTTAGTACAGACAATTAAATTAGTTTACTTTTTGAACAGCCTGATTAAGTAGAACAAATTACACAAAAAACACTTGCGTGAAATTTATTGAATTTAAACATAAATGGTTCGTGTACTAAATTTAGTACAGTCAAAATGAACTCTTTTAATTCGTATTCACTAAATATAAAATTCGAAAATATTTAAAATGTTACAACGTACTTAGAAATACGTAATTTCACCCTTAAAGACATTAGCACAAGTACTAATTTTATTACAAATATTTTAAATCCAAAAAAAATATGCACGAGAGATTTTTTGTGATAGATTTAATGCTTGAAAATAATTAACATGGGAACACTGAAAATTTATTTAAGTACTAAAACGAAACGTGATATTTAACAACGAATTTTTAAGAATTTTACCCTGATTTTAAATTAGCACTCTATTTGAGCTCAGAATACCATTATTCTGTAAAGTACGTATAAAAATTTGTACTAAAAACATAAATCCAGAATTCAAAGTTAAATTCCCTAAAAATAAGGATTCTCGCCTTTGTTTAGAACATGTACTAAATATAGAAATATCTCTAAAAGATGTGCATTAAAGATAGTACTATGCTTTAAATAATATTTCTGTATTCAGGAATTTCATCTTGAAGCAGTTTCAAAAGTAGAAGCAGGGGCCCATCAAGCCAAATAAAAAGTGAAGATATTTTTAGGAAAAAACTTGCAAATAGTCTTCAGTGCCTCTATGCAAAAACGTATGGAAAATGAAATGTCGAGAGGCCCCTGGTAGACGGGTTTTAATCATCTGTACTAATTAACTCTCACATATTGAATGATATCTTGGTAAATTTAGTCACTAAAAATTTAATTCTTGAATTATTTATTCGAAAATATGATTGCTATTAGCCAAAGTACTGATCATTTAACAAATTTTCAAAAAGATTTGAGTAAAACGACTGTACTAAATACCACAAACTTTTCTTTTTGAATTGGTTTTTAATTATTTTTAAACACACTTGAAATTTAATTTAAACCTTCGTACAAATTTTTAAAAAAAAATTAATTCTCAAAAGGCAAAACAATTTTTTATGGAAATAAGTTCTATAATCACTAGTACATGTACTAAAAGTTTTATTATGAAAACAATATGGGTTTTTGAAAAATTAATGTTTCACAATCACTTCAGATTGACAAACAAAGTGTGAATGAGCATTAGTTTTGTTTTTTATTCAATTAGCACATGTACTAAATACTGCAGTTTCAAATATTATCGTCTTTCAAATAAATAAACAGGATTATAGTGCCTGTGAATCAATGTATAAATTCTTTATATGTAAATAGTGAGATAAACAACCAGTAGTACATGTACTAATTTTATTTATTTGCGAATCTCTAAGGGTTAAAGACACCAGAATTATTCAGAGAGTGAAAATAGCCATTAAAAACATCTAATGACAATATGGGAGTATAATAACCTTAATGTCTCTATAATTAGCACACGTACTAATTATTAGCGTAAAATGCAAATACCCCTTGGATGAAACATTGCGGGAATTTAATTTCCACAATTCACAGAAGAACAATTCATGCATTTTCATTTTTTTGTCACCCTTCATCCGCTCATCTCCAGGAGACATATTCATAAAAGAAAAACATCATAATTTCAGAGCTTTTCAACCCTTTAGAAATTTCATGAAAACGTGACACACCTTGATAAGATAGGAGATTATCTATGAAACACGTCGTCCCATTGTGAATTGCTGACTGTACTCCTACTCATTTTTCCTCCTCCAGCTTTTGCGGGGACTTGCGTCTCTCGGGCTTTTTTTTGTGTCACGGGGTAAAGCTTTCTATCTCAGTTTTTGGAGGAAGCTTTTCTTGCCATATCAGACGAAAGTCGTGAGACGATTTCCTTTGACATTTCCACTGCAATTTTAATAAAATATGTCACCAAGCCATTTTTCATCTCCACACATTTCTGGTTGAACCACCGAAAATTTTCCTCTCGCTGTAACTATATAACATGTGAAAAGGAAAAACTTTTCGTCCTGTCGCAAATTCTCAGCATGGTTGATTTCAATTGGTTGTGGAACTTGTTGAAATGGCAATAAGAGGAAAAACTTTTTGGGGAGGGAGGCCAAAAACTAGAGACTTTGGACAGAAACTTTCACCACAAAATGATGACATCGCAATGAGGCAGGTCCAGGTATGGAATTGATACACCATCCGCAGAAGTGTGTGCAAAAGTTATTAATCAAATCATGGGAAAGAGTGAGTTCCGGGTCCCATATTTCGAGGGAGCTTTTCTGACTGGAGAACTGTGTGGAAAACAAGTTGGATTAGACAAGATAGAGATGTTGTCATTATTCTTGACAATAACAAAAGGCAAAAGTTCCCACCAAAATTTCTCTCCAAGGGGGAAATATTATGGGTTAAAATATGTACACCACTTCCAGTATTTGAGTGAAACTTTTAACATATTTTGCACTTCCATTATATTTGTACATTCTAATTCCAAAACTCTCCTTCGGGATTATTTTAAGTCGTGAAGCAAAACCTCTTCTATTAAGAAGTGGAACCTAAGTATCGCCCCTTATGTCCTAGACTTAAGCCTACTTAAGTCGAGAAACGACTTAACGCAATTATAATCAAAATAATGATCAAATTACATTTCCAGCCAGGGGTGTGACATTAGCTCTGTAAAATGCGACCAGTTTTGGTGTAAATTATTTCCTGTTTTCGTACACATTTCACGAGATACCTACAAAACTACGTAGGTGGCCAATTTGGGGTTTTCGGTTGCTCATTCTATATTAAATTGGCTTTTATTTTGTATTAGTATTTTTTCTAATTCATTTTACAATGAAAGAAAACAGCTAATAAACTCAAAAGTTTTCTCGGCGCGATAGAAACATATGAGAAACATAGGAAATGTCACGCCCCTGTTTCCAGCAGCTACTGACTAATCCGTCTCTCAGATTAAGCTTGGAAATGGCTTAGTTAGTAGGAAATTGATGGAAATTAAATAAAAACACTATTTTGATTATAATTACGCTACGATATTTCTCGGCTTAAATCGTAAGTGTGTCTAGGGCATAAGGGGTGATACTTAGAATTCATTCCTTTATAGAATAAGTTCTGTTTTTAGACTTCTAATAAGCCCAGGGGCAGTGCCGGATTTAGGTGGGTGCCAACAGTGCAACAAACTAAGGCGCTGTAGTATCCTCATTTTCTGTTTAAACTTTTTTGAAATAAGAATAAAAAAACTTTAGAACACTATCGGTTTTGTTCAGTACAATCTTATTTTGACTTGACCATAGTCTTTAGTCTGTCAGAAAATGCATCGTGTTTTGCACGAGAGCTAGCCTTCCGAATGTCCTGCCATTTACGACGAAGGACTGCCTTCAGTTCATCGACATTTCGCTACTTTTTAGTCCTAATATTAACCAACAAAATGCCCCTCTTGGAGAAGTCAAGTAGTTTTGCATCCGGGAATCGTTGAGGTCATTGTGCTCCAAAATCGAAAAGCTAAACATTGTTTTTTTAGCCAAATCTTATTTGGAGCGTGATTTCTGCGACGGTTTCGAGCAGAGTTTCGAGTCTTGTTCGAACTTCCAGAATAATTTATCGAAATTTTTGTATGCCCACGGCTTCAGGGGTCCTTCCGAGACAATTTCCAGATACACATTGGCATTCATATTGACGCTGCAGCCTCAAAACCCCAGTGGAAATCGATAATTGGCCACTCTGTTTCTGCAACTTAGCACGGAATCTTTAACTTTGCATCTTTAACTGTAGCACGGAATACCATTATTTTATGTAAAATGTTAAAGCTGCGACACTGTTGAAAAACGTTAGATTTTTGGGGCCCTCCACAAATGGGCATTGGGCCTCTACATTTCTAAATCCGGCCCTGCCCAGGGGTGACTAGCCTGGCCATGTGCTCTCATGGAAGGCGAATTCAACCTGAACCGTAGAATTGTAGAGACTCTAGAGGAACAAGAGGGATACACGCGTGTCTTCTAAGGGTTGACATGGTTATATGATGGGACAGACCTGTGATCTTCCGGGAGGGGGGAATCTAAATATAGATGGTGGGGGATCGATCCTCGGTAGCTGTACTGGGTCGGTTGCTCGTGGTCGTGGTACCTATGCTACGTCTGCCGCGGCGTCCGCATGTTCTCGCTAAGGGTCTATTCACTTCACTTTTTCATGTGTCGTACGTGTATTATATTTTTGCTTGTTTCTGCTTTTAATTTCTCATAAGCTTATTACAATTTAGTACACCGAGAGAAATCCGAAAAAGTCAAAATAACATTCCGGAAATGTTAATTTTACCCTGCAGTTTTGATCTGAAATCGGTGTAAATATTACCCTTTTTAGGTGTATTAGGGGTTAAAGGTACCCTTATTCATGTTAATTTTACATTTAAAATGGTGTAAAATTAACATTAAAAAATGTTGATATATTTTTACACCTAAAAAGTGTTAAATTTCTGAAGAAAAAATGTGAAAATTAATGAATGAAAAATGAATGAAAAGCACTCTTCTACGGTAGCGTTCTTTCCCCTACTTATAGCTTATTATTCAATTTTTGAAATGGAAGAAATATTCTAAAGTACTGCTTTCGCTTTTGTCCATTTACTAAAATTTTCCAATTTTTTATTCACTTTTAAAGGGAGGTACTTCAAGCAGCAAACTTCGGTTCTTTTCTGAAATAAAGTGTCTCTGCTATCTATTATAATCAAGCGCATGGCGAGTTGGCCTTTTTATATGGAGCTATTTGAAGCCAATTCCTAAATTGATCTCGGACTCAGCTCACAGTGCTCCAAGGAAAAAAATTATTTAAACAAAAATTTAGTATATTTATCCCTCCATACGGAAAGGTATCTTATAATATGGAAAAACTTCTCACTTTTTAAATATTTAGCATAACGATCACAAGTGCAGAAAAATTCCCATACGCATTTGTATGTAAAAGTAAGAAATTGGCTTCAACTTTGAACGCCACTCGCCGGAGACTGGATTATAATCCTCTAAAGTGTGACTTGGCTAAAAAAAAGTGAATCGGGTATATATTTGATTTTTCTTATAATTTAGAAGATTTGTCTCATTTACAATGAATTCAAATATTACAATACAACCAGTCATAGAAAATAAAGTTAAAAAAAAACATTTTCATTATCTGTACACCACTTCCTATTAAATTATCATCCCCTTGATTTCTCATCGTGCAGTGGAAAAATCCCCTGAAGATAGGAAAAATCGTACACCTTCATTCACTTATAGATAATTGGAGTTTTGTTTTATTCATTTGGCAGCCCGGAAGCTTGCGGGGTGGTTAAAGCAGTTTTTTTTGGGAGATACTATGTGGGTGAGCCATTTCTCTATGACATAGTCCCAAATGTGGTGTGTTTTGGGATAAAGTTCTTATCTTTTTGAAGCAAATAAAATAAATTGGGATCGATTATTCAAGTTAGAAGCAAGACACACAAAAACATCTTCCTACATATTCGTATCAGGGCAAGAAGTCTCCTGCTCAAAATCTAGCACAATTCAAAGTTGCTCCAGTTATTCATCCCCTTGACTCTGCAACAGAATCCCAAAGTTATATGCACAAGATAACGACTTAAGAGAAGAAAAATCAAACATTCTCAGATTATTGGAAAACCCAGATGAAGCTTGTTATTTTTGACTTAATTGGTTTCCTCATTCAATAGACTTTTGTGATAACATTGCAACTTTGTTAAACTTCTCAGTTATTTTATAGTACAAAACATCTATTCAAAATTAAAATAATAAAACAGAATAGAATTCTGTAATAATTCTTTTTAGGAGTTCTAAAAAAGAATGCCCCAAGAAAATTCTACACTAAAAAAATAAGAAAATATTTATAATATAAATATTTTCGAGAATCAGTCTAATTTTATTTAGGGTATTTAGGTCATAAGGGTGCCAACTTCAGCACTATTAATATTTTAATGGCATTTTGAAAATATCTAAATTTTTCATAAGCCATCAATAGAGAATTTTATGTAGGGGAGACTGGGGCAAAAATTCACAAAACGGATATTTTATTTTTTTACAAGCTACTCGAGCGCTTCAAAAATTTCTAATTAGCGCACTTTTATAGGAAATTTGCCGCTCTATAACTTTGTGAAAGTAATTTTCCTCTATTTTGTAAGGAAATACGTTTATCGAGCCAATTTCTAAATGGTAATTTTGTGGCCATTCTCAAAAATGCTGGGGCAAATAGTACCAGACATTGGGTATTATCATATTTTGATTCGCTTCATTACAGGCTTCCGTAAATTTGAAAAAATACCGAGAGGACATATTTTCATAGAAAATTTATTCATCTACACCTTTGTAAAACACCGTTTTCTCTACGAGATAAGTGAGAAAACGAGAAATGCGCTTTTCAAGCTATTTTAGAAAAAAAACACACACAAAAGATTGCAAATAATTTGACCAATGCAAACAACAAGCGGCGAGACATGATATTGACGTTTCTTTTCGCCGTGAAACATCAGAAATTGCTTCGCTTTTTTGTTACTTTTTGCTCTATACCTTTTGTTACTTTTTACCCCAAGTGGGAATTTTTAATGAAAGTATTTCTGGAGAAAAGAACCTTTGTGAAATTCTAAAATAGATAGCGGATTCGTATTCAAAAAATCCAAATAAATTTTCAAAAAATGGGGCTAAAAATTTCGATATTTTTTATTTTCTAAATTCCTTGTTCGAATTATAAGAAACTTACGACATTGAAGAAGGTCTATGGAGGCTATCTATAGAAAAAAATTGATCCGCTATCTTTTTTACTTTGAATTTTGAATTTTTCGATTTGTGACTTTTTGCCCCAGTCTCCTCTACTCTCCGAATCGGGTTTTAGTTTAAGAGGTTCTAAAAGTTATCATTATTTTTTATTAAAAATCAATTTTATTAAAATCATTTAGGTAATATTCACCAATGCATTAATTTTGGAAAATAAGTAGGTAAAAATTGATTTCTTCTGCAAGGAAAATATTTCAAAAATAGAACTAAAAATTTCAATATTTTTTATTTTATAAATTCCTTCACTCAGAAAAAAAGAGGGTGCGATTAACTTTGTTTTCCTCGTAACTTTAACACTTTTTAGGTGTAAAAATATATCAATATTTTTTAATGTTAATTTTACACCTTTTTAAGGGTAAAATTAACACGAAAAGGGTTAAATTTAACCCCTATTGCACCTAAAAAAGGGTAATATTTACACCGATTTTTGATCAATAATGTAGGGTAAAACTAACATTTCCGGAATGTTATTTTAACTCTTTCGGATTTCTCTCAGTGTTGTTCTAAGTCTAAGAAACTTACGACATTAAAGAAGGTGTATAAAGGCTATCTATAGAAAAAATTTAAAGCTGCTATCTCTTTTATCTCGGAAGATATTGAATTATGAAATTTATGATTTGTGACTTTTTACCCCAACCTCCCCTACTCATAAATAATTTCACAATTTAATATTCCTGTGAAAGTTTTAATGAACCTTCAAGCAATTTCAGCTAATTATGATAGTGGATTGTTGAATTAAAAGTATCGCTGAAGTTCTTTAGCCGTTGAGATGCTCTTTGAATAGAAGTTAATTTAAATGTGCATTGCAAAGGAACTCTTAAGTGAGATGTGCCACTTCGTATGTAAAAGTGCGACAATGGCAATCTTTTAAGTTTTACCATCAACAGATGGTGATGAAATTTCCGTCCTTTGCATCTCTAAGCACGTTTAAATGCAAATTTTCCAAGAAAATGTACAATCGTTTGTTCTCATCTCACTTTATACCCCTTTTTGCAGTTTATTTTTTTTATCACAGAAAATGTAAAAGATAGTAAGAAGTAGAGTAAAAGAGCGGGAGACCTTTCCCTGCGTTCCTGGCCAATATATTGAATCCCTGCTGCTTGATAAATGTTCCCTGACTGTGCTTTATGAAACATCTTCATTAGTTCCTTTTCTGCTGGAATTTTTTCTGAGAATTCTGCCGGAGCTTCAATATCCAATCAAGGATATTAATGGAAGGTGGTTTGGGTGGAAAATGGATAATACACTTTGTACATTGCTATTTATATTCATTTTGTTCTGTCTTTTTTTCTTCCTTCATTCTCACTTCCCGCTAAAAAGGTGGTTGCAGAAATTAATGGATGAATATTGACGTGGTGAATGGCAAAGACGGAAGTTAATGGGTTTAAAGCTTAACCGTGAAAGTCTTCTGACCACGCAAAAATCCCCCTATCATCGTGCTATTTGGGATTTGTAGCATAAAACTGGGATATCTCATATTTTATTCATATTTTCAACATCAAAATTCCGACCTTGGCCATGGAGTCAGGAAAAACCTCCCGGAAAAAAAATCGTATGATAGAAGAGCAATTTTATTTATTGAGAACAGAAAAAATGTGATTCCTTTGCAGGAAGAAGGCAAAAAAAAACATTTCCAACTTCATTGGTTTTCTGTTGGATTTATTAAATAAAGTATGAGAAATACCAATGGAATTTTTCTGTACAAGGAATTTGGGATTCATAAGACACTTAATGGCATTTTTCGGTACTTCTAATACGTTTTTTCGTTTCTGCGAGTGATTTCTCTTTTTTTTGTAAATCTTTCAAAAGGTTTGGCGGTTTGGCCTTTTTATTTATCTTTTTCACAATTTTGTCGTAGATTCCATTAAAACAAACATCTTGAAAATTCAAGTTCTTCTTATGATTCTAGGATTCTACTCCAGCGTTCAACAAGTATTCGAGAATTCAAGATAAAAACCAAACAATAAAGAAACTAAGAAAATATTTTAGGGGAAAATGCGATATCTTCGTAGGGGGAGGTGGGGCTACTTTGAGCTGTGGGGCTAGATTGCTATACGACTTTTTCGCCTATTTCCCAATGAAGCTGGTCCTTACAATTATTTTATTTAGATCCACAATTATTTTGTCTATCCAAATTATATCAAGTTAAAACTCAGTTTCCATTAGAAATATGCGAAAAAATCGTATAACAATGTAGCCCCACAGCTCAAAGTAGCCCCACTTCCCCCTACTTCGAACAACTTAATCTTTGAACAACTCATTTTTTCAAAATGGTTTTTAGTGAATTTGTGCCATTACTATATTGCATTTTAACTCTTTCGCGTCTTTAGGGTCATATATGACCCATGGAAAAAAGTTTCTTTTTGGCTTTTTACATCAATTGAAATCTAACTGGAGTCTTGAGAAAATGAGCCAAGAATCTTACATCCTTTTATTACGATGTCGTGCACGAACAGATAGATTTCAATTAATGTAAATACCCAAAAAAAAAACTTTTTTCCCCCAGTCATGACATTACCCTAAAGACGCGAAAGAGTTAATAGCTGGATCCATTACTTCAAATTTCTTGAAAAGAACCATAAGTAAAATCGATAAGATTAGGAATTTTGGCTTTTTGGAATTTTGGCTTTTCGGGATTTTAATCCCCTCGAAATTTTGTTTCTTCAGAATCTTGGGGTTCGGAATTTTGGACGGCACCAGGTTAAATTGTTTAGGGGAGACCGGGGAGATTTGGGACACTTTTTCATGTTTTGACTTTGAGACAATATTCCAAAAAATCACGATAGTGTATTACAATTTTATGCGGTCTATTAGGATACCTATGGGTATTGACTTTATAAAAAGTACTCGATAGAACTTGGAAAACGGCTGAGTTTTTAGGGAGAAGATAAAACAATTAACTTGACGCTTTGTCCCAAACCTCCCCGCTGTGGGGCAGTATGGGACGCAAAAGGGGATGTTTGGGACACGTTTTTTCTCGCATAATTTGCATTTTTGGACCGCGTTAATTAATTTTAAGAACTATATTAAAAATATTTCTAATCAAAATAGAAATGTTAAATCTTTTTTTTTTCATACTTAGAAATTAATATCAATTTAATTTCTAAAGTAGAGTCATTTATTGTCAATCAGTTATTTAAAGTATTTTCATATTATTTTCCATCTACCTTTCTTTGTTTTTTTTTTATTTTAAATATTGGAATCATCATCAACAAATTCCTCAGGCGAGTAGATTTTCTTGGAACTGTAAGTTTTGAACTCACTGACGGATTCTTGTTTGATTTTACGACAACTGCATAGTACATGGTTTTTCCTTATTTCTCGGAATAAGCTCTCGCCTTGCCTGTTCTCGATAACTTGTGAGAATTTTAGAGGATATTGCTCGAGAAATTATCGAGAAAATGGCTTTTAACAGGATTGAGCAAAGGTCGAATATCCTTTGGAGAATAAATTATTGATTCCTAAGACATTGATGATTTAATTGTTCCTGTAAACAAGTGCTCAACTGGTAAAGTTTGCACAAGATGAAGATTTCCAGTGGAAACTGGGAATTACTCTCCATTTTTACAATAAAAAATTTCATGCCACCTACAATCTTGTCGAAAATCAACGTCCCATTCATCCCCTTTCAGGTGTCCCAAACATCCCCACGTGTAGTTTTGATATTTAAAACTTTTATGTAAAAAACAAGAGCGTGTAATCTCTGAAACTTTTATAAAAATATGTTCTCAGATTATACTGCTACCTAATGAGATAAAAAGTTTTGATTATATATCGCTGATATAAAATACAAAGAACAAAACTGAGAAATCAAAAAATAGAATTTTTATCAATTTTTAAGAAACTGTTCATAGAATTAAAACAATAAAACTGAGTATATTCATTCTTTTAGTCAAGATACATCTTAATATTGCCTACGATACAGTAATGGTTAAATCCCATTTATTTCAAAAATTAATTGAAAAAATCGCTTTGTCCCACACTACCCCTGTCCCAAACATCCCCGGTCTCCCCTATTCAGACTACCCCCATTAATGGTGCGCTGATCCTCAAGAAATTTTAAAGTATAAAATTTTGCGGAAAAGTATTAGCCCAAACTATCCTACATTGAGAACTTATAATCATGAATTATAGGTTCTCAAAATGAATTTTCTTTACTTAATTCCTTATGGCTCTGGCACACCTTTTAGATCAGGAAAATTTCTTAAAATCGAAATTCACATCCCTTTTTCTTTCTTAAAAGTTTACCATACATCCTACATCTTAAAAAGTTAAATAGTTAAAAGTGTTAAAGTTAATTCTTATAGTTCTTAACGTGTTCATCTGAATGCTCAATCAAATTCAATTTGATTCATAAAAACTTTTTGAGCTAAAATTTCAATATTTAAACTGAACAGACGATGAATTGCAAGACCAAGGATGTACAATAAATCTCCTTTGATCTTTTTTTGCAGGTTTCGTGGATACGAAAAAAGGATCTGCATATTCTGACAGCAGGCACCTTAACTTACACGTCAGATCAGCGATTTCAGGTTTGTTTTCCATTCTTTTGCATTATAGCAGTTAAAAGCTCAGTCCTTTCAATGCCGAAATCTCAACTGGAGTTTCGCATTTAATTAAAGCTCCGGGAGAAAAGGGTCTTGCAAAAAAAAAGCAGAGAAGTTGAGGAAATGCGTTGATGTTGAGCATCAAGGATAAAAGTGTGCCCATGTGTAATTAAGGGGGATATTTCTCTGGTGCTTAATTAGCGAGCTCGTAATCAAGTGGCCGAGAAAAGCTCTCTTTCTCTCTCTCCAAAAAAAGAAATAAACGAAAGATAACAAGATAACAGCATTCTCAGCAGCGCGCGAAATCTTTCCTATCGGCTGAAAATAATTTTGGGCCAGAATTAATCAAAAGGTCCTGCGAAACATCTCATTATATTTCCTCCCAGCAGCGATGGTTAGGGCAAAAAGAAAATGGAAATAATATTCATTGAACGAGAGATTTTCCTCTTCTATCTCCATACCCAAATGGCTTGTAGACAACAATTACATACAAAATGCCATGCGATTTCAACACGTTCCTACTTAAAGCTCCTTTTAGAGAGATTTCCTCGCATTCTTCAGGCCCTAATTGCATTGAAAGCTCTTTTTTTCTTAAGAATTAATTGTAACATGGAAGATAGTAACAAGTGATGGCGAAATGAGACAAAAGTGCTTGGAGGAAAAGCTCTGATTGAATCTTTTCTCACTCTATACTTTGGTTTATTTTACACTCATTTTAGATCCCATCTCATTGAGAGCTTTTTCCTCCCATTTACCCCCCTTTTGGCCTTCCACCACCCACTCCCTAGACGATGGTTGGATATAGAAATATTTTTTAAAGATATTTCATACCGCATTCGCTGGGAATTCCGAAGAGATTGGAAAAAGAATTTAATAGCTTGAGTATAAAAAATCGATAAAATTAATACCATCCACAGGATAGAAATATTATCTTTAAGAAATGTTTTCCTCAGCACTATTCGTCCATAGTTAGCAAATTAATTGAAAATATGTACCAGACAAGGAAAAACTAGTAGAAATATTTCACTAAAACGAAAATCAAAAGCTTTTGAAACTTTTCATATTTCGCTAATAAAGCTAAAAGCTTTTTAACCCTTTAAACCTTTAACGACGAGACGGTTTTTACAGGCTGAAAATCAACAATAAAAATTAAACTGGGAAACATAATCTATGATAAGTCTTATATCTAACATTGGAAAGTCCAACAGAGTCTGATTCGGTGTATTTTGTGCTTCTATGGACGATAGGGACAAAAATAGCCCAAAAATTTAAGTATTTTTTCTGACAATATCAATGAATAATATTTTTCGCTTTAAGGCGTCTACACATTGGGAGCAATTTTCGTCAAAAATTGCGTTTTTGACAGAAATTTGACGTTTCCCCCTACAACGCTGCAGGGAATTTCCTTCAAAAAAGCAATTTTTGACAAAAATTGCTCCCAATGTCTAGAGGCCATTAATGAGAAATACTACATATGAGTAATTTAGTTTTTACTGCCAAAAGGGTTTTGCTTAAAAAATATGAGAAGTATAAAAAATAAATAAAATCAATTATGAAAAATTATTTTCTTTATGGGACACCGGTGTTCCAATCGTCCTTAAAGGGTTAAGGACGTATTGAGTATTTACTTTTATTGTATTTGTAGCGAATATGTTCGGTGAGACTATAAAAATTAATAAAACTAACAAATCCATCCTCGAGTAACCTGAAACATTCTCTAGCAAACTACACAGAAAAAAATATTTCGTTAATTTTAGTCAGTAGAACTAACTACTATCGTTAACTTAATTTTAGTCACTAGAAGTAGAAATTTAGACTTTAGAATTTTTCCACTCAACAAAATCAATTTTTTTTTATGTTTTTTGTATATATTTTAGATCAGGAAAGTTTCATGAAATCAAAATTCACGTTTTGTTTACTCTGGTCAATGGTAGTCAATCAGTAGTTGTCATAGCCAAAGTTGATTTTCTTACTGTTCAAAATAGATTTTTTACTTCCTAGAAATTTATTTTTGACTTAAAATTTTACAAAACCATAATCTACATCCCCTTTTTCTTAATTGTCATCTATCTATCCTATTCTTTAGCACTCTTCTTCTTCTTTTGAACATCACGCGAATTTTGATTTTATGAAATTTTACCGACCTAAAAGGTGTGCCAGAGAAATAACGAATCAAATATAATTTATTTACTGACCATATTCGATTTTCTATCCATCAAATTTAACTTTTTACTGATAGAAATTATAGTTTTATAGAATATTTTTACTGAAGATCTCATTACAAATGTTTTAATCGATTTTTGTCGTCGTTAAAGGGTTAACACAACTTCGAATTCAATCCAATTTACGTTTTTGTATCGTAAGCTCTTGTTGCAATGACTCCACGTGTATGGTTTTTGAATACTTTTGTGCTAAGCCTTTCAATAATTTCTACACTGAGCATCTTTTTTTGCAGGTCATCCGATCGGATAGCACCGGAAATTGGACACTTCAGCTGAAATACCCACAGATTCGTGATTCGGGGGTGTACGAATGCCAAATCAACACAGAACCAAAAATGTCACTGTCTTATGTTCTCAATGTTGTAGGTAAGTTGATTAAAATGTCATCAATTGCAATGTTCTCATCCTCCAACAATAGCCCCGCATTGTTCTTTGCAAACAAGAGGCTTGTCGAACTGACGAACAGAAGGAAATTAAATTGACTTCATTTTAAGCTTGTGGGAAAGTTCTTTCACCATCGCAAATTGGGACTCTTTTTTTCTCTCATTTTATAAGAGCTTAGGAGGTAGTTGCAATATTAATCACATCTGCCAATCTATATTTCTGTCATTAGCAAAAAAAATCCTTCAGAACATTAATCACGAGAGCTGCAATTTAAAATCAATTCCACTGAAATCAGTGACCTCAATTTTAAATCATCTTGGTCATATATTTTTTTTTATTCTGGGAGGGAAATACTCAGGTTCCCGGGTGCAAAACCTAATTATTTTAATCACCCAAATTGCTCATATTTCAACAAACTCTCGCGTTCGTGTCATTTTGCCATGTTTGGATCAATTCACGTGCCATTTTTGCCTTCCAGGGATATTCTGGGGAAAAACAAATCAACCCAATATCAATTCCGCGTTCAGAAAATTTTTTGCTTATATTGGACGGGGATTTGAGGAAGGACAAGGGGTCATTCATTTACTTGTATCATTGACAAAGGGCGTTTCTTAGGTTTCGTAAAACATCTTGAGTTTTTAGGTTTCTCAGCAAGTTTTTGTAAAGGATTTTAAAAGATTTCTGGACTTTTTGTAGTTTTTCGAAGATTTATGGGGCTCCTAATTCTTGACGAAACACTTAAAAAACGAAATATTAAAGATTCATGAAACGCTTTTCATGAAACATATTCAATATTTCCCTCAAATTCAGAATTCTCAAGTTTTCGAGCATTGCGGGACTTTCTGGAGTTTTCTTAGCATTGCTTTCACAATTTTATTTAAAAGAATTATTTTTAAGAACTTTGGGTTGCTTGAATTCTTTCTCGTCATTCGTAACTTTCATTCACATGACGTTTCGTGACATTTCGAGTTTCACAAAACAGTTTTTAAAACCTTTCGTCTATATTTTAACTGTTTTTCAAGTTTTCGGAACTATTTTGAGTTTCTTCTTAAGAATTATCTTGTTTCACGAAACCCTGCGAAGTTTTACCATGTTTCACGGAACTCTTCTTAGGAAATTCCCTCAGATTTCTCCATGACTCACCCCTTATGGGGGTAGAGGTGAAAAGGTGATGAAATTTTCGAAGAAGGTGCGATAAAAATTCCCCAGTGTAAATACGCAAATTGCTGTGAATTTTTTATCTTGCACAGCACTTCTTGCACCGTGCCTTGGCCTAGAGGGTGAAACAATTCATTGAGATCGTCCATCCGTGAAAATGTAATTTAAACATTTCGACTTTGCCAATGTAAAGGCGCAATTACAAATTCACCTCACGAATCAGAGAATGGGCTCATTTTGGGGGGGCCTGGAGACACGTCGAAAGTGTATATTGATTATTTTGTTGTGTGCCGAAATTATCATGTTCACCAGATAAAAATGAGACAATCCCACCCCCTGTGTCCCCCGAGACATGATGCCTAATGGACCATATCTGGCTCCAACATCGAAATTATGGACCCATTTTCGATATGGGCGCCTCCCATGTGTCGATGGTATTCCCAAGCACATTATGTGTATTAAATTTCCCTATCGTCATGCCTGTTGATGTTTAAATACACCACTCATGTATTAATACATATTACCTACTTGAAATTTATTTAAAAAAAAAAACCTACGCAGATAGAATTATTTACCACTTTTGCTGCTTTTATTTAAAAAAAAAAAATTAGCACCATCATACAAATAAAACGGAGGATGTAAATAATATTCAATATTTTGAGGTTATAGCACATAACCTTAAAAAGAATTAATTAAAGATAATGTAAGTAGTATATCTAAGCCTAGATTTTTTTATTACAAAGACACAATACATAATTAAAAACATCATTAAGTAGAAGGACGATACAATATTGGTATATTACTTACGAAGATATACAACAGTAGCGGCTTAAAGGTTATATTTCAAATGAGACGCTAAGAGCAAAAGTGGTCTCCTTTGTATGCATTTCCCTATTAAAACGGTAGAGTTTTGCTCTAAGCGTCTCAAATAGCCTAACGTTTACTGTGGAATAATTGAGCTTTAAATAACTAATTAGAAACTTTAAAATACAAATATGAACATAACTGATATTGAATCGAGAATTCAAGTCATGGCTACAATATCTTCTAAAGCTACTAAAAAGGGGCACAATACCGGCTCCAAAGTATGGCCTGTCTTGCGATAACAGGGACCATGAGGATAGCGCCAACCGCTACTCTCATGATCATGTTAAGCTTGACGTCACTATCGGTTTTCATTAACACTAGACCTACCGATCGTTTTTGGTCGTTTTTCGGTCAAATGAAAAACCGCGGTAAGGTAGGAAATTCAAAAAGTTTGTTTTGCAAAAGAACAAAAAAATAAAATTTAAACACTGAAAAATATATATCATGCATATTTTAGGAAATTCATAAAGTTTGATAGTGATATTATACCGTTTAAATATGTGTTAATTTTAAATAGGTCAATTTGACCGGGTCTTGGTAGGTTTAGTGTTAAGTCACAAACGATCATATTAGCTCTGAGATTATGCTCAGTTGGAACTTGCAAGGTTGGTTGTCACCCAGTAGGTCACATAAAAATATTTGACAAGCCTGTTGCGAGACCTTCCAATAAGGACAGTCTGTGGGGGAAGGCTTCCCAAGAAAATAATTACAGCAATATTTCACACGAGGGCTGCCTGGGTTGAACGCACGGATGAGATGATCTTATCCAATGCGGTCGCTCAATTTACGTTACCATTGCTCGTAGCTCCAAGTTAACGGATCAACGCCCCTCGGCCAGTACACGACTGAGTTTCAAGCTGAGGTCGTCGCAGTTCTTCTTGGGGTTCTTAATCTAGTGGAATCTAATATCGAGTATAGGGAAGTTCAAATCTTCCAAGATACAGTAGACTCTCGCTCAATCGACTCTTTTTCAATCGGGTGCAAAATTTTGTTGACAATCTTCACGTTTAATTGTGAAGCTAATTTGCTCAAATTCGCTGTAGTTCTTCCTATTTTATCGTGATTCCTTATAACTGAGCGCTTTTTGTGGAATTTACAAAGGCTTTGACGCCCAAATCTATCGATAAACCGGATGACATTTTGCCCCGAATATCCGATTGAGAGAGAGTCTACTGTAGCAGGATACGAATCGCGTTCTGTTCTCGTGACTAAACGCAGGGAAATATTAGAAACGGCCTTATATAGAAATGTGAAGTCGTTCGGCTTACATTAGGTACCTGTATACAGGGGTATAGCTGGAAATGAAGAATCGGACCGCCTCGCAGTAGTGGGACAGCCGTACTACCAGGAACCGCCATTGTAACTTAATCTAATCTAATCCCCCTTGTGTAAAAGCTATTTTGTACTTACCGATGCAAGTATGTTTCAAATTTCTTTTGGATCTTAGGAATGACCATAAAATTACCGGAACAAACTCATCAATAACTAAATTGAAAGGAAACTATCAAGTTTCTTAAAATTCTTTTTAACTAGATTAACTGATACCATAGTCGGTAAATTTTTACAGCTGTCTGGTGTATGTCTTGGCTAACCTTTTATTTCTTGGAATTTTTTATTTAATTTAATCAATTGTAACTTTTAGCAGAACTTCTATTAAGTATCTTATATTACATTACAAATTCTTATGTTACATTACCAATAAAAATCAGGTAATTTAACATCATTGATTATACGGCTATCAGTAAGGAAGGGAAGAGTGCGAATTTGATGAAGTCTTCTGGGATGTTTGGGGTGTTCAATGAAGGAAGAAAAATGGAAATCTACTCACACACTTATTCGCCAATCGCTAGAATATCTTGCACACAATAGAGAATCCATTCACCTGAGGACAGGTGTGATAAAGCCGTCAGATTGGCGCGTCAGGCATACAGAGAGATAGACATAATCCCAGAAGGGACACACATATCAATATCTATACATTGAATCCCTAGAACTACCTCCCCAAAACTCCTTCTCTCCTTGTAATAATTTCGCCAATTTGAAATTTTCGTGGTAGCTGGTATCTAGTACTGAAATAACTATTTTTAAAACTTATTTAGGGCAGAAAATCTGCATAAAGGGGTGAACAAACATTAAATAAATCAAATAAAAACAGGGTAGATGCACTATGTTTTAAATACAAGTAAATATTGATATTCAATTTTATCATCAAATATGTTATGATCTAAATGCAATATAATCAAATTGAACGAAACGAATTTTCATGGAAAAACTAGTCGATAAGCGCATTATGACTAACATATTGCAGAATTCTTTATTAAATAACACTAAATGGATTTTAATATATTTCAGAATGGGTTATTGAAAATGATTTATGGTGCTATTCCAATGAAAAATGTAAAAGAAATATTTTCTATTGAACATCTTTTAGCACAAAACTGTTCTTGAGTGCTTCTTCATAATCGACTTTTACTTGTTCTTAGGGAAAACAGTCGAAACATGATCCAATAGAAAGGAAAGTCGATTATGTAGAACCACTTGAGAACAGTAAAGTGCTAAAAATGATCAAGAAAAAAGATTTCTCTTTCATTTTCCATTTGAATAGCACCATTAGGTTTTTATTTAAATAAATCATGAATAGTAGAAAGTTTATTATACAAATACTTATAATTCTGGTGGTATTCCAATGAAAAATGAACATCTTTTTAGAAGTTTACTGGTCTCAAGTGCTGCTATATTTAACCTTGTGTTGGTTTCTGTCTCGACTATTTAATGGTTTTAGAATTCGGTGGGGCCTGGAGAAATCAGTTAAGACATAATCCAGTGGAAAGAAAAGTCGACAATCCAGACGCAATTGGCAACAGTAGAGGTTTAAAAAACATTTTCATTTTTAGAACTTTACTGTTCTCAAGTGCTCCTGCATTATCGACTTTTTTGTGTTGGTTTCTGTCTCGACTGTCTCTCCCAGACTTTCCTGTGTTCAAATACCATCAAAGGAGTCGAAATATGACCCAATAGAAGGAAAAGTCGATAATGCAGAAGTACTTAAGAACAGTGAAGTACTAAAAGGACATGTTCAATTTATCATTGGAATAGCACCATTACGTATTTGTGACTAAAAATATCTAATTTATAGTGTCTGTGTCTATCTGTATCTTAGCGTCTAGATTTCGAACAATAAACATACACAAAATTACCTAGCCAGTCTCTAGAAAATTTCAAAAAATTTCCAAAAAGCTATTAATACAAAAATGAAAGTACTTGGATATAAACCCATTAATTTTTAATCCTATACCATTAATTATTGGCAATCCTTCAATATCAATAGCTGACACATAATGGAATAATGAAATTTATAAAAATATGAAATTCATTACAGCGTCAAATGAAGTGTGATATCATGCAAATATTTTTGATCAGTTAATTGGATATAGCGATAAAATGAAATAATAAATTTAAATAAAATTATCAGAAAATAAAGTCCAGGTTTGGTTTAATTTAAAATAATTAATGTCAAATTTCAGTGTGAAAGATCCAAGCTGGAAAAATCGTTAATTAAAGTGAAACATGTTAGTGTAGTGGAAATAACCCTGGAGGGTATCTAACTATATAAAATAATATATGTATGTTGAGTAAAAGCGTGAAATTCAATTTAAAAAATTGAATGGGAGCACAAAGGAGCTAAGATAATCCAATTAACAAATTAAGAAGGAGTTTCTATTTAATTATTAACTTGTGACGTCGTGATCCAAAAGATAAATTAAACGACACAAGGCACATATTTCATTATATAAAATGAGAACATCTCTATAGATTCATCAAACTTCTGTCTTTCAACATTAGAAAATTTTCTCTCCTATTTTTCCAGCTCGTTCCTCAATCTTTTCCTTTCAAATAGTGGCACTTTTCAAAGTGAAGTTGTTCTAGAGAGTTCAAGTTATAATCCTTTCCAGCTAATCAGTGTGACTTTGTTATTCTCAAATCCTGAGTTTCAAACATTTTTATCAAATAATCTTATGATATTGTTTTTGGTAATTAATTTTACCACGACTTTGCAATAATTATTTTCATGGAATAGCTTCCTCGGACTCTCCTCAGAGGAACTTTTAATTGTTTTTTCACACTTCTTGTTGTGCTTTTTAAATCGGATCGTCTGATGAAATTTTCAAAGTTCATGAAAAATAACCAAATATGGGAATGGCACCTCTTATTGTTACAATAAAAAAGGGTGGCAAAGCGTCCAAGGCTTTGCGAACTGCTCGAAATTGTAACTTTTAGATGTCATACCTCAAAAATATTTTCCTATCATTTACCGTTTACCGGTACTCAACCGATCTAAACCGATTTATACGTCACTCAAAAGATTCCCCAAAAGAGTTTTAAGAGTAATGGAATTAATTTTTGGGCGAAAATTACTTATCAAATCCATAACCGGTTCACAACCGATTTGAACCGATAATATAATATTAATAAACTAAAAATTAGATTCTTATGCAATGCATATTCCCTACGGTTAGTGTAGGGTTTTCTGTATCGATTCAAAGGTATTATCAGAGAGAACTTGCATAAAAATCCGTTTGAAGTTCGAACGTTTAAACCGATGAGTTACACAAAAGTGAGCAAGGTCATCAAATGGTAATATATTTTAATGAAATTGGAATTCAAACGTTCTGCCATTCTCAAACTCCACAAAACTGAACAAAAATATACTTTCGCAGCAAACGTTTACAAACTTTTGTTGACGTTTCTGACGATTGAAGTGTCAAGAATATCGAAATTCGAAATGGCAGAACAATCAGCGCTAAAGCGGCGAGTGTGTGAACACTTCGTCGGTTCCGAAGAAGACTATTGTAAATCCAAAATGTAAACTTTACAGGAAAGAGGTTTAAAGTTTGACAGCTAAAATTTATTTTCATTAATTTCACTGCAATTAGTATACTTTCAGCTTTTGAAACTATTTCATCATACTTACGCATTGAATATCTTCTAGTTAACACTACTTTTAAATTAATTATAGCGAAATTGTGGGCAAAAAACTCAATAATTGGGCACGCTGATTTTAAGTTTTTTCTTGTAACTTTTGCATCTTAATCAACATAAAATTTTGTGGGGATATAGATCTAAGGTTTCTGCATCCAATGATACCACCTTTTTATACTATTGTAAGTAGACTTACAATAGTCTTCTTCGGAACCGACGACTTGTACTTTAGGCATTCGGTAGATTTTCGAATAGGTTTAGCTTGGTTTTGGAGTCGCTTTGCCTCTTCGAAAGGTTATTACTGAACGGAACCATTTGTCCCTAAAGTAGCTCTGTGACAGCTTCGAAATCGAAAAAATCGAGACTTTATTTAAATTCTTCGAACATCAACAACTTTTTGTGCAATTATTACTTCATTCACAGGCGTTTATAAAGTCAAAGAAAAGACACTTATTATTACGAAATACTTCCTGTTAGAATTTCGAATTATCTCAAGTGCTAAATGTGTTTGTTTCGCTTTTTTTTTGTGGGGAATATCAAAGCATAATCATTGAGTACTATTTTTAGCAGCTTTTTTAGTGTGACATTTCATACATTTTCTCCATCTTGTGCGAAAATTTAATTTGAAAATTCGGAACTAAGATTAAATTCTTCGAAAATCAATGACTTTTTGTACAACTAGAGTTTTATTTACTGTTTTTTCAAGACACTTTTGGATAATCAAACTCCGGCTGTGAGCATACCGATACTAGACTTTTCAATTCAATTTAATGCTGTGTTTAAGAGCTGTGTCTATATATGGGGTGGCTGGACCCTACGGGATTTTCAATAATCAGAGTTTTATATGGCTCTTTGAAAAGGAAAATAATAAATTTCCCAAGAATGCTAAGAGCAAACAAACATATGACAGACATATTGGAAAATATTAAATTTACCAAGAGAAATAATTTTATTTGTTCATCCCAAATGGGAATTTTAAGATTTCTCCAGAGATCAAACATCAGTCAAAGTCAAAGTTAAAATCGGCGAGAGCAAAGTTGATGGGAGAATAAAGTCAATTCATCACCTTTAACACAGTTAGGAATTAATTAGTAGCTGAGGAAGAAAATTTCATATTATGGGTGTCTAAAGTTTCTCTCTAAACTTTAGGAGAATGTTTTTCCTTCCAAAGCTCTTGCTTAATTGAATGCTTTTTTCTTACCCTCAACCAACCCCCCTTCCGCATTCTCAATTTCCATTTCAGAGAATTATGCAAAATTGAATGCTGAAGCGTGACTTTAATTGGACAATAAACTAACGTCCAACACTCTGAAAGACATTCTATACCCATTTCCAATGGGTCCAGGGAGGAGGGTGAAAAAGATAATAATATATAGAAGTTCTCTTGAGAGCGTTTTATTAAAATTTTCCTCAAGTTAAAATCAACTTGAGGCGAATTCAATTAGCTGCTTGCACAATTCTGAAGTAACTTTCAGGACAAAAGTGCAAGTTTGCATCTTGTAATTGAATTTGTCAATTAGTGGTTGTACTTTGTATAGTGAAACCACCACTATCATGGAAGCTTGGGAGATAGTCAATTTTCGACGATTTCCCATGCACTACCACTGTGTTTTTGCAATGCAGTGGCGGGAAAAGAGGAAATTTTTAGCCCCAGAAAAGACATGCACTCTCTACGATTGCTTTCCATCTTAAAATTAAATTTTATACAGTTTGTTTGACGAATTTCAAACTCAGAGGTTTTACCACTAAAATCCAAATTTGAAATTCCAAAAGAGATAAAACAGAAAATTTAAAGTATTTCTTTGTAATCAAATTGCACGATCTTTTGCATTTTTTTCTATTTATCCAAAGTACAATAAAAAGCTGAATAAATAAATTTTTAAATCCACTTTAAATTGAAAAGAAGTACTTAAAGGATAATGAGCAAAAAAGAATAGGAATGTGATTTATGGTAATCTATATAGATTGATATATAAGAAAAATACAAAGCGATTTAACCCAGAGCGTATGCGAAACCTGAAAGCCTTCCCTTAAGTTCAAATGGTAAAAGCTCATATTCATGAAACTAGGTAAACTCTCAAGGAAATATCCAACCACATTTTATATATTTGCAAAATAAACTATCATCAGAATCATTTTTTTTATTTTTTTAAAATCAAGTTAAAAATATACTCACGATGTAATCAAAATACTCGCTCAAATAATTTTTGCAAATAAATTATGTCTCAAAAAGCAGGAAATTCTTAATTTGCAGAATAAACCAAATACTCGTCCACAATATTTGCATAATAATGAATGTATTCGTGAAATGAACAAACTATTTGCAAAAGGGATGTAATTAAATATTTAATCGCATTAAAGATGTTAACCCATTGGGTTCGTTTATCGTACTTATTTGTTTATTATTTGATGGTGCTTGAAAGCATTAATAGCTGAATGTTGAATCGAAGTATAAAGATAATTCGAGGATGATCCACCGTTTTCTAATGTTTGAACGAGAAATAGGATAAATTTAAACAGTGGATTAATGTTTAAGCCAGAAATTATACCCCCGATTTCGGAGGTATAATTTTTGGCTTAAAGATGGAATAAGCCTGTCCACATCTATCCGTAAATTCTTCCTGAAAATACTATTAAATGATACCAAATTGATGTAATCTGCACTTTAGTGGATTTAATGAAAAGAAATAAGGCCTTCACTCTATTTACAGCTTCTTAAAAAGCCAATTTTGCCTGAAATAAAAAGAAATACAGTAGAGTCTCTCAAATCTGAATCTCTCAAATTCGAACGACGTTTGGATTCAAAATGTCAATTGTGAGGTTATGTTAGAAAGTTCGTATTCTTGATGAATGAAAATCATATTTATGTGCTTCTTCCTGAATGTTTACATACATTATGGTCGTGTAAAATGAAAAGGAAGTATGTTATCACTAAGACTTGCGAGAAAGTACGGGAATTTGATTCAAAGTACAATTTAATCTCACACAAATTTCGTTAGTTTTGAAAAAATCGTTCGAATTTGGGAGGTGAGAAATGTCAAAAATACCCCCCGAGCGTTCGAATTTAAGAGACTCTACTGTATCCACCATATGCGACTTCAATGAGTCGCCACTGAAGTAGGAGTCGCGGGAATCGCACTTTTTTGCACCCTGAAAACATGCACATTCTTTCACATCCACAATATTGATTCCTATTTTATTTTAGAGAATTTTTAGCAAGTCTGGTGGTTCAAGATTACCAAATAACGAGAAAAAGCCGTGGAATCTTACTAAATCGAACGAAAACATTGACGAATTGACATTTTCTGGCATGCCAGAAATGCCAAAATATGGGGTTGCCGTATGACAAAAACAGCTTACGCCAAAGCACTATTCCTCGTTTCTGCATACGAAAAAATATTTAAACCTAGCTTAATTTTAACTCTAGATTAACGCTAATCTGAGGTTCAACTGAAGTTATTCTTCGTTTCAACATTCAGCTGTAAAAGCTTAGACTTCCTGAGTAGTGGTGCTATTCCAATGAAAATGAACATATTTTGTTTATTGCTTTTTACTGTTCTCAAGTGCTACTACATAATTGATTTTTCTTTTAAATGGTTCTTGTCGCGACGGTTTGGTGGTTTTAGAACACGTTGATGACTGGGAAAAACAGTCGAGATAAGAACAAACACAAAGAAAAGTCGATAATACAGGAGTACTTGAGAACAGTAGCAGTGAAGTTCTAAAAATGAACATGTTTTAACACTCCACTGAATTGAATTGAATTTATTATGAAAGTGATTGAACAGACTTCTGTTCGTTTGGTACGTAAGCACAAGAAGTTTTGTGTTTATGCACAGAGAGCGACAATCAGAACAAGTGACTCCCAACTCACAATTCAACCCAAATAGAGACAGGAAAAAATTCCTTCCTCCACCCAGGCTCGAACTGGGGGCCTTTCACAGTCTAGGCGAATGCTCTACCAACTGAACTATGAAGACACTGGCTCTGACTGTCTTTTGCTACTGATCTCAATTAATTACCAATTAATGAATTGAATTTATTTCATTTCATTCTTGATCTTTCCCACATTCCCCCCCCCCATGCGTCACTGTCGTCATAGCGTTGAATCCAACCTTCAGGACTAAACTGTGGAATATCTTTTCTCTGGTTGTTTTACATGTTTTACATACAATGTTTAACATTTCATTGGGGCTAGTCCAATCAAAGAGAGAGCAAGATTGCCAAGCTAATTTAATCAGCAGTATGGCAATTTAATTTAATCTAGTTTCATAACTTCTCATAACCACCACTGTTCTCAATTGCTTCTGCGTTATCGACTTTACTTTGTGTTGGTTCCTGTCTCGACTGATTCTCTGATTCTATTTTTCTTTAACATTTTTGCAAAAAATCGTGACTGATAAGAAATGAGAGTAACTAAGCCATATGGCTAAACCTTAGGTCTGAAGCCCGTATAAGATACAGACGAATAGCCTTCGGGCTCTTTTGCAAAAGATAGACCACGCCCTCTGTAAAATGTAACAGTCCACAAAGAAATATTTCAAAAATTCTATTGTTCATGATTTCTATTTTTTTTTATGGAGAGTTAAAATGTAGCAATGCTGCCTATTACTTAAAACGTTGTCCCTGTAAAAAATCCGTCTTTGTTTGTTAGGGGCGTGGCTTAATTTATATTTAAAAATAAACCTTTAAATTCCTTTGTCTTAATTCAATTCTGGAGGCAATTAACTCTGATGGAAATGTCACTTACACTTACATTAAAATCCCCACCCTCCCCTAAACTTGTTAAAAGCCTCTTTCCGATGTATCCGGAAATCAATTACAATTACAAATGGAAGGAAAAGAAGTATCACGAATCACGATTGGCATACTAGAAACCATGTTAGAGTAAAAGGGTTAAATATTTGCCGTTTTTAGTTTTGTCTAATCGTTAGAGTCAACAAAAAATGTAGTATAAGTAAACTCCTCACTAAAAGGATGTTATCCAGAGATAGAATCACCTCTTTTAGAAAAGCAAACAAACCATCAATTTGAGCGGTTTTATCGATTCATTAAGAGAAAATCGAGGTGTTTTTGTGCAATTGAATTCATGCACTGGCTCTTCCTTCCCCCCAAATCCCTTGATCAATTAAATGGTTGCATAAAGTCTCCAACAGTTCGTGTGAAAATTACCAGTACTTTGTTTATACGACAATTATCTCTTCGCACCTCCGGAAGCACGTTCGGATTTTCCAATATCACGTAACATATATCGAGATTTACGTATGCTCTATGGGGAGGAAAAGCTCTCTTCTCAAAAAAAAGATACACACAGAATCTTCTCATCTCCTGTTACCCTCACACGTCAACTTTCAAGCACGAACGGCTAATTCTTGTAATTGAAAAGCACCAGGAAGAAAAAACTATTTCCCAAAGTTGTTCTTTGAATATTTTCAGATTACGAACGACGAAGGTAAATGTTTGTGGGTTTAGTAGAGCGTACTAGGGGAGTGTATCCTACCACATTTTATTCATGGTAAAAGCAAAATTCACAAAATAGCATAGATTGTTGGGAGGGTTGCTTTCTGAAAACGAATGCGTTTTACGGAAAGCGCAAGCTTTTTGGGAGTTTTCAAGCAATTAGGAATACCTGCGTTTTATGAAAGTTTAGGCGTTTTTCATAAGCTCGTTCAGGTGTTTTAGACTTTTTACAGGAGATCGCGATTTTTTCGTGTTAGTAAATTCAGAAGAATACACAAATTCATTATGTACTTTGCATAAATTCAGGCGTTACTAGTGTTATGGCGTTATCACACTTGCACATTAAAATTTTAATGTGATTCACATTAATTGTTGCTTGTGAGAGTCCAAATATATTATTTGTGTCTTTGAGTCACTTAATATTTGGGGTTTTTCTATTTAATGATAAAGAAGTGGACTTGGCTGCAAAAATATTTTTCACATTAAAAAATTAAAGAGAAAATCGCATTAATTTTTCGCATTAATGCTATAAATCAATTTATATCAAATTTTGCGGGCCAAGTCTACCTTTTTATCAACAAATAGATCAAATTTTGAATATAAAATGATTCAAACACACAAATTACACATTTGGACTCTCACCAGCGACAATTAATGTGAATCATATTAAAATTTTAATGTGCAAGTGTGATAACACAGTTATACGGGAATTCATGGGTTTTCCGGAAGCTTATGCGTTATAGAGCAATTTGCACGTTTTACGAAACCGAGAATTTTACAGAAAATCAGGCGTTTTAGCGGTTTTTAGGAAGTTCGTAAATTTTACAGTGTTCAGCAGTTTTACGCATTTTACAGGAGTTCGCGCACTTTACGTAGTAAGATATTCAGGCGCGTTCTAGCGTTTTACGGAATATTCGCGTTTTACGGAAACATATGTTTTTTTCCAGAAATTCCAGCGTTATAAGCGTTTTAGGGAAACTCACACGTTTTTCAAGACTTTGTACGTTATATGAAATTTTGCACGTTTTACGATACTTCGCACATTTTACTGAAGTTTAGGTGTTTTAGGAGCTTTAAAGAAGTTTGCGTGTTTCACAAGAATTCACGTATTTTGCAAAACTTCGCGCATTGTACACAAGTTCAGGACAAAAGCGTTTTTCGGATATTAACGCATATGTCCAAGTATTCCGGCATGTTCTGACGTTGAACAATGCGCATTTTATGTAAACTCACGCGTTTTATGGAAGTCTGCGCGTTTTACAGGAGATCGTATGTTTTTGGACCGAATCCGTGCAGTTTTACTGAAGTACGGGCGTTTCAAGTATTTTAAAATGAGTTCGAACATTTACGTCAAAGGTGTGCAAGAACCGTTTAAAACCAAAACTTATGTAAAACCGAAACTTTATGTAAACTCAGACGTTCTATGGAAGTTTACACGTTTAACGGGAGATAGTATGTTTTACGGAAACATATATTCACACGGTTTTAAACAAAAATATGTGTTCCAAGAAGTGATTGAGAAGTCCCGCTAGAACCCGATTGATCCAGTTCTCGAAATAATGGTTAAACTATATTTCCATAATTTTTCACTAAGTCGTCTCTTTGCTTAAGTCCTAAGTGTGTCAAGGGCGTCACACTTTCGCGTCACACTTTTATTCAGCAGATGAATTCATGTAAAATTGTGTTCTTCCTAATGCTTTATGATCAAATATAATAGTTCAGAAAGGAAAAAAATTTTCCATTGCGTGAAAACTCGAAAAAAAAAACCCGGGTCATATATGACCCTATTGTCCTCAAGGGAAGTGTACATACCATTTTCAAAATCTATATCACGGGCTTTTTTAAAGGTTTTTTTTGCTTGAAGTTACTAATTTGGCCAAAACCATGGCAAACTGGATTATCTTGATGAACACTGTACTCCTGGTGTTCAAGGAATCTTCCTGGTAATCCCTTGAACAGTCACTGTCACAATATTTTGAGTGGTATTTGGCAAAAATAAACTTATCTACATATTTATTCACACACAATACAATTGCACAATATGAGACGCTTGCAGAATACTCTAAAATATTGCAAAATATGTTATAATTCATCAGATATAAGATGAAATGTCCAGAAGCAAGATGTCCCACCTGCATTTCACAATAAAAAACAATGTCCCAACTACATTTCGCTATAGGTTTGGGACGAAAACACTGTTACCCTTGGGGACAATAGGGTCATATATGACCCGGAAAATTCTACACGCTTTTCTGGAAAATTGAGAGTAGTTTATTATATCAAAATATGCAATATACAATCTTTGGATATTCTATTTTGTGTTTCTAAAGAACTTTTTGATGAAAAAAAAATTAATATAAAAAAATTTGAAAAAGAAAAGTCATTTCACAAACTTCGAAATTAGTGATTTTTGATCTCAAATATTTTCTTTTCCTGAATATTTGGAGTCTTGAGAAAATTAGCCAAGAATCTTACATCCTTCTATTATGATGTCGGGCACAAACCGATAGATTTCAATTAATGTAAATAGTCAAAAGAAATTGTTTTTTCCCCGGGTCATATATGACCCTAATGACGCGAAAGAGTTAAGATCTATCATGCTACCCTAATGTCGCAAGTAGTGCGGCTTCGCTTATAGATCACTGTGCACATGAAACCAGCTTCTTTCATGGTAATTGTCAATGGAACAACCTACTGGATGTTGGGTTTTGTCATTCGATCCAGTGTTGAGCCAATTCGCGGCCTTTCGTCAAATTCTACGATAATCCTGATGTTTGCGTCGCTTCTTCCGGTTGCGCATCTTTGCCGCTTTCCTTTCATCTGTTTTGAATTGCTCCATCCATTCCTTAGTACAGAATTGTAGAGGACCGTTTATCTAAAACGTATTTCGTTTTTGCGAATTTTACTGGAGTTTGTTAGTTCTACGTTCTTACGCGTCTTTTGTACTTAACCCGTTTTAACTATAGAAATTCATGTGCTTTATGAATGTGTATGTATTGTACACAAGTTCACGTATTTTGCAGAAATTTGTACGTTTCGAGAAAATGTGTTCTTTACGGAAAGGTTTACGTTTTTAGCACAAAATGAATTAAGAAGGCAAACTCCCTCCGGATACGCCAGGGAAACTTCGTGAAAGAGGTTAAATATCTAAATCTGAAAACAATCTAGGACCGTTATTAATATCTGACATTAAAAACGCGTGCGTTTTTTACCTGAAACGCGAGTGTTTTTACAAAATCCAACCTCTGCCCTATGGTATATCCTAGAAAGGCGATGAAAAAATTGCGGAGTGTTTGTGCTTTTGCATCGTGTTTCCCTGCAAAAAAAGGGAGTACCATATAATTGAAATGGGAAAACTTTTCCCTTGACACGTTCAATCGAATTATTCGGTCTCTGGAAAAAAAATTTCGATGGGCTTTTGTGGATGAGTGCGTGCGATTAAATTCGTTTGCCATGGACTCCCTTTCACATCTTTCTGGATGAAACAATTTTTCTCAAATTTAATTGTACGTGCCATTTACTTCTGGCTCCAAACACTTGTGCCACAAACCCCAAGTTTTTTTTTTGGGGTGGAAGAAGTCAATGCACGAATTGCGTGCAGAGGTTCTTAATTTAAACCCAATTGGAAAGGGCTGTTCAAAAGTTTTTCTGATGCCTCTTTCCTAGATATGTAAGAGAAAGTGATAAATTAATTGCAATTGGAAGAAAATTTCTATGCAGATGCGACAAAAGTTTCAACTATTCGAATTTTGTAAGTTTACTTTCATTTGTTTCTACTCACAAAATTCACAAAGTTTTGCAATTGTAACATATATAACGAGTAATTTTATATATGTCAAAAATAATTTTAACTGTAGTTGGTTTGAAGATACAAAATCCCATTTGAAAGCTTTTACAAGTTAATGTAATTTGTTAATATCAAGCTTTGATAAATGCAAAGGATAATGAAGGCAGAAAGAAATTTCTCATAATAACTTCAACAAGAGGGGTCTTTGAAATATAGAAACTTTGTATCTTCAACTGTTTAAATTCTATTAACATCGTGCACACAATTGAACGAGTTGCGATTAAAGTGAACGAATTAAAGTGAACAATTGAACGATCTACATTGAATCATTTTTTTCCTACAACTACAAGTAGCACTGCAGAATGCTTTTTAACAAATGGGATGGGACACCTTTTGAGTCACTTCACTTGAGAAGTTGTAACAATAAAAAGTCATACGGTATAGTTAAGAAAACAAACCTTTCATTAAGAATATATAACATCACTGTTAAGCTAAGTTTTTCCAGAACGGACTTACAAGAAAACTTGCCGAAAATCTAAGGAAAAAGCATTGCAATAGCATATTTGCACAGAGCGCTATAATTCATGCGAGCCACCCATATGCCAGCGATGGACATTTAGGCGCTGTGGAAGCCTGGGACGGCATGATAACTTATTTTCAATAGTATCGACACTCTTGATCTCGATTCTGAAAAATTTAAACGATAACTGCATTATAGCATAGATATTTATAAACAGTCAAATTCTTTCAAGAATGTTTCAAGAATGTCCCTATAAATGGCCAAGCAATGCATAAAACCCTAGATTTATTTAATTGTTTTCGTCAGGTACAAAACTGCACTACCGAAAGCTGCAGGATCAGTTTGCCTGGGAAGAAAATGTACTCACCCAGTTCTAGCATAAGTTCTCATTGTTCGAAAATGCATATTTTACGTTTTTTTTTTAATTTCTGGATATGTTTTAGAGATTATCCACGCGGATATTTCGTCTTTATACGAAAATACCATTGGATCATTCCTAATTCAGTTTTTCAAAGTCAAAGGTTTAAAAGCCTCTGGAAAGCATATTTCTCACCCAACTGGTATCATGTTTACGCTCTTGGAAAGCTGTTGAAATTTCCGATAAAACTCTCAATCAATTCCAATTGTTTCTGAATCACTTCAAACCCGATAACTGATTTTTATCCGAAAGTCAATCATATTGCTTCTAATGTGTATTTTTGACAATGTTTTAAGTGATTTATGGATCGGTTCAAATCGATTGTGAACCGGTAATGAACGGGTCAGGGGGGTGACATTATCTCTGGAAAATGCGACCGGTTTTAGTGTATTTTTTTCCCTGTTTCCGTACACATTTCACGAGATATCTCCAAAACTACGTAGGTTGCCAATTTAGGGTTTTCGGCTGCCTTTTCGTTATTAAATTGGCTTTTATCTTGTATTAATATTTTTGCTAATTCATTCTACAATGACAAAAAACAGCTAATAAACTTAAAAATTTTTTCGGCTCGCTAGAAACATATGGGAAACATAGGATATGTCATGCCCCTGGAACGGGTAATGAACCGATAAGTATTTTTTGTGCGAAAACCAATTCTATTACTCGTAAAACCATTTTGAACCGGTAAACGGTAAATGACGCGAACGTAAGTTTTAAGATATAGCATCTTAGTTTCGAGTTCGAGCACTTCGGAAATCCTGTAACGATTTTCCACTCCTTTATTACATTATAAAACAAAATAAAAATAATACAAAACTTTAATAAGTGACTTCGAGACTTGAACAAGTCTTTTAAAACTCCTTTATGAGGCTTTTAATAAGAATTTTGGTTCTTTTACTTTACTTATAAAAGAGTTGTGGCCTCTGCACACTAGAAAAATGTATGTCCATATTTAAGACTTTTTCCTAAACAAGCATAGGGAATTTGCTTCAATATGGACATAAATTGTTCTAGTGTGTAGACGCCATAAGTCTGCGTGACAATCTGGCCAATAAAATTGCTTCTTGGTAAGGTCCTTAAAATTTTTCTATGATAATCCCCTTTTGTAGCATATGAGTTTTCGTCCCAGGTTTCTGGGGTTGACAATATCAGTTGGTTCTATAGGAATTGGAATGAAAGAGCTGCGCGCTGGGATTGGTAACCACAGGAGATGGAACAGGGACTATGAGGTTCTCGAGGTGATGATGTGATAAAAGGCAATTTCCATGTTGTGTGACTTTTAATGCAAAAACTTTAAATTGCCACAACGTGAGGTGTCTATGAGTCGTACGACAATACCAAAAAGCTCCCTCAGCTAATTAGCATTCATGTCAGACTAGCACATCGATTTGTTTAGTCAAATTTCCCCAATTATTCCTTCCATCCCGTCAAACTCAATAATTCAGGTAACACGGGAACATAGCATTGCTGCCAGTCTGTGCAGAAAAACTAAAGCTCTTTCCAAAAATTTTACCATGACTAATTTTCTCGTTGCATCCCGAAAATTCCCATGGAATTTATAAATATGAACTAGCTCATTAACTAGAAAGTACTTCGTCAAAATATGCAATCAACCGTGTCAGATGGATTTCAATAAATTTTTGATCCAAAAATGCCACATGGTTTGCTTCCAGCGTAATTGCAAAATTATATTTTAATTCATTAACCCACATTCGCGAACATTTTTATTATGTTCCACATGAGCACTTGTGGGTCCATTAAAGGCTTTTCAGGGAGGGACAGGGATGCATATTGGAGTAGGGCCAAGCCTACATCACATTACTGTCAATGAGATTCTTTATGTGATCTAACACGGAATGATTGCTAATTTAATAATTTGAGGGGGCTTAATGTAGGAATGTCCAGATAAATTTGTGAGGAAATACAGTTTTTGTATTTACAAAATTTTATTAAAGTCTTTGATCTTATTAGTTTAGTTATTTGAGGTTATGTGTCACGATTGGGATTAACTTTTACCTTTTAGGTTATACTCTGAATTTAGCTCAGCGCCACTAGCGCCACTTAGGCCTTTAAAACCAGTTATTATTAGAGTTAGGCTATAATAAGGAAGTGAATATACAGTAATAGAGAATACCTTAAGTATATACCTTAATTCGAAGTACCGTAGATGCGGGTAACTTGGTCCTACATGGGTGATTTTGACTTTCTCCTGTTCGTAAACTTTCCTTTACTTCTAGACCTGAAGGATGGTCTCTACCGAACCGATATATCATATCTGATCGGTGAGAACCGTTTTCCAATACAGTCGAGTTCCTCAAATTTGAACGATGGTTGAGTTCAAAATGTAAAATTTGAGGTTATGTAAAGAAAGTTTTGCGTGGAATCTGAATTAGAACTATTTTCTCTGGTGTTTCCTGAATATTATCGTATTATATTAACTTCCGCAACAAATTCCATTGCTTTTACAATAAATTACACTGATATATTCTCTAAAATTATCTTTCTTAAATTTGGGACAGTGCATTTCACATGAATTCTGTTACGTTTTTGAAAATATTGTTCAAATTTGAGGAGTGAGAAATGTCATCTATGCCCCTCAAATGTTCAAATTTAAGGAACTCTACTGTATTACAATTAAAGTTAAGTTTATGAACAGTGGAAGGTTAAAGCCACCCGCGAAAGACAAAATCACCTTTTTTAAGTGTGTTTTCGGTCAAGGAAAATTGTTTCAAGAAAAGGAAGGAGGAAGGAGGAAATCTGCCTCCGAAACGTCGTATGAGAGAATAAAGGAGAAGAAAGAACAAAGGTCATCACCGTGTACAATTTTCTTGAGACAAAATCACCCGTATCTACGGTACGATATAAGGATACTTATAACATAACCTCAAACTTAAAAAAAAACCAAGACACATTTTGTATTTCAAGTTCTTCACTGATCAATTTAATTTATTATACTCAAAATTCAATAAGCGAAACTGAAAGGTACAATCGAGTTTTACCTTTTAGGTTATGTTCTGCATTCACCTAAGCGACACCAGCGCCACTAACGTCGCTCATGATTTGTAGCCATTTAACTTTTTATGAAATCCTTATCAGGCATTCGAAATAAGAAATAAAGTAAATTTTACTGCAAAAAATTAACGGAAACAGTTGATTTTAGGGAACTTATAAAGAACAGTCATTAGGGAATTAAAACATCCTATCGAGCCGAATTTAAGGATACTTATAGCATAACCTCAAACTCTTAAAAAAACCAAGACCCATTTTGTATTTCAAGTTATTCACTGATCAATTTAATTTATTATACTCAAAATTTAATAAACGAAACTGAAAGGTACAATCGAGTTTTACCTTTTAGGTTATGTTTTGCATTCAGCTAAGCGACATCAGCGCCACTAACGTTGCTCATGATTTGTAGCCATTTAACTTTTTATGAAATCCTTATCAGGCATTCGAAATAAGAAATAAAGTAATTTTACTGCAAAAAATTAACGGAAACAGTTGATTTTAGGGAACTTATAAAGAACAGTCATTAGCAAATTAAAACATTAGCACTAGAACGGACTTTAAAGTGATCTCCATTAAATTAATTTATCATATTCCACGCCTTTTCCAAATAAAATTTTAATTTACAAAAAGCAGACATTGCCAGGATTTGCAAAAAAAAAATAAATTGATAAATTTATTTGTACAAGTACAACCTCATTCCATTAAAATTAAATAATTAGTTTACAGACATAGTCAAAAGACTCACAGTGGAATTTTAATTTTGTTTTACTTTAATTAATTTATAATGTTCATGAAAAACAACATATAGGAACTGAAGTATAGAAAGTTCATGCATTTTTTCCAAATGAGAAAACTGTATGAAAAGTAAGAAACAATTAAACATAATAGACCCACTTGACTACTGATATAAGCCAAAGCAACCTAAAAGGATTAAAGAATATCACAATGGATTTAGAAAACTTTATAGAGCACTCTACTGCAACTTTATATCGTTTATTCGATAATCTGAAAGCAAAATTCATTTTGAGTATTTTTCCTTGAAAAACAAAATTCACATTGCATTGTTCTATTTCTATTGAACATCTTTAAAATTTGAATTTAGATCAATTCAAATGAGTGCAAAATATTGGAATAGGCGCGTTTGACAAAGAAATCAATTTTGATCAGCTAAAACATAAAATTGATTTTGAGCAGAATGCCTCCGGCTTTAAGATCAGTAGAATTTCGTGAAATCAAAATTCGTGTCCTTTCCTTTCTAAAAAAAAATTGCGAATACGTCTATCCCACTCTTTTGGTCTCAAAAATGGGCTGATCTAAATTTAATTTGGTGTGATGTTTAAAAGAAGAAGAAGAGTGAGAAAGAGTAGTATAGACATATGCTAAACTTTTAGGAGAGGGATACGAATTTTTATATCATGAAATTTTACCGATCTAAAGGGTGTGCTGGTGCCATGAATAAAAAATTTTGCTGATAAAAAATAAATTTTGGCCATTAAAATAATTTCTGTCAGCAAAAAAAACTATTTCGGTCAGTGAAAAATCGACTTCGATAAGTATGGCTCTAACCCAACTTTAAAATCAAGAAAGCACACTGAAAACTTAATTTCCGTCCCATTCTTTCTCAAATATCTTGTTTAAATCTATGTCTATCCCACTTTTACTCACTCTTCCTTTAAACATCTGCACAAATTCAATTTAGTTCAATTCAATTTTGTTTGTGAAAGATTACGGCGACGTATATAGAGGGTTTTAGAAAGAAAGTGATCTGAATTTCGATTTCATTGAATTTTCTTGATTTAAAAGGGGGGCCGGAAACACAAAAAAAGACAATTTTGGTTATTAAATAAATCAATTTTGGCCAAAAAAAAATTACAAAATCACAATTAAGAAGTTCTGGCAAAACAGATTCGATTTTCCCTGTGAAAAAAATCAGTTTTGGTTTCTAATGGCTTCGGCACATCTTTTAGATCAGGAAAATTTCACAAAATCAAAATTCACATCCCCTTCTCTTTTCAAAAGTTTTGTATATGACTAGCCTACTCTTTCGCACTCTTCTTCTTCTTCTTTTGAATATCACACCGAATTAAATTTAGTTCAATCCAATTTTGAGTCCGAAAGGTGGGATAGACTTATACAAATCTTATGAAAAAGGAAGGGGACGCGAATTTTGATTTCCTGAAAATCGACCGATGTAAAAGGCACACTATTTAGGTCAATAAAATTTCGTGAAGTCAAAATTCACTTTATTTTCTTTCTCAAACGTTTCTCATATGTCTATCTCATTCTTTCACATTCAAAAATCGGTTAAACTAAATTCAATTTGTAGTTACATCTAAAAAACAAAAGAAGAGTGCGATTGAGTGGGATTGATATATGCAAAACCTTTGAGACTAAAAGGGATGCAAATTTTGATTCCATGAAATTTTCCTGATCTAAAATGTGTGCCGAACACATATAAAGTCAATTTTGCCGGTAGGTAAACTTAATTTGGATAAGTGAAAAAATTAATTTTCGGTAGTAGAAAAATTGACTTGGTTCAATAAAAAAATCATTTTGGTGTATGTGGAGAATTACCTGTGGTAAACAATAATTTCTCTGTGATAGGATTCTGTGATATCTAATACCCTCTTCTTCCTGCCCAGTTTACCTATAAATATATTGTGGTGTTATAAATCTGTCAGGGACTGTGTGTTTCTTGGGCTTCCTTCTACCGTTTGTGATATTCACGTACCTGGAAATATATATTCCTTTATTAAATATCTTCAACAGTGATCCGGAACGTAGGCGGCTGGATTTTCCAGAAGACGTTTCCTCGATGACCGCCAAATGCCCTTCTCCAAATCCACTGAGGCAGTGAAACACACTTTTCACCTTCACCAATTATTTTATTTACACCAATTTCTCCACTACTAGACTGAACACAGTTTAACTCTACGTCACTGTCGTTTTTCTGTATTTTAAAGTTAATATTTTTGATAATAATTACACAAATAAACTAATAACTTTTCTCCTCACGTCTCTTTGCAAAAATCAAGTCTTACGTAATGCTCTGACTCGTTCCCCCTCATTCCCCTACTTTCTTTCCAGCTGATCTTATTCACCACTTTTTCCTCCTTCTCTCTCCCTCCATGCATATTCAAAATCCAACCGTCTTTTGTCTCTTATTTTTAAGAGATCTCCAATCAATGGAAATTCTATACAGTGTATTAAAAATCCATATTTGGTTTGATCGTGGAATTTTTTGTGAAAAAGAGATGATGATTTCCCAAGGCTTTGTTTGTTTATGAGATTCCTCCAACTTTTTGTCCATTTCACAACAATTAATGGTCGCAATGTAGACTTTTCTTTGATGATGGAATTGTTTGCATATGACATTGTGAATTTGGTGTTGATATTCAAAACTTGAGGCTCTGAAAAGCAAAAGAGGGTAGCCTCTGGCTGCTCCAACTTTTTATTTACTCCCTTTGATCGCCACATCAATGTCCTACAATAATTCTCCCGCATGGGGCTCTCATGTCCCTTCTGGGGGACCAAATGTATTTTTCTTCTGCTCCAATATCCCTCGATGGCGATGTATGAAATATTGCCATTGAAAATGGGTATAATTTGGTCAGGTGGGCAGTTTATGTGGGCAAAAGAAAATGGGTGTCTGGTGCTTTTCCCGGTTCAAATATAATGTGGGTCAGTCCCCAGATCAAACAATGTAAACAAAGTGAATTGGAAATATTTCTCATTCCTTATTACTGGTAATTTCTGGGGCTCATTCTTCTGCAATTCCCCGAATTGAGGTCACCCCAATGACTCTAGATTCTGACAAATTTCATGGAAAAGAAATGAACCTGGGAAATGCCATTGGAAAGAACTTCCTATGTTGCTGGCGGAACAACAAAAAAAAGATAAAGATTTTGGTGAATGAAAAGAAATACAAGAACAACCCAAGTAACAATGCGGGAAATATTTGTAACTACCTTTGTTTTGTTTCTGAAATAAACTTTACGTAAAAATAACGTAAAATTCACCATAAAACTTAAGATAAAACAGCGGTGATTTTTACTTATTTGGACAATAAAATTAGAGATAGTCCAAACATTGTAAGAAATTCTAGTAATATAAATAATATGCACTTGACATACTTACGACTTAACCTGAGAGATTGCTTAACGTAATTAAATTACAATAAACATACTGGTTTGTATATAAATTCTTATCAGTTTTCCACTAACTAGGCCGTCTCTCGGCTTCTGCCAACATTAAGAAACTGATGGAAACGTAGTTTGATCACTATTTTGATTATAATTACGTTAAGTCATCTCTGGGTTTAAGTCGTTATTGTGTCTCATCTATTACGTTATCAAGAATACATTACTGGATCAATTAAAATTTGAAATAAAGTTTCCACGTCGACATAACGTAAGATTACGCTTCAAAAGTTACCCTTGCGGTAGAGGTATTTTTAATAACGTAAAAATTACGTATCCTTCACGCTGATTTTCACAAGAAAATGTTCATGGGGAAAATGATGGCCTGAGATATTGTGTGTGAAGCAAAAAGTTTTTCTCCGCTCTTCTTCGGAGAATCTTCTTGTGCTTCATTGTAACAATTTATTATTATCGGAAAAGGAATATTGTACATCCTTTTTTTTTCCTCCAAATTCCTTACCATTCAATCCATTGTGTGGAGAAAGCTCAGAAAAAGGGCACGAAGCACCACGCACATACAAATAATGATACGCAATAAATCTAAATAATTGGGCAAAAGAAGCAATTTATGACTTTCTCTTTTGTCTTTGGGATGTACAAGAATGTCTCTCTAACGCACTTTGCTCACAATCTTGTTCAAACTCTCGTCAATTGTCAACACTGGAAGACAATGTCAAAGCAGTAAAAACAATATGAGAGAGTAAACGACAATTTCAATAATCATGCCACTTCCTCTTGTTATGTATAGCATTTTGTAAAATTTCACCAATTGATTTATATTTACTTGTGATATCTGTAACAGCCCTCAAGAAGTGTGAGCAGCAAAAAAAAAGCTCTCAAGGCAAAGGGGTGGCAAAAAAACGTGAGGGTGAAAGATGCCACACAAGGGAAAATTGTAGAGAAATTTATCTACTTGTAGCTTCTTGCCTAAGCAAATATTTTTTCCGTGGCAAATGGAGGTTGGGATTTATACACTCAGCGAAAAGTCTTATCTTCAAACTGTTTTTTTTTTCTTCGAGGCAAAAGAGCAACGGTAGAAAAACGAATTTAAATTGAGCTTTTAGGATTAACCTGCCCAATGGGCATACAGTGGTCTGTTTCTGGAAAACAATTAAGTGACAAAAACTACTCCTGATTGAAATCCCAATTAAAGGGGTACTAAAGCGTTCTAGTTTTGCTAAATACTCGAGTTTGTTATTTATACTATACCCCAAAAGTATTTTCTCGTCATTTACCGTAGATGCGGGGTAACATTGTCCTTCGGAGGTGACTTTGCCACTCAGTCTTTCGTAAGCTTTTCTTTAATTCCAACACTTAAGGCTGCCTTTTAGCGATTGGACACAGTAAATAAGATCGGTGAAAACCATTCCTAAGTCTCAGAATTACAGAAAAGCCTAAAAAAAAATACTGAGACATACTTTATACCGGTTCAGATTTGGTTCAATACTGCTTCATATTCTATCGGAATCAGCTCAGTTTTGTCAGGAATTCCAAGACCTTTCCATTGGTTCCAAATTTGCCCATATCTGCTGTGAAATATGCGCTGCAGAACCTTTTTTACCCTTGACATTAAAAAAATGTTATTAGGATCCAATGGTATTGTTGAGCCTAGAGGAGTTGGAGGAAGAAATCCCGTCCTCAGGAACACTTTTTTAATTCAATGGTACCAATCACTGTTCAGTTGGGGTATTGACTATGAGGAGTGATATAACGATTATCTTAAAAGCGTATTCGAATTAACTCTCTCAAATCGACCTTTATCCATAAAGTAGTGAGGAAGCTCGAAGTTTCACTCGCTCGAAGTTTTCTCTTCCCGATCCTTGAAAAAATTCTCCTCTTAAAACTTCTTAAACCTCTTCAAATTCTCATCACGTCATTTTAAGGATACGGTAAGCCTACGGGACTTCTTTTCTTTTCTCAAAGCTGTCGGTGCCATGAAGCTTTTACTCAATTCTCCGGTCAAGAGCTCTGGAGAAATAGGCAAGATATCTATCGGAATTCTGTGAAGGCTGATGGGTTCTCTCCGTATTTCAGAGCCAGAATTTTCACGCCAAAGGAGCCTCCTTGACAGAAAATACACGAATACAGAGAACCTCTCTCGACTTTCACAATTTGTCCTCTTCATCGGGTAACGAATTTTGTTAGGAAAATCACGTACAGACGGAAAATAGTTACACTGCACTTAAATTTAGATTATTCGACACATATTCTGTGTCGATCCTTGATAATCTCCGCCTATAAGGGTTGCACTGAAATTTTCAGAGATAAGACACCCCAGGTTGTCGATACTTATCTTCTACGCCGATCTTCGTCTTTATCAATCTCTTTGTATAAAGCGTGTCCACGACAAGATTGTTCCCAAGAATAATGCTTTAAAAATGAAGTCTACATAATATTTAAAAAAAAAGAGAAAAATATTTTTTGAAAGTTTAATTCATTGTAGATTTAATCTCGGATTTTAATCTCGAAATCTCGAATCTCCTTCTTGAGTCCTCCCATCAAGGTCTGTACAAGATCATCACCGCGGTTCTTGGTTGTTTCATTCCATTTTTTCTTGAAATCCTCGATATTATCGACGCGTTTCGCCTTCTTCTTCAGATCGTATTTGATAATAGCCCAATTTATTTCAACTGGACGGAGGTTTGGAATGTTTGGCGGATTCATCTCCTTGGGTACATAACGAACGTTATTCTCCTCGTACTATTCTTTTGTTGCTTTTGGGTAATAGTACGACGCCAAATCTGACTAAAACACACATAGCAACACACAGGATATCGACAGTGCAGTGCATATTATATTCGGGATGCTGACGATGGAGGGCCCCGAACCATATTTCGATGCGAGGTCTGTAGCATTCCTACTTCTGTAATATCCAATGGACAAACTGTCTGCTAAGGTATCTTTAAAAAGCATTTCCAAAATGGAGTAAAAAGGTGGGGAGTTGATTAAAATAAATATTGTTGCGAACTATGGGGGCTTCTCACACCTCTAGCCGCTAATTTTTTTTAACTAATTTTATTATCAATTTTAGTAGAATCAACATCAATTAACGTTCTGGCGAAATATGAAGTCGTGACCATAATTGCAAAAACTTACGTTACACTAACGTAAATATTACCACGATAAAATTACCCAGGTATGATCAGGCGGACATTTCGTCCTTATACGAAAATAGCGTTGAATCATTCCTAATGACAGTTTTTCATGGTCAAAGGTTTAGAAGACTCTAGAGAGCTTCCGAACGATATTTATACATAAATAATGCAAATTTCGTTTAATAATTCTTAAAGTGTATGAAGCATATTATTGTTATTAATGAAGAAAATTGGATGAGAAATGCATAAAAGTGTCTGAAAATATTTAAAGTCGATTATCTCAAAAAATATGAGAGATAAAGGCCTCAAACTTTACATCTATATTATATCCAGAGCGTATTGCTAACCCGAAAGGTATTACATCTGGGCTCGTTGGAACGGTCTTGGAATTTTTGACAATTCTGAAACAGTTACAATCGATTCTGAATTCGCTATTAACCGGTAGAAAATTTTTATCCGAAAAAAAATTCTATTACTCTTAAAACTAATTTGCGGAATTTTTTGAGTAATTTATGAATTGGGTGAAATCGGTTAAGAATCGGTAAACGGTAAGTCATGCGAAAATAATGAGGTATAGCCTGAAACACTTTGCCACCCCATGTCTTTTAATTGGAATTGAGTCTTATCATAATGTAATTTAGATGTGTAAAAGCTCTATTCGAAAGTACCCTTATGCCTTATCGTCTGAAGATCAATAGGGTCAATAATTCGATAAGACGGCAATGGACGCACGCAAATTTCGTTTCTTTCAAATACAAAAGTAATTATTGCTAATTTCGCTCAACAAAAACATAAATCAATAATAATTACTGTGTAATCTCTAAGCTCTCAAAAGCTCTTGAAGCTTCTCTGGAAGCTCGATGTTCTTCCTAAAGGCAAAGGGACACAATTTGAAAATTTCTCTCAGTGCTTAAACGTATCAAAAATGATTTCCGAAGCACTTTTGGTTCTCAAGCAGCAAAGATCTCCGTTAATTCCTGAGCTGTCGGCAAATCAAAGGGAAATATTGGAGCGTGAGAAAATATTGATAGAGGCATTGAAGTAGAATTTAACTTTCAACATCGTCATTTTCTCAGGTGTGCCATATAACAATGTTGAAAAGTTCTCCTCTCCCAAAAATTTCACCCCTTATAAATATTGAATGAATTTTCGAGAATCCCAGTCGCAGGGGACTTTACCTCTTTTTCTGATTGAAATAAAATGTTTTTGGGGGGAGAACTTTAGCCCCAAGGTGTATGTTCTTTTGCAGCTCCCTTGGAAACTTTTGGTCAACGAAGTCTTTTGGGAGGGGGAGAAAAGTTTTCCACTGGAAAAAAAACCGGCGAAAAGGGAGTTCCCTGAGAAGCATTATTTTCTATAAATTCTATTGTTTAGTGCTTATTTTATTTCTTTCGTGTGGGAAAAATTGTGAAATACTCCTTGTGAAGAGACAGAAGAAAGCATCTCTTCGCTCCTAAACCCAGGCAATTTGTTCAGAAAGTTAGTGAAGCATCAATCTGGCATAAATATCAAGTCGATTCTTGTGAATGTTCCACGTGGAATTTGGATGAGAATTGGGCAAACAAATCCATGGGATAATCCTTATGGTTTTGAGGAAAATGGGATGAGAAATCAGTGGATAACATCGCACTTTTTCTCCAAATTCGTGACATATTTCACATGGTTGGAAAACAGATTTATCCGGCAATTCTTCTGCGGTATTTTCCGCCAAAAAAGGAACAATTTACTGTTCAATAGCAAATACCATGGTAAAAAAAATTTCACCAACCACTTTAATCTCACGAATTTATCACTTACATCAATGTCTGAGCACTTTCTTTTCTTTTCCTTGGTCCCGGAAAAGACATTTTCTCCCGAGAAATGGAATTCCGGATGGGGGAGTGTACAATATTATACAATTGGTGGGAGGAAAAAGTTTATACTAAGTGGGGCTACAGTAGAATGAAAAATACAGAAGAATTTTCTCCATGGTTTAGCAATACCAAATGTGAGGTTTATTTATTCGCAAATACAACTTCGTGCTTGGACTATATTATTTATTTTCTCATGTTTCCACGGTGGTCATACAAATTGTCTGGGGGAAAGGGGGTTGTGCATTTTGCTATCATAAAATTAGCAACAAGCCAGAATTTCTAATTCAATTTCAACTGCATACGAATTTATTTGTGATTCCACTTAACTGCATTTGTAGGTAAATTTTTGATTCTAATTTCAGTAGAGTCAAGGTCATTAGACGATATGCAAAAGAAATATCGCTAGATTTGGAATGCTGCAATACAAAATAATAATTTTTAAAAATTTTACTGATTAAACAGTTTAGAAAAATTATTAGAATAAAAGCTCAAGTAGCTATATTTCACAATCTAAAAATTCGGGTCGCAAAATTTTTCGCGGATTTTCGCGGATCGCAAAATTCTTTTTTATGCATTTCTCGTCCAGTTTTCTTAATTTTCCAGTGAAAGTTTGTACATATCAAGCCTGAAAGAGGCCCCAAATGGATGTAAAGTTTGAGGCCTCTATCTTTCATAATTTCTGAGATAATCGACTTTAAAGATTTTCAGACACTTTTATACATTTCTCGTCCAATTTTCTTAATTTTCCAGTGAAATTTTGCACGTCTCAAGCCTGAAAGAGGCTCCGAATGGATGTAAAGTTCGAGGCCTCTATCTCTTATAGCTTCCTAGATAATCGACTTTAAAGATTTTCAGACACTTTTATGCATTTCTCATGTTTTCCTCATTAATAACGATAATAAGTTCTATACGTTTAAGAATTATTAAATGCAATTTGCATTATTTATGTATAAATATCGTTCGAGTTTGCCACAATCCAAATTTGCAATGAAGGAATCGCACCTCTATAAGCTGATCCAGGCTTATCACTAGGTGTGATTATGAAGGAATCACACCTAAAATTCAGGTAACAATTCTTGTTTATCCGTGTTTATTTATTTATCTATTTCAAAAAACTAGCAAATCAAGTTTGCATGTAACACGTTTAATTTTAGCTGAGACACATTTTGGATATACTTATAACAAGTTCCAGGAAGATTTTGATCCTAGAAATGAACCACAATTCTTAGAAACACCCTCGATTAAACGCATTTTCAATAACAATATCACATGAAAGGCATTTTTTAATTTAAAATTTACCTCGTTTAAAATTTAAAAATTTTAAATGAGGAATTTAAAAATTTACCTCAATGTGCTATGCACAGGGAAATCTCGGGAAATCTCCCTTAGTGGTTTGTTTCTGAGGCAAATATTCTCCACCCTCTATTATAATTTCTCTAACTGTGTCCTGACTAAAATAGAAAGTCTGGAAACTTTCTCTTATGCGTGAAAATATGTCTTGCAAGTTTTCCTTCTGCTCTACATTACAAAACTGTGAATAGCTGAGATTTTATAAAACTACAAGCTCCTTTATCTCAAATATTACGGAATGTATGTACTTTAAAGAGATATAAAATCGTGTAAATAAATAATTATTTTGCTTACTAAACAACAAGACACTCCAACAACAGAGTACAGTATCGGCCAAAAGTCTCTTGACAAATATCTGCCAAACTACATAACTACACAAAATTCACTTTTAGAACTTTTTTGTTTTTAGTAATTTTCAAAATTTAAAACACGAAAAATATATCGAAAAATATCTTATTACAAAATTTCTATACTAAAAATTCGTAATCCAAAAAATAAAATATTTTATTATCTGCTTCTTAATAATTACTCAATTTTGATTATTTTATATGAAAATGAAAGATATTTTGAAGTATAAAGAGCCATCTAAAGATTTAAAGCTGATTTAATTTATTTTAAACTTATTCCTATAAAAATAGTAAAATATAAACTTTTCACAACAATGAATATATAATGCATAAATCAAAAAGAAACTTTGCAAAAGTTGCAAAGTTATTCTATAAACAATCTGCACTGCTTTAAACTATAACAAATTATCATATACTTAAGAAACTTTCCCATAAGCCTGTCGGAAACACTCATTCACGTAGTATCAGAATTTTAAGTGAAACTGTCTGTATAAAAATTCGTTTGTTTTCTGCTATCTGGAGCTGGAGCCTTAACCCTTCTAGAATTTTTCTGTTCAATACAAAATTTTTAAAATTATTTTTAAAAGCTTTTAAACAATAAATATAAATATACGAGTACAAAACGTTACTATTTAGAACAATTTTAAGTCAAATTGGCACTAGGGGTTTTTCGTAATTCGGAACAAGACGTGAATACGTTTGTGAGGTACCTGCAAGCTACTGATTTCAGACACTTCAGAATCAGATATTGCTTTAAAACGTTAAAGATTAATCCGTCGTTTCCTAAAATGTGTAAGGCAAATCCACAAGTAGATCTTGAAAAATTCGAAAATCTATTTGAAAAGCCAAAAAAGAGACTTTGTTATTTCTTAATAATTCCAAAATGTGGATGAGGTGCTTCCTATTCGAATTTCGAAGTGCTCAACTGTCAAAACATGTCGGTCTTCACATTGTTGTCAGGGAAAAAAGCAAAACACCGACGCTTACTGTTCTTGTCCCATTATTCAATCATTCCATAATCACTGAGTAACTCTTTTGGCAGCTTTCTAATGCGATATTTGATAAATTTTCCCCACCTTGTTCGAAAATTTAGTATGAAAATTCGAAATTGAATTTGAATTTTTTGAACATCAACGACTTTTTGTGCAAAAAGAGTTCCATTTACCTTTTATCCAAGACACTATTGGAAAATCAGAATCTACTTATGTTTACACCCAATATCAATATATGTCAGTTTACACTTTGTTGTGGAAAAAACAAAGCAATGAGGCCTATGAACTGCCTGATCCTCTAATCACTGTGTAACTTTGTTGATAGTTTCTTAATGTGATATTTTGTAAATTTTTAATCCTTACGAAACGTTTTAATATTCTATTATAATATTTAAAATTCTATTTGAATTTTTCGAACTTCAATCTCATTTTGTGTAAATGGAAAACATTCTTAACATTCACAAGTGGGTTTTAAAAAATTCGGAAAAAGCCAAAAAGATATTCTTGCCTCTTGATAATTCCGCAAGATGGCCGAATTACTTCGTATCCAAATTTCGAAGTACCGGATTGTCAAAATAAATCATTTTTCGCTGTACTTTGAGAAAAAAAAGACAAAACAAAGACAATTACTAGTCCTGTTCCATTATTAAATCACTTCATAATCACTGACTAACACTTTTTCAATCTTTTGAGTGTGCTATTTCAATAGTTCTCCTAGTTTGTTCGAAAATTTTAAATTAAAAATTCGAAATTGTATTTAAACCTTCGGACATCAATATTTTCTATAAATAGATTTCCATATACATCTTAATTAGAGAATCAAACTCCACTTATGTGTGTACGCAATTATGTATATCATAAAGTTTTATATCCTTGTGAGAAGGTTCAGTACGCAAATTCGAAATTCTGTTTGAATTTTTGAATTTCAACGACATTTTTGTATAGAAAGAAAATTACAGGGGTCCCGGGATTATGTATACTTTGAAAAATTTGCGTACCCACATAAGGTTTCTTTCGAATAAGTTACAGAAATACCGTAATGGGTGCAAACACAAGTGGACTTTGATTCTCCATTTACAAGGTAGATGAAACTCAATTTGCACAAAAATTCGTTGATTTTCGAAAATTTAAACACAATTTCGAATTTTTAAATAGAAAATGTATGACATATCAAATTGAAATGGTGGCAAAAGAGTTACTTAGTGATTATGAAGTGATCTAATAATAGAACAGGTATTAGTAAACGTCGTTGCTTTGCTTTTTTTCCTGAAAACAAAGTGAAGATCGATACATTTTGACACTCGAGCGCTTCGAAATTTGAACAGAAAGTGCTTCAGCCGCCTTCCGGAATTATCAAGAAGTAAGAATATATTTTTTTATTACTGAAATAGCAGTTCAAATTTTACAAACTCGAGTTAATAGTAGCCGAGACACTTTGGGAGGATCAAACTCCGCTTGAAAATGCACCGAATAAGAGCCTGATGTTTTCTTGGTATTAAAATCAGAGGACGAGTGGTCAAACTCAACACAGTAAAAAAAATTTACAAGGATAATCGTTGGTTTGCTTTTTCACCACAATTATTCTTGCAAAGTTACACAAATTATGTATTTCAACAAAACGTGTAATTTGAAAATGTGTAATTTAAATTTTATGTAATTGTAAACCGTGTAATCAACTGGGAATGATTACACAGTTTTGTATATTTTCTTACATATCTCGTGTAAAATTACACAGTTTTCAGACAAAATGTGTACAAATTACACAAATGTGTATTAGTACACACGATTACATGTTTAATGTAAAATGTACAATGAAAATCACGGTAAAGCAGCCAAAATTTTTTTACTGTGTAACTTTTCCGGAAAACTAGCACTTTTCAGAGCTTATGATGCACCTTTGCTCGTTAGAGAAATACTGACATGGCGCAAGCTTCATGAATAATCCACAGTAGAGAAATTTAAAACTTCAGTGACTCTTCTAACAAAATATTTGTTTATTTTATATGTTTTTGAAATGAAACAAAACGCTTAATTTTGAAATTAAGTTCAATGAAACTTTGCTTTTCTGAATAATTTTCTAAGCAAATAGCAAATGAAATTTGTGAATCTCATATGCTCTGTTGAATCAAGTAATTGAAGCTCATTGGTAACCTCTAGTGCAGAGTGTATGCAGTCTAACTACCTTGAATGCAAATTTATGAAGAATCCCTTGGAGCGAGAAAATTAATGTAACTTTGGTGGCACGCTCTTTTTCCGACCCCCGCAGGAGCCACCCCATGAAAAACCAACAGTTCCATGTTTCCCAGCAAGACCCAAATGATTCGGCGAGGAAAAAGCATGGAAAATTATTGCTATAGTTTTCACTGCATTGTCATCTGTTATTTATCAGACATCCAACCATATCCAGCAAAACAAGCTCTGAAATGACGAGGAGAGTTTGCATTTGGGACAGGGACATGTTGATAAAATCCAAATCATTTACGATGAATGTCATGAAAATTGAATAGGTATTCTACTTTCGTATTCATGCAAATTGTGTCACTCATAACAGATTAAATGAATGATAATGAAAATCCTGTCATCAATCCCCACGTCCCATGCCCTAGGTCCAAAAAAGGCAAAAAGGATTGCCTAATTGGGTGGATGTTGGGTTGAATTTTTGGCCACAAATAATGTGATAAATGTTCACGTGCAACCATCGCCCAATAAATGATTGATCAAACGCACGCAAAATGTTTCGGAAAACCCCTCATGCCCATCCATTCACATTGATTAACTTTGGGTAGCATTTCATAGACTGTAATATGTATCGGAAGTAATCAAGAAAATCCATTTAACAGCGTAATTTCATTCATTTCACACCTTAAATTTCTCAAATTAATTACTCATCTCCACTCAGAGACATTATCATGCATTTCCCAATTGGATTATTCGAATGATACTACAAACACATGTAAGCACACATAAAAAAGTAAATTTTCAACATAATTTTCCGGATGGGAATTATAGTAAATGTAACTTCAAAGTTTCATATCTTTTGTCAATGAAAATCCTATCTACATTCTCAGAATTTCAAGAATATCGTATTCGAAATCTGGGAAAACCCAATTTCATACTTTGAATCTCGCACTATCCGACTGGAAATGCTTATCTCTGAATTATACCTCGAATAAATCTTCTCTCAGTGAAGCAACTTGAAATTTGATTTATATGGGAAATTGCGCTTTGTTTCTCCCAAATTGGAATAATAATAATAAAGATCATTGTAAAAATATCTCAAAAGATTGGAAAATCTTTAGGACAACCATTCCTATACACATGTATGTAAGAGGAAAATAAAATATTATTATTATCTTTAGGACAACCACATCTTTAAATTCGGCTTCTATTTATCAAATTATTGGAACAGCTGAGGTCTGCGAAATTAATTTTCTTTTAACACACCAAGATCGGAAGTGATATCTTGCGCAATTGCCAAAAGAAACATTGTGTCCGATATTGCACGCAAAACTTTGCCTCTATTTTTAGGTCAGATTCATTAAAGGAATATGGACGAAATATACAAATTGTCCAAAGCCAGAGTGTGTACGATGTCTGAAAAGCCTTCCCCTTTAGGGGTAACTAGGGTAGTCGTAAACATTGTGATTTTTTTAAAAAGATATTAGACTTGAGAAGACGAGATTAATATAAATTCAAATAGATAGTATAGGGATCCTTGTCTAATGATTAAATGATTGACATATCGTCGGTTCCGAAGAAGACTATTGTAAATCTACTTACAATAGTATAAAAAGATAGTATCATTGGATACAGAAACCTTAGATCTATATCCCCACAAAATTTTATTTTGATTAAGATATTCCTGCAAAAGTTACAAGAAAAAAAAACTTAAAATCAGCGTGCCCAATTATTGAGTTTTTTGCCCACAATTTTGCTATAATTAATTTAAAAGTAATGTTAACTAGAAGATATTCAATGCGTAAGTATGATAAAATAGTTTCGAAAGCTGAAAGTATACTAATTGCAGTGAAATTGATGAAAATAAATTTTAGCTGTCAAACTTTAAACCTCTTTCCTGTAAAGTTTACATTTTGGACTTACAATAGTCTTCTTCGGAACCGACGATATTTAAAGTCTAATTAATGTAGACATCAAAAACAGTGTCTACGCAATTACCCCATGTTTCCTACTGCTGCAGTATAAGGTAAGGGCTCATAATTTTGTCCAGTCTGCTTCTAAGCATCGATGTTCCAAGTTTGAAGTGCGATATTTTCGATTCTAATTCACTTTTTTAGTTACTCTCATTTCAGAAGGATTGTTTAGAAACCTGTCAAGCCATTTATCGTCTTATTTTACCTAAAATTAGTTTTAATACGCTTAAAAATGAATTGATATGTAGAGGTGAATTTGGCTCTTATTTTGGACAACTTGGCTGTAAATTTGGACAGCAAATCCGCTTCAAATAGATGCCCATTGTTCTTCTTTTCATGAACCAATCTTACCAAGTCCTCTTCCTGTTTATGTCAGGGAAACGTAGAATGTCCCAAGAAGCCCCTGAAACTTTCAAAATTATTCATTAAAGTTAGTTGACCTTGGTGCTCCAAGTACGCTCGGGTTTGTGCATTCCCTGGCCTTTCCGGGAGCCTTTCAAGGCATTTCTCGCTACATCTCTTTCGTAGAGATGATGCTCCTTTGTTTCTCCAGGCATTTGTCCAACCTAGTCATCACAAAAGCTAAAACTTCACGAAATTTCGTGAGAAAAACACCTGTCCAAAATAAGGAGTATCACCTCACTGGTAAATGTCTTAGAAAATTTCCCATTTTTCACACGAAAAATCCAATTCATAAGGCAAATCTCACTTCAGGTCAAATGTACAAATCACCACTAACGTGAATCAACACAATATTCAATGAATATTCAATAATATCACTCAAAAAAAGTGAAGAAACATTGTTAGTACTTCATCATATAGCTAAATAAAACTGAAGTAAACACGAAGTTCTGTCATATTTCTCGTAAGCAATTGCTCACACTGAATTTTCAACAAAGCAATTTTAACTCAAATCATATTCAAAATTTAACGTATTTAGTGTTAAAATCTTCCAAAAAGAACAAATATTTAGATAGAATTCATTATTCATCAAATATTGGAATAAAAATCCATCATTTCAATCAATTTATTTTTAGTGTCCAATTTTATCCTCAAAGGGTCCAAAATAAGAAACTGAACAAAATTATGAGCCTTTCCCCTGCTCTAGGCTTTTCTTTTCCTAAATAAATTAACATTAAGAATTTACCATCATTGGAAGCCTAAAATAAATGGTATCCGAAAACGCAAGGTCAATATCTCTCACCGTTCGATCTCTCACACGTGCAAAACACGAACACCGTGTACTTCAAATAAATAAATGAACATTGATACCTTAATTTTTGGAAACTTAAGATCCTTAAAAATAATACCGAAAATATAAGCATTCCTGAGGGTTTGCCGAGCCCAAATACACAAACGCAAAATTGAGGGATTATCCATATTGCTCCCTCTCACTTTTCAAGTTCGAGCAATATAAAAAAAAAGCTCTCCATTGCAAAAGAAATGGAACATAGGGTAAAACAAATCCTCGTATTCACCACCCGTGAAGACTGATAAATTAATACAATTAAACTTGGAGGAAATGTAGCGTTAAAACAAAATAAACAGCACGAAAAGAAAATTGAGATTCTCGTTTTAGCACAATTATTCGCCAAACAAATTAATTATCCACAATTTATCATTTTTTCCTGTCTCACAAATGATTTCTCTTGGCCTTTTTTCTCTCTCTCGGAAAAATCCTGTCTGAGTGGATTCGGTTGAAATATGCCGGCGAAAGGTGTGAAAAAGGGATGTTGCTCTTTTGTGGTCGGGGATGATTCAGTGGTAGTCAATTTATTATATTTTTACGCTGAAAGAAATAACCTCAAACACGACATTTATGACACTCACATAGTAAATCATTTTACATGAAGTTCATTTTTTCTGGTTTTCTTTTCACTATTATTGCGCTTTTGACGAATTTATTGTTAAATTTCCAAATATTAAATTTATGGTGAACTTGTTTAAGTGGAACAGATGGATAAAATATTCAATAAAATATTTCGCTCATTTCAATTTTATTTTTCATTTTGTTTTATTTTATGAATTTATTCATGCATACCTATTAAATTTCCAAAAAGAATATTTCATTGACAGTTGCTTTGTTTTAATTTTTATTTGCTATATTAATTACAAAAATAAAAGTGACAACCCTACTGCAGCAATCCACTATTTACTTCACGAAATTAAATTCTCTGCGAAAAATGAGTAAAAATGCAAAATAGCTAAGAGTCTCCTAATACTCGCAATCAATTTTTCCGCAAGAGGGCACTGTTTTCTCCCGCAAGGGGCGCTGGCAACTGCTCTCAATATTTAATACGTTTGTTTTCAGCCGAAAAAATTAACTGATTCTACAATATCAATTCCACTCAACAAAATGCTTATGCTTTCCATTCACAGCTGGAGCTTCATTCTCCAAGACTTGGATAAACATTTTCAATTTTTCAAACTAAATTTTCGCACAAAGTGGGGAAAAGTTATGAAATATCACACTAAAAGTAGCTCTAAAAAGTACTCCCTCCGTTCCGAAATAAGTCGTACGTTTGGGAAAAATTCTTGTTCCGAAATAAGTCATACGTTTAGGAAAAAATGGTTTTAAGGGAAAGTTTGTTGGTAAATGTTTTGTGTATCAACAATTATCTCTTGTAAGGAACTATTGCTAATGTCCAGAACTAAAATTGGGGTCCAATCTTGATGGTATGTTGAGGAACGAATGTCTTAAAAATATCTTATTTTTGGCGTTTTATTTTCAATCTAAAATAGGTGCAGAATGGTAAGAGATACAGACTTGGGACCTTCGGGGGACCCCCCCATAAGTTGACCCTGGGACTATTAATATATCCTTTATTTTGCCCCCACTCCTCCCCTTCCCCTCTAAAATCATCTTTTCAGGATTGCTCGAAAACACGTTGTGCAATTTTTTTTTTTCAATTCTGGATGTGTTTTAGAAAAACATATAAATGGTCCCAGGGTCAACTTATGGGAGGTCCGCTGAAGGTCCCAAGTCCAACATTTTGCATCCAGATATTCGAACACATAAAAAAATATGTTCTTTTTATTGCTCATTCTGCAAAATTTGAGATATAAAAAATGTCATATCGGTAATAACTGTTGAGTTCTATTTGTGCATACTAAAAATTTAGAACAAATTCTAGTCTGTAATGTTAATCACAGTCCATCTTGTAGTAATTAACTATCTACCGGAGCTCTTTGAAAAAAACGCGAAAAATGGACAACTTCAACATATCGATTCCTCAACTTACCATCGTGATAGGATCCCCATATTATCCCTGAACATGGAGGATAGTTCATACTTAAGATATTTGCAAATAACAAAAACATTCTCTGAAACCATTCCTTAATCCCTAATTTTTCGCCAAACGTACGACTTATTTCGGAACGGAGGGAGTATTATTCTGTAATTATGAGACGAATTATATTCAAAAAAAAACTTGTTGTTTTAATCTTCCCAACAGCGAAGCAAAAAAAAGGTGAATTTTAAATTCAACTCGGGACATTCCGAAATTCGAAAGAAACGCTTCGGCCACCACGCGTTGGAAACGTGAAATAAAAATATCTTTTCTTTAGCTTTCGAAATCGATCGTGGAACATTTCAACCTCCTGCAATGAATGAAGCAGTTCTCAATAAAATGCAAGTAAACAGATCAAAATTTAGCATAAATATTTATTTAAAATTAATTTATTTATTTTGATGTGCAGGGCTATTTTTTGCCATTTTTTGTATATTATTCAGTTCACAAATTTTAAATAAGTAGCTTCTTGAAGCTGTTGATAACCTCAAAATTCCATTCGTCCAAAGTGATATTCAGACTCTTCGTTTTGTTGCTATTCCCAGTTTTGTGTGACAGGTCAGAGAAAAAGCAACAAAAAATATTTGTACAAAAAAACTCATTTCCAATTTCCATACCGACTTAAAGTTATCTGACTAAAATAAATTTATTTTTTTACTGAAAGATATGTCATTCTACTTTGTATATTTTATTTAAAAAATTTGAAAAAACTAAAAATGTGAATTTTAGAAACAAAAAGAGTTTCAAAAAATTTTTATATTTTCTCGCCTAGCGCCTAAACTAAAAAAGATAATAAAGAATGGATGGTTTTTTCGACTTTATTGGATCATAATTATCCTAGAAAACATTGTTTTAGAACTTTTCTTCGCATATTAAAGAAAACACCGTTAGAGGGTTAAGTACTTGAGGCTAACGTACAAGGGATCTGGACCTTCTAGAGAAGGTTGGGAGAGGGGCTGACAACCTCTTTCTGTAAGATAGGAGAAATGCTGACACAAAAGTAATGCAGATACGATAACGGTTGATACAACTGATGATGTTTGTTCTAACTGAGAAAACTTATATAAATCAGATTTTTTAAATAATCAGGGTATAAATGCGTCAACCGCCAAGCTATAATGCCACCGTTAAAGTAATTAAGTGAAAAATATTTAAAAATGTAATTAGCGTCTATTGCTGTCTTAGCGTTGATGACAGAGCTCCAGAGCAAAACGATTAAAACGCTCCATGGAAGGTTCTACACTGACTGAGAGAAATCCGAAAAAGTTAAAATAACATTCCGGAAATGCTAGTTTTACCCTGCAATATTGATCCAAAATCGGTGTAAAGATTACCCCTTTTTAGCTGTATTAGGGGTTAAATTAACCCTTTTTCATGTTAATTTGACCCTTAAAAAGGTGTAAAATTAACATTAAAAAATATTGATATATTTTTACACCTAAAAATTGTTAAAGTTCTGAGGAAAAAAGGTAATCGAATCACCGTTTTTTTTCTCAGTGTATACATGTTGTTTGAGTTATCTAATTTCAAGAAATAAAAATTACGTTTTTCAATTTCATTTATTAAATATTTTAAGGTGTAACCTATGAAAATAATGTCACTAATAAGAACAAATGAATCGAATGAGTACCGATGGGTGTAAAATGTGACGCATTTGATAAAGTTCAGTCGTACCTAAACTCGTTTTATAAAATTTCTCATATTATTGTCATCTTAGGGTCTTAGGATATCTTAGAGAAAACATAACAATTGCGAATTTATCCAATAAACACGTTAAGTATGCATAATATCCTGGTAAAAGCGTAGGGCTTTTTCTTGCGATTCTACTTTTAATCTGTCTAAAGCTTTATGGGAAATGACATCAAGTTTTAAAGAGATGACTTTTCAAGAACAACCGCAAAATATAGAATTTACAATGACTTTAGTTGGTGCATTTTTGAATATCAAACAGGCAGTACTATAACTCCATGAAATCAGCCTTTCAGGCGGTAGAAAAGCTCATGTTCGTGAAAGCTCCCATGCATCTTTAATACCATCAGTAGAAATTTTACGAAAACGGTGAATATAGAATTCGGGAATAATCAAATTTTGTGCAATAAAATAGCTAAGCTTGTTTAGTCGCTATTTCATAGGATTTTTCATTGCCGCGGGAAAAGAATTCTCCAGTAGAAGTTTTGCAGAAAGAAAGCAACATAGTCCCAATATATACATAATGCAATCATGATGTAGCTGTTTCCACAATATAAATTTATAATGCTGAAACGTGAAAATACCTGCAGAAAATAAATGTTGCGCAATTCAGTCCATAAAATGGTCAATTTATCATTTAGTGCAGACACTTTGCCGATGAGAAAACTACACCCAAGGCTGATAATGTTGAGGTATCGGCAGTCTTACCACACTTTGTCTTGAGCACATAGTATTATTTATCATAAATTCAATTTGATGGTGAGTCGTATGAAAAATGTTTGGAAAAATGGATAGGGAATACTCTTAAGATTGGTTCGATTTTGGGCCTTACTGGAATCTCTTGAGATTCTTCGAGGTTTTTGATGGATATATTCCACCGGGATAGTGTGGAAATTCTTCAAGAACCTTTCAGTTTAAATTAAAAATTCCAAGAATATCAGAAAGGGTTTGCAAGCATTTTACAAAGTCAAAACGCAAGAGTATCCCAAAGTTTGAAGTTTTCCTGCAAAGAAGATGTTCTCCCAATCCAAGTCAATTGAACTCTGGAAAGCTTTCGCCTAGACCTACCTAGTGAAATCAAAAATAATGTTGGAATATTTTACGCGTATTTATACATGCATAGAATGATTATATACTTTATTTTGTAAAACATATTACATTACCAAATTTATTTCCTGCACAATACTATTATGATAAAGTAGAACCAGAAGCGTTCTCGAAAATAACCTTACATTTTCTTATCAAACAAAGAAAATCTTAACAAACTTTTATCGTTGAGGTTATGTTTATATTCTCTGATTTCCCGCCTAAATAGTGTTGAGAGTCTGTGCATGGGCTTGATTGAGGAGAATAAAAATCTTCGCTTGCAGGCGGCGGAGTGTATTGAACTTAAAGCAAGAATCCGAGCCATTGAGTTCCGGCTTGACTCGGTGGGCTCTTGGTCGATGATGACACCGGGGCCCTCTCTTCATCCTCCTTATGCTGAAAATAGACTAGAATCGACTATGCTGATCGAGCGTGAGTCTCTTGGCGGGAATCAGTGTCTTGCAGGGGTGAAAAATGTGCCTGTGCCTGCCCCGCCTACAATTAGTCGTCCAGTGTCTGGAACAGGTACTTCTGGTTCTGGGAATGATGCTGTAGCTACATTTTCGCGCCGAAGTTTGGATAATACTGCTGTATCACGGTTGAGGTGTGTTGGGGGTGATGTGGTGCCTCCTCTGTCAGGACGTGATGCGAATGATGCTGTGGATCCACAATTGAATGGTATTTTGGAGGATGTTGGGCCGGCTCATGGGGGACGTGGGCGTAGGCCTGTGGTTTTGGGTCGAGCCAAGCTTACTAATGGATTACCAACTGTGCAGAAATTCCGTTGGCTATTTCTGGCGCGACTTTCTCGGCAAGTTACTGAGGAGCAATTGAGCTTGACCTTGTCAAAAAGACTTACGTCAAAAAGACTCCCTAAATGCATTTGTCTAACAAAAAATGCGCCTGTTACCAGAAAGGGTGCTTCATTCCGTGTCGAGCTTACGGATCCTGAGTTTCAGGAGGCCTCCTCTGCGGATTTTTGGGAGGAGGGCATTCTAGTGAAGCCTTTCTTTTTTTACCCAAAACGAAAACCAGCGCCAACCGACGACCCGGGCTCCTTTCCCCGCGAGTGTGATACGGGTGCACGATCAGACCTTGCTACCGAGTACTGCGACTAGCGTTCCCCAATCTACTCTGAATGAGACTAATGTATCCATGACTTTATATTGTGGGTCATCCCTGTCTAATTCCTTAAATCATAGTTTGTCCAATAATAATCTTCTTAACGTTAATTTTAATGATATTTCTGCGGTTTCTCAGGATCAGCTTGATAGTGTGGCCGACGTACATTCCAATTCACTCTCTATAGCCCAGAATTACCTTATAACTAATCCGCGTTTTTCTTCAATTATTGCTCATATAAATGCGCGCAGCATTAGGCGCCATATTGATGAGATTCGTGCTCTTCTAAGAAAATCCTCCATTTCGGTACTGTGTGTCTCCGAGACCTGGCTTGACTCCTCCGACTCCATGGAGTCGGTTGGTGCTCAGGACTTTCGACTTCTAAGAAGTGATAGATCTGGTCAAAAGAGAGGAGGTGGTGTCGGTATTTATGTCCGAAATTGCCTCAATTCTTCTGTGCTCTGCAACGGCACTTTCGGTAGGTTGGAGTATATTGGCCTAAGTGTCAAATTCCCTGACTTAACTCTAAATATTTTCACCTGTTACTACCCACCTCCAGTAACGAGTCTTATGGATATTGAAGGTCTGTTTGATTTGGTGCTATCATACGACAACTTTATGGTTCTGGGTGATTTTAATGTTAATCTCAACGCTGAAACTTCAATAGCCAAAAAATTCCTAGAATTCCTATCTGAGCACTCTCTTCATCATGTACCTTTTAGCCCAACTCGTATGGGGTCACTTCTCGATTTAATGATTCTTCCCTCCCATGATTCACAAAGAATACTTGAATACGGCCAGGCTCCTCTTCCTGGTATATCAGACCACGACTTAATCTTTGCTTCTTATAATCTGCGATTTCCTAAACCGTCTAATAAATTTAAAATCATCTTCGATATTAAGCGCTGTGATAGCAAGGTTGCATGTTCTGCTGCTTTAGAGCTCTGTTGGGGTAATTTATACCTTGAAACTTCAGCCACCAAGAAAGTACAAGTTTTTACATCTTTTATCAACGATTTATTTGAGAGAGTAGTGCCCAAGAAGCGCTCAATTATCCCTCCCTTGTCCACTCCTTGGATTGATGACAGTGTCGTGAATCTTATTAAGCGCAGGGACTCTGCGTATATTAAATGGAAGCGTTCTCGCAATCAGGTTGATTGGGCCATTTTTAGGAGATTACGAAATAGAGTTCGAAATCATATCAAGTTTCGCAAGAAACAACATTTTAATAGAAGCTTAAACCCTAAGCTTCCATCGAGAACACTTTGGTCCAATATTAAAAAGCTTGGTATGCGACCATCCGTCTCACATGGGGAGGTGAACTCTCTTTCAGCTTTTGCTCTATGCTCATTCTTTTCTTCTACATCTGCTGATTCCTTAGTCTGTCCATCGCTTCCCTCAGCGCCCTGGGAGGGTTTTAGCTTCATCTGCTTCGCACAAGCAGATGTTATTTTCGCTATTTCCCGTGTCAAGTCGGGTGCTATGGGGTGTGATGGTATTTCTCTAGATTTCATTAAGATTCTCCTCCCGGTAATCATCCCAGTGCTCACAGATCTCTTCAACCACATTATCACAACTTCCACTTTTCCGGATTCTTGGAAACGAGCACTTGTTGTTCCGATTCCCAAAACGTCGAATCCTAAATCTGTTTCTGACTTTCGGCCTATTAGTCTTCTTCCTATTCTTTCAAAAGCTTTTGAAAACCTTCTTCACGAACAAATTTCCCAGTATTTAACCGACAATGGTCTGCTTTGTGACTTTCAGTCGGGCTTCCGAAAGGGTCACAGCACTACGTCGGCGCTTCTCAAGGTTAATCATGACATCTCTTCGGCTATCGATCGTGGTCACTTTGTGATTTTAGTTCTTCTGGACTTCACAAAGGCTTTCGATAGTCTCCCTCACAATCTTCTCTGCTATAAATTGTTTGCATACTTCAATTTCTCATCCTCAGCTATTGCCCTCATTCGATCTTACTTCACAGGAAGATCTCAAATTGTCAAATTTGGTGAAGATGTTTCACCACCTTGTTCCTTAAGTAGAGGCATTGGTCAAGGTTCCATTCTTGGCCCTCTTATGTTTTCCCTCTTTATTAATGATTTGCCTACAGTATTACATAATTGCTTATTTCATCTCTATGCAGATGACCTCCAAATTTACGTTGAGGGTGATCCTTCCAATCCTCTAAATGCTTTTAATCTCATGAATTCAAACCTCTCTAGTATTGAGCACTGGGCAACTTCAAACGGCTTGATTTTGAATCCCAAAAAGTCTCAAGCAATCATTATCTCAAAGAAAACATTATCCTCTACTTCTTATCCCTTGTTCCTTAACGGAGAGATTATCCCTTACGTTGATCAGGTCAAAAACCTTGGTATCATCTTCAATTCAACCCTCTCATGGTCTGATCATGCCACATCCATTTGCCGCAAGGTCAACTATTCTCTATATACCCTCAGACGATTCCGGGACATCACGCCTTATGATACTCGCTTGATTCTCGCGCGAGCGCTTCTTCTTCCTTTTTTTCATTACGGTGCAGAGCTTTTCTTCGCGGCGGATAGTGACACAATTCGTCGCTTAACAGTCGCTTTTAATAATTGTGTCAGGTATATTTGCGGCTTAAATCGCCGTGACCACATTACTCCTCATCGCAATGTATTTGTTGGTTGTGACCTGACTTCTCTTCTGAACATGAGAGCAGTGCTCTTTTTGTTCAACTTGTTGCTTTTTGGACGTCCTGAGTACCTATCGAATCTTCTGGTTAGGGGGGGTTCGGCAAGGGTTCGAGGACTTATAGTACCTAAATCTAACAGTGACTGCCTTTATCGCACACTGTTTGTAAAGGGCATAGTACTTCACAACTCCATTCCGGCTAATAGCCGTAACTCTGCGGATGCTATTCGGCGGCATTTTCAGGCTGAGCCTTGAGAAATTATCGCCTAAATTTTTCTTCTTTTTGTTTATTTTTCATTTTTTTTCTCATTTTGATGTATTAATTTTTTTTGTAATTTTTTTTTCTCTTTTTCTTTTTTCACAATTGTAAGAGGGATGACCCTATTATTGTGAATTAAATAAACTATTATTATTATTATTATTATTATTATATTTATAAAAGCATTTTTAATATTTTGCAGTTTTAAGAAACTTCATTAAAGCCTCAAATGTATAAGTTTAACAATTATTATGACATTTAATCAAAGGCCTAGAACATCAAAATTGTTGAGGTTATGTTCAACAAAAGTCAGAACACATTATTCTTAAAAAAAAACCTAACCCTCACTGTTCCTCAACAGTCTTCAACGTATTCATTAATTATGCCGATTATGTATATGCATTTGAGATCATGTTCTAAAAAACATGTTCATTTCTCATTGCAATAGCACTATAAATTCTTCTTAATGATAGCTTTCTTTATTTGGGGGACACTCCTACAACAGGCTCGGGGCCGATAAATTCGGTCTTCGCTCTTACTCAGAAAAAAATATCTTGTCAAATAAACTAGAAAAGTTTGTCAAAAGGATGCTCTTCTATACAAAATATGGAAAAGTTTTGTCACATCGGCAGGCAACTGAATTTTGTTAAAAGTTTGTCAAAAGGATGTTTTTCCATACAAAATGTAAGAAAAACTTTTGCCAAACTGGTAAACAACATCCTTTTAACAACATTTGAACCAAATCTATTTGTCCATTTAACAAGATATTTTTTCAGAGTACCATCGCAAGGTGATCGACCACTTCGTTACACACAATACCGCATTGCCCGGGCACTCAATTCGTAGACCGATCTCAAAGGTAACTGAGATCGCTTCTAACATTATCCGGTATTCGAACACCAACGAAGAGCGGGAGTTGGTTCCTTATTTGGAAAGCAAAACTGTTCTTAATTCGTTTTAGCTTCTAAATACGTATGGAGATCCCTTCCTTGCTCCCACGGTCGCCGTGACGTCGGCTGTTCGACAATAAATTTACGTCTATTGCTGTTAAATTAGTAACATTTTAGTCATATGCTGTCCGTAGGATTTAAGACTTCGTAACTATGTCATCTTTACAATCAATTATTAATTTTACTCAACAATTTACCAAAATATTATTCAATTTACAAATTTTACTCAAATAATTTCGTTTTTTGTTTTAGTTTTTTTAGGAATTGCTAAGTCTAAGTTTAGATTACTAACATTTGAGAAAACGACAAAAAGTCTTTTAATTAAGAACTCTTCTTCAGAGAAGACAAGAGTTTCTACTCAATTTTGTTTAATGGCCTCTACACATTGGGAGCAATTTTTGTCAAAATTGCTTTTTTGAAGGAAATTCCCGGCAGCGTTGTAGGAGGAAACGTCAAATTTCTGTCAAAAACGCAATTTTTGACGAAAATTGCTCCCAATGTGTAGGCGCCTTAACCATTTAAGAACGATTGGAACACCGGTGTCCCATAAAGAAAATAATTTTTCCTGACTACCCAAAGTTATTTTTTTTCTTATGTCTGTACGAATTTGCAAAGTAGAAGGTTGAAGGAATCTAGAATATTTTTTGCAAGTCTCTAGCTATTTGCTATGTAGTAAATATTTAAGCTCGAAAATGGCGAATTTTTAAATTCTCAAATTCATAATTGATTTTATTTATTTTTTATACTTTTAATTTTTTTTAAGCAAAACCCTTTTGACAATAAAAACTACAATACTCATACGTAATATTTTTCATTAAAGCGAAAAATATTATTCATTGGTATTGCCAGAAAAATTACTTAAATTTTTGGGCTATTTTTGTCCCTATCGTTCATAGAAGCAAAAAATACACCGAATCAGACTCTGTTGGACTTTCCAAGGTTAGATGTGTCACTTATCATGGATTATGTTCTTAGTTTAATTTTTACTGTTGATTTTCAGTCCGTAAAAAGTGTCTCGTCGTTAAAGGGTTAAATAACAGATAAAAAATTAGGTAATTTATTGACCATTTCAAATTTAAAGTAATCAGTTATAATTTATTACTGATAAAACGATAAAATACCTGTTTATCTCTAAGAATTTTGAAGTTTAGCGACTACACTGCTGCAGACCAGAAGGCAAATTTTTGAAACTCTCATTCGCACCCGCGAGCTCCTTAGTGGCCGAGAGAAATTGGGTGATTAAAGTTTGGCCAGCGAGTGAACTGTGAGTGACAGATCGGCAGATTGCGCCGATCTGTCTCCATAATCGCGCCGATCAGTTTCCATGGTCGGCAACCAAGAAGAAACCTGTTTACCCTACCATTAACTCTACTCTAGAAAAAGTCTTAAGAACTCTACTGAAGTCTTTTTTACTTAGATTTTTCATTAAATTACATTTTACGTAATTTTGGCGTAATTTATAACATATTGCTGCTTTTTTATGAATAGTTCTGACTATTCAATATCCTGTTTTGCTAAGCTCCCAAGAGCTTCAGTTGGGAAGCTGTGGACTAATCCTATTATGACAGACATTGACGCAGATACTGTGGCATCAGCTGTGAATTAGCCATACATGGGCCTCTTCCACTCCTGTGGCCAACGACAAGAGTGCACCCATCGTAATTCAATTCCCTTGACTATGACACTCCATTCAAAAATTTATAGTCACACCATCATGAGCCATATAAAACTCTACGATGAGGATGCAAACAAATGGATTCTATTGAAGTGGCTCTATTTTATGTTATTTTGTTTGACACCATCCACTCTTCTGAACTATACACTGTCCCCAAAATAATCACCCAGGACATTGAACGCGATGTGTGCAACTGAAGGGGTTTATGCTAGGAAAAAAAACCTCGCAGACAGGATATCATTGTAAACAGATTTATTCCCTTGCGATAATTCATGTTTGTTCGCCTGGCAAAAGCACAATTTTCCAGCAAAAAGATGAAGTGCATTTCCTACACTGTTGCCAGAGATATAAAATGAAAGTCTAAGTTGCTTTTCATGTTACTCCTGAAGACATTTTCATGAGCCATAACGATATTTATGACTTAATTGCCACAATTATCCTTACTCACTTTTACTGCACAATTTTTTTTATACCATCCCACGAGGTTATCTTTCAGTCAATTTCAGGATACACAATTAATACCTCACATTTCTTTTACGACGTCTGATCAAGTTATTTGCCAAGAAAAAAAAATTTATAACAGATTTTCACGGAGAATTGAGCCATTGGTAAAACAAAATACCTGGAAAATAGCTTAAATGTTAAATGAAGATTCAACCATAAATTTCCCCAGAATTCCGCAATGGTTTATCACATTTGTCTTCTACTAAGTGAAATATTTTACCACATTATTCCCGGTTAAAGGAATGCAAAACTCCTGCAGAATTTTCGAACAAAATTTATATTAAAAACAATACTACAAATCTTCCTGGAAAAGCCACAAATACAGAGTACAATAGGAAAGTGTAATAGAGAATATTATTACTTATTTCATTTACTACAATTTGGTGCTGAATAATACAGCTATCACAAACGGAACTATTATTTCTACTGGAACTAGTGCTAAATACATATGTATCATTATGCATGTACTACAATTCATAATACAAGAGAGCAGTTTTGGTTCAAAATAAATACATTATTTTATAATATCAATACATAATTGATATTGTCAATTGCTTCTGAACTTTAGAACATGCATGTACTAAAGCCAATTGAACTTAATCATTTTAATCTCTAAACGCTCTTCGCTTTAATTACAAATTCTCACTTTCCCAAACGCTGTTCTCTCAAATAGTCCAAATTCTCCGAACCATACATTATAGAGTAGGAATTATTAGGAATTATTAGAAACAAAGCTTTTAATAATATGATTTCACAATTGGTATTTAAATTCACCAACCACATGCATTGGCTGAATATAATTAAACAATAACATTCTTCAAGTGTTGCGAAAGTATTTATTATGTATCAAATCAATATCGGATGAAAACTCTCCAATAGGGTTGTGGTACCATTTTGTGCCACATCTTTTTTTAATAATATTTCAAAGCTACAATACTGTTGCGAACCTGTTTTGAAGCATGCCCTGCCTAAGAATACCGCTTCTATTACCTGAATCTTAAAAAATACTTGGGAAAGTTATCGTTAAACCAATTTCTGATAGGGATTTTATTATTATTATTTAAATTCCACATACAATTTTTATACTAATTAGTTGAATTAATTTAATAATCATCCTTAAATTTAGTACACGTGTGTGCTAAATCAATTTGTATTAGAAATTTGGAAATGTTGCAATAATTTATAAAATGGATGTATTGAAGGAATTCGTTATAGAAATTTGCAGCTCTTTTTAAATTTTGAATAATGTACTAAACTAATTTGTAAAAGTAATTTAATATTGGTCCTCAACTTCTATGATATTTAAAAAAAAAACTGAGTAATAGAAGTGGTTATGTATCACATTTTAGAAAAAAAATTGGAATCAGTTATCTTTAAAGTAATGGTTGATAGGAATTTATTGAGTAAATTACACATGAAATTTTGAAGCTAATTAGTTGAATGATTTTAATAATGCTCTACAATTTTAGTACATATATGTGCTAAATCAATTTGTATTAGCGATTTAGGTATGTAGTAGAGATATTTTAAAACGTGGATGCAATGAACCAATTCGTCATAGAAATTAACAATTTCTTTTAGAACAAGTACTAAACTAATTTGTGGAAGTAACTTCGAATTGTTACCCTATGATAAGAAGATCATCCGATACATCTTTTAGTAAAAAATTCTGTGATTGGAATGTGTTTAAGTACTAGTACTAATTTGTAATAGTACTAATACTATTTAGTTAAAAATTATATTTGAAGTAGATATTTATTTTATTTTTCTCTAAATCTTTGAACTTGAGATACAATATAAATACAATCAATTTGAGATACATATAATTCTTAAAGTCTTTTTATTGAGAGAGATTTATTTTATATACTTTATTCACAAATTCTTTAAAGTAGAATCTTCCATAAAACTTTGATGATATTTAAACTTCAGTATAGCAAGATTAAAAAGTGTTATTACCAAAGCAAAAATAAAAAAAGAATTAATCAAGAAATTCAATCTGTTAGAATAAATAAGATATAAGAGAACGTGGGGTTGTTTAGAGTTCTCCTAATGATGTAATCTCATTCTCAAGCATGAAACCCATTAAGCTCTAAACTATTCTACACGAGATTATAGCAATAATCTAATTATTTATTATACAGCATAAAGAAACTCCAGTGAAATCATTTAATTTAAATCCCATGCAAAAATATACTCTTATTTATTTTTATTTTCAAATAACAATCATAGTTGAATTTAGAATACTAACCTAATGGAAATTACGATAAAAAAGTGGAACAACAGAGATGAAAAAATTAAAATGTGCAACAACAATAAATGGTGTTGGAAAAATCAACTGGGATGACGCTTTGATACAAAATTCAGCGGCTCATAAATTCTGATGCATTTTATCTCGCACATATTGCGATTATTTGTAACAGTCATTGTTTAAAATTATAAGCCAGAAATGTATATTTATTTCCCACACCATATTTTTCCAATTCACAAAAAAAAATAACATGATGAAGAACTGAATTTCCCAACGCAACTCAACATATGGATCATTTTTTTTGCTGGCCAAAAAAAAATAAACAATTTTTTTTGTGAGCCACATATTACATCTTGCAATTGAAAATGTGTTTTTCAGGAATATTGCACTATCAGTGAAAGCAATGGCATGAAAAAGGCATACATTTGTGGAAATGAAAAGGGATGAAACATTTTATTTGCTGTCTATTTATGTTGGATTTTTGCAACTGTCAGAATTTTTTTCAGGGTAAAAAAATAACTTCGATAGAACATTTAATGAATTTTATATGAGGCATCATTGAGTGAACTGGAAAGATGAAATGACTCAGAGTCTGTAATGCGAACTTAAATGCCAGGATATAATGCAGAAATAGCTACAAATTATTAAATATTTAGTTGAGTATCATTCGCTTTGAGGGTAATTTTGAACATAAAATGTGAAATAATCAAGATGTTCATGCGAAAAACTATAAAACATTCGTCAATTATCGTTAGATCATCAGAAAAAATTGAATTATTTAGAGATTTACTACTAAAAACAACATAAAGCACCATGAACTTATGAAGAATCATGTTATTACCCCCAAAGTTAGTTCAGTTCGAAAAATAAAATAGAGTTAAACTGGGTAAACTTTTTTACATTGATTCACTGAGAAAAAAAGAAGGTGCGATTAACTTTTTTTCCTCATAACTTTAACACTTTTTAGGTGTACAAATATATCTAAATTTTTTAATGTTAATTTTACACCTTTTTAAGGGTAAAATTAACATGAAAAAGGTTAACTTTAACCCCCAATACACCTAAAAAGGGTAATATTTACACCGATTTCGGATCAATAATGCAGGGTAAAATTAACATTTCCGTAATGTTATTTTAACTTTTTCGGATTTCTCTCAGTGTTCAGTCAATGATTTTCGTAAATACCCAGTCAGAATTCACAAATATTTACGAACAATTTTACGAAATATTTTTTTGTGTGTAGATCGGGTCGTGAATGTCAATTTCTATGATGTCTTAAAACGAAAAATCACCCTTCAGTATAGTTCTTTCGAATTTTCCAACATAATATTACAGTTTATTTTATCCAATTAACAAAAGAAATATTTTTAAAATAATTGAAATTGTCTCTATTTTCTGTTTTTATTTTATTCAACTAAACTGCTTCGTTATGGTCTGAAAATTTTTATTTCTTTAACAATATTTTTTTAGTGCTCAAACTCAAAGAGAGATTAGTACATATAATCGGATTTTTCCAACTTGTTACGAATCTGGAGCTTCTACAGCAAAAGATATTTACTTACAATTTTCGGTGATCCCTTTTTAAAGAAAACATTTCTAGAGAGGTTTTAACATCGGATTCAGGGATTTCTTATATTGTCGGACATGTCTTGAGGTAATCCATGCGAACATCTAGTCTAGTTTATCGACACCTGTGACCGAAAAATTGTTTTCGACATCGAAAATTCGAAGGTTTAAATTAAACTACTCTGTAGAGGAATTCTGTATTTTTATGGTATTGTCACACGTCAGTTTGAAACCTGACAATGCCAATCGATCTTTGTTTTCTTATATCTCATGAGTTCGAAAATGCAATTCATTATTTTTTTTTAAGAAATCTTTTTATTTAGCAGGAAATAGACGGAGACACTGAACCTTTCTTGATTTTCACAATTTTATTCTCTACGACGTTTCGAGGATGGATGTCCTCTTCATCAGGTATCGAATATGGCAGGGAAAATCACGTACAGGTGGGAGTTGTTACACTGCACTTGAACTTTGATCACGAATTGATCCGTGATGTTCACCATTCGTGATTTTCCCTGCCATATTCGATACCTGATGAAGAGGACATCCATCCTCGAAACGTCGTAGAGAATAAAATTGTGAAAATCAAGAAAGGTTCAGTGTCTCCGTCTATTTCCTGCTACATTCTGTCGAACCGAAATTCTTCTGAAACATCTTTTTATTTAATTATATTATGTAAATACAGTCCAGCTTGGCTAATTTGTTTAACACTAAACCTACCAGGACCGGTCAAATTGACCAGTTTAAAATTAACACACATTTAAACGGTATAATGTCACTATCAAACTTTATGAATTTCATAAAATATGCATGTAATATATCTTTCAGTGTTTAAATTTTAATTTTTTGCTCTTTTTCAAGACAAATTTGTTGAGTATCCTACACTACCGCGGTTTGTCATTTGACCGAAAAAGGACCAAAAACGGTCGGTAGGTTTAGTGTTAATTAGAATTCATTGTCATTTGAATTACCGGAAATCTAAAATATGTTACTTCTGACAATGTCAATGGCTATATCACATTTATTGAATCACTTTTTCGAAACAGTTCTCCTGAGATTCGAACGCCAAAGTCAATTGTTGGATAATGAGCTGGCGTGATGGATATTCTGTGGGGATACTTCCGGTAATCGCCAGTGGAAATTTATTTCACCTCAAGAAGAAAAACAAATTTTCTGTCTTGCCCAGAGCTTTCGGTCCGGATGTGGACCTTCTTCCGTGGCTATAAAAAGTTTTTCATTTATTTCATTTCCAAAAATAACGAACTTCAGGAAATCAAAAAACATAGTCTAGTCGAATGAGTTGAAATTTAAAAATTGTTCAAATGAAAAAGAAACGACCTTGTATAAAAATATTGTTGAAAATAAATGAAAAACTTTTTGTAGCCACTGAAGAAGGTCCACATCCGGACCGAAAGCTCTGGGCAAGACAGAAAATTTGTTTTTCATCTTGAGGCGAAATAAATTTCCACTAGCGATTACCGGAAATATCCCCACAGAATGCCAAAGTCAATTTTCTGCAAAATTTGTTTTTTTTTGTTTTACTTTTCGAGTAATCCCTTCACACCCTCTACCTTCCCTGTTAATATTACACCGCAAAGTTAATTATTCCCAAAGTTACAGAGGGGTTTCAAATCTCAAAAATCTTAAATATTAAATCTTAAAAATACTCAGCATGTAAAATCTCAGCTTGAAATCGCTTTCTTGCAGAGTTGGCCATTCGCGACTTATTCGTTTTATATTCTGAGCCATCGATATGGCATTGCCAGAGAGCAAAAGAATTCCCCTACTGGAGGGCCTATTTCTCAATCGATTTTTTTATCTTTTTTATTTTATTTTATTTATTTATTTTTGGAAATACTTCATGGAGACCTCGTGAGTTCGACCATTCCACAAAACTAGGCCGCTATGACATCTCTTTTAGGAGTAATTTTTGACCATTTCTTGTAGACTTGCCGATTGGGTTCTTTTTTACAATCAATTAATTCCGAATTATATTTTGAACCAAACAATTTCTTTTCTGCACAAAATAAATTAAATGACCATACAATTTTAAAACCTTTGAAATCTGAAGAAGAAGTAATTTTTTTCTAGTTGTTGAATCTGGAACAGTTATAAAATTGATTTATGTAAGAATGAATCGTTTTTGAGCCATCAACAATCCACCCCTTCAGTTTCGGCGAGAATTGCGGAAAATTCGAGATTAAATAAATTGCATGGGAATTTGTCACGAACAATCGCTGCTACTGGCTTAAAAGGGAAATTTATTAGGCAACTGAATTAACCCAATGTGTATTAATATCAAAATGCTTTATGCTGTTGTTTGTATTGCCCTTTTCCCATGTTGTTCATTTGACTCCAACTGAATCCATTAAGGGTAGTGCAAAAAAGAACGTTTTTTTTGCTGTATTTCATGCAATCAATTTAGATTTGTTTGTTTATTCCTCTTCAGTCGTGATTTTCATGTAAGTTATTTGACGACAAACAGAAGCGACAGTCCAAAATATAGAGAAAGAGCATCATGTGAGATTTTTACAAGAGACTTTTTTTTAGGACAAACATAGCACAAGATGTCTTAGTGCGGAGTCTCTTACCCTCTAATCTAATAATGGTTGGTGTGGAAAACACGAGCATAAGACATAAAATGCCCCAGAATCATACAAATATTCAGACGATGTTCCCTCTCCATGGCAAAAAGATATGGATTTTCGGGAGAAGACATTTCTTTAATAAATAAAATTACCATTTTTCTTGCTTCTGGGCTACACGGGGAAGAATATATTCATTCCATCAGGCAGAAAAGTGTCGCTATAAAAATTTTATTACATCTCAATACGTTCACCCTGTTGCAAGTCACACGCAAGGAAACTCACTTTGAACAATTCATGAGAAGGAAAAAAAATCCAACAGTCGGGAATTGAATCAGAGTCCTAAGGAATTGCCACATCGGAAAAGCTGTCTGCTTCTATACAGATTATTGTGCGAGATCTGAGTTGTATCGCCCTTTAATCGTGCTTAGATTTTGCTCAAACTGAAGCTTTCTCGTGTGGTTGCTGTAGGGTAACTTCCATCAAGTCTTAGGGGAGGATGGGAATATTTGCGACAGGGCACTAAATAATCTGGAAGTTCATAACCCTTTCATTTAAGCAGGGAATCGACAAATCGATGCCGATTTATCTCTAATGAAATTACCTGACAATTTACCAGAAAGCTACATAGGTCATGTAAGCTAATTTACTAAAAGTCGGACACACTGAAAGTCGGACTATAATACGCGACTTAAGCGCATTAACTACGTGTGAGGTTAAACTGTTTTTTAAGTATTCGCCTTTTCAAATTTTATCCTAAACTTTTTCTAAATAAAAACCAAAAAACAATTTAAATAAAAACTATTAAAATTAAGATTTTTATATAAATTTTGAATAAAATTTTTGAAAATAGCAGAAATTCAAATGTTTTTGTACTTAAGCCACCTTTCATAAAAGCTTTCGAACCAAAGCCAAGCCAACAAACCTATTCGAAAATCCTAAAATACAAGTTCATATACCCGTCGCTTTATCGCTGATTGTTCTACCATTTCCAATTTTGATATTCGTGACACTTCAATCGTCAATAATGTCAACATTGTATAAACGTTTGCTGGAAAAAATGTGAATTTTTGTGTAGTTTTGTGGAATTTCAGGATGGTACAACGTTTAAATTGCAATTTTATTAAGATAAATATCCTTTTCATAAACTTGCTCACTTTTGTGTAACTCGTTGGTTGAAACGTTCGAAGTTCCAACGGGTTTTTATGTAAGTTCTCTCTGATTTACCTTCGAATCGGTAAAGGAAAAACCTCAACCGGAGACAGCTCTCATATCTGGCAGGTTATTACTGCACTGAGAGAAATCCGAAAAAGTTAAAATAACATTCCGGAAATGTTTATTTTATCTTGCAGTATTGATCCGAAATCGGTGTAAATGTTATGCTTTTTACGTGTACTAAGGGTTAAAGTTACACTTTTTCATGTTAATTTTACCCTTAAAATGGTGTAAAATTAACATAAAAAATGTTGATATATTTTTACACCTAAGAAGTGTTAAAGTTATGAGGAAAAAAAGTTAATCGCACCCCAGTTTTTCTCAGTGATGAACGAGAGGATTCAAATTCACCCTCTCCCCGCTCCTCCCGTACCCCACCAAATTGTTCACGCGTCGTACGATGTTTTTCGTTTTTGGACAAGTTTTAGAGATTGCCTAGACGAATATTCGGCCACGAAAATCCCGTTGAATTATTCCTAATAAACGTTTTTCGTTTTCAAAGGTTAAAAGGCTCTATAAAGAGTATTTATCAACCGAATGGTATCAGGTTTGGGCTCGTTGGAAAGGTCTTGGAATTCGTGATAAGCCTAAACCGATTCCAATTAAAATAATAATATTTAGCGATTTATAAATCGCTTCAAATCGGTTATGATTCGGTAAACGGTAAATTATGCGAATACTTTTGAGAAATAGCATTTAAGTCACGAGTTCAAGCACTTCGTAAAGCCTGGGATGCTTTACTACCCATTTTGTATATTCTTAAATCAATTTATCTATCAATTTAAGTAATAATAATAAAGCAATTCTTTTGGACTTATAATTTAGGCTCCCCCTTAAATAGATTATATTCTTACAAGATTATCACATTTTCCGATTAAAATTTGAATGAGATTCACATTTATCGACAAATGAGCATTCCAAAGTATACAGTAAAAAAGATTAGCAGGATTATCGTTAGTTTGTTTTTTTTACCATGATTATTCTTGTAAATTTACTCAAATATGTATTTCAGCAAAACACGTAATCTGAAAATGTGTAATTTGAATTTTATGTAATGGTAAAATGTGTAATCAACTGTGAATGATTACACAGTTGTGTACATTTTCTTACATATTTCGTGTAAAATTGCACATTTTTGAGACAAAATGTGTACAAATTACACAATTTTCAGATAAAATGTGTACAAATCATACAAAAGTGTACACGATTACATATTTATGTAAAATTTACAATGAAAATCATGGTAAAGCAGCTGAAAATGTTTTACTGTGTACGATTTATGTCCTTTAAATCCCCTAATACTTAAAATTTGATCTATTTTTGTTAATTGGGTAAACTTGGCCCACAAAAACTGATTAAATTGACTTATCACTGCACAAATGGGTCCACTTCATTATCAGTATATTTGTCAAACAATAAATATTAGGGGAAAGCGCGCTACCTTCGGACGATTCAGGCTTCGCACAAATCATTTTTTTTTTCAATGTGTTATAAATTAATTTGGACCATTATAATATTATATTTCAATAACTAGTCTAATGCCTCATATTATCAGAAAAGAGCTATGTGTGAAATCCATAAGGAACATAGAGAAAAAATTGAATTGTCCGAAGCTTGAGTCGTCCAAAAGTAGCGCGCTTTCCCCTACGCACAATTCAAATGCTTAATTGCATATTAGAGACAATGTATATAAAATGCAATAAAATTTTAATGAATGAGTGTGATACCAGGAGGATATTAACTAATTATATACAATATTTATTTTTACATATCTAAACTCTTCTAATGAAATACAACAACTACAATGATTCCTATTTTATTGATATGTGAGCTTTTTCCACGGGAAAAATAGCAAATGAACCATAAAATAATAATACTACCCTTTAGTGATATTTGAAAATGAAATAGTCATAAAATAGCTTTTGAAAACACATATTTGTTATAGAAAACATCGTATTATTTCAGTTTAATGTGTATTTTATTGTATGGCGCAAATGTTAAAATTTGTAAAAAAAATTGTTCTATGGTCAAAAACAATATAAAAAGGGGTGTGTAAAAATAATTGAAATAGAGTTCAACAAAATGAAAGTCTGTTTTTTTGGCTCTATTTTTTCAATATGATTTTTTTCACTATTATTTAACAAACAGACTTTTTTTTAAATTCACAGCAAATAAACAAGAGGTAGACAAATGGGTGAAAACTTTTATATTTCATTCAATTGATAAAAAAATCGCATATTTGCAATAATCGCAATAATTTATCTGTATGGATGCGATATGTTAAAAGGCCTGTGTTTGATTTCTCTTCAATGCCACTAAATGAATAGAAACAATTTTTATTTCACTCAAAAGTTTGGCATTTATTTATGGCAATGAATTTGATTATACAGCATGAAAGCTCTCAAATGTAAGCTCATATTTAATTTGAAATAAATATATTATCGTTAAAAAAAATACTTTTTGGGTATTTTTACAAAACAATTTTTGTAAGAGGGATAGAATATTTTGAATGAGAAAAAAAACATTTAAATTAAAATATCCATTGAATCACTTAAGCTCCTTCAATAATTTCAAATGTATTTTAACCGTCACTTTGTAATGCATTCACAATCCTCCAAAGCACCTGTGAAACTTTATTGTATTTTCCAAATGAATACACCACAAATAGACACTTTATTTTATGCCATGCATTTGCAGAAAAGCTCACACCATTTCTCATGAAGTTCCGCAAAATGCACTAAAAAAACCTTTCCCTGTAGATGATTTTGAATTTAGAATAATATCCTTTTTATGGAATGTAGAAGCACTTCATTTTAATGATTAATTCATTCGTTTTTTAAATGATTAAATTAAACAACTCATGTGATTTATTTATTAAAGTATTTCTTTGGTGATGAATAATGATGATAATTATGAGAGTATTTTGAAATAATGAGAATTATCATGGGAATGATAATAGGAATATCATGTACAGGTGCAAGATCCAGAAGAAAGCATAAAGCACATTATTATACTAAAATCTTCATTAGTTTATCATTCCGAGACTTGTGTCTAGAAAGACTCGTACATTCACTGAGATAAATCCGAAAAAGTTAAAATAACATTCCGGAAATGTTAATTTTACCCTGCAGTATTGATCCAAAACCGGTATAAATATTACCCTTTTTAGGTATAATTGGGGCTAAAAGTTACACTTTTCATGATAATTTTACCCTTAAAAAAGGTGTAAAATTAATATTAAAAAATGTTGATATATTTTTACACCTAAAAAGTGTTAAAATTATGAGGAAAAAAAAGTTAATCGCATCCTCTCGTTTTCTCAGTGTTCAGTATGAACTATTACCCATTTTATTTATTTCATTTTGAATATTCTATTTTTAACTATCAATAAAATATAAATAATTGCAAATGGCATTAGTACTTTCCTGACGCCATATTGCAAATGGAACAATTATGTTAAACATTAACCACAATGTGGTTTGTATATTGACCCTCTTTGAACATAAATGCATAAAGTTCTGCAATTTCGTACACCTGAAATAATTGTGCAAATTAACACAACTATTTAGCCACTGGATAATACGTCAACCGCAAAATTCATTACCCTTCCCCATGGTATTTCTCTCGCAGAAAAAAAAAGACTTTGGATGCTCAGAGATTTTATGTCTCATTTTTTATATGCTTTGAGGGGCAGAAATTAGATTTTTTTCTTCATCGTTCGTTATTTAATGAAATTGGGAGTGTGAAAATGCAGGAGTAAAAGCTTGTCCCATTAGTGATTTGCTATCTAGTAAAAAGCTTGACAAGTCTCGCCAAGTGGGAGGGACGTAATGAAATTTTCCCTATTACATTCCTTTAATTCTAATTTGCTCGTATCTGAAAGCTCTCAAAATTGCTATAATTTGGATTTTTTATTATTTCTCCATTTTATGCTTTTCTTTCCATGAATGGCACTTGTGAAACAGAACTGAGAGCCACAGTACTTGGACCATCTGATCTCTATGTAAAGTCGGGAAGCACCATTCGAATTGTTTGCCGAATACCACAAGGACCACATGATCTGGGCAATGTGTTTTGGTACAAAGGTGAGTACTTGAAGAGATATTTGCAAAACCCGGCTGACCATGAGTTTAATCTAAATTGATCAGAGAGGGAATCTGGGAATCACTATCTATTATTACTTCACTTTTAGAAAGAAGTGATTTTTTTTTTATTTTATTGACAAATGACTAGTCCCCGGCGAGTGGCCTTCAAAGTTGAAGCCAATTTCTTACTTTCACATACAAATGCATATGGGAATTTTTCTGTACTCGTGATCGTTATGCTAAATATTTAAAAAGTGAGAAGTTTTTCTGTATTATAAGATACCTTTCCGTATGGAGGGATAAATATACTAAATTTTTTGTTTAAATAAATTTTTTCCTTGGAGCACTGTAAGCTGAGTCCGAGATCAATTCGGGAATTGGCTTCAAATAGCTCCATATAAAAAGGCCAACTTGCCAGGCGCTTGACAAATGATGACCACTTTACGGTTTCTAGTCATTGTTAAGTAGTCTTTTCTCAAAATTGTATTGGTATTTAATCCTAAACCTTTTCCCTCATTTCATTTAAAATGGAAATATATGTTCAAATCAATCCAAAATGGCTTGTATACGTTGTCCTGATCGAAAATATTGCAATATCTTCTGAGGGGTAAGCCATAAACATTTTTAGTACACGACTGTTCTAAATTAATTTGTTGTAGAAATTTTGTATTTTACAAAAATGTATATAAACGAGTAAATAGATGCAAATTAGTAAGTATTTACATTAACACTAGTTAAATATTTGCATATTTTTTGTATTTTTTTTTTTTTTGAAATATAAACATTAAATCTTTTAGTACACTTACCGTGCAAACAGACGAAATTTCCACGGGAATTCCCACGAGCAAATGGTAAATTTGCTATACAAGCGCCCTCTGCAAAAGTGCACGAAACTGCCCGAATGTCTTGAAATATTTTGAATTTCAAATGGAAATTTTCCGTTGGAGGGTGAAATATTCAATTTTCTAAAATGGAAAAAAGCTATCTCGCTCGAGATAGCTTTTTGCTTCCGGAGAATTCCGAAAATTTAATTTGGAGTGTTTTTAAGCAAATAATACATGAAAAAACATGTAAAATCTCCTGTAGTGATCAAAACATTGATTTTAAAAGCAAATTTGAAATCGAATAATAATACTATAATAATTTTGAAAGGATTAGTGTTTCTGGATTAAATTAAATATTCATCAATAACATTTCAGAAGAGGTTTAAATGATTGGAAAGGCAGATTCAAAATTTATCTTTTTCAATAAATCCCATTATTAAAAAATGTAAAGAATATAATAATGTAGATAAGGAAATACAAAGAATAGTAAGAACTATCGAAGTTCACTGATAAAAATTATAGCCAGAAACCATATAAACTGCCTTTTCGGATATAAAATATTACTTCAATATTTTTTATTGTTTTCTTTTTTTTGGAAATAAAATTTTAAAATATTTTACAGTCTTCTTGTTTTTTAAAACAATTTGTATTCAATTATTATACAATTAACTAATTTTTGTAAACATCTCTGTTCCGAATGAATTGACTGCTTGGTCACCCAGGGATATTTTATACATTTTCTTCTAACACTTGATAAAATTTTAAATTATCAGCACTACAATTAAACGAAAATTAATCAATAGGTCCTATCAGCAAAGATATCCAAAGCCTGTCGTTGATTTATCCACTTTAATTGGGGGTTTTTGACAAGATATTTACGCTATAACAACGTTTCTAATCATTTCTCGAGAAATTTTAAAAGATTTTCCATGAAATGTATTAATAGATAATATTACTAATATCCTTGTGGTATAATAAAGCCACTTTAATAAAATAAAGTACGTAAAATATCTTCTAAATACACATTCCGTTATTTATATTCGGAAAAAACAAAATTTGAAATTCAAATCTTCGGAGCATTTTTGTGTTGCGCTTGAAGTCCACCAGAGGCGCATAGAGCGGATGGTAAAAATTTGACAGTTCAATATGGGAATTTCCATCCGGAATTCCCATCCGGAATGGAAAATCTCATGGGAATTCCCGTGGGAATTCCGTCTGTTTACACGGTTAAAGGAATTTCGAAGAAAATTTGAAAATGATCTGTCTTTACGAAAAACCTCTTTCTCTGAAGCATCACCATGAAACTCTGATGTTATCTCTACAATAATCCGAAGTATTTTCATGCAATGCCTACTCTGAAAAAATGTTTTGTCAAATTAACAAGAAATGTTTGTTAAAAGGATATTCTTCCATACAGAATATGGAAAAGTTTTGTCCAATCGGCGGCCAACTGGATTTTGTTAAAAGTTTGTCAAAAGGATGATTTTTTAATATAAAACGCAAGAAACAGTTTTGTTAAATTGCTAAATAACATCCTTTTAACAAAATTTCAACAAAATCCATTTGTTCGTTTAACAAAACATTTTTTCAGAGTACTAATTTTGCTCAATTTATGTGATAGTCCATCTAAAGTTTCATTAAAATTACTACAATTTCGGTCTCGACTCTATGAAAATATAAGGTAAAGTACCCTCTAGTCCGCCGGTTCCTCAACTCGGCCAGTTGAATCATTTCTATGAAATTTTCACTGATTTACGTTATATATAATATAATACACCTTATAATGTTAAATCGGTAAGACCATATTATAACAAATCTAAGTAAATTGAATAAATAGTCGCACTGGCCGAGTTGAGAAACCGGCCGACTACAGGGTACTTTACCTTATTTAGGACAAAGATTTTCGTTTTTCAAGTCGAAAAATACTTCGTAATTATTTATAAGTACTTACTTCCCTCCTCCTGTTCTAAAATCTCATAATCTTTTAATTCGAAATTTCTTCACTGTTTTTTAATACTCAACGCTCCTTATAAATTATCTTGTTCTAAAATTACTTTCTTGTAACACACTATCACTTTCTTATACGAAATTGAAAATTTTCTGTATACACAAGAATATTCCTTGTTTTTTATATGAGTTATGCAGAACTTCACGTAGGCTGTCATCTTTCTTGTTCTAAATCTCAGTAATTATTAAATCCAGAATTGAGACTTTTCAAAACAGAAATATTCATTCGATGCTTTTTAAGAATTCACGCTCTTTCTCTTATTCTAAAACTTTGTTACTTTTTGAAACTAAATTGAAAATTTTCAACACAAGGAATATTATACACATTTTTAGTACTTTACGGGGTACATACCCCGCTTCCTTATTCCATAAATTCCGAAAATTTAAATTTAATTTAGTTTAGTTTAGTTAGTACGGAGTTTATCCTCTCTTCTTGTTCTAAAATTTCGTAACTCATCAAAATACAATTGAGAAATTTTGACAGAAACAATTTTTTGGGTTTTAGTACTTCATGGAGTTCAATCTTTCCTTTTGTTCTAGAACTCTGTGAGTTAATTATCGAAAATTGAAAAATAATCAACTATCGGCTTTTTGCCACACCAAATGCCCCATTTCTTTCTTCTACTAAAAGTACTAAATACAAAAAATATCAAATGAACAATTTCTTATTGAATATATTAAATAAATGAATATTGAATCGTCATCATCATCATTTTCAACCGTTTATCCTTGTTGGAGTCGCAGGTCCATGGCATCCAGGTTGGCAACCCACACCTATCGATCTTCCACCAGTTCAGGAGGATCTTCGGGTTTGATCTCAAGGTGCTCCAAGGCAAAATTCTGAATATGATTCAGCCACTGACCTAGGTCTGCCCCGAGGTCGACGCCTCCTCAAAATAATGGCTTGCTAAATATTGAATCCATCACTAATAAATGTGTACCAAAACTCCGACATGTTTTTAGTACAAGTCAGGTGATATCGTCGGTTCCGAAGAAGACTACTGTAAGTCCAAAATGTAAACTTTACAGGAAATAGGTTTAAAGTTTGACAGCTAAAATTTATTTTCATTGATTTCACTGCAATTAGTATACTTTTAGCTTTTGAAACTATTTTATCATACTTACGCATTGAATATCTTCTAGTTAACACTACTTTTAAATTAATTATACCAAAATTGTGGGCAAAAAACTCAATAATTGGGCGCGCTGATTTTAAGTTTTTTTCTTGTAACTTTTGCAGAAATATCTTAATCAACATAAAATTTTGTGGGGATATAGATCTATGATTTCTGCATCTAATGATACCATCTTTTTATACTATTGTAAGTAGACTTACAATAGTCTTCTTCGGAACCGACGATATGTCAAATAATCAATTTAAAAATTAAAAGAAATTAGGAAAAAATTTACTGACGCTGATTATAATTGTCAGGAGCTTTTTTTTGAGTAATTTTTCAAAAGAAAATAAGAATTGGTTTTCCGTGTTACAAAATGTAAACCGTTTACACTTGGTCAGCCGGGAAATGTAAGTTTTAGTGTCACAAATGGTGTTTTTGTTCAATTAACAAAGTTAATCAGTTTAATTGAATACCATCTCTTTGTATATTCAATCTCACTATTTGATGAGTGTATGCTCAGGCAAATGAACCTCCAACGTCATCTAAAACAATTATTCAATAACTAGGTGCTGAATTGCTACAAGCAACACATGCAAATGAAGTTTATGCTGACAAAACCCAAAGAATAACAATAGACTCTGATTGGGTTGATGGATTGACTTCCAGGTAACTATCCCCAACAATGCACAAGAGCTTTTCACTTTCTCTCCACCGCACATGAAAATTCCTTTCAAATACTTCCCCAGAACTTGTATTTCACTCCTAAGCCTCAACATCAACAAACAACCCTTCTCAGATCACCCCCAAAAGCTCACCCAAAAGCTCCTATCAAGATTCACAATGGTTTCTAAATAATTCCAAACATATGCTGAATTGTAAGCAATATTCCTCCTTTCCAGATTAATCATCCAAATGGCTGTGCCCAGCGACACGGGAAATTATTCTTGTGTCCCCACAAGCGTTGCTAAACCCGGAAGTGTTTATGTGCACGTAATTATTGGTGAGTGATTTAATGAAGTGTTTCAAATTCCCATTTGCAGACTCATCACATTATTTCTGCACACGTTAGCACCATCCATGGGAAAAGACATCATTTTAGTGTTTGATATAGTTCAAATTTACAAAGTCATGACAGTTAAATTCAAACGGCTACACAAATAATCCATTAAATTAATTACTCATACAGTTAGAATTAAAATATTTGGAGCAATTTGTAGTACTAATCTGATTGATATTATAGTACATAATTCCAGTAAATTAGCAGTATTTGTGCATGGCTTTTCTGTTCAAAGGACAAACTAGAGCTCCATAAACCTTGCTCATAATTATGGTTGGGGACATGCAGAATCATTTTCAAAAGAAATATTTAATTAAGTGGTTTGGTCAAATACCCAATTTAAAATGATCAACAGGATGTAATAGGATTTTTATTTTAATCCTTATTGAATTGAAAATGCTACTGATATCAGGCTATATATACCACTGCGGCTAAATTGCAACTTACAATAAGTCCAGATAAGCTTTTGGTAGCTGAGATTCTTTACATGTGACCCCAAAATGCGTGCTACTCGGAATGCGTGAAAATTCGATTTTGAGTTGAATTTTGGGGGTAAAGAAACGCGTCGAACACTGAGAAAAATCCGAAAAAGTTAAAATAACATTCCAGAAATGTTAATTTTACTCTGCAGTATTGATCCAAAATCGGTGTAAATATTACACTTTTTAGGTGTATTGGGGGTTAAAGTTACCCTTTTTCATGTTAATTTTACCCTTAAAAAGGTGTAAAATTAACATTAAAAAATGTTGATATATTTTTACACCTAAAAAGTGTTAAAGTTATGAGGAAAAAAAGTTAATCGCACCCTCTTTTTTTCTCAGTGAATCAATGTTATCCGTTTCTTCTACCAAGAATAGGTTTCTCGAAGTGATTCTTTACCCCCAAAATATATACAATTATTTTTATATTATTACAAATTATTACGTAAAGTTTACCTTTTTATCACCTTAAAATTTCGAAGTTGTTAACAAAATGTTACTGGTGTATGTCTGACGGGTTTAAATGCATAAAGTGCAAAGTTAAGAGAAGATATTGTGAGAAAATTTATACGACAGTTCCTTGTGATAGGTACTTCTTCAACACTTATTCAATTTATATGAAAAATCTTCCGATCATACCCAAGCAACAAAATCTTATAATCCTTGACTCCATTATATTTTCAATTAAACACTTTTTATGCTTTTTATTTTACGTCCGCTCTCTTAGGCGTCCAGTTCAAGTCTGATAGTCGCTCGTTTTTCGTCCATGTTCATCTGTCCCAATTGCCCTCTCGCGGCAATTGTTGTAAGTATCGTCCGTCCCGTCGGTTGACCACACTATAGTGTACAAATGGGGTCATGAATACGTTTTTCACACGTCTTTCAAACTACTTGGGGCAGCCCAAAGGCACCTAACAGTCACGTTTTTACCTCAATCTTAATCTTACGCTATTTTACCTGAAATAATTACGTAAGAACTTAGCGAGTAAGATAACGTCAGACTTTCGAAAGTTTTACTTACATGCATTTCTCGAAGTAAATTTTACACTAGTGAAATGTAAACATTTACAATTTCGATTGCAACTCCATTTTGCAGTTGATGATTTGCAGCTAAAATAACATTTCCTTGACCAAGAATTACATGCTATATTGAAATAAATATCCTACGTTTTTTTTTATTATTTGGGAAATATCTCAATAATTTTACCTGTGAAAAACGATTATTTTTTTTTGTAAAAAAGTTATTGTAACGAAAGTATCGATGAAAATTCAAACGGAAAATGTCACTAGTGAATCCTTAATATTAATACGGAAAGACTATAAAATCCCGCAATGACTAATTGGTAATAATTATTACTCTAAAAGAACATGAAATGATGATTCTATTATTCAGTTCATTTAATTCAACTAAATCAGCTGTATTATTAAAAACGTCATCACTTGGTAAATGGAGAAAAACACATGATTAAAGCGAAAGTTACCATGTGGTAATTTTGTAGCAATAATTACCTCAGTATGACTTAAATGTTATTCTTTATTTCGAAAGTATGACTCAATAATTAGTATAGAGTGGTGAGGCTATTTCGAGCTGTGGAACTACATTGATATACGATTATTCGTATGCTAAAGGAAACTTAACCTCACCATAATTTAATTTAGTTTTACAATTCGTCGGTTCCGAAGAAGATTATTGTAAGTCCAAAATGTAAACTTTACAGGAAAGACGTTTAAAGTTTGACAGCTAAAATTTATTTTCATTAATTTCACTGCAATTAGTATAATTTCAGCTTTTGAAACTATTTTATCATACTTACGCATTGAATATCTTCTAGTTAACATTACTTTTAAATTAATTATAGCAAAATTGTGGGCAAAAAACTCAATAATTGGGCGCGCTGATTTTAAGTTTTTTTCTTGTAACTTTTGCAGGAATATCTTAATCAACATAAAATATTGTGGGGATATAGATCTAAGGTTTCTGCATCCAATGATACCATCTTTTTATACTATTGCAAGTAGACTTACAATAGTCTTCTTCGGAACCGACGAATTGCCTTGTATAGCTAATTGACATTACGTTAAAACCCAGTTTCTTTTACAAATGTGCGAAAAGTCATATATCAATATAGCCCCACAGCTCAAAGTAGCCCCACCTCCCCCTATGACCATATGATAAAATAACGTTATGCTGACTTCATTTTGCTTCTTGGGTACTACTCACGACTTTCCTCAAATTCTTCAAAATAAATGAATATTTTTGTTATTGATAACTTTTAAAGTTTCTTATGATAGGAATATTTAAACTGTTCCAAGTACTGATAAAGTTTTCAAAGAATATTTACCATTGAATGTGTAGTGTGTTAGTGCCCCTATGTAGGGTACTATAAGTCTCTGACTTTCTATATAAAGTTTTATTAAGCAATCCCCTATTTTGTCCATTCTTTCCAACACTCTTTTGCAATTTCTTAATAAAGTATCACAAAGTACTTCTTAAAGTAAATTGTCTACGATTTTAAGCGTGAAAGAAAGTTTCACCTGACGTCTTCGTTGTTAAGTTCAGAGCTTGGAACACAAAAGGATTTCCTCCAGATTAATTTACCAAATAACACGAATTGTTTACAGCAAATGGAAACAACTTCAGAGAATTACCAATATTAACCTTTCTCAATTTAATTCTGTAAATCAGTAGAACAGGAATGCAAGGAGAATTTTAGAACTCAACAAAGAGATTATTGAATCACTAAATTTGATGTGTTTATCGAATTACTAGAAATATGGGGTATTTTTGGTTTGGGGGAGTTTTGGTTATAAATATAATGTAGTTTTTGAAGGAAAATCCATCTAGCACCAGGAACATTTCTCATTGAGCTCGTTGTTTATGGGGTTTGTGTGCCAAAGGGACAAATATTTACTTTGTAATATGAATCCAGACCAGATGAATTGCCACTTCCTTTGCTTTCGTCTTAGAGGATATTCTTCTCATGCTTAACACGATAACAAGTCACATAACATACTAATTGGTGATACGATCTTGATGCTATTTTGCCACTTCTCACATTTACTTCTCTCAGGAAGTACAATCCGGAAATTCTCAAAAGCATCAAACCAAGAGCTCGGTAAATGTGTGTACACAGGTTTATGAGGCATCCGTTCCATTGGAAATTATTTGTTAAGTATTTGGATTAAGGAAATGCTATGGGTAATGTACTTTGTGAAGAACAGAAAGCTCTCTCTTGTTCCATTCATACAGAATTCAATAAATACCTTTTGCTGAGATTTCTGCATTTTTGCTGCCTACGGCGAATTTTCAGCATATTAATGAAGCACAAACATTGTACAAAAAAAAATGCTCTTGATAAGCCTAGATAAGTTTATCTTAGGTGAGATTCTTAATGTGAATCAAATCGAAATATCTACAAAATCCATTTAAAGCTGAAATTTGTTTAATTCGTTTAATGGAAATTTGTTTAAAGTTTGAAAAGGATGAGATTTTCGGGATTTCATTTAGAAAATGGAAATCTTTTTCTTCCACAAGAGGGCGTTCTTTTCTCCCGTGATTGGCGCTGGCAACTGTTCCCAAAGTTCTGATGTTTTCAAAATAGATTTACAATTTTCGAAAAAATATTCTGTATCTAAAAGTAATTCAAAATTAAGCAATTACGTTTAAAAGTGAGCTTTCTAAAGTGATTGACCGTTGACCTTTCATATTTCAAAATGGCGATTTTTCCGGTCATAAGTGCCTATGACTGGAATATCCGCCTAAGCTACTTCCAAAACATATCTAACGGCGTTATCACACTTGCACATTAAAATTTTAATGTGATTCACATTAAATGTCGCTTATGATCGTCCAAATATGTTACTTGTGGCTTTGAGTCACTTAATATTTCGAGTTTTCTATTTATTGATAAAGAAGTGGACTTGGCCTGCAAAAATAAGTTTAAATTCACCTAAAGCATAAATATTTTTCACATTAAAAAATTAAAGAGAAAATCGCATTAATTTTTCGCATTAATGATATAAATCAATTTATATCAAATTTTGCGGGCCAAGTCTACCTTTTTATCAACAAATAGATCAAATTTTGAATATAAAATGATTCAAACACACAAATTACACATTTGGACTTTCACCAGCGACAATTAATGTGAATCATATTAAAATTTTAATGTGCAAGTGTGATAACACAGTAAAACAATTAAAATTCCAACGGTAAATTTTAAGAAATAAAAAGACGTGATTCAAAAAGACTAGGAGAAGGTAGGAGGGTCACCGAAGTCCGAAAGTCGTTATCTTTTACCGTTTAAGCTCCATAACGGTGACAAATTGAAAAAAGCGGATAATACCCAGCGAACACAATTACCTTACAAAAGCAGCTTATTTACTGAATCTATCAGCAAAAATATACTGACAGCGGTGTCCCAAAAACAAAAACAATTTTTTCAACTATAGAAAGTTATTTTGTCTCCTATAGTCCGAAAAATTAGTTTTATTTTTGGGACACCGATGTCCCATTCGTGCTTAAAGGTTTACATTTTTTTTCGTTTTTAGTTATTTAAATTTTCAGGGTTAGGGTAAATTAAGCTAATTCAAAACCTGCTCCAATGGAAATTTTTCGCTACTTCAAATGGAAACGTCATTATTTTCATTATAAATACAGTACTAAATTATTATATTTATATATTTTCTATACCACAGTTTCATTATTTAGTTAATTTTGTTCCAAATAAAACTAAAATCCATTCATATTTACATATTTTAATTTGTTAATTTCTCAGAAAAATTAAAAGTGTACCTTTTCACCATCGAATTTTTCATCGATCGACCATGTTTTCCCATGAAAAACACAATAAGGTGACTGTTGTTTATTCGTTTTGTTTAACATTTGTCATATTTCTGGCTAATTTTAGTTAAATTAAGTGCTAATCTTTAATGTTAATGGTACGTGAAGTTTTCAAATGAAATAATTACCTATTTCGTGAACAAAAACGGTTTTTCTGAAGTGTCTGCAAATGGTTCAATAGGAAACCTCGGAAATATGATTTTTTTTGGAGAGATTTTCTTATTGTTTTAGATGGGAAAGGAGAAAAAACCAGGAATAAGAACAAATCCAGCATTCAAGAGCAACTCAACAAGGTTTTGGAAGCCTTTCGTCGTGGTTTCACTTACACTGTTTGTCTCCAATTAGAAACTTTCCCATGTCTCCATTTGGATTAATTTGTTTCCAATAGAAGCATTTTACGCTCTCGTATTTTTTCTTGTATTTAAGATGTTTTCAAATTGTATCTTAAGAATTTTCACTAAAAAATAACATTCTAGAAGAGTCAATGAGCAAATTTATGTAATTCTCTTCAGAAAAAATATGAACTTAATGTGTTGAATCTTCTGTCAAAGTTAAAGCGTCTGGATATGGTTTTGAATTAGGATATTTACCCTTCAGTAAACACTGTGACAAACTTTGAGTCCAATCTTAGGACCAGCAAATTTTGTCATGATTATACTAAATGAAATTATTAAGAATCTCACTTAATGTTATTTAATAGGAGAGAGGAGTTTTGTGGGGAAAAAAACACAAATTATATACCTACCTGGAAAATTCAACATTCTCCAGTGCCATGGCGCCACCAAACGCGACTTTATAATTAATTCAGTTCGTAGACGAAGGAAAAGTACGGCTGAAGTAAAAACGATTACTGAAAGCACTGGAAATTTAATCGCAAATCATGTGCTTACACAAAGCAAACAAATTGTATGTGAAATTTAATTAAATGATTTAAAAGTCTGCATAAACCCCTTTCCACAAATAGCTTTTATATACCTGGGTTCTTTTAATGAGAGACTTTTAATATTGTAAAAGTTGCGATAGACGGTTTGAAAGTTTTAGTTTTTGGCACCACTTCAAGACACCCTCCTCATCCTCCCAACCCTCCGCAAAGAAATTATTCTCGAAGAAAGGTGAGAATGTTATGAAATTTTCATATCAAACTTTTTGTTTGAAATTCTACATTTATGATCCGTGAAGTGTTTAGTAAACAATATATATCGCAGAATTGAGAAAATATTGTGTAACTTGATCAATCTGAGAGGGAAATTCCATGGAAATTTATATTACGAGTCTTTGAATCCTCTCAACAATTGATTTTATATTGCTCAGCAACAGGGAATTGGTTCTCAAATTTACGAATCTATTGGAAATTGAAAAGTCATACAGACAATTTTCACTTTAAATGAATTTCCATGTTTCTTGCTGTTTAGGGTGATTTGTTTAGCAATTTTCTATTGTATTTGTGGTATTTCTCCTTAGTGGAACTTCTGCAGAGTAGGGTAAAGTGATACAAGTTGGACATAGTGTTACAAGTTGGACAATTCGCCGGTACAAGTTGGGCATGGCTTTTTTCTTGATAAATACAGTACAAAATTTGTTTTTAAGCACAAGGAACCAAATTATAAAACTAGTAGAGTATTAAAAATATACAAATAAAAATAAAGTACTAAATTTATCAATAAAAATAGCCCTGTAAAACTTGTGACATTGTCCAACTTGTACCACTTTACCCTATAATATATTAAAAATCTCATCCAAATTTTAAAATTTTAGCAGGAAGAAATATTCAATGATAATGGAATATTTTCTTATAATAATAATAATTATTAATTTTTTATGAACATAAGATTAAAAACTTTTGCTTAATTAAGAGTAATTGAAATTGGCAAAATCAAACCAAGCAGCAAAAAAATTCAATATGGTCAGTAATGCCTCTTGCACAGCTTTTAGATCAGGAAATTATCATGAAATCAAAATTTACATCCCATTTTACCTCAAATGTATTGCATATACCTATCCCACTCTCTTCCACTCTTCTTCTTCTCTTCACCATTGTAACAAATTCAATTTAGTTCAAACCAAATTTGAATGCAAAAGAGGGGGATATATAGGTTTGATATAAAATTGATGTGAATTTAGATTCCATCAAATTTTCTGATCCAAAAGGTGTTCCAGAGACATAAAATATAAAATCGATCTTTAATTGTTCCAAGACATCTGTCGGATTAGGAAAATTTGATGCAATCAAAATTCATATCACTTTCTCAAAAGCTTTTCATATAACCGTCTTTTTTCGCATTTTTCTTTTTTTTTGAACATCACGACAAATTCAATTTAATTCAATTAAAGGAGAATGGTCAAATCCGGTCCCGGAATCGCCACGAACGGGACCTATGTCAATGGATAGACATTGGTATAGATAACAACTTTTGTTCTGGGACTAATGTTCTAAACTATGGAGGAAAAATTCTAGATAATAAAAACTATTTCTTAGAAGGAAGAATGGTCAAAAGTATATATATGGGCACTGATTCATCTTTATCCAGAGATTAGAGTAGGTGCATTTTGCAGATACTGGTATAAGATTAAAAAAATTCTCGGGACCCAGGACGAGAAACGCTGGGAGTCCTTGTAAAAAAGCCTCTATCCTTTTGAAAAAATCGCTCTTGTGACAACGAATTACGCAAGAGCGATTAAAGCGATCTTGATGAAATTCGGTATAGGGTCAGTGTATTACCTAAACTTTTTATCCATGCATACCACCCCCTCCCCCCACTCTTCATTCTGATAGCCCCCATACAAAATGAGAGCATTTTACTTTATAACTCCTTTCTGAGAAGAGTTATTTTCATCAATCCTCAGGAAGAACTTTTTGATCGAGCTTGATTGAATGAAAAAAAATGAATAAGTAATAACGTTAACAATTATTTTTCAGATTTTTTATATTTCATTTTTCGCCTCATTAAGATCTGTTGGTACGTGAAAGATAGAAACATATCCTTATTGCATAATCTAATTGGCATTACAGGTGATTTTTTTGATATTGTAATCAAGTTTTTGGAGTTGCTTCTCGATTTATTGTGTACAGAAGTTGTACTAATACGCAATTCAGTGGATTAATAACAATTTGTGAGAAGGAATTCTTTCTATATTGGGACTATCAGACAGGTGGGTATTGGGGTGGTATGCTAGTTAAAGAGTCTTTCTCCTAAGCTTTGTTCCCATGACGAATTTCAGCTTTTTACCTCCTCTCAGAAAAGAATTACAAGGTAAAATGCTCTCATTTTGTATGGGGGCTACCAGAAGGGATAATGGAAGAAGGGTTCGGTATGCATGGTTAAAAAGTTTTCTTTAAACCTTGTTCGCATGCCGTATTTCAGCTTTGTACCTCTTCTCAGAAAGAAGTCGTAAGATAAAATGGCCTCTTTTTGTATGGGGGCTACAAGAATGGAGGGTCGGGGGAGGGGGGTAGTATGCATGAGTAAAAAGTTTAAGTAATACACTGACCCTATACCGAATTTCATCAAGATCGCTTTAGTCGTTCTTGAGTAATTCGTTGTCAAAACAGCGATATTTCGGAAGGATAGAGGCTTTTTAACAAGGACTCCCAGCGTTTATCGTCCTGGGTCCCGGCAATTTTTTAATCTTATATCAGTACCTACAAAATGCGCCTACTCTCGTTTGTGGCGATTCCGGGACCAGCGCCCATATACTTTTGACCATTCTCCTTTTGAATGCGAAAAAGTGAGATGAAAATATAATCATGAATTTTGGTTTCATGAATTTTCCTGATCTAAAATGTGGGCCAGATGTATAAAATATTAAATTGGGTCAGTAAAATAATAAATTTTGGTCAGTAAAAAACTCAAATCTAATTTACATCATTTTACCTCTGACAAATCTTTTAGATCAAGCAAATTTCATGAAATCAAAATTCACGTCTCTTTCTATCTTAATGGCGCTGGCACACCTTTTCAATTGAGTGAATTTCAACAGATTTAAATTTTACCTCTTACTCTTTCAAAGTAAAATCAGATATAGGAGTCTCTTTCTGTCAAATGAAATTTAAAATTGAAATTTCAATTTCAATTTTCATTTGACAGAAAGAGACACATATATCTTATTTCGCTTTGAAAAAGTAAGAGGTAAAATTTCAATCGATTGAAATTCACCCAATTGAAAAGGTGTGCCAGCGCCATAAGCATTCAAATCCATTCTCTATGCAAAATCATCCATCTGCCCGTTCGTTCGTTACTATTTCATTAGAGTTATAAGCCAAGCGGTTAGAGATAGAGACTTGAGACCTTAGGGGACCTCCCATAAGTCTGCCTCTACAAAATTAGCATGGCCTTACCCAATTTTAAGATGGCCAGTAATATAAAGAGAATATAATTGGAGTTTTGCGATCTTGTCGTATATACTAACAGTTCTATGCGTCATGGTATTTTGGAAGCTAGTTGTGGTATTCCAGGGAAATTTAAAATCGGTCGTGAACCAGTAAACGTTAAAGATCTAAAAAGATTTTTGAAATATAACATTAGATATTCGAGAATTTCACAAAGAATGAAATGCTTTACCACCCTTTTTCTTGTATACGTGAAATTATTATAAAACTTAGTTCTTAATGTTGTATCACTCACTGCGCATTAAATATCGAGGAAGCCCTTTTTCTACAGAAGTGTCTGGAGCGTCTTTTGCGTGCCGACAAAAACGTTTTTCTTTCTATGAGCTCAATTGTTAAGTCCTCGCCTTTGTTTATCCCTTATTTATGCCATTCATGGGAGAACACAATAATAATATTCATTATCTGTCTGTGGAGCAAACGGGGATCTTCCCACTCAAGATGGAACTTTTCACTATACGATAGTGGAGGGTACCTCCTAGAAAAAAAGGAGAAAAGCCATTGTGATGGTACGAACTGGGTGAGAGAATGCTTAGAATTTACAGCAGGAAAACACATCTAAGCACCATAAATCCTAGAGACAATACCGAAAAAAAGGGGTAGGAGGAAAAGCTCTGAGAAAGACTAAATTATTGTCTCGTAAATAAATTTTTAAGTTTTGCCACACCAACGGTGTTGGACGAAAAAGGGGGCGAAAATGTGTCTGATTTCCTTTGTGTTGGGGATTGGGGGTTGAAATTGAGAAATATATGAATTTCGCGGTGGAAAATATATATCTCTCAAATCATAAACAGTTTCCTCCCGTTGGAAAATCTCGGTGAATTTGCAAGCAGAGAGTGGAAAAGAGTGGAAAAAATGGAAACGTGCTAGGGTTTGAAGCATATTTGCAATATTTACGACAAACTTATTCAAATCTTGATCATATCCCGCAAGCCGATGAAATATGGGAGAATAGTCTATTGCTAAAGTGAAGTTTGTGCTGGAATAAAACAGAAGAGTTATCTTCCCTGCCGCATCTTCATTTATTTGCCATTCAATTTTCCTCCTCTCTCTCACTCCTTCTGGGAGAGTTTTCTATTTGGACCGGGAACCATTTACACCGATTATTTTCCAGTCACCAAAAATTATACAGAAGCCCTTCCAACCCCATTCGAAAGCTTTTTTTATGGCCACTGATTTCAATTCTATTCCGTCAAAAATCATCAATCATGTGTTATTTTTCCAACGGACCCGACAACATCCCATCTCTTCAGCGGTGATAAAAAAAAAAGAATCTATTGCAAAATGATGCGAAAGTTACACCTAAAGCTTTTGGGCAGAATTTCCACGATGCTGCGGGAAAGGCAAATCAGAAATAAATGAGATTTTAATCTATTTCACCAGGCGCCTCCACGCGGCGATGAAAGTGACTCGACGAGCTTTCACTCTCAATTTCTTTCTCGCGCGAAAGCCCTTGGCCACCCTCCGTCCCCTAACTCCAACACCTCACACCATCAAATGGCAAATTAATTTATTGAAAAGTCATCAGTGGTGCTCATTGTTGTTCATCAATACAATCATCAGTGGAGCTTTTTGCCTTATCTCCGTGGAAAAAGCTTTCTCTTTGGCAGAAGGAGAATAATGGGTGAATTTGTGCAGGGTATCAGAGAACAAATGTAAAGAAAAAAAAACAACACCAAAAAGGCTTCAAAGAAAGACCTTCTCAGTTACTAGAAGAACACGTTAATCCTTAAGAGGGTAATCAAGCTCTCTGACCACTCAAAATAATTAACTTACTTGTCTCATCAGCTTTTCGTTTCAAACGATGTGTCTGCTTGCTTATTCCGAGACGAAGAAGCATCATTGTGTATCTGCAGAACTCATAGAGTTACCCAGAAAGTTCTCGAAAGCTTTTCATGTAACTTTATGCTTTTGTCCTAGGTCAGGTATATATCCTACTTAGAAATGCCTCATCTAATTTTTTTAATCAAAATGCTTCCTTAAGAACATTCATGGGAATCTTGTGCCAAAACTTGTTCTTTGAGAGTTTAGTACGTTTAACAATAAAATTATGTGAAGGGAATGACACTGATATCCTAAAGTCGATATCTCCTACCATTTGGGCTTTTAGATGAGAAGTCGGCGGCAAACGCAGAAGAATCAAGAAAAAAAAGGTCTCAAAGCGTCCCAGGCTTTGCAGAGTGCTCAAATTAAATTGACTGATAAATTTAAAAAATTCTTCCGAAATGAGAAATTCCTTAAAAAAGATAGGTTTTAGAATATTTTAACATGAGTAAGAAGCTTTTGAATAAATAAAAAAGTAAATCCTAGAAAGGTAAATCTTGGCGGTGGCAGCCAAAATCCCGAAAGTCAAAATCCGGAAAGCCAAAATCCCGAAAGTCAAAATCCCGAATTTTCAAAATCCTGAAAGGGATGAAATTATATAGAGGAAAATGTTTAGAATAATTTCATAAGAGACAGAAGATTTCCCTTTGCCTCCAACAATCGCGGGTACAATCGTGGGAGTAGCTATGATACTTTTAAGAATTTGGGATTTTGGCTTTCGGGATTTTGGCGTTCGAGATTTTGGCTTTCGGGATTTTGGCGTTCGGAATTTTGATCGGGACCCAAATCTTGGTACTATACCGACTTATGACCGATTAAGTCCGATTCAGTCGGGTTGTAAATTTAACGAGGTGGTGATTCCGGAAATTGTCGGGAGTCTCCGAGGAAAAGTATGGTCTTTGGACTTTACGTCGACTTCAGCCCTTTACCCCGACTGGGGCCTGCTTTCCCTTGGAGAGAGCTTTGCTCATTCCACATTTTGTGTATGCGGCCGATCTCTATTTCGGCACTGACAAGACAACTCTAACCCATTCAGTCAATCTACCAGAAATACTTGAGATAGAATGTTCATATTTTGGGATTAATTTCCTACAGATTAATAGACGATTTTTTTGAAAAGAAAAAAATTTTATCTCTTATGGGGGCACGGAAAGCCTCTGTCAAACGCACGTCTTAACGGTCACTGAATTTAAATTCTGTGCATAAATTCATTACAAACTCTATTGATTTAAATAGAGTGACTATCCAAGAACACCAATTGGCAACTAGAATTCAAATCAGGAAAGAGGAAAGAAGCCAATTTTAACAAATTCGACGGGATGTCGTATTTTCCGTCCGCCATTTTGAACAAAAAGCATGACCTTCCGCGAAGCAAGAAAACATTAACAAAATGCATTCCCATCTCTGTCGGACTATTTTTCTCAAGTAATTGAATAACTGATGTTACTAAAAATCTATTCCCGACAGCAATTCGGATGAAAATTGTCCAGAAATAAATCACCAAAAATCAGTCAATTTGCGTATGATGTATAATACCATGGTAAGGAATGGGTTAAACATGTTAAACACAGAATTTAACTCCCTTATAAGGTATATATTGATCCTTAGAAGCTTTAATTTGAGTTTAGGTGCTCTCTTGGACCGTTAAGATTCTGGGTCAGCTGACCTACGTTCAGTCTCGGGCTGTTGAGTTCATCAGTGACCTGTTGTACATAGGTCAACCAGCATCGGGCGGTCTTCGTGTCTCCTTATTCCGAGATCAGTGCAGTGAGATCAGTCACATTTTGCGTTGCACGGTCTTCGTCGGGGGAATCATTTCGTGGAATGAACTCCTATAAACTCGTAAAGCATAAACCGATTCGATTCGCGCCGTTTATTTGTACTTCCTTTGTAAGAGGGCATGCTCTATTCCTTCGTGATCCACGTAACCTCTTGAAAACTTTTCCAACGAATCTAAACTTACTCCAGCCGGTTAAAATATATATCTCAAGTTGCTTTAGCTATCTATTTTTTTAACTTGAAAAAGTCTTAAACGGAATAATCCAATCCTATTTTCGTAAAATATAGAAAAGTCGGACTAGGTAGCACCTAAGTGCATAATAGAAAAATTACACATCATCCGATATACGCTAGATATCTGATTATAAATACTTTTGTTGACTTTATGTAAGGTCCCTTAAAGACTCCAAGTCGCTCTTTCTAACTGTTTGGCCTTCATCTTTGATAACAGGTACGTGATAAGGCCAAGATTTTGACCGGTATAAATTTCCTTAATTGTTTTTTTTTCTTCCAATTTAATGAAGCTTAATTTTTCAACTCTTTAAGTTCTTAATTTTATTTATTAAATCTTGTTTAGTTTCACTAATAAAAAACAGTAAAAATAAATTAAGAATCTTGAAAAATCTACTGCATGACTTTCTTGTACTGGCTTTTTGTAGAAAAACACAAAATAAAGAATATTGAACAAATTCTACCAAATGATCAGATAATTCAATATTACAAAAAATATATTAAAATAACATGTACTCTTTCTAAACTTATAGGGGAAAGCACGCTACCTTCGGATCACTCAAGCTTTGGACAATTTAATTTTTCTGTATGTTCCTTATCGATTACATTCATAGCTCTTTTCTGAAAATGTGAGGCATTGGACTAGCTTTTAAAATATAATATTTTAATGGGGCAAATTAATTTATAACACATTGAAAAAAAAATGATTTGTGCGAAGCATAAATCGTCCGAAGGTAACGCGCTTTCCCCTATATTTTTAAATGCAGTTTTTTTATCAAAATGAATTTCAAGAAAGACACTCCAAAGTAGTTTTCAAAAGAATTCTAAAATATTTTTAATTTTTTTTAATTAATGATAGAGGAGTTGTTGTCCTGTTATAAACATAACCTAAAATATTAAAGACTTTGAGGTTATGCCCTAGCAGCTTAAGTACTCAAAAAGAATATTGAAGGAAATATCTTTTAACAAACTTTTATTTCTAAAAAGTTTTCATTATCAAAGGTTTAAGAATTTTTCTCTAGAGAACTCAAATAATTTTCAATAAAACTTTTAAAATAAATTTTCATAAGTACAATGTAACTTTCTGAGCAACCGTTGTAGAAGCATGAACACGGTGAAGTATTGAGGAGTTGTGCAGGATCCTTGGAGCTGAGAAGACAAATGGACAACATGGGATACTATTCACATGCGCCAGGGATTTGATTTATATGTCAATCGGGGAATTGGTTGTAGCATGGAAGAAATTTGTTGGGACTACATTTGTTAGACCACTCTCGCCCAATTGGGGGGATGAAGATGAATTAACATTCACACCATGCGAGGATGCCACAAAATCCCAGCAAAATTGCATGGATATACCCAAAAAAAAACATGAGGAAGAGGAAATCTCTCGTGTGTGCACAACAGAATTATCCATATTTTCCCATGTAGCAAATATCCTGGTCCACTTGCCCATTTTTCCCTGGGCTGAACTTTAAAAAAAAAATGCTCCACAGCGGAAATAATCCATCAGAAGACGATGACTAACATTTCTCTGGGTACTTTTTGGCTCATTTTTTCTCCCTTTGCCGTCTTCCGGCCAGAAATGCCTCTACCACATATTGTAGCATCAACAATTTCCGGAACTTAAATGAAAATATTTTCTACACTAGACCCAAAAAAAACGTAAGTAAGCATAAGCAAAGCAATATTGTCTGAGCTTTTTTCGGTCAGCGAGACTGAAAAAAATGCCCTCGGGAGAGGAAATATGACAATATAATTCTTGGAATAATTAAAGAAAATGTTCATAATTCATCTCCAGACAGATCATCAATTTTCATCTTTTTCTCGTGCTTTTGGGTGGAAAATCCAGAATCTGGATTTAAAACTTAAATTTTCAGTTGAGCATTGCAAAAGAAATTTATCAGGATGAATAGCACAAGCTGAAGAATGATTTTTAACTATTATGCAAAATATTGGGCATTTTTTACACGTAACTTTTTTAAGGTATAAAATTATAAAAATGTTGTAATTGTAACTAAATCATAAAATACTAATATAATCTTTTCAATAATGTGGATATTTAATTCAAAAAATAGCAAAACCGGATGGGTTCTTCGAAATAAATGTTTCACCTTTTAATATTTGAGGTTATATTCAAATTTTTTTTAACTATTTAAGAGAATATATCCAGTAATAATATAAAAAAAAATTATGCACGTTCTGCATAAAGATATTAAGTACACTAAAATTTAATAAAATCTATCACGTACGACAGAGGTTATATAAGATTATGATTGAGGTTATGTTATGAATATATTTATAATAATGAGCACTTTATCTTGACTAAAAAGGAAGTCAAATGTTCTTTTTTAAATATTTAAAATACAATAGCTCCCCGAATTTATATTCAAAATGAAAAAAAATCTAAATATTACCAAGGGGTCACTCATAACCAATCACAATGGCTCGAGTTACCGGTTCCCCGAAATATTAAGTGGATTCCCCGGGTTACCTGAAAAATGTATGAAAAATGTTTCCCGGGTTTCTCTGAAAAATGATGGGTTACCAGAAAAACGTAAATGTATCCAGCGTTCCCTAAAAAATGTATTGGTTCCCTGGTTTCTCTGAAAAATGTGTGGGGTGCACGCGAGTCTCTGGGAGTTTCTCATGAATTCTCACTCAGATAAATACTGTGTAAGTTCCCGGGTTCTCTAGATTCTAGAAAATTTAAAAATTTCCCGAATTCCCTGAAAATTGTATAGATATGGATTCCCTGAATTTACTGTGGATTTTCCATAAATATTTGTTTTTTGGAAACTTTGTCTTTGGAAATCTTGTCTTTCATTTATTTTGTACAAGTATCCGAAATTTTGTCTGCCAAAACCGCTGAAAACGCTATTTTTTCAGCTAAATGTCCTCGCTGGGTATTAGTAAATGGGATAAACTGTTCTCATTTTCGACGTAACTGTTCTCAACTCGCCATTCAAATTCGAATTCACTTACATACGAAAGATAACTTTAAATTATCTTTCTTACATTATTATCTGATTTTCTAAAACAAAATGACTACGAATATTACTTAATAAATTATACTATTTTAGAATAAACTCACATTTTAGAACGTTGCTTTGATTACGTCTTCAGTGGACTACCTTTTGTTCCGTTATAATCTAATAAGTACTATTAATTACCATAGCTCTTTAATAACCATTAACAAAATGCTGAGAGGTAGCAATATGGTTTAATTAACATTTGATAAGGATCACTCCGTGCGGCGAGTTGAAAGCAGCCATGACGAAAATGAGAACAGTTGCAATGAATAGAGAATATTGCGAATTAGAATATTCAAATTTAATTTACGACGTGAACTCAATTTCCCAAAATTATTCGATATTTTAAAATAAATCCAATTATGCAACAATGCTTTAGAACAATTCAATAAATGCAACGGCAATTTATTGCTGAAATTTTTTGAATTATTTTAATATCCGTGTCAGATTTTATTTTTTTGAAATTTAAATTTTTGGTAACCATTAATAAAGAGCTGTGGGGAACATTTAAATGAAATAACCAAATGAAATATTTGATGAAATTTCCTGAATTTTTGGGAAATTGTGATTTTCAGAGATTCTCCTGTGAAATAAATTTTAGAAAATTTACTATTGCTCTTTTCAGTGAAATTAAATTCACTCTCATGTTTTAGTCAATGAAATGTCCTTCTTTAAAGCACATTTTCTTGTATGCAATTTTGAAAATTGAATTTAAACTCACCAGTAAATCACTGCTTAACATCCATTGTGCAATGTTACGAAATTGATAAAATAAATTTTTGCTGGTATCGTCACCTCGAGGGGAAAATTCCTAAAGCACTTGACTGCATGAAAAATTCACATGAGATGATTCGAATAGAGTGATAGTGTCAACGGAAAATTTAGAGAGAACTTGCTGCCTCTGAAGTGGAAGTATCGATTTCATACATCTCCAGCTTGTTCTTGTGATTTCCAAAAGCTCTTCTCCCCTTTTCAACCAAGTGGTTAAATTTGAATGAAGATGGAACAGTGTATATTTTATGTGCTTTACTTGGACTCTGACCACAATGATTTTTCCTTTTTGTCAACTTTTTACCACGTTTTCCCTCAACCCAGAACAAAAGCCCTCGAAAAGGTGCACAACAATGTGTAGGTGGCATGTAAAATAAAATAAATTCAATTATCTTTTATGGGAGGACTCTGAAGGAAGCCAATAAAATTTATTATCTTCGTCAGACGCCTTGTTACAATTTTCTATGTTGGTTTTGCTCTGTTATTATTTTCCACCTTTGGTCATCCCTCATTCCCCTTTCAGGAGGGTTGCAGGATGTTCGCGATGATGCGCCTGGGAAAAAGGGGTGGTGCTGGAACAGAAGAAAAAAGAATCATCTTAATGGTGCTTTCTTTCATTTTCTCCTCCTCTGCAATTTCATTTTCTAAAGGCTCAGCTTTAAGTTTTCTTCTGGCATTTTCTTCTGCCATAGGGGCTCTGAGCAAATTATTTTCTATTAAATTGCATGACACCGGAATTTTTTGTGTTCTTTTGCCCATTTGGTGTTAAATTACGCGATTTCTATACTAATAATTACACAATTCTCTATTTTTTGCATTGAAATAATTACCAAAATTGGTATTAATTATTAACATAATGTTGTAATATATAAATTGCAAATATCCAAACGGGTGGTAAAGTATCACATGCTTTCCAAAAGCGTTTACCGTTCACAATCGATTTGAACCGATTTATAATTAACTTTATAAAATCATCCAAAATAGCTTAAATTGATTCTCGAACAAAAATTACTTATCACTTCGGAACCGGTTTATTACCGGTTCACAGCCGATTGAAACCAACTTAGGCTCATCGGAAATTCTAAAACCTTTCCAGAAAGCCCAAGCATGACGGCATTCGGTTGAAAAATATGTTCTCTAGAGTCTTTTTAACATTTAACCATGAAAAATTGTTATTAGTTCTTAGCAATGATTCCATGATATTTTCGTAAATGGGCAATTGACTTTCTACACTCAGAAAAATAATCGGGTAAAACTTACTCGAATCGATGTTGAATTGACTTCTTTTTGTTGTGATTTTCGATTAACTATATTTTAGAGTTGATTTTACTTCTATTTATGTGTAATATTCGGAAGAGTTGTTTTAACTTTTTTTTCCTAAAATTTACATGACAAACGAGTGTAAATAACTCGTTTTAAGAGTAAAAATAACTCGTTCCAAGAGTTAAAAATTTTTTTTTAGAGTTAAAATAACTCTTTCAAGTCCCAAAATGGGATAGATTTTGTAATTTGATGTTTTTTTTATTTTATAATTATCTTTATTAATATTTTCTTGATCTCAAGTTCCCTATATTCCGAGCGAAAATCACGTATGATGCCCGCACATGTCTTCATGAAACACTGTTAGGCATATTTCTAGTTGATGTTCCATATGTATTACTTTGTCACACGAAAATCTTCTTAACTGAAGTATATTCTTTAAACGAAAACACTTAACAATTAAACAACACTTAAACAATTTTTAAGTCGTACCTTTGCAATCGATAGAGCATAACAATTTTTGCTTGCTTTATAAATTCTTGAGATTCTACATCTTGAAAGAAATTTTACGTAAAAATTTAAAATTTTTAAATAAATCTCTTGCGAATGGGCGGTAATCAAAGGTAAATTGATGATCTAAAGTAATTAAAAATATTGTTCCGGAAGCAATTCAGAAATTTAGATGTCAGTTGCTCAGAAAAAAAATATAAAAAATCGTATAGTCAACATTTAGTATAGTGAATACGATCTTCAGCAATAAGTAATGGAATCTCAGAGCCTAAATGGATGATTGCTAAATGGATTTTCACATGGTAATATGGAAATATTTCACATAGTAAAAAATGCGACAGTATCCCTACTTAATTAAGAATAGATTAAAGAAGTAAAATTTATAGACATGATTAATAAGAATAAATTGATAATAGCAAGCTAAAAATTTTATAAAAGCTTCTGAAAGTTTGTTATATAAGGGCTGTGTTTGGAGTTATGCCTCTTCGATTGCAAAAGAGCGACATATACAATTGGACGTCGTACAATTTAAAATATCTTTAATCAAAGAAAAGTAATTGTAATGCTTCTGGGAACAGATTATAACAGATAGGGTAACTGTACCAAATTTCGGCATCGGCATACCCAAGAAACAATTTTTTCTTAATATAGTCTTGTAGAATTCCTTAAGTAAGGCACTATAGAACAAAAAATCTCTTTATTTACTTATAACGCTCTTGGTTTCATCACTAAGATTACTATAAGTAAAGTGGAGCACTCTTAAGGATCCTAAAAGCTTCTATAGGAATTTCAACAGAACATTCGAACTTTAAGTCTTTTAAAAGTGCACTAAAAGACTTGTTTAATTCTTGGTTCTATAAGGCAGCTATTTTGCTTCTTGATGGGTAGTTACATGCAAGTGCTATAGACTTAAATTTAGTAACATGTAAAATTTAAAATACAAATTGATTTTTTCTTTCTTCTTTTTAAAGAGTCTTGTTTGGAACCTTAGAGATAATTTATCGTTTTTGTCTTCTCTAAAATCATTCTTAATAAATTTTAAAACTTTTAAAAATATAGAAATAGCGTTGTGTAATATTTCGTCCACCTTACTGCTCACAGTATTTTACTCTTCAGGAATTCGTCCAAAGACTTTTTCACATCATCTCATTCATAGAAGTGATAGTTTTTGTTTTTTTTATTGCATTGTATAATATCTAGAGTATAAAAAAATAAAAATTCATAGAAATTTCAGAAATAAAAGAAGTGGACGAAATTGGAAACTGGGCAAAATTTGATACAGTTACATTATTTGAGTATATTATTTTTTCAATTAGAAATCTCTTAAAATCGTTTATAATTATGCCCCTCGAGGAATCTTTAACTTTTTAAAACCATTTTGATAAATTATTCATAATTAATGAACGAAACCTGCATTGCTCTTAAAACGTATCCGAAAATGAGAGAAAAAATTACAGACATTATATTTTAAATTCCGTACAAGCTTTAATTTGCAAATTGTGACCTTGATTCTTGCAAAATTTGACTTATTTAATTGTTTTTGTGTCATTATACAGTAAGAGAGTTGTCCAAACTCTAACTTTGTCCGGAATTTCAAGTCGTCCGATATTTCGTGTTGTCCAGATATCCAAATTTTACATCACTCGATTTTTTGTTGAGCTTTTCGAAGATCGAAATCTACTATGTTTTATTGTATATATTGTAGAAGTATTTCTATACGGCTTTAAGCTCTCAATATCTCTTAAGCTTTTACGTTGTTTCATTTTCATGTCACAAGAAAATAACTTTGTAAAAAATTTCAACAGGATTTTATTTAAATTTTCTAATAATTTCAAAGCATCAAAAGGTTCAAAAGAAAATTCTTGAGGTTTTATTAGCTTTTGATTAAATTTACCCTCTAATGGAGTTCATGGCTTTTCCACGTATCTTGTCATGAGATTTTTTATATCATTCTTTCTATATGAATAAAAAATTTAAAAATATTTCACGTTCCCAACAAAGTGAGAGTATGTCAGAAAAATATCTGTCATGTCACTTTGTATATAACTCATCAAAAAAGGGAATTTTTCCATTGTGACAAATGCAAATGCAGTTGAGAAAAGTTTATCAGGAGCAACCAACTTTCTGCGAAATTTTATTATTTATCTCCTTCATTCTTCGCGAACAAACACTTTTGTGATATTTTATTTAAAAGGCAAAATGATGAGAAATAATTCTGCGTAAATGGAAGATACTTCAACTTAAGAATTAAATGGAGAACAATCGTTTCAAGTACTCTATTCCGGAGGAAATTCTGGGAAATGGCTTTTGCGAGGGTGTGGCAGAAAGGAAATTCATCAAGAGAAAGTAGAGGATATTTATCTCGAGAAAAGTAGTTTGACATTAAAATTAATGTGGAATAGAAGGACATTATTACAAATTAAATTTTACTCTTGTCCTAAATTAACGTTTTATACTTCTATGTGGAAGGTATTAGAAAGCTTATATTCTTTCATTTAATATCATGTAGTAGTTTTTTATTTAAACTTTGGTCCTATTACGTTCTAATAGGAGCATAATAAGTTTTGCAAGAGGGGTTTAATGGTACACGATGGGTATCGTTCAGCCGATCTGAGTGACAGCTCGGCGCCGATCATTCGATCTGTCACTCACAAAACACTCGCTAAATCTACCCACTCACGCCCTATTTTCAGCAACCCAAAAAATTATTTTAGATTATTCTCTGTTAAATGTATCATCCTTCAATACTGAATCCTTATTTGAAAAAAATCTCCAAAGTTCAAGGCATGTTTCTTCAATAAAAAAGAAATAGTAAAAATTACTCCGACAACCCCTGAAAAATTTTACAACAGTTTTCCAATTGCTTCAACATTTTTGGTAGGTTTAATAAAATAAATAATAAAAAAAAATGTAATTTCCTGTTTAGGTTAATAAACTAAGGATGTACTTTTTTACGATAGCTTTTACAATAATTTAGTTTTAATGCAATACAATAAAATCGAAGAGAAATTTTTATTATCTTGCGTCAGAATTTTACGACTTATGTATTCTGAGATACTTAAAAAGTTTACAAGTCAACTAAATTCTAGTAATTACAAAGAGAATTGGGAAGAGTTATGTTCAGATTTAATTACTGTAGTGAGTAATGACATTCTACTGTTGGTATCCAACTTAATGCGATTTCAGTTTTGTTAAAATGTTCTAAAAAGCCCTGTCTAATACTTACAAAGTTTTATCGAACGACATTTTGTATAATTGTCATTTAGAACAACAATCAATGTCAAATTTGAATATTGATAAATCAAATTACTGGGGCGGGGCTAACACGCTACAGTAGAGTCTCCTAAATTCGAACGCTCGGGGGGTATTTCTGACATTTCTCACCTCTCAAATTCGAACGATTTTTTCAAAACTAACGAAATTTATGTGAGATTAGATTGTACTTTGAATCAAATTCCCGTACTTTCTCACAAGTCTTAGTAGTAACATATTTATTTTTCATTTTATACGATCATAACGTATGTAAACATTCAGGAAGAAGCACATAAAATATGATTTGCATTCATCCAGAATACGAACTTTTTAACATAACCTCACAATTGACATTTTGAATCCAAACGGCGTTCGAATTTGAGAGATTCAGATTTGAGAGACTCTACTGTACATGCAATTAAGCCAAAGGTGAGTAAAAATCGTTTGAAATCAAATAAACGTCAAAATAAGTTTGCCCAATTAGCGTTTTGACAATTGATGTGCACTTTTCATTTGACGTTTGTTCGATTTCAAACAGTTCTTGCTCACCTCTGCTCTACACATTGGAATTATACACATTGATTGTACAGTAGACTCTCGCTAATTCGGCTCTTTTAAGATCGGGCTACTTTATAATTCGGGCGACAGTTAAATTCGAAAAAAGTTTGTTGACATTTTTCAAGTTCGATTATGATTATCAAATGAAGCAAATATGCTCAAATTTGTCATGATTTGTCTTAGCTTTGATGTGATTTTGCATTATTAAGAGGTTTTCATGAAATTTATATTAGGGGAGACTGGGACAAAAATTGTCAAAACGATAATTTCAATATTCACTTTTTTTTTAAATAAAAGAGACTGAAGCTTGAAATTTTTAGTATAGATAGCCTTTATGAACCTTCTTAAACTTACAAAGTTTCAATGGATTCGAGGAAGGAATTTGTGAAATAAAAAATAATGAAATTTTGAGCCCTATTTTTGGAATATTTGGCTTACAAAAAATAACAATACTGTTTAGCTCAATTTAAGCACATTTCTCGTTAAGATAGAGAAAAATTATCTGCGACAAAGTTGTAGAGGAATAAATTTCCTATAAAAATATGTCTATTTGATATTTTTAACGTAATGTCCAACGCACAATAACTTTTATTTTGTAAACATGTTTTTGACATTTTAATGAGAGTGAATGAGATCTAGATCTAGTCATCTCGCTCATTCTCATGGAAAATTTGGAAAACATATGTTTACAAATAAAAGTTATTGTGCGCTAGTCATAAAACGTCACAAATTATCCGAAGACTGTCAAAATTTGCCCCAGCAATTTTGACAATCTCCACAAAATCGACTTTTAGAAAATGATTCGAAAATCCCATTTCTTTCGAGATAGAGGAAAATAGTCTTCTACAATGTTATAGAGCAGTAAATTTCCTATAAGAATATGCTCATTATAAAACGTTATAAAAAGTTTTCTCAGAGCTCATGAAAGAATTAAATATGCGTTTCGACAAGTTTTGCCCCAGTCTCACCTACGAATGAACATATAAACTCAATATGATTATGCAGATGAACAAAAAATCGTTGCATTTCAAACAATTAGTTGCCCGAATTTGTCTCTAATTTGGTTGACATTTCGGTCTCAAATGCCCGAATTTGGGAGAGTCTACTGTATAGTTTTCATCTAAAAAATTCTTCATCAATTCAACGTTTTTGAAACGTCAAAATTCTGTCAAAACGCAATCTTATATGAAAATTGCTCCCAATATATAGAGCGCTTTATTTGAATTTAAGAGATTCAGATTTTGAAAGACTGTTCTGTAATAATAATTCTTTTTTGATCGACATTTCTCATGGAATGTCGATCGACACATCAATTCAAATTCGAATTAACGCTAAATTTTCATCGTTATGAACATGTATAGACTTGGCTATTTGAAAGGAAAATTATTCCCTGCCCTAATTTTCAAGCTGGAAATGAACATTGATATATGAAGTGGTAACATTTCCTCTGCCTCTATTGTAGGTGAACATCCTGCTGCGATGCAACATAACTCAGCAGAAAGGACCACGAGGATGGAAGCGCGTGAGAGGATCTGTGCATTTATTGCTGTGACATTTCTAGTTCAATTTGCAAGCAACATATTTGGGTACTGGACTTCCTCAGCAAACCATCCACCCACCGCCCATCCTTCAAGTGTGAGATGAAACTTTCACCAGAAGCTCCGGACATTCTCCTTGGCTTTCAGGCAGCCGGATGGATGGCACTGGCACTTCCATACAATGCAAAATTCAGAGGCATTCATCCCGAGAGGAAAAGCAAGAGAGAGTGAAGGGAATGTGGGGTGGGTGTGAATATATAATTTGAAGAAAATTCAATATTTTCCAAAGGGGATGTGCATTAAGTGGCTATGAAGAACGCTGAACTTGTTGAATTTCTTTTCTTACTAAATTCACATATTGAAATTTTTACTGAGCACACGATGAATGGTAAAAGAGAAGGAAAAAAAACTGACTATATTTCCTCATAAATGGGAAAATCATCAATTTGTAGGGCAACCTGAAGAGAGAAAAAAGAGAGAGAAATTAATTCCAAGGGCGAAATTCATTTTCTTCGATTAATATTAATGAAAAATCTCCTCCATCAGGAAGACAAACAAGGAAAAGGACTGAAAGTATATGCAACAAACTCAATTTTTCAGCTGCATGTCACAGGAATATGAAGAAAACTTTTCTTGCACCAGATAAAAAAAAGAAAAATAATATTTGTGAAATTTTCTCCAAGCACCAAGATATCAAACTCATCCCACCGTTCGCCTGTTTTTCTTTCTGACTTGGTGATATTTGACAAAGAGAGAGAGGAAGAGTGTCCCAAGCAGAACAGATTACGTTAGAACACACTGAATCCTAATCCTTAAAAGCATTTCCTTACACGAAAATGCTTCCTGTCTCTTCCTCGAAGATGAATGACGGAAAATAATTGCTGCGGAACTCAAAACTATTTTATAACATTATATGCTATGCACAATAATATTGCATAATCTTTCCTTTTCGCATTCAACATTCACTTCTCTTCAGAACTTTCGTCCCTGGGATAATTTAATGAGTATGTTATAGCTCTTTCTCTTGCCTCCCTCGGTAGATCTTTCACAACTCTTTACATTTCTTATCTCTCTATGAAGTTTATATTTTTAACTACTGATAATGTGATACTCAAATGGAACTACATTAAGAAATTCAAGTTTTGATGATCAAGGGGCGAATTCTGCGTACAAGTGAGAAAATTACCTCATGACAAAAATTTAATGAGAATGATAAAGAGCTATATTCAGCTTCAGTAGGGTAAGTGTGCCAAATTCCGACCAGCTTGCAATTCCGGCCACCTTTTTAGTTCCTCGAATTTCCATGAATTTTTAGTTTTTACATACCTACTCTAGAGATTATACAATGCAAAAGAATAACAAAAAATGTATCTTCGACAAACGAGATGACGTGAAAAAGATATTGGAAGAATTCCCGAAGTGCAAGGAACTATGAGAATGAAGGTGGCCGAAATAGGGCACCAAAGCTATGTCTACATTTTATTTTTTTTTTTAAATGTATTAAGAATTATTTTAAAGTAAATAAAGACGATAAACTTTCTACAAGGTTCTAAGCAACACTCTTTAAGTAGAAGGAATGAAAAAAAATCAATTTCTATTAAACATATTACATTTTAAACTTGAGACTTTGGCGCTTGCATGCAACTATGCCGAAATTTGGCACACTTACCCTAACTTTGCACAAGATTTACTCATTTGGAAGCCGCAAGGTGCAGCTAACAGTTGGCAAAGTCATTTCGTTTATTTGAAAGCCTCCGGAACTTCTAGCAAATAATTCTCATATGACAATTCTCACAAGTTGCAGAATACGCCCCCAGGAAGGAAAAGTTGAAACTGGATTTTCTTCGACGTGAAATTACAGTGTCTACTGATAAACCATGTGAAAATCATATTTGATTTATACGTTTTATAAAATAATTTCCGTAAAAATATCTTTAAGTCATAAGATTAAAAAACAATAATTGCCGAGATTGTTAAGACTCTCACCTAATAATTTTGTCTAATAAAAAATTAAATAAGATTGATAAAACATTTTATATATCAGTAAATTGTTCTAGATGGATCATATCTTTTAAATAATTTAGGATTCTTTAATTTTCAATTTTCTAAGTACTTATTAAAAACCTAAAACTTTCTTTCTTTAGAACATATTTGTAAAATTTAAACAAAAAGAGGTGTCAAAGTGTCCCAGGCTTTGCTAAATATTCGAACTCGTAACTTAGATGCTATACCTCAAAAGTACTTTCACATCATTTACCGTTTATCAGTTCTTAACCGATTTGAACCGATTCATAAATCACTCAAAACATCGCCTAAATTATCTGAAAAGTAATAAAATTGATTTTCAGACAAAAATTACTTATCGGTTCATTTCCGGTTCTATTACCGATTGGAATCGGTTCAGACTTGTTAGAAATTTCAAGACCTTTCCAATAAGATCATGATAACAGCAAAATGAATGGACAAACAGGGAAACGTTAAAAAAAACTGGGAACTTCATACAGTGCCCGCTTCATAATCCGGATGATTGGGAGACAATATGACAGATGTCCGCTTCGTAATCTGGATGGATTTTTTGAATTTGTTCAACGTCTTGAAAATATAATACAAGGTTTTTTTTCTGGAATTAGAATAATAATTTTAAAGAAGATTTAAAAGACATATAATTAGAGAATTCTATACTATTATACTTCATTTATTAAACAGAAACATCACAGGATAACTTATTTTCATTGCTGAATACTCGTGCATACATAACCTCAAAATGAATTTAAATGTAACCGTCAATAACTCGTCCAGATTACGGCGATCCGTATTAGAGAGCGGGTACTGTATTTTCAAAATTCTGCCAAAATAATATGACCCCTATGCTCTAGACAGACTTATGCCACAAGCCGAGAGATGACTATAATTAAAATAAATTAATTAAATAAAATCATTTAATTTATTTTGAAAAAAATCATAATTTTTTTCAGTCTAATTCCTAATTTGAATAATGTTAAATATTTCATTAACATTAGTTAAAAAAGCTGCAATAAAAAATTAAAGTCTTGAAGTTTTTGTTGATTTAAAATTTTTAAATTAATTAATTCTTTTTTGATCTTTCTATTATCCTAAAAATTTCATGTATCTATCATTCGGTGCCGACCAAAATTCCGAAAAACCAAAATCCCGAAAGCCAAAATCCTAAAACGCCAAAATAAAAAGAAGAAGAAGAAAAAGATCTGTGGGATAGTTATTTTTTGGGAGTTTTCGCTGTTTTGGCTTTTCGGGATTTTCGCGTTTCGGGATTTTATTCATTATTTTATCGTTAAATAATTACACTGTGCAACAGTGATTTTGTCCCTGGGTTTTCATGCTATTTTTTCTATTGCTAGAACCAAATGATTTACGAAAATATTTATAATTTTGATTTCATTTTGCATCTTTTGAATCTAGGCAAAACCGTTTTTGCCGTTTTTTGATATCCCATATCTCTTATTCTGCTGAACCGATTTATTTCTTAATATGGTAACATTTGTTCTCCTTTACATACCCGATAAGATAATCCTTTGGACAGATGGAGTTCGTACAACTGACACCAGGGGCGCTGTAGTCTCATATATGTCAGAAAATCTGGAAAAACCGGACTTTTTAGCAACTTTAATCAAAAATATCTCGAAAACTAGGACTGTTCCTAACAATCTGTTTAGTGGGTTTGATAGAGAATTTTATTAGCTACATTTTCATTCATGTACAACTTTTCTCTCAGATTGTTTTTTAACCTCGAAATTGAGGTTCAAACGAAAATCGATCACTTAGCCAACTAGGCATTATTCTTTTATAACTAGAAAATTAATTCGAGAACTTTTAAATTTAGATTATATTAAGTGTAGCCTCAAAAATTCAATAAAAGAAGGCTTTCAGGCTTCGCACACACTATGGCTTCGAACACTTATTTTTCCTATGTACCTTTAATGAGTTTGACCTATTTTTTCAGTAAGAGTGTCAGCCGTGTACAGTCGATCTTTTTTTCAAGGTTAAATTATACATAACCTCAAATTCAAGAATAACCTCTAACAAATAAAAAAAAACTAGGACATTAGAGCGAATCTATAAAACTATTTTCTAGGCACTGTATTTCTCGTCCTAACCTAATTTTCGAAGAGAATTCTATCGTCACCGCTATTCTTTCCCATCAAAACAAGAATATTTTATCATAAATCGAATAGGTCTTAATTCCACCTGAATAATTTTATAAGAAAATCAGCCACAATTGCGAAAAGAAATAAAAAAAATAGTTTTTTGTGAGAATAGCTACATTTATTGTGTGTGAAACTTTTCCCACAAGAACTTGCAGATAAAATTGTGAGGATGGAGAAAGAGAAAAAAAAATACCATCTTGCAGGAAGGAGGAGGAAAAACCTTGGGATGATGAAAAAAAAATCGCAGAGTAGAAACCCCACCTCGGCTGAGTTTCCATTTTTCATTATTCGAGAGCGAGAAGAAAATAAGATAAATTAAATCAAGAAAAAGTTTTCCCATTTCCCCACAGCCATCCACACATAACCCTCTCAATTTGGCGGGCAAACTGTAAGATGAGAGAAGAAGTTTTTAATAATTTTTCAAGAAGTAAATAAAATAGTGTAATAGAAACTATTTCTTCTCCCACATCCAAAAAAAAAAACTACTGAGATATACAATCGTAATGTTTTTGGCTAAAAGGAAAGAATACAAAAAAAAGAGAATCATTCACAATCCAACAATTTCTGGCAAAAGAAAATAAAGCACGAAAGGGATCTCTTGTACAACTTCTTTTCCAACTCGGATCTCCGTTCTCCTTTTTATCCTTTACTCCGAAGAACAGCCCCATAATGCTCTCACGGAGATACATAAATTTATACTTTAGCCATTCTTTACGAATAAATCGGCGTATGGGAGGTTTTGAAGTGAATAAAAAATTGTTCAATTGAAGCTTCACGAGAAATTGAATGAAATATTAAAGAAAAAAAAAGGAAAAACAAATTGAGAATCAGGAAAAGGAATAAATATTATTTTTCTTGCAAAATCGACTCTTAGCAGGTCTCCCACGCACTTTGTGGTGCTCCTGAAAAACTTTTAACTGATTTCCCAACTTCAATCCTCAACCATTTTTTTCCCATCAGAAAAAAAAACACATTTTATTTGAACTTAACTCAAAACCGTTACATTTTGAATTATATCCACTCAAATTTCACCCAATAACATATCAAAAACATTCTATACACAAATCTCTACTCCAAAATTCTCTCTCGCACTCTTTTCAGAACACCAATTTAAAAAAAAATGTATAAAAAAAATAATAAATAAATAAAATGAAGTAATGCGGAAGCGTCTCTAAACTTTTGCAGTCCCCTGTAAAATTGTCAGATAAGCAAAAGTTCCCCTGTAAATACCATAGAAATGCGATAAGCTTAAAGGTAAACTGATGTCAAATGTCCCCAAAATAAGCACACAACTCATCTCCTAGATTAGACTTAAGAGGATAGAAGGATAAAATGTAAAATTCACTGTAAAATAGAGCAATTGCAAATTAATGTTAATAAACGAATGAGAAAGAAGAATCTTCTGTTTTAACGATGTTTATCCATATTCCTGGACAAGAGAGCAAACAGCAGGTAACTTAGGGTAAATGAATTGATTTCTTTTGTTTTGGGGAAAGTGGGGCTACTTTGAATTGGGGCAGCTTTGAAATTGGGTTTTTCCTCCTATTTTATTGAGCCTTTTAATGGTACAATTAATTTGCACAATAATGGCTTTTTTGAGAAAAATGAGTTTGAATTTTGATGAATTTTAACGCTATCGCAGCGCCACCTGTGGTGACTTTTTGAACTTTCATCTGAAAGTGCTCATCGAGACGAAACCAAAAACCAAAAAATTTAGGTCAAAATGTTAATTAGAACCGGAGATAGAGGCCGGTCAATTTTCGAACTTTGACCCCTTATGGCTCGGGTCAGGAGTTATCGATCGACTTAATTTTTTTTATTTGATAGGTATAATATACGGCTACAACATACTAAAATTTGAGCCCGATGCGCAAGGGAGTTTTTGAGTGAATAGTGTCGCTAGCGGTGGTTTTAGGAACTTCCGATGTAAAAAGCGAAGTGGAATTTCATGAAGGCTTTCCAAAACGCCCTTACCTTTTAAATTCCCACAATTAGAACCAGAGTTAATGGGTATTTTAACTATTTTGTTTTTGCCCTTATAACTCGGGTCAGAGGGATCAGGGGACCCTAAGTTTGGTATTGATCGAAAGCTCTAAAGACTAAATATTGAAGCTGAAATATTGAAGCTGAATATTGGGTTGACTTATGATGGAAGTCCCCCGAAGACCGTATATTCGTATCTCTTACATTTTGGACTCTAATAGCTAACAAGTTTATGGACAGAAAAAGAGAATAAAAAAAAAATGGACAATTACGGTTACTTTACCAATTCATTGTCGATTGCGACCGATGCAGTCGAGTTGGAAATTTCAATACCTTTCCAAAAAATCTAAGTTTAATCAAATCGGTTGAAAAATAGGCCTCCTATAGTGGTTAAACTTTAACCTTCAAAAATTCCAGATAGTCACTTTTTTAGGTCATAAGTATGTTTGGACAAAATGTTCACCTGGATGACCTCCAAAACATATCTAAAAATAAAAGAAATCGTAGGAACCTGCAAAACAAAACAAACTGCAAAACATGGTTTTGAAGGGGTAGAGGGGAGTGGGGCAAAAAAGGAAAAACCGTTTATGTCCTATAAATGTGTGGGTTCCTGTATTACCCGGAGGGTTCTTCACGTTCATTGTAAGTTCTCTGAACAAATTAACTCGAGTTCCTCGAAATGCATTTTTACCACGCGGCATTTTTTTAATTAATTTAGGTATATTTCGAAATAGGGGACGGTGGGGGACTTTTTTTAGGACACATTTGGCAAAGGCAGCGTTTTCAGCAAAAAAAAAATGCTAAAAACGCTGCTGTTTTAGCTAACTGTGCTCGCTGGGGAATACGAACCATATTTAAATAAACTCGAGTTCCTCAAATTTGAACTCCGCAAATTTGAACGACAGTTGCATTCAAAATGTAAAATATGAGGTTATGTAAAAGAAATTTTGCATGGAGTCTGAATTAGAACAATTTTTCTCTGGTGTTTCCTCAATATTGTCGTATTATATTAATTTCCTCAACAAATTCCACCTATTTAACAACAAATTCAATTGATAAACTTCTCTAAAGTTATTTTCCTTAATTTAGGAAAAGTGAATTTTACATAAATACCGTAACGTTTTTGAAAATATTGTTGAAATTTGAGGAGTGAGAAATGTCCCGTCAAATCATTGCTCTACCTGCCGATTTTACTCGGAGGTTTTTTGAATTGTAACGGTATATTCTAGTACATTCAGAGGAAATCTGTAGATTTTCGGCAGAAATTCTTCCGAAAATCTGCAGATTTTCGGCAGAATTTCTGCATTGGAAATCTGCATAGTCTCCATTGTCTCAACAAAAATATTGTTGATTTATCAAGAAACTGTAGAAGTTTCAAAGAAAATTGTATGCTCTGCTTAACAAGCATTACCGATTAAACATTTTAGATAACTAAAAAGTTGCGAGCATAAACACAAATTTCTTAAAAATCGCCAATCGAATGATACAAAAAACACGAAATTTTGGTCGACACTGTGTTTAAAGATATCACTTCACTATTCTCTACTTATAACACGGTGTCGCAGAATTCTTTATTTTATATAAACACTGTGAAATCACCAAGAATCACTCTATTTATTTTTGCAAACTTCAGTGAAAAATATTCCATCTTTTCTGACACAGCTGTCTGGAAAGTCTGGAATGTAGAAAAATCTACAGAAAATTGGCAAAATATATACAGAACGTCGTCAGAGTGTGCACCAGGATTCGTCAGAAAATCTGCAAAAATTTCTGATGAATTTTGTCCCAAGCCCAAATAAAATTCGTAGGAATATCTACAGATTTCTCGGCAGATTTTCGGCAGAGGTGTAGATATTTTCTGCAGAAAACTTAAAGATATCTGACGAAATTATTTGACGGGGTCATCTATACCCCCCAAATGTTCAAATTTGAGGAACTCTACTGTATTCCGTTAGTTTCTCCTGAGAATTGACTATCTGAAAATACACAGGACAATTCCTAAATTATTTATGTTTTATTCTAAAAAATCTTTATTTTCAAAAATACTGCGTGCATAAACTACCCCGCCCTCCCCTACATTTTTACAAAAGGATTCCACTTGAAAGGGTTTTAGCAATTTTTTTTATCTTTATTTATGTTCTTTTTAATAAGTATTTAAATCAAATAATTTATATTTATTTATAATGCACCCTAAAAATGTGTGTATTTTTTTATTAATTAAAACAATTAAAAAGAGGTTAAAGCTAATGGGTTAACTCGGAATTTTAAATTTGAATAACAGTCGCGCACGCTGCGGCCTCTAGTGCTAAAGAAATGACTCTTGTTATACGCCCTCAGCAGTGCCTCTATCGGCGCCACGGCGTAATTTCTCCTTGAAAACATCAAAATTCCCGGAAAATCTCAATTTTCCTGCAAAATACCAAGGAAAACGTTCCAAATCCAAGTGGAAATTGTGCATTAAATCTCACTCTATCGAGTGGAAGTGAAAAGTTGCTTTTAAAAGCATTTGTTTCTCTGTGAACCTTTGAAAATCTTCGGCTTGCATCATGCCAATGCCTGCAGGAGTTTATCAGTCTTCTTCCGGTCCCTCTTGCTTCGACAGAATGAAGACTGGCTTCGGGATTGGATTCTGTGTTGGATTGGCCAGTGGAGCGCTATTCGGAGGCTTTTCTGCACTCAGGTGAGAGAGAGTGAGGTTATGTTGTTCCGGAAGGGGAGTTATTGATTGAATTGGTGTATTGTAGGTACGGACTGCGAGGCAGGGAGCTGATAAACAACGTTGGGAAGGTGATGCTTCAGGGCGGAGGGACATTTGGGACATTCATGGCTATAGGAACTGGGATTAGATGCTAAAGGCTTCCCGGAAGAAATAGTTTTTGTAAATATAATTGGATTATTCTCGGAACATAAAGTCTGTGTCTGTTCTAGGAGATTTTAAAGAGGTTTTATTTGAGTATAAAAAATAATAATAAAATCACTTATTGCCAAGATTTGTCCTGGGAAAGGGTTACTCTTCCATGATGCATTTTTCTACGAGTTCACGGAGGTTTGGATTCTCCATCGCAGCTGCGATCCGTTCTTTATCATTGATTTGCTTGTTGACTGTCCAAAGAGAAGGTAAATATTGATTCTGGAAGGTGATTTATGAGGCATACTCACTCTCTTCTTCCGTGGCATGGGCTCCCTTCTTGATAAAAATGTCCAGTTTGAGTCTGTGGTGGATATTCCGTTCGATTTTCACACGAATACAGAGGCCAATGAGCGTGGCCAGGGAGCAGTGAGGAACTGTTGGATTGAATTCCACCCGGACAACCTGAACATTGTTCTCTGTTGGTTCCTGAACGAAGATTCCATCCTCATAAACCACATTCAAATCCTCGAGAGTTTGTGGCTTCTCGGGGTCACGGATGGTTCTCAAGAAATCTGGAAGGATCCTTGTGTTATTTTCTGGATCAAACGCTTACCAGAGATCCGCAGGAATGCACCATAGATCGTATCCCTGAGATCATCGTTGTTCTGGTAGCCCAGATCGCAGAGAAGAGCTTCTCGCGCCACTGGGACAGCACTCGATGTCGATGCCATGTCTTTACTGCCACTGTCAGACTCAGAGATCCTCCTGAGGAATGACAACATTTTCTGTGCCATGCCACTTCCCAAAAGTGGCTAAATTATGCAACAAAAAACTATTTATTCTCGATTTTTTCTCTCTATTTTCCCCGTCGCGCAAAAAACAAACTTTGAGGGGAGGAGTCAGCTGATTTCGCCGCAATTCAGTGTTGCCAACACTGTTCCTCCTGAGATGCTCAAATCTCCCAAAAATCTCCTAAATTTCAAATGTTTCAATTTGAATATTCACCGGGCGGGAGTCCAGAGGGAGTATTGCCTTGTCAAGAATATACAGTGCCCGCTTTGTAATTCGGATGATTGGGAGACAATATGACAGATGTCCGCTTCGTAATCCTGATGGATTTTTTGAATTTGTTCAACGTCTCGAAAATATAATACAAAGTTTTTTTTTGCAGAAATAGAATAAAAGTTTTAAAGGAGTTTAAAAAGACATAATTAGAGAATTCTATGCTATTATACTTCATTTATTAAACAAAAACATCACAGGATAATTCATTTTCATTGCTGAATACTCGTGTATACATAACCTCAAAATGATTTTTAATGTAACCGTCGATAACTCGTCCGGATTACGGCGATCCGGATTAGAGAGCGGGCACTGTATTATTGCATACGAATCGAATTCTATACGAATCGAATACGAATTTTTCACATTGACTGCAGATCTTGCTTATATGATTCTTACAGTCGTATTTATTGCAATGTTCGCAAACTGCAGTCGTTCTTTTGCGACAAAAATGACAAAGGTCTCGGGACCCATTTCCTTCTTTTTTGGGAATCTCTCCTCGGTTGTGCTGGCATATTTACTTTGTTCTTGGCGTTGTGTCGAATTATGTGTGGCCATACCAATCCCTCTGCAGCATGCATCAGAAAGTTTAACCTCTCTTTATTGCGATTGATCGCGGGCTGTCCAGCACTTTTCAACAGAAATGCAGCAATGCCTGCTATATCTAACATATTCATAAAGAATCTAACAGGCCATCTATTTGTCTTCCTTCTGCACGAATGATATGAAATCAGCTGGTCCATTCGATCCGTTCCTGATTTCGTAGCATTATAATGCGTAATAATCTCAGGTTTATTTTAGGTTCCCTGCACATTCATCATGATGCATTGTAGACAGTAGTATTACAGCCTTCCCCTGCTTTGGCACATAAGAAACTAGTGTCGAGGATTTGGCGAAGCCAAAAAAAGAAGAATGCTCTTTCCTCTTCCTCGAGGGCAAGAATTCTGGAAGAATGAATTTTTTGTTTTTTCTAACAGTTCCGGTCATAGTCAATCCTCTTTTTTTTCAAATCCAGAGCCAAGGGCAGCGAGGTAAAAAATTGTCACACGTGATATTTCTGTTTGTTTGAAAATATTTGTTGGACAATTCCAAGATCATGTTGTGGCCAATATTGGTGACTCTCTTTCTGTCTCTGCCAACATAGGGAATGCCTTTTAGAGGATACCCTGTGGCAGAGTCATTAAGCCAAAATATTTTTATCCCATATCTGCAGGGTTTTGAAGGGATATACTGGCGAAATAAGCAGCGTTCTCTAAAATTCACCAGTTGCTCGTCGACTGTAAGATTAGTCCCTGGTGTAAAATATCTTGCAAGTTTGCAATTCAATATTTCCCAGACATCCCTTACAGGCGCCAGTTTGTCTTTTTCCTTTCTTGTAGAGCGTGAGTCCCGGTCATCAAATCGCAGGAATTGCATGATTTCTTGGAAGCGATTTCGTGACATTGTGGCTAGGATCACATTCACTCCATAAGACTGATCCCAGATCATTTGAATCGGCCGCGACTCCAAGTTGAAAGCTGCACTCAGAAATAAAATACCGATGAAAGCTTTCATTTCTTTCTCATCCACTGGTTTCCACTGGTTTTTCTTGTCCTTTTCAGCGTAATATTTTTCTCCGTAAGCATTAGTGTGAAGGATAACTATTGGAATGATGTCCTTCAAAAACAAAATGAGAAAATCATCCGGCTCTACAATACCTGAAAAACAAAACTCTTTTAAAAGATCTTCCGGTTCTTTTAATACCAAAACAACCTGGTGGAAGAACGAATTTGTTTACTGGACCACGAATCTTATTGTGTGCAGGAACCTTTTTAGACAGCAGAAAAGGTTTCTTACTCCACAAACTGCCACCCTTGCACTTTGTATAAAATTCTGACTCTACTTCAGCATTATTTGCAGAATACGCAGGATTTTGATGGATCACAGAAGCTGTCCTGCCCTGATCACAATCCATGGATTCCTCAGACTTTAGGAACTCATCCAGCTCGGGCATATCTCCAGCTTCATCCAAAAACTCCTCTTCCAAATACTCCACTATCTCCTCTTCATCTTGCGAAAAAAAATCTTCATCCTCGCTCAGGAACTCATGTATTACATCACTCTCTGTATTATCTCCCTCGTTGTACAGGATTGCTGATTGTAAAATCTGAATTCTGTCCATTTTCACATCAAAAACTATCAAAACAGAAAAAAATTTCACAGATTGTTGACGTTTTCTCTTGGCGCTTTCATATGAACATAACCTAAAAAATGTATGAAAATTGACTGGCATTTTATGCCAAATTGGTATTTTGCGCCCGATTTTTAGTTTTTTTGAAATATTGTCTTTAAAAAAAATCTTTTTTTATTGATATTTTAATAGAATAGGAAAGCTAAATAAATTCTTAACGCATTCGTGAAATCGATATTATTCAAATATGTAAGATTTCCCTGCTGTAAAGCATTAAAAAAAATTGGAGTAAAATGCCACTTTGGGTTTTAAAGTGTTAATGCGTTTTTAAATGCTCTTGTTGACATTTTCCATGTTTGATTGTGTTTGTCGCAATTTTTCTGATAAATTTTCTAGATAATTTCGATAATTTCTAAAAAAAAAATATTCTCCTAAATAATTCTCCTAACTCCTAGATCAAAATTTTCGGATCTAAATGACCACTCGAATCTCCTAAATTTAGGGAAAATCCCTAGAGTTGGCAACACTGAATTCGCCTCGTTGCCCCTTCGGGAAATTTTCGCCAAAGTTCGCAAAGCAGGCCGTGCTGATAAAAACAATTGAATTTTACCGTATTTTTTCACTTTCCATTTGGATTTTGCCGAAGTAATTTCTAGTGATACTTTCCCAGTTTTTTTAGTGCATCATTAGCAGCATTTTTTCACATTGGTAAGCATCCTACCTGATAATCCTGAAAAAATCTCAAGAATCCTTGAGAATATTCCCAAAAACTTCTTTCAAATGTAACGGAAAAAAATCCCTTGAGAATATTTTTCGCGTATTTTGCGGATTTTTTCCAAGAAAACCCCCCAAAATTCGTGCGAAAATGTGGTCAGTGATGGAAGTCGCTTCCGTTTTGGCTATTTTCAGTGATATCAATCATCCGGTTTGAAAGAAGAAGTAAAAGCAAAGATGCCAGGACTTGATGGGGTTTCCTCCCTTCCGGAGGGCAATTACACAATCATCAGCGTGGACATTGATACGACGGGGCGGAGACTCATTGATGAGATTGTTCACCTGGCCGCCTACACTCCGGACTCACAGTTCTCTCAATACGTGATGCCGTACATGAATCTCAATCCGGCAGCCAGGCAACGACATCAGGTGCGTGTCATCACCATTGGCTTCTTCCGGATGCTAAAGAGCATGCAGACGTACAAGGTGATGAAGACCAAGCCTGAATATGCTGCCCTCGTGGACTTTCTGGGGTGGCTGGAGGAGCAGAAAGCCAAACAACAGGACTCCAAGGGGCTCATCCTCCTCTACCACGAACAGAGGAAATTCGTGCCCTACATGCTCCTCGAGGCCTTTAAGAAGTAAGTACCCATCTTTTTGCCATTCCCAGGGATCATTTTCTTTGTCCCCAGAAAACCAGTTTGAGCCAATCACAGTTACCCTGGGAAAAAGCTTGCTGAGATTCCTATGATAAAATTGCTGAAAAAAATTTAGAGAAAGTCATTAGAGGTCAAGGTTCTACTGGACATCTCTCTTTTATTCAAAGGATTAACTGTTCAGGGGATTTTTATTGGAGATTGGGATTCATTTTTTGTGAAAGACTTGGAGCTAGAAAAAATAGCGGGAATTTCTTCCAGATTTTGAACTCTTGCATTACTTTGCAAATCTCCTGACCATGAGAAAACTTCCAATGTGATGTGTAGGAATCTTGCTGAAATCTCATCCATGATACACCTCTTATAATTTTTTTAGGCTTTAAGTATTCGGATGACGGGATTTAGTACCCGGAATCACCTGGACACTTTGAGCAAAATTTGTTTTTTTGCAATCCTTTCGAATTCTTCTGACCACGAGAGATTCTGAATTCGTATCTCCCTGATCCCTTTGAGAATTTATTCCCTGACATTCATCTGACCGATTTTGGAGGATTTCGGTTCAGGATTCCGCCCGGAATTGCCAGAATCTCCTGGACACTTTGAGCAAAATTTGTTCTTTTGCAATCCTTTTGAATTCTTCTGACCACGAGAGATTCTGGGATTATATCTCCCCGATCCCCTTGAGAATTTATTCCCTGACATTCTTCTGGCCGATTTTGGTTTAGGATTCCGGCCGGAATTGCCAGAATCTCCTGGACACTTTGAGCAAAATTTGTTCTTTTGCAATCCTTTCGAATTCTTCTGACCACGAGAGATTCTGGAATTCCTATATCCCTGATCCCTTTTAGAATTTATTCCCTGACATTCTTCTGGTCGATTTTAGAGGATTTCGGTTCAGGATTCCAGCCGGAATTGCCAGAATCTTCTGGACACTTTGAGCAAAAATTAGTTCTATTGCAATCCTTTCGAAATCTTCTGACCACGAGAGATTCTAGAATCCTATCTCCCTGATCCCTTTGAGAATTTATTCCCTGACATTCATCTAGCCGATTTTGGAGGATTTCGGTTCAGGATTCCTGCCCGGAATTGCCAGAATCTCCTGGACACTTTGAGCAAAATTTGTTCTCTTGCAGTCCTTTCGAATTCTTCTGACCACGAGAGATTCTGGGATTATATCTCCCTTATCCCTTCCAGAATTTATTCCATGACATTCTTCTGGCCGATTTTGGAGGATTTTGGTTCAGGATTCCGGCCGAAATTGCCAGAATCTCCTGGACAATTTGATCAAAACTTAGTGATTTTGCATCCCTTTCGAATTCTTCTGACCACGAGAGATTCTGGAATCCTATCTTCCTCATCCCTTTGAGAATTTATTCCCTGACATTCATCTGGACGATTTTGGAAGATTTTGATTCAGGATTCCGCCCGGAATTGCCAAAATCTCCTGGACAATTTGAGCAAAATTTATTCTTTTGCAATCCTTTCGAATTCTTCTGACCACGAGAGATTCTGGAATCCTATCTTTTTGATCCCTTCCAGAATTTATTCCCTTACATTTTTCTATCCGATTTTGGAAGATTTCGATTCAGGATTCCTCCCGGAATTGCCAGAATCTCCTGGACAGTTTGAGCAAAATTTGTTCTTTTGCAATCCTTTTGAATTCTTCTGACCACGAGAGATTCTGAATTCCTATCTCCCTGATCCCTTTGAGAATTTATTCCCTGACATTCATCTAGCCGATTTTGGAGGATTTCGGTTCAGGATTCCGCCCGGAATTGCCAGAATCTCCTGGACACTTTGAGCAAAACTTAGTGATTTTGCAATCCTTTCGAATTCTTCTAACCACGAGAGATTCTGGAATCCTATGTCCCTGATCCCTTTGAGAATTTATTCTTTGACATTCTTCTGGACGATTTTAGAGGATTTCGGTTTAGGATTCCGGCCGGAATTGCCAGAATCTCCTGGACACTTTGAGCAAAATTTGTTCTTTTGCAATCCTTTCGAATTCTTCTGACCACGAGGAAGCTGATCACGATTTGCATCCCTTAGTGCCCCGTTAGAGCTTTCCATCTCCTATTGGCCCCTTTTCAAGAGACTTTTCTAATCCTCCTCTTCCCTTCCGGAAAATAAACATCTCTAGATACGACATGCTTCCGCGGTTTGAAAAATCGGTGGCAGGATTTGCCAACATGTACAGCCTGGCGGAGAAGGAGTGCGGGGCCACTCTGAAGTACTTCACGCTCAGGGAACTGTCCAAAGTGATTTTGAACACGGAAGAGGATGACAAGAATGACTTTGAAGGCAGTGCCAAAGTCCGTTCCAGGATAACTTATGAAGTTGCTCGAGTGCTGGCCATTAAGACCCTGGCTAATCCTGCTTCTGTCAAGAAGGAGGAAGAAGCTACTCCTCAGGATGCTCCTCAGGAAGAGCCCAAGGATCCACAGGAGGAGCCACAGGCTGAGCCAAAAGCTGAGCCAAAGGCTGAGCCAAGTGATGAGGATAAGAATTCTGTTTTTCATCGTGTGATTCTGGGCATGAGCAGCAGCCTGGAGAAGAATAAGCGTGAACTGAGTGGACAGCAGACCATCCTGGATCGGCAGAATTCACTGAGGTCCATCTTCATCAACTACTTCAAGACGACGCTCTACCATCGCGTGAAGGGCGTGACGTACAGACGCGTCCTGGCTGAGCAGGGCTTCGACATGGTCAAGCTGCAGGATATCTGGATGGAGGGAAAGCGCGACGGTCTCAAGGGGGCCGTCGATGGGCTGGAAGAGCTGAAGGACGAGGACAAGGTGGAGCTGACTGAGCTCCTCGATTGTCACTTTGACCCGGACAAACAGCCCATCAAGCCGGCCGTGAGGAAGAATAACAAGAGGCGTCGCATCCATTTTGGAGGCGGAGGAGGCGGAGGAAGCGGAGGAGGAAGGCAACAGCACAGAATTATACGTAAGTACCCCAATTTTCTAGAGTTGATCAAATATTTTTAATAATAGATGAAAGATTACGATTAAATAAATATTTTTTTTATTTAAATTGAACGGAATTTTAGACAATTTTCAAAATTATAATTCTTAATTTATTGAAATAACACACTTTTCCTACTTGTTGCTTCAAAAAATATTAAAAATTTTTGTTTAACTTTCTGTTTTCGAATATCTTGTTTTTAGTGATTGATTTCTTTAATTAAAATAAATATTGTTTTTTTATATATTAAAATATCAAATTATTCAGTTAATTGGCTATATTATTCAAATTTCTTAATTAATCAAAAGTTTTAGAAATTCTACTTAAAATTTTTGATAATTTTGGAGGAATTTTCGGTCCAATAGGTTGTAGCAGATTGTGAACGGAAAAATAGACCTTTCTTAACTTTTTCTCTTTAATTCTTCACTTTTTTTCACGTTTCGAGGATGGATGTCCTCTTCATCAGGTCTACAAAACATTTTTAACAATTTTTAGAACTTTTTGATAATTTCTTTGAATTTATGAAGAATTAAAGAGAAAAAGTTAAGAAAGGTCTATTTTTCCGTTCACAATCTGCTATTTTTGATAATGTCTTTAAAAAAGGTTTCGCTTTTTCTAAAGGCATTTTCGAAAAAAAATCATAAAATACTTTTTTTTTTTAATCGGTATCAATGTAAACATTTTAATTTAGGAGTTTTTATTCAGACTAAATTAAAATAAAAACTGAAAATAATTTTTTGGGCCAAATAATATTTTATGGATCTTAAGAAATAGGAATACTCTTAAGAAATAGGATTAAAATTGTCATTTTTCCTCGTTCCTTGCTCAAATTCCTATTAAAAAATGGGTATTTAAGGCGATTCAAAAAGGTAATGTCTGGTAAAAATTTGAAGCCTCAATATTTTTTATTTTGAAAAAGAATTGTGAAGTTAAATTTATCACATTCACAGTGAACAGACTGGGCTTTTCTACATGTTCATTGCTTTTTTACGCCTTCATTGCTTTTTTACCTTGCTGAAAAAATATTCAAAAAATTGCGGCACCAAACCAATTTTTGCACCAATTCGATGTTTTTTCCGTTCTCTGAGACAATATTCTTTAAAAAGAAAATGATTTATTAGTAAAATTTGCCAAATCTAAACATCTCGAATCAAGAGCAAAAAGCAATTGACTGGTTAATTGCTTTTTGCTCTTTTCTCAAGGTACTTATAATCGAAAAATTTTACTAATATGTCATTTTCTTTTTAAAGAATATTGTCTCAGAGAATGGAAAAAACATCAAATTGATGCAAAAATTGGTTTGGAGCCGCAATTTTTTTGAATATTTTTTCCACGTGTAAAAAAGCAATGACCATGTAGAAAAGCCCAGTCTGTTCGCTGTGATTATGTTCCAGACTCCACTTCTTACTTATTAATTAGAAATATACGAATAATATTGTGTTTTGAAATTTTAATTTTAAGCTGAGATTCTTTACAATCTTTGGGCTAAATCTTGATATCCATACGGTTTGTGTTTTAGATTTCAAGATTCCAAGACATTTAACAGATTTGACGTCTTGGATTTTTTAATTTCAGAATACCAAAATCTTGAAATTTTCTTGATCTTGGTCTCAGAATTGAGGCCAATTATCTTTATCTTTATAAAATCTTTTTCTAAGTTAGGGTAGATGTCCTAATTCAAAACCATTTCCAGACGCTTTAACTTTGACAGAAGATTCAACACATTAAGTTCATATTTTTTCTGAAGAGAATTACATAAATTTGCTCCTTGACTCTTCTAGAATGTTACTGTTTAGTGAAAATTCTTTAGATATAATTTGAAAACTTCTTAAATACAAGAAAAATACGCGAGAGTAAAGTGCTTCTATTGGAAACATATTAATCCAAATGGAGACAAAGGAAATTTTCTAATTGGAGACAAACAGTGTAAGTGAAACCGCGACGAAAGTCTTCCAAAACCTTGCTGAGTTGCTCCTGAGTGCAAGATTTGTTCTTATTCCTGGTCTTTCCACCTTTCCCATCTAAAACAATAATAAAATCTCTCCAAAAAAAATCATATTTCCGGGGTTTCCTATTGAAGCATTTTCAGACACTTCAGAAAAACCCTTTTTGTTCACGAAATAGGTAATTATTTCATTTGAAAACTTCACGTACTGTTAACAATAAAGATTAGCACTTAATTTAACCAAAACTAGCCAGAAATATGATATAAATGTTAAACAAAACGAATAAACAACAGTCACCTTATTGTGTTTTTCATTGGAAAACATGGTCGATCAATGAAAAATTCTATGGTGAAAAGGTATACTTTTAATTTTTTTTGAGAAATTAACAAATTAAAATTTTGTGAACATGAATGGATTTTTGCTTTATTTGGAGCAAAATTAACTAAATAATGAAACTGAGGTATAGAAAATATATAAATATAGTAATTTAGTACTGTATTTATCATGAAAACAATGACGTTTCCATTTGGAGTAGCGAAAAATTTCCATTTGGAGCAGGTTTTGAATTAGCTTAATTTACCCTACATAAATTTAAATCAAATTAAAAAAAAATGAAATTATCTGAATAATCTTCATAATATTATATTATTATCATCTTTCATCTATCTTTTTTCTCAACTCTGTTTTGTTTTCGGGTGAATGACCCAAATTTCTGTTCAAAATTTCGCGTATTTTTATCTTGATTTTTATATTGAAAAAAATAATAAACCTTTTGCAGCGAGGAAGAAGAAGATGCCTAAGCAGGCTCACAATCAACAGAACAATCAGCAGCAGCAGCAGAATCACGATCATCAGAATCAGCAGCACAGCAATCGCGGTGGAAATTATCACAACAATCGTGGGACTCCGCAAAAGAAGCAAATGCAGCATGTGCAGAAGGACTTCCAGCAGAATGCTAGAGCGGATGTCCCCCTGGAGATGTCTCCTGCCGCAGTAGCTCAGATTGTTTCCTAAGTATCCCCCCTGCTCCCCTTTTTTTCATAAGTGTTTCCCGGGCGAAGGAAATATGCAACAGGACCTTTGGCAATGGATGAAAACGATGAAAAATTCAATTTTCTCTCGAATATGGAACTTTAAAAAAATCTAAATTGGAATCTCTATCTCGAAATGGGATGAAATTGAGGACTGATGATGCTGAAGTTTGAAAACTTAGTTTTTGGGGGCGCTTTTTGGTTGCGCCAATTTACATTAGAAATAATTTATCTTTCTTCCTTGATTTTTGATTTAAAATGAAAATTGAATTTTTTTGCACTCTAAAAAGAAAATTGTGATTTGTGTAGATTTAACTCAGTAGTTTTTAATTTTACTACATTGATTTGTTCTTTGGCAAATCAGTTTGGTATTAATTGTGTAAAAAAAAAGAAGAAATGTTTGTTGGAAGGAAAAAAAGAATAATTCTATTTTTGGCGTTGAAAAATTTGGAAAGGAAAAGAAAAAAAAATATTGTGAATTAATGCAAAAATTATTGAGAATTATTTATAAATGGAAAAAATGCGTAATAGATTTTGCTTGAAGAACTCCAAACATGTGACTTTTATTAACTCTTGGCCTAACCCTTTCGCTTGACTATGAATCCGTTGGACTTGTACTTCAAGGGGCACTGCATAAGAGAAAATAGGATACAAATTCTGCAAATTGGAAATTTTTTGATTTCGCAAATATTTTCGTGAGATTGATATGATTTCACGATTAGTCAAATATTCAATTCATATTCAAATTACTAAAAAAAATCATTCGCATCTTCAGAATATTTTCTAAATATATTAAAAACATTTTTCAAATTATCGTAAATATTTTTAAAAATATTTTCGATTATTAGGAATATTTTTTGGTATACGAAAAAATTGTATTTTTACTGAATATATGAAATAGGACTTTCAGATAAATCATTCAGTAAAAAAGGGAAATAAAATGAATTTAGTGAGGTTATGTTTACGCAGCATATACGACGATGATTCTCCTGGTTATAACCTCTAATATTGCTTGTAATTTTAAAAATCAAAATATTGTCCAGGGAGCACAGATGAAAAAACTTTCAGCATATTTTTGCAGAGCAGTTCTCAAACGTCTCAAACAAAAAGTGCTAACCGAATATAATGTTAATAGCAATGACTCGCGAGTATCGTTTTCAGGTTGGCAGAATACAGATGAAAAAGTACGTATATTTTCGGTTGAATTTAGACTGATTAGCATTTTTTGGTGCTCGCTGGATGAAAGATTTCAAAATATTTTTCAAGTACTTCCTTTCCTTACACAGAATTTTTAGCTCACAATTTGGGGTTATGTCGTCATACTTAACCCTAAATATTACAGCAATTTTTCAAAGTTTATCAAATATTATTCTTGAAAAACATTACTTTTCTAAATAAGAAAAACTATTTTGGATTCTAATTTGTTTTATTCATTTGTTTTGCATTATTTAATTAGCTAAATAAAATCGTGTTAACTCTTTCGTCTCCTTTTGGGACTCTTATTGGTACCCAATCGTTAAAAATCCGATTCTTGTGGATGATTACAAACTATAAGGATGTCCAAATCTAGGATATTTTTTGCAGGATCCCAATTAACTCCTGAGCTAAGATATTCTTGGTCAAAAATCGTGAATTTTCGATTTTCTGCTTCCTTGCAGATATTGTGACTTTTTTCATATTTCTAGACCCGAATAAGGAAAAACCTCTCGGGACCAATAAGTATGATAACTAACAATTACAGATTGCATAAATTTGAAAAACAATTCTTTCTTAAATTTTCATAAAACTTGTTCAAACTTTATGGGTACTCTCGTCCCCAAAAATATAGAGGTCAAATGTAAGGTTATCCCGCCAATGCCCGCCATTTGCTTTTTGACACCAACCTTGTAAGAAAATTCCAAGCGGGAGCGACATTTTTGCCAATATGGCCGATAATTTTGACATTTGGCAGCGAGGGAGATTGCTTTCGAGGAAGTTTTTCCTATTCTTCCAGATTTTGGTGAATTCTGATTGTCCAGGAAGTGTTTTTTTGGCTCTTGAGAAAGCTTAATGTATCTGTAATAACATCGTGTTGAGAGAAATGTGTGTTAAAGTGTTATTCTGTGAAATATTTTGAGGAATCTGTTGGCAAGCAGGAGCTGGGTGTCTTTTTTAGCACTTCCTGGACATCGCACAAGATACTGGTTAATAATTCTTCTTGTTTTAGTGATCAACATTGTAAAGGAGTCATTTGACACGCAAAAATAATTCACAAAATTGATATTATTGGCTTTTGGAAAATTGAAATTTATCCAAGTTTGTCTCATTTTCGTTCTTTTGGGGACGAGAGTACCCATGAGTTTTCCAATTTCCCAGATGCGGAAAAAATTCTTTCTCTGCAAAAGTATCATATTTGACCACTAAGACTTACAATAAAGTGAGTTTTACTGAAATTCGTTCGCTGGATATGTTGTGGTCCGGAAAGAGTTAAGGAAATTGGTCAAGGTTCTATTCTTGGACCATTTTTATTCTCTATTTATTAATGATTTGCCCTTTGTATTGCGCAAATGTCCATACCGGACCTCTCGCATATGGAACATGCTTATTCCTAGCTCGAGCACTGTTATTGCCATTTTTACTTGTGGAGCAGAGCTGTTTTTCTTGTCAGACGGTGACAAGAAAAAAAAATTAATATAGAAATGCATTAACAAACAGTACTTTTTGGCCAGAGTTCTTCAATAAATGATTAGAATATTAAAAAAAAAATCTTAATAAAACAAATTAAAGTTTTATTCTGAAAAAGTAGCAAAATGTTTGCAAATTTCCCGCGTCGCAAATTGGTATACAATCAGGCGTATTTCAAAAATGATTTCATAAATTCACTCCCAGAGGTAGGCAAACTTGCATAATCGTCTGTGCATAATTCCGTCAGGTACATAATCCATAATCCCGAAGGACTTAATGCCGGGACTAAGTGTATAATATACTTTGTAAATGGTTTTATATGAGAGAATTAAATTTTAGCAATATTATTTTAAAAGCGATTTTTTCGATAATGCGAAGCATGCGAAACAATTAATATAATGGTTAATTTAGTTTATGATTAAATTATTTAACTTTTGTTGAAGATCAGCAATTGACAATAGCTGTTATTTTGAGGTCGAGCACAGAAAGGGGAAATCTTCTGCTTTATTTTTTACAATGACTATTGGAAGGGGAATTCGAAGTGAGACAAGAAGGGGAAGTTATAGCATGAAGTTGGTTACACTTCCCTCCAAATTGAAGTATGTAAAAAAGCGCTTTATATACAAAAATTTTTATATACCTTTCAATCGAAATCAGCCGAATTTGTCCGACGCTCTTCAGAGTTTTGTTTATTGTGAGAAAAATTGCTTTTTCCCGCGGAAAATCACTGTTTGTGCCCCCAAAAGTCTCTCCGTGTATCCCGTGGGCAGTGTTTGTGTTGTGGTGGTAGTGCTGTGAATCCCAGAGTGGGGCAAATTGGTGTTTTTGGGGGCGACAGCGACACATAACCTCACAAGCTGTGAGGGGGACCTTGGGAGGGTTTTTCTGTGGCTCTCCCGGCAGCTGGGTGCTCCGGGAAGTGTTTAGTGGACTGGTGGGGTGTGCGGGAAGGTCACCCGGGTGACCAGATGGCGAAAATGTCAGAATATCGATGTGTAAATTACTATGAACTGTGTCGCTTGTGCACTGGAAGTCATGGGACAAAGGTGCACATCTTCTCGGAGGATGGGAAGAAGAGGAATCTCTTCAGCAAGATCACCGGCTGCCTACCCATTCAGCTGAGTGAGAAGGACAAGCTGCCGAAGATTGTGTGTGGGCAGTGCCTGCAGCAAGTGGAATCCATTATGGAGTTCCGGGAAACTTGTCAGAATGCCCAGGCGATGCTGGAGAGTTGTCTCAATTCCTCCAAGTTGCGCAACGAGGGTAAGGTGTACATTAAGGATGTTGTGGCAAAGCGCAATGTTCTGCCAACAACGCCGGCTCTGGTGACTGTGAGGCAGGCTTCAGTGCCGAATTCCGTGAAGACAGTGTCTGCCATTCCGGCCAGCAATGTCACACAGATTAGCACGCAGAACAGTGACTTTCTCAGCAGCATCATCCAGGCCGTGGGCATTCCGGTAAACAATCAACAGAATTGCCTGAGATTGGCTCCTCTTTCTCATCCATCTTGTGATCTCTTGCAGTCCGTGGAGGAGGGTGCTCTGGAGCAAGCCACAACGCAATTGACGCCTCAGTATACGCTCACCCTCGATGGACAGACACTCAAGGCTAATCCCATTCAGTACAAGATCAAGGAGGACCCGCCAACAGCTACTCTGGTCACCACTGAGCAGCAGCAGCAGCAGCAATCGTAAGTCCTTCCCTTCTATTTTTTTTTAACTACAGTAGACTCTCTCTCAATCGGGAATATGGGGCAAAATGCCATCCGGTTTAGCGATAGAATTGAGCGTCAAAGCCTTTGTAAATTTCACAAAAAGCGCTCAATTATAAAGGATCACGATAAAATAGGAAGAACTACAGCGAATTTGAGCAAATTAGCTTCATAATTAAACGTGAAAATTGTCAACAAAATTTGTCGCCCGATTGAAAAAGAGCCGATTGAGTGAGAGTCTACTGTATTCCCCGGAAACGTTAGTTCACTATTCTTAAAATCCTTAAAGATCTTGATATTTACGGTAGACTAGCCTAATTATCGACTTTTCTCCGTTTTGGTTCCTGTCACGACTGTTTGGTGGTTTCAGAACATGACTTGGAAAAACAGTCGAGACAGGAACCATCACAAAGAAAAGTCGATAATGTAGAAGCACATGAGAACAGTCATGTTCATAAAAAAAAGTTTTTCCCTTTTCATTTTTCAAAGGAAAAGCTGCTTAATTTAGAAATTTTTCCTGTGATTTATTCTTTTAATTAGAAAAAGAACCTTCCAGGCTTTGATTGAATTAGACTATTCTACCCTACAAAGATTTAATTACCACCAAAAAAGTCTTAAATTAATTAAATAAAATAATAAATTAAAAATAAAATTCCAAATGAAAGTCAGAATAAAAAGAATGATTGACTTGTATTTTTATTTAGCTCAATCAAAATTATAAGCGATTCTGGGGTAATTGAGGTTATTTTAAAATGCAGGTAATAAATGAGGTTATGGGAATGCAGAAACAAAAAAATGTTTTTTTTGTTTTAGTAAAAACTTTCGTTCGCACTTTAAAAGAGGTAAATATGCAAAATTTATGTCATTGAGGTTATGAGAGCGGTTTATTAGTTTAGGTTCGGTTACTTTTGGTTGATGAGAATAAAACACGGGTGAAGATGGTTAAGACCTGGTTAGGATTTATTCCTTTTTACTCTTCACAACTGATCCGATTTGTCCAATTGATCTCAATACCTAAGGAAGGGATAAAAAAAGAGTAAAGAGTAAAAAGGAATAAATCCTAACCAGGTCTAAATCCGTATTTTATTCTCATTAATTGAGGTTAATTGAGGTTATGTAAACGAATAGTTGCTTCGGTCTCTACACAAAGCTAAGATATATTCCAGATATTGAAATTAGAGTGAATAATTTGTTTGAACCCTAAAAGAATGAATAAAGTCAATAAAATAAGTGAAATACGGAATTATTGAGGTTATGGCAGAAGTACTTATCTGCTTTCCGCCCAATAACAAAATATTTAGACAAATATAAACAGAACATTGGCACAAAACTCACTTTTGAGTTTGAATGTGTCAGATAAATGTAAAAAAAAAACTATATAATATAAATCCTAAGACATATCAGATTTAATTTATTGAGGTTATATATGTTGTAAGATTTCTTTGACAAGTCTGTCGTCTTAACTCTTTAACGACGAGACACTTTTTACGGACTGAAAATCAACAATAAAAATTAAACTGAGAAACATAATCAATGATAAGTCTTACATCTAACCTTGGAAAGTCCAACAGAGTCTGATTCGTTGTATTTTGTGCTTCTATGAACGATAGGGACAAAAATAGCCCAAAAATATAAATAATTTTTCTGACAATACCAATGAATAATATTTGTAGCTTTAATGAAAAATATTACGTATGAGTATTGTAGTTTTTATTGCCAAAAGGGTTTTGCTTTAAAAAAAAATAGAAGTATAAAAAAAATAAAATCAATTATGAATTTGAGAATTTAAAAATCCGCCATTTTTGAGCTTAAATATTTACTACATGGCAAATAGCTAGAGACTTGCAAAAAATATTCTAGATTCCTTCAACCTTCTACTTTACAATTATGTACAGACATGAGAAAAAAATAACTTTAAGTAGCCAGGAAAAATTATTTTCTTTATGGGACACCGGTGTTCCAATCGTCCTTAAAGGGTAAAAAGATAATCAGATGAAATTGCGATTTTCTTAACCTGAAGGCTTTCATTTGAGCGTAAAACGAGAATGAGAGAGATATAATGATAATAAAGAAAAGAATTTTTTAGGCATTTGAGGTTATGTCAAGAATTTACTAACTCTTGCAACTTTGGAGATATTTAAGTGAATTTAAATGCTCTAAAAACGTATGTTTTGTGTGAAAATCTTTTTTTTTTGTTAAAGTGCAAGTGCGGATTTTTGCGGGACGTGGAAATTTTTCGCGCGATTTTTGCGAGGCGCGGAATTTTCCGCGGATTTTCGCTATAGCCAACGGGCGCAGCAATTCCACTGGATTTTCAGCAGCCTTTTCTGTCATGTCCGCTGATTTTTCCGCTAAAAATCTGCGTGGATTTCCCTGAATTTTACCGCTCAAAATCCACGTAAGCTTCCGAGATGGAATTTGACGCTAAATTTCTTCCTAGCGTTCCATGGACGTTTGCGGAACTCTGTAAGGACCGTCTAATAAGAAATTTCCGCGAGATTCCATGGACTTTTCTCTGACGAATATTTCCACGGATTTTCCTATGGATTATTAGCGTATAATCGGAAGTCAGCCCTTTAAAAATTCGGAAAAATCATTTTTATTTCCACGAAATTCTCCGTGGAAATTTCCATGCAACGACCTTAGTCGCTTCCGTGGTTTAATATTACGGAATTCCACGACTTCTCCAGTGGATTGTTTTTAAAATATTTTTTTTTCAAAATAATTCCTAAAATTGATTAAAAATGGCGTGGAATTTTCATAGAGAATTTCCACAAAAAAAAAAAACATTCACAAATAAATGGACTATAAGTGCCAATTGGCAACTTGGAACTTGGAGAGTATTCATCTATCAGACGAACACTCAATTATTCTACTTTTCAGTTGAAAATATTGCTACCATATCGTTCATTTGAGTATATGTTTAGCTCGCAAGAATTATAGCGTTAGGGCGAAAAATAATTGCGAAATTTTCGCGTTTACCTCCATGGAGTCTTAGCCGGAAAGTTATCAGAAAATATACTCGGAATATTCAATTGAAATTTTGAATCAATTTCCAGAGAATACTCTCAGATATGTTGCAAGAAAATTCCTCGGACTTTTTTTGCAGGAAATCCACGCGAAAAGAAGCTGATAACTCCGCAGAATGCCAAGCGGAATATTAGCGTTTAATAGCAGAAAAGTTCCATGGATTTTTCCGTTACTGTGAAACTTTGCAGCCGATCGGCTACAGGGCTCCTTGTTTTCATTTTTAAATGAAATTTCGCATATCTCAAGCCTAAAGGAGACTCTAATGTGGTGTAAAGTTTCAGCCGTCTATCTCTCATAGTTTCCGAGATAATCGACTTTAAGGTTTTCACCTTTTTTGAGCAACTAATTGAACCAAATTAGCATTGGTTCTAAAATGAAGGAAGTTTGCCTGGAACTTGTCTGGTATGAGTCTTGGCTAAACTTTTTCTAGTTTAACTAATATCGTTGTTTTATGTTTCTAATTTGGTAATAGTACTGATTCCAATTGAATTTCCAGTATGTTGATGCCGAAATATCATTCTCTGAATCTTTCTTTAGTGCATTCGCTCAAGTTGATGAGTTTCTGAAGCTAAAGACAACAACACAAATCGGCTCAACACAAATCACTCGGCGAACAGTCAAAGCAGCCGTGAAGCCTCCAGAGCCTCCGAAGGCCAAAAAGCCCAAGATTAACTTGGTTCTGGCCACGCCCACAGCTTCGCAGCAACAAGCGAAAGTCGTCACGACGCCCTCTATCACCACAACGCCCATGGCAGTCAGTACGAGTCCCACGAAAACGGTTCAGCTGCAGGACCTGAAGATCTTCTCGCCCACCAACAAATGCTTCCTGCCCATCACATTGAAGGACGGCAGCTCGGATCAGCAGATTCTCACGCAGATTGACACCAAGAATATCGTACTGCCCACAGCTTTCCTGCAGATGAAGCTACAACCGCAACTGACGACAGTTGATGGGCAGCCTGTTGTGCAATTGACTCCTGCTGCAATTCCCACGAGTTTATCCATCTCTTCGGCTCCGCAGACCGCTCAAATCCAGACGGCACAGACGTCTACGGTGTCCTCGAGCCTGGCAGAAGCTGTCCAAAATGCCGAGATCATCTTCACGACGTCGTCAGCGCAATTCCAGCAGCAGACACAGCAGCAGGTTTGTCCTCTTTTCTTCCTTTCCAGCCGTCCCAACTTCTTAAGCAAAATGATATTTAAATATTAGGTTCAACCGGTAAGTCAGGCCTCAACTGTGCGAATTACTCCGCTTTCGAGTCCAGTCTCTAGCAGTCCGGCTGTTCAGAAGGCTCCACCACCCGCCACAATCACCATCCAGACATCTCCTCCCAAGCCACAGATGGCCAAGGTTACTCAACAACAAGTTCAGCAGCAGCAGCAGCAGCAGCCCAGGAGGATCACCATCACGAAGAAGGTCACACAAACGCCAACAACTCAAGTGCAAATAAAGACAGAACCTGGAAAAGTCGCAACATCGGCTGCAGTTGTCACGACAGCATCTGCAACGACAACAACAGCAACAACAACAACCAGCATCCGGACGGCTAACATTCCGCCCAATTGCACCACTTGTGACACCTGCGGCAAGACCTTCAAGCGCAAGGAGCATCTGATTCAGCATCTCAAGCTTCATGCTGGTCTCAGGCCGTTTAAATGCGAAGAAGTTGGCTGCAACAAGACCTTCAGTCGCAAGGAGCATCTCATGAGGCATGTCGTATCGCACACGGGCAAGAAAATGTTCAGCTGTGAATTCTGCCACAAGTTCTTCTCGCGCAAGGACAACCTCAATAAACACAAGAGGTCAGTACTATTCTGAATATCGAAATAGTAGCTGCTTCGTAAGCTTTGTACAATTCGGAGTATCGAAATAATAACTACTTCGCACGTTTCGGAGTATCGAAATGATAGAAATAGTAGTTGCTTCGTACGATTCAGAGCATCGAAATAGAAGATCTATACACTTCGGAGTATCGAAATAGTAGCTACTTCGTACGCTACGGAGTATCGAAATAGTAGCTACTTCATACGCTACAGAGTATCGAAATAATAATTACTTCGTACGAATCGGAGTATCGAAACAGCAGCAAGTCCTATACGTTTCGGAGTATCGAAATAGTAGCTACTTCGTCCAATACGGAGTATCGAAATAGTAGTTGCTTCGTACGATTCAAAGCATCGAAATAGAAGATCTATACACATCGGAGTATCGAAGTAGAAGGCGCTTCGTACGATCAGGAGTATCGAAATAGTAGCTACTTCGTACGCTTCGGAGTATCGAAATAGTATCTACTTCGTACGCTACGGAGTATCGAAATAATAACTACTTTGTACGATTCGGAGTATCGAAACAGCAGCAAGTCCTATACGTTCCGGAGTATCGAAATAGTAGCTACTTCCTGCAATTCGAAGTATCGAAATAGTAGCTACTTCGTACACTACGGAGTATCGAAATAATAACTACTTCGTACGATTCGCAGTATTGGAATAGCAGCAAGTATATACGCTTCGGAGTATCGCAATAGTAGCTAGTTTCTAAGGTCCGGAGTATCGAGAGCTACTTTCTACGATTCGGAGTATCGAAATATGATCAGATCTATACGCTTCGGAGTATCCAAATGGTAGGTGCTTCGTACGATCCAGAGTATCGAAATAGTATCTTTTATATGCTTCGGAGTATTGAAATAGTTTCTATTTGGTACGATCTGGAGTATCGAAATAATAACTACTTCGTACGATTCGGGGTATTTAATAGCAGATCTATACGCTTTAGAGTATCAAAATAGTAGCTACTTTGTACGATTCGAAGTATCGAAAGTTTCTTCTTACAATTCAGAGTATCGAAATAGTAGCCAGTTCGTACGATCCGGAGTATCGAAATAGTATCTACTTCATACGCTACGGAGTATCGAAATAGTACCTACTTCGTACGATCCGGAGTATCGGAAAAGTAGGAAGTATATACGCTTCGGAATATCGCAATAGTAGCTACTTTCCACGATTCGGAGCATTTGAAATATCGAAAGCTACTTTGTACGATTCGGAGTATCAAAATATCATGAGATCTATACTCTTCGGAGTATCGAAATAGTAGCTACTTCGTACGATTCGTGGTATTGAATTAGTAGTAGGTCTATACGCTTCAGTGTATCGAAGTAGTACCTACTTCGCATGAACCAGAATCCGTAGTATCGAAATAGTAGCTGCTTTTATACGATTCTAAACTTCCTTAAAGCGTTTTAGTGAGATCCTTTCTAATCCTTCAGAACCCATTCTGAGTATGTGAACAACGGTCCGTTCTACTGCGAAATCTGCCAGAAGAGTTTCGTGGTGAAGATGTACTACGTGCAACACAAGGCGATGCACGAAAAGGACGGCACAGCTGGAAGTGTTGACGATTCAAAGGTAAGACCAAAAGTCGTCCACTCTGTCCCTTTTCCTTGTGGCATAACTTCACACTTTCCAGCCGATCGCGACGTTGGTGAAGAAGGAGGCGGATGATGGAACGCAGGCGTCCAATGGAGCGGGAGAGAGTGGAGTTGAGGCTGAAGATGTGGGTCAGAGTGGTGGGGAGCAGGATGATCAGGGAGCTGAGGAGCAGAGTGTGGAGGATTCGACGATGGTCGTGAGTACGACACCATCGAGTCAGGCCCAAATCATGCAAGTACACTTTACGCCCGTGACCTCGGGTCAGGGATCTGGGGGAGGGGGAAGTGGGATGGGATCTCATGACACAACAGTCCTTACTTTGCCCTCAAACATCTCAAATTTTGTCACTCTCAATTCAACTCAATTTGTGGCATCTTCGGATGTCATGCAGCACTTTAAGATTGAGAACAACTGAAGGGTGTTCGCGAGGGAGACAAACACCACTCAAAGTGATATAATTTTTCTTCAATCTTAATGAAAAAATTTTTACACAATTCCCTTCTGTTCCTCTGACTTCCTTTGCGTGGATTATTATCTCACGGAAAGGAAGCGAAGGGATTGATGCTCTGTTCACGATTTGCAGGATATGCTACGGGTTTTTGAAGAAGATTTTTTTTCAGCCAATGGGAAGTGAGAGTGATCAATATGGCTGACACTTTCTAGCATTCTATTAGCTAATACACTTCTGTCAAGTTTGACAGTTTTTGCGAGATGCAAAGCTGGAAAAATTTGAACAGTAATGCAAACTATACTGATGCAAAAAGAGACGATTGACGCATTTTTCTTCCTTTCGAATGTCTTCGGAGAAATAGGAAGAAATATCTCCGAAAAAAAATGGAAAAATAGTAAATGATAGAATAGCAAGCGAGAATTTGTATACAAAAAAAATCACAATTAGACTGGACACACATAAGAAATGCAATCAAAGCTGTCGAGAAAAGGCTAACCAAAGAAAAGACTAACCAAGAACCACTGAAGAAGACACGACAGGTGTCGAAAGCTCTGGTAAATTGTGTGTTTTACTTTTGGATTGCACTCAATACACCGACGCTCACCGGAAGGACATTCTGTCCTGAAATAAGAATATTTTTGAGAACTGTCGTTAGGCTGTTTGTCCTGTTTGTCCGTCTGCGCGTCTGTCCGTCCGGGTGTTGTCAGCTCTAGAGGCCAAACGCTGAGAGATAGCGAATTGGGACCTTTAAGCAACCCCCCAAGAAGTCGCCCCAAAGATTGTTAATATGCCCCTCATTTCTTGCTCGAAAACGCGCCATGCGTTTTTTTTTTCATTTTTGTATGTGTTTTAGAGGTTATCCACACAGAAAAAAATATTTTGTAAAATTGTTCGTAAATGTTTGTGAAATCCTATGGAGGACTTACGAAATGCTCGTGAATCGTATAATCCACAAGCAAGTTCGTAAAATTTTGTACTTTTTTCACAAACATTGTTCGTAAAATGATCATTTGACGAACAGTTTTTGTACTTTTACAAACATTTGTTCGTAAATGTTCGTAAACACACAAAAAATGGGCTCTATTCTGCGAATAAAGATAAAGTTTCAAATCAAAATAAAGATTTTAAAAATTTCAAGATTTGGCATTCTGCGATCTTGGATAAAAAGTCGAAGAAACGCAAATAAAGATTTCAATATCCTAACTGTCACTCATGCCTTGTCATTTTGGCATTTTAGTCAATCAAGCCGATTTCTTGGTAGGAGATATTTTTTCTAGTTAATTTTCACGACAAGGAGTGGAAATTTTCTTTTAAAATTGTGGTGGATGAGGAAAGTCTTTCGGGTGGTATGAATTAGCTTATAAAAATGACAACTTTAAGTGGAAAAGTCCTAGAAATAATTTCACTTTTCTTACACTTCTTAGGTACTTTGAGAAAAAAATATTTCCGGAACAAATAGAGCTTGAAATTGATTGAACACCAAGAAATCAGAGGGAATGTTTTATAAATTTTAGACGATTGGATTAAGGTGCAGAAACCCCGAATTTCATGTTCAATTGTTTTTAATGTAGATTTATGAGTGCACTTTTTGCAAAATTTCTTAGATGGATTTACCGGTTTAAGAATCAGGAAACATCTCGCAGAAAAATAGAGTTAGTTAGTCAAAAATAAAATTTAGACTAACTACATACAGAGATGCAAGGGATCCCTTCAACTTCAAGTCAGTCATAGAGAACCCAGATAACTCTCAGCTACCGGTTCATCATTGTCATTGTCATTAGATCGAAAAATAATGATCATTATATTATAAAACGTATGAGGTTCTAGATCTAGACGAAGAAATTCCTCTAGATCCTAAACCTGAAGCTTCGGCACATAAAGTACCTGTAACAATAACGAGAGCTAGGATTGTGTAGGAAGAAGACGACCATAAAAAAAGAAAACTGGACGTTCTCATGAAAAGTCTAGCCAGACTCATTCAAATAAAAACGGAACGCCAGGCATAGAGAAGAGAAAGTGAGATGATTGAATGATAAAAGCTTGGGAACTCCTTGGCGAACCCTACCTTTACCAATTTCTAAAAATAAGAAATGGATACATAAGGGAAGGGTACAAAAGATCATTTCTCGCTAATAACAACAATTTTAACTGCTCGAATTCCAAGAGAGAAGAGCAGTTTCCATAATCTTTGTTGAACTATAAGATTTAGTGAATAAATTCAGTTTAGATTTTAATTTCATCAAAATATTGCCTTCTTCTGAAATAGTACATATTTTCGAAGTATGACTGAATATAAGTATTTTTTGTTGAAATAAATAAATAAAGTTGTATTTATTGTGTTCCTAATGTATTAGCGTATTACCCTCGTTATACTGCCTCTGCATCTTTAAATTTTCTAATAAATTGAAAGATCTTCCATGGCTTTAATGCTTTTCAAACGAGTTTCAAAACACAAATAAAGATTTCAAAGCACCTCGAGACCACCTTTGAAATCTTTATGAAAAATAAAGAATATTGAGGTTAGAATCACCTTGAAATCTGGGCGCGGAATACCAAATCTTGAAATATTTTTATCCAATTTAAAAATAAAGATATTTAACAGCTTTATTTTGAAATCTTGATTGTAGAATACCAAATCTTTATATTTCAATTTATTTCTTTATATTTATCTTTATCTTTATTCGCAGAATAGAGCCAAATGTGCGTAAAATTTTGTCATTTCTTTGTAAATTTTTGTTTGTCTGCTTTGTGTATTTCAACCAATGTTGAATTTTTAAACAAAAATTGTTGAATTTTCAGACAAAATTTGTTGAATTTTTAAACAAAAGTTGTGTAAAAATTGTTGAATTTCCATTTAAGACATATACTTCAGTCTAGATGCTTTTCATTGGGCAAAAACATTACAAATGTCTAGAAAAAACATTACAGGAAGAAACATTACAGGAAGAAACATTACAAATGTCTAAAAAGGCATAAAAACTAAAATAAACGAAATGAAATGAAAATTCAACAATTTTTGAGTTTACACACAAAAATTCAACAATTTTTAAATTCAACAACTCCAAATTCAACAACTTGAAATTCAACAACTTTAAATTAAACAATTTTAAATTAAACCTAATATTTTGCTGATGTTAAATTTACCGAAGATTTAAATAGGTTCAGTTGATTCGGAGCGTTCGAAGCTATAGTCACTAATAAGTATCAAAAACAGGGAGAAAAATTGTTCTGTCTACATTACGTGCACAGAAGCAAACTGATAAGAAGTACCCGATGAATAAGAATAAGTTCAAAAGAATTGTATCAGATTGCTCAACTGAGCAATCTACTGATTATACTGATTATACATGATTATACTAAGCTGAAGTTAGCCGAAGGAAATTGCTATAAATTCCTAAGATTAGCGGAGACACATACCATAAAAGCTAGTTGTTTGACCTCTTGATAGGTTTTCCAAAACTAAAATTTTCTTATGAATTTATAAAAAATTGCAGAATAAAAACACGCAATTTGAATTTAAAAGAAAATTGCAAAAATGCGTTTAAGATTCTCGTAATTTTTACGATCATGTAGGTTTGTGTATCTGCTAACTATAATTTTTTCTTTGCATTGTCAGCCATATTATTAAGATACTCCTTTTCCATTGGCTGATAGATTTTTTTCCAAAAAAAAAACCTTTTGCAGATTTTCTTCACGTGAATGGGACTTTAGGGAAGTGTTCTAAATGTATTTCTCAGTGTGTGTGTTTTAATTGTGTGTTTCATTGTGAAGAAAAACAAAACAAAAAAAAAACATTTAAAAAGATTTTAAAAGAAAAATCTGATTGTGTGGTAATTTAAGGAGTAAAATGCGATATTCAATGATTGTTGTGAAGAATTAAAACAAAAAAGATAAAAGTAGTTTAAAAGAAGGAGAAGAAAAAAGTGAAGTGAAAATGCAAAAAAGATAATCCAAGAAAGGATAAAAGAAATAGTTAAAAGGAAGAAAAGTCTTAAATCTAAACTAGTAATTTAGTGTTTTTTTGTGTAAAATGTATCTCAAAAAATAATTTAGGTAAAAAAAATTCAGAAAGTCTCATAGTATAAAAAAAGGAAAATTACATTGCAAAAAGAGATATTTCATCACAAAAATTTAATCTCAATTCTTGCGAAGCACACACAAAAACAAAAAGTTTGCAAGAAAAAATATCACTAACATTTGCATTAGGAAAAAAATAGTGTAAGATATTGTCCTATTATTTATTTATTTTTTTTTTTCAATATTTTTTCTTAGACATTTTGAAGCCACTTTTTGTTGCCATATTTTTTTTAAAGGGGCTCTCTTCACTTTAATATTTTTTTTGTAGCATAAAAAAAGAAGCCCCAAGAAGAATAAACTTGAATTTAAATCAAATTGATTGTGAAGTAATTCTTATTTATTGTGTAAAATTTACCACAAGAATTTTCAACTGATTAAGTCGCGATTTACACCTGAATCTGTGTCAACACAATTTAATTGCTCACTTCAAAAGCCCCTTTTCCAGTTGCAATTTACCAAGTATTTTTCTTTGAGAAACAAATATTTTATTTTAATTATTTCTAAACCCCAGAGAAAATAATATATATATATATATAGAACATATTTTCAGCAAAATGTCAATGGATAAAATTCACCCCAAAAAATCGCGTGTAAATATTCTAAAAATGAAACAAAAATTGCTTTTTTTCTAATGTTTCTCTCATTCACTCTCTCTCTCAAGAGTAAATTTTTAATACAGTTGTAGTGTAAAAATATAGTTGAACATTTAGAATTTACATTTGAAAAAGCATTATGTAACTAATAAGGAATCATAAATTGGAGAGACTACGGAATGCTGATTTGTTGCAAAAGTTTAAGGATTTTCTTTTCCGGACAAAATACTGCAGAATTTAACAGAATTTAAAGGAATTAATGTCAAGTGCACAATAGGTTAGTAAAAATTGAGGTTATATTCAGAAATAACCTCAAAGAAATTTGAGGTTAAACTGCGTTTTTCAGGGCGGAAAGATAACCTAGTAAAGTTTGTTTTACTGAAGGAAAAGTTACTAAAACCTTTTTTTTTATTTTAAATTTAAAACCACTGCTCGGTGATAAACGAAAATATTAAATATGGCTTTTGAGGTTAGGTCACTTATAAAAAGAATATTTTCGTTTTGTACCATAGCCATTTTCGAAGAAATTCTCTTAAAAAAGGTTCGTTCCATTCGAAATTCGAACAGCTTTTCGGAGGTTTTGTTCAATCTAACCTTTAGAAATGACTTCAAACAAATTTGAGGTTAAAGGGTGTTTTTCAGGCCGGCAATATAACCTCGCAAAATTGATTTAACTGAACAAAAAGTTCTTAAATCTGAATTTGAAGTTTAAAGTCACCTAATTTTTAATAACAATTGCTTGCCTGTCGTAAAAGTTAGGAAATATGGCTTTTCAGGTTATGTCAATGTCATTTATAACTTCGAAAGACTTTGAGGTTAAAATGTTTCCTTAAATGTGAAAAAACAACCTAGCACATTTTTTTTTTACTGAAGAAAAAAGTGCTAAATATTTTTTAATAAAATTTTTAATAAAAACTAACCTCTCTGAGAGAAAAAGTTAAGAAATACAGCTTTTCAGGTTATGTCAATTACATGAAATATTGTTGGTTTATACAACATTTTTAAAGGAATCATCTCAAAAGGAAATCACGTCAGAAGTTCAAAAAGATTTTGGAGGATTTGTTCAACATAATATTTCGAAATAACCTAAAATAAATTTGAGGTTAAAGAACATTTTTCAAAATGGCAAAATGACTTAGGAAAAATTGCTTTTGCTAAACAAAAAAAATGCTAAAATCTTGCTCAATTTTAGTTTAAAGTTGCGTAATTTTTTAACAATTTTTTAACGGTGACAATGTTAAGAAATATATCTTTTGAGGTTATGTCAGTTACAAAAAGATTCATCGGCGTCATTTTACAACAGCACTTTCTTGAGAATTCCCTCAAAAAGAGGTTCCATTTGAGTTTCGAACAGCTTTTTGGACGTTTTATTGCAAAATACCCTTTAGAAATAACTTTAAATAAATTTGAGGTTAAAGACGTTTTTCAGCGTGGCAAGATAACCTTAAAAAAAATGCTTTTGCTAAACAAAATAGTTTGCTCAAAAATGCTAAAATCTTGCTCAATTTAAGTTTAAAGTTGCGATTTTTTTATAAAAACTACTTTCCGGTGATAATGTTAAGAAATATAGATTTGAGGTTATGTCGGTTATAATTTCCTAATTTAAAACAAATAATCGTACGCCGGATATTTTGAAGTTTTTCCTGTAAAATTTGACAGTAAACTCTGAGCATTTTTAGGTTGGACTTCACATAACCTCACATCTCTAAGTATTCCTAACCTTTGATTACAAAAGTTTTTTAAGCAAAAATCAAGTTTTTAATTTATTCTTACCTTGTTTATTGGCGGCTATTTCACTGCTTACCTCTATTTCAATTCCAAAATTCCTTTCAGTTTTTTGGTTAAAAAAAAAAATTTAGAAACTTTTGAGACAAATCAGCATTGAAGTACGAGGAGGAAGAAATGAAATTAAACTATTTCGCGTACCAAAGTGTTAATATATCCTTTTAATTTTCTCTCTGAAAAAAAGCATCTTTTGCATTATAAACTGTAAGTATATGAACATGAAGGAACTTCAATAGAAGATTTAAAAAGAAAACTGCAGATTTTAAGAATTACTTTTAGGAAGAAACAAAATATTTATTGATCATACATGATATTTGCATTAAAAAAAATGACAAGAAATCTCAAAATGATAACTATACAGAGATTTTACAAAAGAAACAAAAAAAATGATAATTTTAGTGTAAATTAAATTAATGCAAGTAAAACAAAACACAAAGATAATGTTTAAAAGGAAAAAAAGTGTAGATTTAGGAGAGCAAAATTTAGTGTTTAAGATTTAAGCTAAATATCATCATGTCTCTAGCCATATTTTATTTTGTGAATTTACTACTGTATAATGTATAATTGTCACTCATGGACTATTGATTTGCATTCCGGAGATTGGGAGAGAAAATGATCTTTTCTGAATGGGGGAGGAGAAAGTTTATTGACGTTTCAAATTCCTGAGTTCTATTTTTGCTACAAACAAAAGCTGCTTTCAATTTTCTCATCAGCCTCAAATTTATCACGCAATCTCTTATTTTTGCATGAAATTGTGTTTATATGAAACTTTTAAAAAAATTTCCAATTTTTCTGAAATTTTCCATTTTTTCTGAAATTTTGGGAATTTTTCTTGAAATTTTGTAAATTAATATAAAATCTTGAATCGTGAGTAAGAAATTGCCAATCCAGTGATATTATCAACAGTAAATAAATGCTATTGACTCAAAAATCGCATTTAAACAAGAAATTAGGTTTTGAAATTTTGGAAATTTTCATGAAATTTTAGAAAATTACCTTGAAACTATACGATCTTTTTCTGTTTTCTGAAAAATTGCAGGAATTATGGAGAAACGAGGCGAATTTCGATTAATTTATCATTCGAATGAAAAATAAAATTCGCAATTTTGGAAATTTTCATGAAATTTTGGGAAATTACCTTGAAACTATGCTTTAACTGTTTCTGTCTTGGTAAAAATTGCAAAAATGACGAAGAAACTAAGGGAATACAGGATAATTTGTTATTCGAACGGAAATTAGCTTTCGAAATTTTGGCAATTTTCATGAAATTTTGGGAAATTACCCTGAAACTATTCAAAAGTTTTTCTACCTTGTGAAAAATTGCCGGAATAACAAAGGAACGAAGGGAACTTCGGCTAATCTGTTATTCAAATACAAATTAGGTTTCGACATTTGGGGAATTTTTATGAAATTTTGGAAAATTACCTTGAAACTATGCGAAACATTTTCTGTGCTTTGAAAAATTGAACAAATAAGAAAGAAGCGCAAGGAACTTCGGTTAGTTTATTATTCAAATAGAAATTAAGTTTCATATTTTTAGAATTTTTCATGAAATTTTAGAAAACTACCCTGAAAATATGCGAAACTTTTTCTGGCTTGTGAAAAATTGTAGAAATGATAAAGAAACGAATTAAACTTCGAATAATTCTTCATTCTAATTGAAATTAGGCTTCGCAATTTTGGAAATTTTCATGAAATTTTGAACAACTACCTTGAAACTGCGAAAGTTTTACGTCGTAAAGTTATAACATGATAGTGTAACGAAGGAAACTTTTGGGTAATTTTCATACAAAAAATACGTTTCTGAATTTTACTATAAATCTATGTGAAGGTTTTTTCATGGAATGCAAAATTGCCCATGTGAGAAAGAATGAAGGCAACCTTGGATAATTATTATTACAAATGATATTAGGTTTTGCAATTTTAAATTTTTCTTAGTTTAGTAAACGAAATAAGTGCAATTTTTCACAATTATCATTCTTATAAATATTAGGCTACGCTTATATGAAAATTTTCATGAAATATTGGAAAATTTCCGGGAAACTTATGAAATATTGCTATCTAAGTGGAAAATTTGGTAATTTATTTGCATTTGCAGAAATTTTCGTGAAATTTCCGTTAATTTTTCAATTTTCAGTCAAGATTATAAAATCTTGATTTCTAAAACTTTCTCCATAAATTCCCTCAAACGCGATTCTTTTCTTTCCGAAATCTCCGAAGATTTTTTCTCTGCCCAATTGAGACAGTGAAGAGATTGCCCAGATAAATCGTCCAGGAAGAAGGACTCGGTTCTCTCTTTCCGGACGGCTTATCAACTTTGTACACCCCACGAAAAGTCTATTAGAAATCAAATCAAATATATAAAGTATGTACAATTAATGGGGAAAATCTTTCAAATTTTCGCCTTGAAGTTTTTCACTTCAAGCCTTTTGCTCCTGAGTCGGACAGCTGGCGGATCTGCTGACCCTGGAGGTGTACTTGAAGCTCAAACGATCGAGCTGAGAGACATCATCCCAGAGCTGGATTGTGTGAGTTTTGGAGATGTCGAGCTTGTGGGTGAAGCTGGCCAGGAAACTGTCATTCTCGTAGATGATGATGCTCTCACGACCAAACAAAAAAGAGACCTGGAACCGTTGCGAAGGGCGTGTCCAGGAGACAAAGTCAGTGAATTCCTGCTGCCAACTTCCATTTGATTTGTGATTGAGAATGAGGCGATCTTGGGAGCTGCTGGTGCCGAATTCCGTCCGCATATGTAGAGGAATGTTGTTGTCGTCGATCACGAAATTCACGGAGAATCTACGGAACATTCCAGGGAAGTTTATGGACATCGTGAGGTAAGTTTTTTTTTCTATTCTTTTATTAGATTTTGTGTGAATCGTGACTTATTTTTAATTGTTCTATATGTTTTATAATTCCCGAAATGACCTTGGATAATTCTTTATAATAGTTTTCCACATAATATAACAGATTTCAGCTAATAAATCGTGAAGATTTATTATCTCGACCGAAGTATACCTCTTAAGAAAAAAATCAAGTAAAAAAGTGCAGTAAATTTGAATTCGAAGGCCTATTTTCCAGCAAAAGAATTTGAAAATTGTTAAGCCTTTACCCAAAGATCTTCAACACTGGGAAGAAAAAGAGGGTGCGATTAACATTTTTTCTTCATAACTTTAACACTTTAGATGTAAAAATATATCAACATTTTTTAATGTTAATTTTACACCTTTTTAAGGGTAAAATTAATATGAAAAAGGGTAAATTTAACCCCCAATTCACCTAAAAAGGGTGATATTTACACCGATTTTGGATAAATACTGCTGATATTTGAGGATAAAATCAACATGAAAAAAGGGTAATTTTAACCCCCAATACACCTAAAAAGGGTAATATTTACACCGATTTCGGATCAACAATGCAGGGTAAAATTAACATTTCCGGAATGTTATTTTGACTTTTTCGGATTTCTCTCAGTGGAGGTTCCCTGAAAAATGCTATATGAGTTCCCCGTGAATTCCCTGTAAAAATGTATGGACTGTATGAACTCTCTGGATTTCTTATGGTTTCCCCAGGTTCCCTAAAAAATGTATGGATTCTCAGGGTATCTTGCGGAATCCCAATGAGTTCTCAGAAAAAAATGTATGGACCTCCAGGTTCCCTGTGAGTTCCCTGAAAAAAATTGTATGCGTTCTCAGGGTTTATTTTGGGTTCCCTGGGAGGAACAGGTTTATCCCAGGTTTTCCTGGGATCCTTAATGTATACGTTTTCTATGGATTCCCCATATTTTCCTGGCCAGATTGAGTCGAAGACCCCAAAATGAGTTACCCCTTGTTCCCATCAAAAAAATTAATTGCTATATCAAAATGCTACTTGACCATAATTCTTTGTCTGATAACACGATCTTTTTTTAGCATGAGTCTATACTTAACTGAAGAAAAACTCCACAATTTTTCACGACACTTTTATCTGAAAATTATATCAGTTCTCGAATATGAAACGTAATAACAATGTTGGTATTTCAAATGCCGCAATTATGAGTATTTTGATGAAGCACCTTTTAATGGATTTTTTTTTAGCACACTTTTAATATTCCTTGACTTACTTCTTTGCCGAAGCTGGAGTGCTTCCTTCGATGACAATTTCATCGTTGATGGAAATAGTCTTAGGAACAGTTAGAGTCAACATTTTCCTCAGAATTTTCACGAGAAACTGAGACACTTTATCAATCGGAGAAACTCACGCTGTCTCTCTGATATCAACTATATTGTCCAGTATCGTAACACGATAAGATAAACCCCTTTTGATAACTCACCTTCCGTTCGCGCCAAATACCTCTGACGGACGACGGAGGTCTGCGAACGCAGGACGAATGTCCAGCAGTCAGAAATCCTGGGAGGGTGGTTTTCGTGTCCGGGAAATGGGGAAATGTAAAATGGAACGCAAATTGCCCACTGACACAATTTCGCGGCAATTTGTAAGTGAAGAATGTTGAATAAAGAAAAGCGAAGGAATACAGAGAAGTACAACAGTGACGAGAAGCAGAATGCTAACAATATTTGCTCACATTCTGTCCTTATTCAAATAAACCTGCATCAAAGTCTATGTTTTGAAAAACCGCAAACAAAAGATTGAATAATTGTAGACACAAGATTAATAGGTGAGATTCTTACATTGAGAGAAATCCGAAAAAGTTAAAATAACATTCCCGAAATCTTAATTTTACCCTGCAGTATTGATCCGAAATCGGTGTAAATATTACCTCTTTTTAGGTGTATTAGGGGTTAAAGGTACCCTTTTTCATATTAATTTTACACTTAAAAAGGTGTAAAATTAACATTAAAAAATGTTGATATATTTTTATACCTAAAAAGTATTAAAGTTATCAGGAAAAAAAGTTAATCGCACCCTCTTTTTTTTCTCAGTGTAACAATCTCACCTACTATAATCCTATCAAAATTTCATGTCCTCCGATCGGGCTCAAACTTGATCAAAATGTGTTTCGCCATTTCCTGATCACGAATAAATTCAACAAATTTTACACAACTTTTTTCTAAAAATTCAACAACTTTCGTTTAAAAATTCAACAACATTGGTTGAAATATACAAGGCTTCACACTATAATCAGGGGCCTCTCGACATTTCATTTTTCCATACATTTTTGCCTAGAAACACTGAAGACTATTGGCAAGTTTTTTCCTAAAGAGAATTGAGTTATCAGTATGATATATTTCGAAATCCTGCATTAAAAGCTATCTGAAAATGCATATTTAATAATGTTCGCCAAAATAATACAAGAATTACAAGCAAATTTGTTTGAGTCGCGGTACAATAGCTGCAAAATTTTTACAAGGAAAAGTGAAAAATAGCTTCACTTTTTATTAGGCTTGATGGGCCCCTGCTATAATAGTGTGAAATATTGTGATCAAATCAAACTATAATAGTGTCAATTTATGATCATGTGACAAAAAATACCATAAAGTTGTGTATTTTTTCACACTATAATAATGTGAAAAACTATAATCATACTATAATAGAGGTAATTTTTAGAATTTTTCAACAGTTTTAAATTACAAAATATTGTTGAAAATCTTTTATGTTTATAATAGTGAGAAATTTTAGATCGCAATTAAATAATTAATTTATCCGATTTCACACTATTATAGTGTTAAAATTTTACACATTTTCAAATTAAACAACATTGTTGAAAATTTTCCAACTATAATAGTGGTAATTTTCAATCACGTGACAATAAATTACCGATTTTACCGTTTTAGTGTAAAAAATTAAGTTTTTCCAATAGTGACATTGAGAAAGTACACAGGTACTGTACTGATATGATCGCTTTTATTCAACTATTTCATTTAAAGTGAGGTTAAAATGAAAGGTTTCACAAAATTCAACAATTCTCTGAGATAATTGAAGTTCGTCATATGGACACTAGGGGCGCTAGAGTCAGAAAATATGTTCAAAAACAAATAACCTTATTTATCTCGGCTCCTGAGCAACCAATAACATCAAGTTCTTCGACAAAATTATAGAAAATAGAAAACATTCTAGTCTACATTTCAACCATATATCACTTTTCTGTCACTCCATCCAAATCCTTGATATTTTGGTTTAAATAAAAAAAATGTATACAATGCCCGCTCTCTAATCCGGATCGCCGTAATCCGGACGAGTTATCGACAGTTACATTTAAAATAATTTTGAGGTCATGTATGCATGTGTGTTCAGCAATGAAAATGAATTATCCTGTGATGTTTTTGTTTAATAAATTAAGTATAATAGCATAGAATTCTCTAATTATGTATTTTTTAATCTTTTTTAAAACTTTTATTCTCATTCAACAAAAAAAATTGTATTATATTTGCGAGACGTTGAACAAATTCAAAAAAATCATCCGGATTACGAAGCGGACATCTGTCATATTGTCTCCCAATCATCCGGATTACAAAGCGGGCACTGTAATTTCACGAATTTGATTCAAGATAACTGTATGGCCGTTCCCCAAATTCAGCTCTAAATCGAATTTGCGTACATTCCGAGTTAGCTCACGTTAAGAATTTCACCTACATAAGGGCCTAAGACCTGAGAATTAGCTGAGAGATGGCTTAGCGTATATTAGAAATAATGGTTAAACTACATTTCCATCATTTTCCATTAAGTCGTCTCTCGGCTTAAGTCGCAAGTGTGTCTACACTCACTGAGAGAAATCCGAAAAAGTTAAAATAACATTCCGAAAATGTTAATTTTACCCTGCATAATTGATCCGAAATCGGTGTAAATATTACCCCTTTTAGGTGTATTAGAAGTTAAAGTTACCCTTTTTCATGTTAATTTTACCCTTAAAAAGGTGTAAAATTAACATTAAAAAATGTTGATATATTTTTGCACCTAAAAAGTGTTAAATTTATGAGGAAAAAATGTTAATCGCACCCTCTTTTTTTCTCAGTGTATGTGTAAAAATATATCAACATTTTTTAATGTTAATTTTACACCTTTTTAGGGGTAACTTTAACCCCCAATACATCTAAAAATCGGTGTAAATAGGTGTAAACCTAAATACACCTATTTACACCTATGAACAATGATTTTGGATCAATACTGCAGTGTAAAATTAACATTTCTGGAATGTTATTTTAACTTTTTCGGATTTCTCTCAGTGTAGGGCATAAGCCTGTTAGGATTATCTGTCCCTTTTGATAAGGAAATGCATGTACCATAGGCCTTTTTTGCTCCGAGCGTTCTAATTGAGGATCGGCTTCATCATCAAAAATGCATCATTAAAGACGATGAAGAATTTTAGGACAAAATTCAAGGTGCTTTACCTTTTGTAAACTTAAGCCTCAGCATTCCTTAACCCATTCAGTCAATGTACCAGAAATACTTGAGATAGAATATTCATATTTTGGGATTAGTTTTTCCTGCAGATTAATAGATCAATTTTTTGAAAAGGAAAAAGAATTATCCATTATGGGGGCGCGGGGAGCCGCCCTCAAACACGCGTCTTAACGGTCACTGAATTTAAATTCTGTTCATTAATTCATTACAAACTCTATTGATTTAGATAGAGTAACTATCCAAGAAAACCAATTGGCAACCAGAATTCAAATCAGGAAAGAGGATGAAGGTCATTTTTAACAAATTCGACAGAATGTCGAATTTTCCGTCCTCCATTTTGAGCAAAATTTTTGCATGACTTCACGCGAAGTGAGAAAAGAACAACAAAATGTATTTCCATTTCTGTCTGGCTATTTTTTCCAAGTAAATGAAGGACTAAAGTAACTAAAAATCCATTCCCGACAGAAATCTGAATATCTATTGCCCAGGAATAAATCATCTAAAATCACTCAATTTGCGTATGGTGTATAATACCATGGTAAGGAATGGGTTAATGTATCTTCCAAATTGATATGTTATCAATACTTCCCGTATTACTCGTACTATGCATCTTTTCTTACAAACAATGCGGCTCTTATCACAAATTTTATCTCATTGCAATTGGTTTTATTTTCAACTTCCTCTAGTTGGAAAAGCATTTTCCGCAAGTGATCCTATTCCTATGCTCGTCACTGTTAAAAGAAAATCCGACCAATTCATCCGAACGAGGAAAAAAACACATGAATGAGTCAAAGTGGAGTGAATTCGGTGAGAATGAAAAGAAGTGGAGAGTAAATTCTTAACCATTTTACTACGCTATGTAATTCTCTATAAAAACAAATTAAAAATTCAAATTGGCGAACGTACATTAACATCCAAGGTGTGTGTGTTTGTTGTGTGCGGGGGCTCCGGTGATTGCTTCCCGGGAAAAAGAATTGAGAAGAGAGAAGGAGCGAGAAAGAGCAACACCAACTGGAGAGCAACTTAATAGTGAAATTGCCTTCGACGAACATTTAATGTGTTTTCCATGGAATTTTTTTTCTCTGCTTCGAGCGGCGGGCTTTCAGGGAGCGACAGAGAGGAGGCTCTTTTCAGATACTATTTTCACTTGGGTGCTTATACCGGAAGATCACCTCCCTGATATACTCCAGATCATCCCAGATCTGGACAGTCCTGATGTCTCCAATGTCCAGCTGATGGTCGTATTTGTACTGGAAGCACCGGTTGTCGTCGTCCGTGTAGACAGTTATGTCCCGATTGGTGAACAAGAAGGTCAGGATGAATTCCTCACCAGGTCCATCAATCCACGTATTTGACTCCACAATTTCCTCACCCCATGAATTGTTCTTGTGATTGTGGATCACTCCCACTTCCCGATCCACCCTGAACAGAGTCTTGAAGTGGTAGGCAATGTAAGAAGGCGTTGGGCTGGATTCCAGGCAAAAATTCACGGAGAAACTGCCCCCAAAAAAGAGAGAAAGCAATTGAATTTCTAAGAATTTCTCCGTCATTCATTCGATTTATTTTTAGTGGACACGGAGAAGGAAACCGAGGAAAAACCATTAATTTTTCACAATTCACCCAGAAATGCGAAACTGACCCAAGGGGTGCTAAATCACCGAGAATGGTGTACACTTTCCACCCACAATAATTATTCCTTCTACTTTTCTTATTCACAACGCATAATTGATAGCTTACAAATCACATTCGTCACGGAAATTAAGTTATTTACAGAGGCGCATTTAGAAAATTGTTGAGAGACGTTTTTTACATATTAATTAAAAAAAAACAAGTAGGGTAAATGTCCTAATTCAAAACCATATCCAGACGCTTTAACTTTGACAGAAGATTCAACACATTAAGTTCATATTTTTTCGGAAGAGAATTACATAAATATGCTCCTTGACTCTTCTAGAATGTTACTGTTTAATAAAAATTCTTTAGATATAATTTGAAAACTTCTTAAATACAAGAAAAATATGCGAGTGTAAAATGCTTCTATTGGAAACATATTGATCTAAATGGAGACAAGGGAAAGTTTCTAATTGGAGACAAACAGTGTAAGTGAAACCACGACGACAGGCTTCCAAAATTTGCTGAGTTGATCTTGAGTGCAGGATTTGTTCTTATTCATGGTCTTTCCTCCTTCACCATCTAAAACAATAAGAAAATCTTTAATAAAAAATCATATTTCCGGGGTTTCTTATTGAAGCATTTGCAGACACTTCAGAAAAACCCTTTTTGTTCACGAAATAGGTAATTATTTCATTTGAAAACTTCACGTACCGTTAACAATAAAGATTAGCACTTAATTTAACTAAAATTATCCAGAAATTGACAGAAATATTAAACAAAACAAATAAACAAAAGTCACCTCATTGTGTTTTTCATTGGAAAACATGGTCGATTGATGAAAAATTCGATGGTGAACAGGTACACTTTTAATTTTTTTGAGAAATTTAAAATTTAAAATTTGTGAATATGAATGGATTTTTGCTTTATTTGGAGCAAAATTAACTGAATAATGAAACTGAGGTATATAAAATATATAAATATAATAATTTAGTACTGTATCACAGCGAACAGACTGGGCTTTTCTACATGGTTATTGCTTTTTTACGCCTTCATTGCTTTTTTACACGTGAAAAAAATAATCAAAAAATTACGACACCAAACCAATTTTTGCACTAATTTGATATTTTTTACGCATTATGAGACAATATTCTTTAAAAAGAAAATGATATATTAGTAAAATTTTCCAACTATAAGTACCTTGAGCAAAGAGTAAAAAGCAAATGACCGGTCAATTGCTCTTTGCTCTTTATTCGAGGTGTTTAGATTTGGCAAATTTTACTAATACATCATTTTCTTTTTGAAGAATATTGTCTCAGAGAAGGGACATCAAATTGATGCAAAAGTTGGTTTGGTGCCGCAATTTTTTGAGTATCTTTTTCACGTGTAAAAAAGCAATGAAGGCGTAAAAAAGCAATGACCATGTAGAAAAGCCCAGTCTGTTCGCTGTGTATTTATCATGAAAACAATGACGTTTCTATTTGGAGTAGCGAAAAATTTCCATTTGGAGCAGGTTTTGAATTAGCTTAATTTACCCTAAAGGATTTTTTTTAATGTTTCAGAATGTGTACACTCAATCCCGAGATTATGCACATTTTCGGGACCGAAAAAAACGCGCGAAATGGCATTACGCATCGAGAAAATTTGCATACCCGTACGGGCTTTCTTTTGAATAAATCGGCCGTAGAATGAATTTCGTGCGGAGTTTCAAAAAATTCAACTGTTTAATAGAAATGCATTAACAAACAGTACTTTTTGGCCAGAGTTCTTCAATAAATGATTAGAATATTTAAAAAAAAAACTTTAATAAAAGAAATTAAAGTTTTATTCTCCAAAAGTAGCAAAATGTTTTCAAATCTTCTGCGTCGCAATATAGTATACATTCAGTCGTATTTCAAAAATAATTTCATAAATTTACTCCCAATACTAGGCAAACTTGCATAATTGTATGTGCATAATTCCGTCAGGTGCATAATCGCGAAGGACTTAATGCTGGGTCTGAGTGGTCACCCGAATTAGAGAGAAATTAGGGCGACAAACTTTTTGAAATGCAACGATTTTTTATTCATTTGCATACACATATTGAGTTTATATACTCATATTTATGGTAAATTTCAAGGAAATCCCTCAATAATGCAAAGTCACATCAAAACTAAGACAAAACATGGCAAATTTGAGCATATTTGCTTCATTTGATAATCGTAATTAAACTTGAAAAATTTCAACAAACTTTTTTCGAATTTAACTGCCGCCCGAATTAAAAAGTAGCCTGATCTTAAAAGAGCCGAATCACCGAGAGTCTACTGTACTCTCATAATTCACCGTTCTTAAGATTTTTTTTAAAATATATTTGGCTTGTTTTTTAACAAAAAAGTGTCAAAGGAAAATTCTCATTTTCCGGCGAACTGCCCCGGTGTCCCCTATTAAATGGAGATATGGGGATTGTTAATCTATTCACCAGATTCACCATAAGCAAATAATAAGTACATAGTTGACACTTTCATATTTATACAAAAATATCTTCAATGTACACCACTTTCGACCATATTTTCTGCCCCTTGATACATGTGTAAGCTGCCTGAGATTCCCCTACAACTCAAGAAGTTTTTTTTTTTAATTTCTCGTTTGCCGTTGAGGAAACGTATTAACTCATTCAGACACTGAAGTAGAAAAACTATAGGCAACATTTTGATAAACCAATAATTAATTCCTTACAGATTAATAGATAATTTTTTGAAGGAAAAACAAAACATTATCTATTAGGGGACACGTGGAACCTTTATCAAATACCTGTCTTAACGGTCATTGAATTTAAATTCCTTGCGTTAATTCATTACAAAAAAATCATTTATTTAAAATATCTACACGTTTTCCCTCTTCCCCACCCCACCCCCTCTATCCCAGTCTAAACCATTTTTTTTCGGTTTTACTTAAAATTGGCCCAGATTTTTCAATGATTTTCGAATATGTTTTACTGTGTTGTCACACTTGCACATTAAAATTTTAATATGATTCACATTAATTGTCGCTGGTGAGAGTCCAAATGTGTAATTTGTGTGTTTGAATTATTTTATATTCAAAATTTGATCTATTTGTTGATAAAAAGGTAGACTTGGCCCGCAAAATTTGATATAAATTGATTTATAGAGTTAATGAGAAAAATTAATGCGATTTTCTCTTTAATTTTTTAATGTGAAAAATATTTATGCTTTAGGTAAATTTAAACTTATTTTTGCAGGCCAAGTCCACTTCTTTATCAATAAATAGTAAAACCCCAAATATCAAGTGACTCAAAGACACAAATAACATATTTGGACGCTCACAAGCGACAATTAATGTGAATCACATTAAAATTTTAATGTGCAAGTGTGATAACACCGTTAGAGGTAGTCCAGGCGAACTTTTCACCCAAACACCTATGACCGAAAAATTCGCCATTTTGAAATATTGAAGGGTAAAGGTCAACCACTTTTGAGGGCCTATTTTTCAACCGATTTGATTAAATTTGATTTTTTTGGAAAGGTATTGAGATTTCGAACCCGACTGCATCGGTCTTCATCGGTAATGAATCGGTTAAGTACCGATTTTATGATTTTCATTTATTATCAATTTATTTAAGAAATCAATTTGATCTCTAGTAGATCAGTAAGTACCAAAAGATCATGCGAAGAACTAATTCACAGTGAGCTCTATCACGTGAGTTCGAGCACTCCGCAAAACTGGGATCGATGGGCCGCTTTGCCATCTCTTTTTTGTTTGCAAATCAATTTATGAGAAAACATCTACAATCCACACCCACAATATATCTTCTTTTATTTTATTTGAGATCTTTAAAATCGCTATTTCCTCAAAGTAATGTGCAAGGCTTGTTTGCAACATTCTTTGCGAATGTGAAAAGTTATTCTTTCCAATTGAAAGCGTGTTCTTTGAGGTGTCACTTGCCGATACTTCACCCAAAAAATACATATTATTGATTATTTGTAAATACACGTCTGTAAAACATATTAAAAATATGTTGCGTTCCGTTTTAAGGCCTCTACACATTATAAGCAATTTTCGTCAAAAAAAATTTTTTTTTTTTTTGAAGGAATTCGCCTGTACTATTGTAGGTGAAAACGTCAAAATTCTGTCAAAAATGCAATTTTTAACAAAAATCGCTGCCATTGTGTAGACACTTTTATATATAAAATTCTTTCTAAAATATTCTTAAAATTTTCTTCTCAAAATCGTACTCTAAAGAGCTTGAATGAGCACAGTGATATACTAAAAAATAATTCATAATGAATTAGAGTGAGTAAAGATTAGATCTTTAAGCCTCAAATAGAGTCAGGATAATCCTCGAGAATGTTTATCCGGCAAAATTTGGCTTTTAATCTTCTTCTTCTTCTTCAATTTTATGTTAAGGCTATCGGACATTCGATTCTGACAGTTAAGGATCAGGGATTAGAGGTTTTTCGCATAAATTTCTTCAACCAAATCCTTTACATAAAATTTTGTTTTCTTTCTCTTTATTTTCTCTTTTTTTATTTAATTATTACGTAAAACTCTTTATTCTATTTAGACATTTAAGTTTTTTTTTCTACACAGGTATAGTTAGAATTGTTATTGAATTGTAGTCTTCTAATGTTGCTGATCTTTATATGAATATGGCAATTTGCCGCAGCATTAAAATAATAATAATAATAAATCCTTTACAGTCAAATTTCACAGACTAACTAGTCTTGAAGATTAATAATAATAATAATAATAATAATAATAATAATAATGGTGGCACAACATTCCATAAAGGAACAAGACCTTCCCGCAAGGGGATTTCTAGACATTCATTATTATTTTTTCTTGCACGGGATGAAGTTGTCAGTCCCATCCCCGTGGAATCAAGTGCAGTGAAGCTCACTGGATGCAATCCGAACACCTTTAACGCCAGAAAAATTCCTGGCGACCTAAAGGGGATTCGAATCCGGGACACTTGCATCATAGAGCGAGTGCTCTACCACTTGACCCATTGAGTGCCCTCTTGAAGATTAGCTTGAGTCTATTTGAGCCTCCAGGAGGATCGTTCTGAGGCTCCTGGAGAAAATTGAAACCTGGCCTCGTAACTGTTTTAACCTTTTAAGGACGAATGGGATGCCGGTGTCCCAAAAATGAAAACAAATTTTTTGGACTAGTAAAAAAAATGTTTTTGTTTTTGGGACACCGGTGTCCCACTTATCCTTAAAGGGTTAAGGACTTCCTCTCATATTCCTTGATTGAATCTAGCAATTGAGGCCTTGAAATTATTTATTTATTAAAATTTAATTGATGAAACTTATGAATCTTTCCTATCACAGAACCACTATTTTGTCCATTATGACTCCGGCACATCTTTTAGATCAGGAAAATTTCATAAAGTCGAAATTCGAATCTTTTTCCTTTTTTACATGTTTTGTATATGAGTATCCCATGCTTTTGCACTCTTCTTCTTCTGTTAAACATCACAACAAATTCAATTTAGCTCAATCGAATTTGGATTGCAAAAAAAAGTTAGACTATGCAAAGCGTGTGACAAAGAAAAGGATGTGAATTTTGTTTTCATGAAATTTTCCTGATCCAGGAAAAGCCATTAGATTCTAATGCTCGAATTTTAAACAATAAAATTTTGCTAAAAAGAATGAGTATTGAATAATTAGGGTAAATGTCCTAATTCAAAACCATTTCCAGACGCTTTAACTTTGACAGAAGATTCAACACATTAAGTTCATAATTTTCTAAAGAGAATTACATAAATTTGCTCCTGGACTCTCCTAGAATGTTACTGTTTAGTGAAAATTCTTTAGATATAATTTAAAAACTTCTTAAATACAAGAAAAATACGCGAACGTAAAATGCTTCTATTGGAAACAAATTAATCCAAATGGAGACAAGGGAAAGTTTCTAATTGGAGACAAAGGATTAGCACTTAATTTACCAAAAATTAGCTAGAAATAAGACATAAATGTTAAACAAAACGAATAAACAACAGTCACCTTATTGTGTTTTTCATTGGAAAACATGGTCGATCGATGAAAAATTCGACAGTGAGAAGGTACACTTTTAATTTTTCTGCGAAATTAAGAAATTAAAATTTGTAAATATGAATGGTTTTTCGCTTTATTTGGAGCAAAATTAACTAAGTAATGAAACTGTGGTATAGAAAATATGTAAATATAATAATTTAGTACTGTATTTATCATGAAAACAATGACGTTTCCATTTGGAATAGAGAAAAATTTCCATTTAGAGCAGGTTTTGAATTAGCTTAATTTACCCTAATTTACAAATATTTTCTTTAATTTTTTTTAGGAACTCTAAAAAATGTAATAAATTTAAAATGGCCTATTAACTTTGCTCTATTTCGAAAATTTTATTAATCATAAAAAAAATATGTTTAGCTCTTCTTTTGCATATTTTTTTAAAGAATTTCTGAGCTAATAATGCCAGTTTTGCGTGCAAACGACTAAACTAAATAAATATAAGGCTGTCAATAATATGAATCCAGAAAATCATTCGTCATCTAATTTTGTTTTTCCAAACACAAAAAATACTCAATTCGTGTTGCAATTTAATGAAAAATCGGACCTTAAGGTCATAAAAAAAAATTAAAATATGAAAACTTTTGCTCAAAAACTATTTCTGTAAACTTGAATTCGAGCTATTTGGCCTTTTCTATTCCACAGTCAAATAAAACGAATCAATTTACGCTCATTAAAGAAATATTTATAGAATTTTCATCTCAACAATTCCTCCAATTTCTCTACACACTTTGCACGCATCTCAAACACTTTCATTTTCACGAGACGAATGCGAGAGAGATCTCTCCTCGACTCAGCATGAATCCCTAATCCGATCGACTGCGGATAATTCCCAGTAAAACATTAACACTTTTTTTTATGATACCCAACAATTATTCACTTTGCTGAACAAACTCTTTCTGAATGTCTGTGAGATTCTCATGGGATTTAAATTGAATCAATCAAGATAAATGGATCGATTAGGCTTTTGGGCCATTTACAAAACATTTGTACAACATCCCGGAAGACTTGACCTGCCTTGGGAGATTTTCCAAGAGCCATGGGAAAGTGGGTGAAAAGAGGCACGCAAGGTAACGATTATGTTGTGGTGGAAAATCGTTAAATTGAAGAGGAGTGAAAGAAAAAGAAGCTTGAAAATTCCAGGGACGGATTTTTTTGGCGGCAAAAAAAAAGCCCGCCAAAATGAGATACATGGAATATCTCCAAAATGGGGCCAGGGATGAGTCATCCCGTGAGACAATCACACAGAAATAGAAGAGACTTACACGCTGGCGTTGTCTTTGATCTTCCCTTTGAGCACAATTTCGTCGTTGAATTTCAGCTGTTGCGGAAGGACGGCACAGAAGGGTCTCTCTGTCATCTCCGGACTCCCTCTCTGGATGTGTGCTGGGCTGGGCTGGATGGGGGGCTCTGATGGCCTTCCGGAAGCGCATTCACAGGCGCATGTCAAGGTATTCCTCAGCCACTGACAAAAACATCCCTGGGATTGAAAACAAAGTCACAAAGGGACTCCCAAGGCACTGTTTTCACTCAGCCGGTCGGCGGACAACTGAAGAAACCACCAGCGAAGATTCAACGAAGACTCCCGGACTCCAATGCTCAATTACCTGTACATTCTGCTAAACTTCTCCTACAGTCGCCACAACAATAATAGACTCAGTTGCAAAAAATTGCATAATTTTCGTAAAGAATTTTTTTTTTTAAAGTAATTTCAAATCCTAAATCTAATAAATTTGTTGTTGAAAATAAATATTTTTAGTCAGTACAAAAATCTAAATTGTCAGTAAAAATCAATTTGATGCGTAGAAAACTATAAAGAAAACCTGCAAATCTTCTTGCTTCTGCACACCAGACCTAGAGAAATTTCGTCAGTTAAATCAGCATTTGTTGTAACTTCCTTTTGACAACTTTTAACTCTTTCCGGACCACAACCATCCAGCGAACGAATTTCAGTAAAACTCACATTATTGTAAGTCTTAGTGGTCAAATATGATACTTTTGTAGAGAAAGAATTTTCTCCGCCTCTGGGAAATTGGAAAACTCATGGGAACTCTCGTCCCCAAAAGAACGAAAAGGAGATAAACTTGGACAAATTTTCCAAAAGCCAATAATATCGATTTTGTGAATTATTTTTGCGTGTCAAATGACTCCTTTACAATGTTGATCACTAAAACAAGAAGAATTATTGACCAGAATCTTGTGGGATGTCCAGGAAGTGCTAAAAAAGACACCCAGTTCCTGCTTGTAAACAGATTCCTCATAATATTTTACACATAAAACTTTAAAACACATTTCTTTCAACACGATGCTATTGCAGACACATTAAGCTTTCTCAAGAGCCAAAAAAACACTTCCTTTTTTATTGAGATGTGTTATAATATCGCTTCCAATTTCAAGTCGTTTTTCTGAGCTAAGGAAGTTACGATAAATGTTGAAAATCGAATGCATATTATTGTGGAATTTACGAGAAATGCTGATTAGAGAAAATTTTGTATGGAAATTTATCGTAACTTCACCAAAAATGGAAGTTACGAAAAATGCTGATAAATATTAACAAATTCAATCTAGTTACGATAATTTTTATTTAAAATATTTTTTTTATTGGAGTTATAAAAGACTATTTTTCTCAAGTGAGCTTAATAAACAAAATTAGATAGATTACAGATATGGATGTAGAGTCTCGCTATAGTCCATATTTGGTTCCAGATTTGACACTTGGGTCGCACTATAGTCCATGTAATTTTTTAAAATTATCAACGACTTTTAGTATTGAAATTGGTCGACGGCTTCCACTTTCTTTGCGATTGTGGTACTTGTCCTCGCTCTCTTATGGATCACAATTATCACAACTACTCAATAAAGTTTGCCAAAAATATTAAAATAATTATGGCAACATTGCATCTGCATGTTGCGTACTAAAAAACATAACCTCAGTGATTTGAAATCAACGGTCGATAAATTGTGGACTATAGAGCGATGGCCTATAGCGGGACTCTACTGTATATCTAAAAATCACAAAAATGAAGTTACGACAAATGCTGATTCAACAGAACATAAATTCACACAGCACAAAATAGAAAAACCGTTGATCATTCAAAAAATCTAAATGTCATTTTGTCCCCCAGTCAGCCAGATAACGAAGAGTCGAGTGTATAAATTTACAGTAGACTCTCACTTATCCGTGGACTCTTTTTCCGGGTGACATAAAAAAATCCGTAAGATAGTTGAATTTTCAAAATTTTGATGACACATTGTTCCCGTTTTGGGTTTTTTTTTTGTTAACTCTTTCGTCTCTTTTGGGACTCTGAGTACCCAAAGCGCATATAAATATTCAGTGAAAAACAGTTTTTTTTAATTATTCAGAACTGAGAAAAATTCAATTCTTTTGGATGATTACAAACTATAAGGATGTCCAAATGTAAGATATTTATTGTAGGGCCTCTATTAATTCCTGAACGCAGATATTTTTGATTAAAAAATTGTGAAATTGGCTTGCAGCATATGCTGCGGTCCGGAAAGAGTTAAGCAAATGTGCTCTATCTACTGTAATTCTTACTCACTGTAACTTTTTTGGACAGTACGCATCTTTAGAGAGACTGTCGGATTCAGTCAGGTCAGGATTCACTCCATAAATTTTCAATGTAAACAAAAAATCGTTGGATTTCAAACAATTTATTGGGTATCACCGAGGGTATCACTTTCAAAATCCGTATGACATTTTGGTCCCGCTCTCACGAATTAGCGAGAGTCTACTGTAAATAGAAAATGAGAAAGTGGCTTCAAATTTCAGGCAACTTACCAGAGGCGTGCCTACGACGCTTCGGAGGGGTTTTCCCGTTTTCCTACTTCTAAAGGTATCTTGGGAAAATCTTGGGAAAAATAGGACAGAAAATTTGGTCAACCTAATTGGCAAATTTGAATTCTTCACTGACACTTCACAACCTTCCCATAAAGAATCATAAGAGAAATCAAAATGGTTCTAATCTTATGTCAGTCACTGTACATCTTGCGTTTTTCTTATCCTTTTTATTGAGAAAATTCCATGCATTTCTGAATTTCCTCAACTCGTGGTTAATGTTGGGGAATTTAAATAGATTACTTCACCATTAATAGTGAGAAAATGGATTTTTCCGGCTCAAAATGACTAAAATTATGCAATTTGTCGCCCCTTCGTCTGCATGTGTCGAACTTGTTGACACTGCTGTCAAGTTTTCTAGCAGTTTTCTCAGCAAGGTGTTTTCGTAGGTTTTTGCCAGTGAAAAAATCTGCTAAATTTTCTCATTTTTTTTGCTATTTGTCTCCACTTGGCAAACTTAAACGATAGAATAATAGATAAACTACTACATTAGGTAGCATATTCTATAGAAATTGCATCTAACCATACTTAATAAGTGCTTTTTTCTTGGCGAGCAAAGTTTGTTTTTTTCTTTCGCTAAAGTGCTAGAATTTTGCTGGCATCTGGCACTAGAATTTTTCTCAAAAACAAAAGATGAACACGACCAATTCAGTCGCGAATTACGAGATGGAAGACATTATTGTAACTGCCCTGGGATTGGACAAGATAAAGTGCCCACAATGCAGAAAGGTCTGTGGCTGATGCTTCCGGAAGCTGAAGTCCAGAAGATCTAATTTCTCTGTTTGTCTTTGCAGCGCTTTGCTACCCCTGAAGAAGTTGAGGAGCATCAGAAGGTCCATATGATGACGTACTTTTGTGACGAATGTCTCAAGTCCTTTACCACTCAGGGAGGCTTCTGGAAACACATGAAGACGCACTCGGATGACCGACCGTACGTCTGTAGCAGCTGCAACAAGAGCTTCACGCAGGCAGCCAATCTGCAGAGGCATCAGACTGTCCACACGGGCCAAAAGCCATATCAATGTAACATCTGCAAGAAGAAATTCAGCCAGAATGCAAATGCTCAGAAGCATATGCTGCTTCACACGGGCAAGAAGCCCTACAGGTCAGTCGGGCAATTCCCCAGTGCATCGGCAATGTTTTTGATTTTCCGTTGATTCCAGGTGCTCTACTTGCGACAAGGCATTTGCGCAGCAGGCCAACCTCACGAAGCACGAAAGGATTCATTCCGGGGAGAAGCCATACACTTGTCATATTTGTAATAAGAAATACGCTCAGCTTTCCAACATGCAGAAGCACCTCGTGGTGCACTCCAAGATCGGCTCAAAGCACTGTAAGTCAATCATTTTACTACATTTTAATTCAATATACATTTCAGTTCTCTCAAGATTCTCAATAATCACGGCTACTGTAATCCTCACAAAATTTCATGTCCCCCGATCGGGCTTAAACTTTGCAAAAGTCTTCCTTGCAACTCCCTGTTCACAAAAATAGGGGGTATTGGGGTGATTTAGAGTCATTTCCAGAGGCTTAAACTTTCAAGTAGCAATATATATCGATTAGGGTAAATTAAGCTAATTCAAAACCTGCTCCAAATGGAAATTTTTCGCTATTCCAAATGGAAACGTCACTGTTTTCATGATAAATACAGTACTAAATTATTATAATTATATATTTTCTATACCACAGTTTCATTATTTAGTTAATTTTGCTCCAAATAAAGCAAAAAACCATTCATATTCACAAATTTTAATTTGTTAATTTCTCAGAAAAATTAAAAGTGTACCTTTTCACCATCGAATTTTTTATCGATCGACCATGTTTTCCAATGAAAACATGGCTTTAGTTAACTTAAGTGCTAATCTTTATTGTTTTCTGAAAAAAATATCTCGTAAATAATCTCATAAAAAATTTGTAAAATAAGTCAATTTATATGGAAAAGTAACAAGATGTTTGGCTACCCCTGTCGCCATAGGGATTCTCGTAAAATCTTTTCATTTTCAACAAGATTTCTTGTTAAAACCGAATCCACCAAAATTAATTAACAAAATTCTTGTAAAAGTTTTCTCAAAATCTGGTTTTCATGGGAATTTCTCAATAGATGGCGTTACAAAATATATCGTTTTCTCTTTCATTTTTATCCCTTTCTCTCAAAATGGTCTTGGAATATTTTCTGTCAAATAGTTTATCAATTTGGTGGATATAATAATCACGATTTTCATCCTTTTTGTTATATATAACAATTGTACGCCGCCATGCTGTCTGCAGGAAATGGTTAAATAGGACTTTGGAGACCATCTCCGACTACAAAATCGTCATTTTTTGGTTAAAAAAAAAGAATACTGACAAAACTTTTACAAGATTTTGTATATTATTAGTAAAAAATGTCCAGAATCCGGTATCAACAAGATATCTTGTTGAAAATGTAAAGGTTTTACAAAAATCCCTATGGCGACAGGGGTAGCCAAACATCTCGTTACTTTTCTATATGGGGAACGAGATTTTACAAAATTTTTATAAGCGATTTTTATCAGAGTTAACTGTTGTTTGAATTAGGACATTTACCCTACTCTAGATATTATACAATGCAAAAAAAATAACAAAAAATATCGCTTCGACGAGAACATTTCAATCAATTTTCGAACTTTGATCCTTCATAGCTCGGGTCAGAGGTTATATAGTTAGGTTATAGGTTATAGGTTTGATAGGTATAATCTGCGGCTACAACATACTAAAATTTCAGCCCGATGCACAAAGGAATTTTTGAGTTATTTAACTTAGAAAATTGAAAATTTTTCTTTTTAATAATAGCACCCCTAGCTGTAATTTTATGAACTTGCGATGTTAGAAGGGGAAGTGGCATTTCACGAGAGCTTTCCAAAACACTATTAAATAAAAATTAAGGATTTTATGTTCTTAATACAAAGGGGTTAAACACATTACGCAAAAAACAAAGTCAAAAAATATATTTTTAAATCAATCTTCAGTAAAAGCGATCATAATTTTGCATAAAACCCGCACAGCTTAAGTTAAAAAACAGGTTGTCACAGAACCGGCGTTGGTTCAGCATAAACTGATTAATATTATGTTCAAATCCTTCACAACTTAAGCTTAAAATGATTTTACTTGTATGTAATACAACCATAGCTTTAACACAAAAAGGTTAAAATTACAAATAAAGAGCGCACAGTTTCAGCACAAAGTGGTTAAAATTGAATATAAAATCCTCACAGCTTTCGAACGAAATCTTAAGCAATTTAGATAGTTTTTACTCGGATTCTGTACAGATTTTATTAAAAATAGATACAATATTGTAGGGTAAAGTGTATAATTTGGAATTAGTGTTATAAGTTGGACAATTCGCCGGTACAAGTTGGACATGGCTTTTTTCTTGATAAATATAGTACAAAATTTGTTTTGAAGCACAAGGAACCAAATTATGAAACTAAAGCATTAAAAATATACAAATAAAAATGAAGTACTAAATTTATCAAGACAAAAAGCGCTGTCCAAATTATACCATTGTCCAACTTGTACCACTGTCCAACTTGTACCACTTTACCCTAATTTCTGTGTAAATTTTTGTTTAATAGGTTAGTCTCATTTTAATAATAAAGCACGATGATTTTTAGAATATTATCACAGAAACATTCATTACCACAAAATCAGTGTTAGCAAGGAGACACTGATCCTTTTCATGAACATTGTTTTTTGGAATGTGATGTCTTCTTGGACAAGGTATATAGCAAAATCCCCAAAAAAAATTATCGTTATGAGGAGAGCAGGAAATAAATCTTAATTTCAATGATTTTTACAATATTGATGATTAGTAGAAACCACGGAACAATTGGAAAACTCCCTGAGCACGTAGATATAGAAGTTCAAAAATTATTAACTGTTTAGATTAGATGGTTACTATTACAGTGCCCGCTTCGTAATCGGGATGATTGGGAGACAATATGACAGATGTCCGCTTCGTAATCCGGATAGATTTTTTAAATGTGTTCAACGGTCTCGAAAATATAATACAAGTTTTTTTTTTGTAGAATTAGTATAAAAATTATAAAGAAGATTAAAAAGACAATTAGAGAATTCTATGCTATTATACTTCATTTATTAAGCAAAAACATCACAGGATAATTCATTTTCATGGTAGAACAGACATGCATACATAACCTCAAAATTATTTTATATGTAACCGTCGAGAACTCGTCCGGATTACGGCGATCCGGATTAGAAAGCGGGCACTGTATATTGGTTCAAGAGGGTAGTAAAAATTGAATTGGTATTGCCAGTAAATTACATCATGCATTTTAGACGACAAGCTTTATATTTTACTGATTACAGCGAAATATTTGATTGAGTAAAAAATAAAAAAAATCGAACTTGATAATTTGGTGGGTATCAATATCAATCAATTTTACATTTTTTACATTTTAACTTTACATGTTAAAAATGTAGCACATGTTAAAGGCTTCTTTTACTATGTAAAAAATGATGTAAAATGTAAAAAAATCGCCCAACCCTGATTATCATTATGAAATTGAGCAAATATGCTGAAATTTGGCATGATTTGTCTTAGTTTTGTTGTCATCTTGCAATATTAAAAGATTTTTATAGTATTTACAATATATTTGAAAAAATATATAATATAATTAATAATATAATATAATAATATAATATAATAATATAATATAATATAGTAATAATATAATATAAAATAAATATTAAAAATCACAACTACAATAAACTGATTCAGACTTATCACTTAAATTGTAACTCTCTTTGAGTAAACTATCCTTACCTGTTATTTGTGAAGGATCCTTGAGAACGCTTCTCACGAAAAAATAGGCCACGCCCTAAAGAAAACCTTCGGAGAAATGTTCTATATTATAATGCCCTTCATCTTATCTGTTTTTTTTTTCTAGTCTCGAAGTACATCAACGTTGTAGAAATTCCCAAAGACGACGATGAGGTGATAGTGGAAGTGGAGACGGAAGAACTGATAGTACTAAGTGGCGATGAAGAAATCAAGAAAACACCAGTCAAGAGGGTTCGCACGAAAAAGGCAAAAAACACCTAAGAAATACGAATGAAAGTTGAATAAATCCGTTTGAATTCTTAAATTTATTCCTTTTTATTGAAATTACAACAGTAATTTGTATTTTCAATAATAAAAGTATTAAAATCTCTCTGACTAAACATTTAAAATCTCTCTCATTTATCTACTTTTCAGTGTTTCTCTGTTTTGCTTCTTCGGTTATACATTTTTTTTCATGTTTGCTCTTTTGCACAGTTTTTCGTGTATTTTTATCATCTAACCTTTTCACCTTGCGCCTTTCCATATTAAAAAAAAAGATCGTTCCTTGTTTTTTTTAAAGATTGTGAATTTCTTGTTGGGAGGAAAAATTTGGTGAAATATTTTTGTTTAGGGAAAAATTTGGTTATGCTTCATTACAAAAATTCTTTTTTTGGCAATTTTTATTTTTCAAGAATTTACGTTTTGTCGTGAAAAAAAATGACAGCGGATCAAGAATTTTCAATGCAAATGTCCGTTAGACCGCCATCTTGGATTTGATCAAAAAGGTGAAATTTTGAATAAAGAAACGACGTGCTTTCGTGTTTTGAAAGGAGACGTGATTTATTATTTTTTTCTTTTTTTTCTCTTTTTTAACTATATAAATTTTTGGAAATCTTGTGAAGAATTCCATTTTCATCAATAAATTAATTATATGATAATTACTCATTCAAAGTGTGTAACTTTTATTTTATTACACTAAAATGACGTGTGATTTATTTTTCTTTTTCTTTCGTGTGGACATGGAATTGGACAAAAATTTACAATATTTATTTTTTTTCTTTAAATTTACTTATAATTTTTTTGTTTTTCAAAAATAATCCCATGCCTCTTTGTTATCAAATATCAATTTCTAATCAGCCAATAAAAAGAGAGGGATTTATTAATTTTTTTTTTAAATAATCGAATATTTTTCTCACTCCAAGATTTCTGTCCCAATTTTTATTCTTTCAAGGGACCCCTTCAGAAGAGCGTAATCTTTTTTTTTATTGAAACTTAGATTTTGTGGAAAGGAAGTATTAGACCTTTTGAGTAAACTGGACCTAAAAATGATTTAAGCCACGCCTCCTGCAAGATTTCGTCGATTGGATTAGAAATCGTGCTAACTGCATTTGCTTCGTGTCTGAATTTGCTACAAAGACACAATGAAAATGCAGTTATCACAGTTGCTGATCCAATCAACGTGTGAACATCCTGATCCAATTAATGAACAAATCTCAGAGAACATTTGAAATTCTTGAGTAAGTGAATAATGGCTCTTTTATTTTTGCTCCAGTCACTGCTGAAGGCTTGGAGAACGAGCCGAAAGCTCTGGAAAAAGTTGATGAGTTTTCCCTGAGTAAATTCCCTTCAAATCATTGCTCTACGCCGGTTTCACTCGGAGGTTTTTTGAATTGTAACGGTATATTCTAGTACATTCAGAGAAAATCTGTAGATTTTCGGCAGAAATTCTGCATAGAAAATCTGCAGATTTTCGGCAGAAATTCTGCCGAAAATCTACAGATTCTCGGCAAAATTTCTACATAGTAAATCTGCATAGTCTCCATTGTGTCAACAAAAATATTGTTGATTTATCAAGAAACTGTAGAAGTAGTTACAAAGAAAATGGTATGCTCTGCTTAACAAACATTACCGATTAAACATTTTAGATTAAGTAAAAAAATGCAAGCAAAAATACTAATTTCTTAAAAATCGCCCATGGAATAATACAAATAGGGTGGCGGCATTACTTATGGTCAGTTTATACTTGTGGCCACTTCGCAGATATCTTCAATTTTTCCCCCCAAATTAATTTCGAAGAACCACAAAATTAAGAATATTTGATGTGCTATCATTAAATGAAACTTTTAAACTGATTTACTTTTATATTTAGGTAGAATTTTAATTAGGGGAATGTAGGCAGGCTTCGCACGTGTGTGCTTTCAAACGATGTGAATTTTCTCTTTATTTCCAAAGAGTTGGTTCCGAATTTCTTAGCCATAAGTTAAGTAATTATGAACCTTATCTTCATTGTAAAAATAGGCAGCCAAGCCCTTCTTTCCTAGGTGCTAGGATCACAAATAGAAAATTGGCCCAAAATGGGTAATTTTAATGGCACATATTTCATTTGATTTCTCATATTTATACTCATTTCTAAAAAAAATCACTTACACAGTGGATGAAGAGTATACTAGAGATGATATTTACGTAATAACTTTTTGCATCGGAGGGAAATTATTCTCACGGTGCCGGAAAATTCGCAAGTACTACACTGTGTGTGGTTTCAAACACTGAATGTGTAAGCATTCGCATATGCATCCGGCAACTTCAGATTGAAAACCATAACTTCACTAAAGCCTCATAAGCCACAGGGAGACAATCCTGGACATTTCCTCTTCGACAGGCGTGTAGTTTCCTGCCCATCTCCATGAGACGACGTTTATTTACAGTGTGAACCGTGTGAACATGCTCACCATTAGCCTGGGACTCAATGTCACTAACTAAACTGCTACCATGCTAAAGGATATCGAAAAAATTATGAGCCACTTTAAACATTTGCAATAAGAATTAGGAAAACCAAACATTTTACTCACAAAGCGAGTGTTACTCGATCACTCTGAAAAACACAGAAGCTTATCACCTTTCTTAATATAATTTATGCAACCTTTAGGAAAACAAAACAAAACAATATTAACATAACCTCTACAATGTTCCGGCGATTCCAGCTGACCAGACGATTAATTTTGACAGTTTAGTCGATTTTCGATATTTATTTGGAAGAAAAAACAGTGCTCCAGAAAATGTGGAAAAAAGTGTTTTAAAGATCTTCTTTTAGTGCAGTGATAGTTTCCGCGGGTTCACGGGGGTACAGTATAACCGTAGGAAAATAATTCTTAATTGTGGATAAAATTTATTTCGAGAAAAAAAGCAATGACGAACCCAAACCCCCCATCGTGTGAACGCTGGCCCCGGGGGCAAGAATCGCACAAATCGTCATATTTTTTTCATTTTCCTGTCCAGGAAAAACCAACAATTCTGTGATAGTGGACTAGGCATGCATAGAAATCTAAAGAATCACAGATTTTTTTGGTATAGTGCAATTTATTGCCCATTTTACAGTTTAGTCAGAAAAAAATCCTGAATATGAAGCACGAAAAAACGTGCGAATGCTGCCTACATTCCCCTATTTTGTGGAAATTATTTCACTGATGCGGCAGACGGTCAAAAATATGTCAAGTCGTTAAGAAATTTACTAACGATCTCATAACTTTTAACAACTAAATTTTATATCTTCAATTAAAAATATTTAGTACTATATTTCAAAACTTGTTTTCTTAGTAACTATATTTTCATTTACCACTTGATTTTGATGATTTTTTAAACAAAAAATGTAAAATAAAGACAAGGCCATAAGTTATGACCTATTTGATAAGATTATTAACTTGTGGCCACATTTTGTTGTAAATAACCTAACTTTTTCTCTTATATCCCTCTTAGGACAATGCAAAAGGGACAGATAATCCTAACCGGCTTATGTAGGTGAGATTCTTAACGTGAGCTAACTCGGAGTGCATACAAATTCGATTTGATGCTGAAGTTGGGAGACGCCATTCAGTTATCTTGAACCAAATTCGTGAAATTATACAAGTTTTGTATTTGAACCAAAATGTCAAGGATTTGGATGAACTGGCAGAAAAGTGATATATGGGTGAAATGTAGACCAGAATGTTCTCTATAATTTTGCCGTAGAACTTGAACTCATCGATTACTCAGAAGCCAAGATAAGCGAGGTTTTTTGTTTCTTAACTCGTTTTTTCATCCAGAGTGCCCCAAGTGTTCATTTGTTGAACTTCAACTAAATCAAAGAATTGTTGTATTTTGCGGGACTTTCCATTTAAACCCCTATTTTAAGTGTCTTGGTGGAGTAGAGGCAGTCAAATTGGCATCTGAGTGATTTCAAAGCGTTATTATTGGAAAAATCAATTTTTTCACACTTAAACGGCAAAATCGGAGTGATAGCGTAGTCTGAGCGGAAAATGATGTATGGACGAAATGTAGAGACAAATGTGTTCTACAATTGTGTCGAAGTAATCATCAAAATCGGTTTAGCGACAGTCGAGATAATTGAGGTTATGTGATATTGAAATTGGTTTTTCGACTGTGGCGCCCCTGGTGTTGGTCCCACGAAGTTCAAATATTCTAGAAAGTTGTAGCATTTGGTGAGATCTTTCGTTTAAGCCCTCACTCATCAAAATCGGTCACATAGAACCGGAGATATGATTTTTTGAATTTCGTGAACTATGACCCCTCATATCTCCGGTTCTGTTTTAACCACAGCGCGCATACGCACCATTTTGGAAACGTCCTAGACTGGACTACAACATACTAAAATTTCATTAACTTGCACAATGCCGTTTTTGAGAAAAGTGACTTTGAATTTCGATGAATTTTGACGCTATCACAGCGCCACCTGTGGTGACTTTTTGAACTTCCATCTGAAAGTGCTCATCGAGACGAAACCAAAAAGGTAAAATTTAGGTCGCTATGTTAATTAGAACCGGAGATAGAGGCCGGTCAATGTTCGAACTTTGACCCCTTATAGCTCGGGTCAGGGATTATAGATCGACTTAAGGTTTTTTTTGTTTGATAGGTATAATCAACGGCTACAACATACTAAATTTTCAGCCCGATGCACAATGGAATTTTTGAGTTATTTAACTTTTAAGATTTAAAAATTTTCTTTTTAAAAAAAGCGCCCCTAGCGGTGGTTTTATGAACTTGCGATGTTAGAAGGGGAAGTGGCATTTCACGAGAGCTTTCCAAAAAGCCCTCACTTTTTAAATTCTGACAATTAGAACCGGAGTTATGGCTATTTTAAGAAATTTTTTTTGGACCCTTATAGCTCGGGTCAGGGGGGTCGGGGGACCTTAAGTTTGGTATTGATGGAAAGCTCTAAGGCCCAGCTATAACATACTAAAATTTGAGTCCGCTGAATGCCATAGGGGCGGAGCTATTGAGAAAACAAAAAAAGGGGGGTCTTCAAAATGGCGGAAGGAGGGGTGGGGGGTGGGGGGTCTATGCACCAAGTTGCAATTTTCACCCGATATATAACCTTTGCCGAAAACCGCAAGTCGATATCTTTTTTAGTTTAGGAGCTATTAAGCTCCAAAGAGCGGCCGGCCGGCCGGCCGGCCGGCCGGGAACGTAAATTAGCCACATATATATTCGTGATCAGGAAGTGCTGAAACACATTTTGGCCAAATTTGAGGTCGATCGGACGACATGAAATTTTGTTAGGATTATAGTAGGTGAGATTGTTAAGAATCTCACCTAATACGAAAAAAAAGCCCTATTATTGAACTCAAAGGATGCAAAAAGTATTGAGAATGGAGTGATCACGACAAGTATTCCAGTCATTTCAGCTGTACCCCAATCCTCACACAAACTCTGCATTAAAATATCCGGAAACTCTCCGGGAGAAACATTTGATCACGGATACTTTCATAGTGCCCAAAAGAGAACAAACAGGAGGATATTCTGATGTGGGTTCTTCATGCAACCAAACATGGCTTTTCTATCACGAAAGACAGGTTGGATTACTGGTCACTGTGCGCAGAATCAATGTTAGTAGTCTGCCACTATTATGAGTAAAATTTTTGAAAAACTATGAAAAACTTGTTAAGAAAAATAATAAAAACCTATAAAAGTGTTTAAAATGTTTTTCTTTACTTTTCTAATAAAATAATTTTATTACTAAGTTTGTTTTATATCATTTGAAATTGTGGCCATAAGTTATTCCACGAATGGCCATAAGTTCGTAAAAGAGGCCACAAGTTATGAATTTTACATGGTTGGGAAAACCACATATTTTCCCGGGTTTCAGGGATTTTCCTAGGAAATTAATTTGAATACATCGATAGAAACTACATGAAAGAAATTACTCTTAAAATTTTGCTTTAACTCTTTCGTCACTTTTGGGACTCTGAGTACCCAAAGCAGCATATGAATGTTCTGTGAAAAATAATGTTTTTTTAATTATTCAGAACTGAGAAAATTCAATTCTTTTGGATGATTACAAACTATAAGGATGTCCAAATGTAAGATATTTTTTGTAGAACCTCAATTAATTCCTGAGCTTAGATATTTTTGATTAAAAAATTGTGAAATTGGCTTGCAGCATATGCTGCGGTCCGGAAAGAGTTAATTGGTCAAAAAGATCAACAGCTATAGGCAGATAATGTCCTTAATGTGGCCATAAGTGATGCTTGCACCCTACACGAAATTTAGGTCGACACTCTGTTTAAAGTTTTCACTTCACTATTCTCTACTTAGAACACGGCGTCGCAGAATTCTTTATTTTATATAAACACTATGATATCAATAAGAATAACTCTATTGAATTTTGCAAACGTTAGTGAGAAATATTCCATCTTTTCAGACACAGCTGTCTGGAAAGTCTGGAATGTAGAAAAAAATCTACAGAGAATCGGCAAAATATCTACAGAAATTCGTCAGAGTATGCACCAGGATTCGTCAGAAAATCTGCAAAAATTTTCTGACGAATTTTATCCCAAGCTCAAATAAAATTCGTAGAAATATCTGCAGATTTCTCGGCAGAGGTGTAGATATTTTCTGCAGAAATCTTAAAGATATCTGACGAAATTATATGACGAGCGGACATGGCAGAAAAGACTGCTGGAAATCTAGTGGAATCGCCGCAGCCGTTGGCTACGTAACCCGTCAAATAATTTCGTCATATATCTTTAAGTTTTCTGCAGAAAATATCTACATCTCTGCCGAAAATCTGTAGATATTCCTACGAATTTTATTTGGGCTTGGGACAAAATTCGTCAGACATTTTTGCAGATTTTCTGACGAATCCTGGTGCATACTCTGACGAATTCTTGTAGATATTTTGCCGATTTTCTGTAGATTTTTCTACATTCCAGACTTTCCAGACCGCTGTGTCAGAAAAGATGGAATATTTTTCATTGAATTTTGTTTGCAAAATTCAATAGACTTATTATTGGTAAAATCACAGTGTTTATATAAAATAAAGAATTCTGCGACGCCGTGTTATAAGTAGAGAATAGTGAAGTGAAAACTTTAAGCAGAATGTCAACCTAAATTTCGTGTTTTTGTATCATTCAATTGGCGATTTTTAAGAAATTAGTATTTTTACTCGCAACTTTTTACTTATATAAAATGTGTACTCGGTAATGCTTGTTAAGCAGAGCATACCATTTTCTTTATAACTTCTCCAGTTTCTTCATAAATCAACAATATTTTTGTGAAGTAATGGAGGTTATGTAGATTTTTTAGGGAGAAATTCTGCCGAAAATCTGCAGATTTTCGGAAGAATTTCTGCCGAAAATCTACAGATTTTCTCTGAATGCACTAGAATATACCGTTACAATTCAAAAAACCTCAGAGTAAAATCACCAGGTAGAGCAATGATTTGACGGGTCCTATTCCGCTTTCTTTTGCTATGGGGGAGGTTTGATTTCCCCCGTGACTACAAAAGCTGAGATTGTAAAGAATCTTAGCTAAAAGTTAGCTGAGAGTCTTTACAATCTCTTCTATAATTTTTATCTTTTTCGTAGAAGTCTGATAGGGGGCGTGGTCTATTTAACAGTAGGAGGAGCCTCTCAGGCCACTCTCAACATTCTGATTATTTTTGTTTGAGCGTCATTGTAGCATTCCGAGCATTCCATTGATTTTGAAAATACAAAAATTCAAATTTTTCCTTTTCAAATTTCATCTTGGAAGGAGGCGTGGCCTTAAATTACTTTTTGGTAAAATTCATTTAGAAAATCCAGTCCCACTTACCCACAAATTTTAAGACAATAAAAAATTACGGTCATCTAAAGTTTCACCCTTTTCAATAATTGTTTAATAAATTGTTTTTCCTTTTTATTTATTTATTTATTTTATTTTTTTAATGTTTTTGGACTTACCGACTAAAAAAGAGTCTTCCTTACGAGATACGATAATTTAGCATCTTTGTAACTATGTTGAATTATTAACACGACTGAATGTTGAGGAGTTGAGTAATGTTATACATCTGTTGGGAAAAAGTCTTTGAGGAGTATGGTGCGTCTCTTCTCCGCAATATCCATCTGATTCTCCAAATCACCCCGATCTGTTGTCTCTGCCCGCTCCACCTTCCATGACAAATTCTCAATCTCAGCCTCCAGATTCGCCTGCAGGCACAAATACACAAATTGGCTTGCTTTTTGTTTTTTTTTTGTTGAAAAAAAAAGAGCTTATTCTAAATTTAGTTCTTAGTTTTGTGTCAAAAGAATCGATCAAATCCCTCATTGAGATTGATAGAGTAGCAAAAGAATCCAATATTCTCTGTGTGTATGTTACTATTTTGAACACTGACCCAGAGACATCAATCAATCATTCATAAAACTCTCCGTCACACTCACATTCCGTGTGGAATCTCTTCTGAAGTCTCAGTAAAAAGATATATCCTCTTAAAAATCTATAAATCCCTCTCTATTTCTCAATTGAAAGTAATCGAGGGGATTTAACTCAATAGTTAACGTATTTTAATTATTTTTGACAAGTGTTTGGGTTTATAGCTTTATTTACTTTGTAAATACTGCAATTAGTAAAGTTAATGATTTAATTTGCACTCAAAAAGAGATTATTCAAAAAGTGATTCATATTATTCATGTTAATGCAACTCCTTAAAAAATCTAGAGATGTCATTCAAATTGATACAAAAAAATCATGAATTGTTGTTCAACTTTTATTCACCTGCGTAAGCAATTAAAAAGATTATTTATTTATTAATTAGATATAATTTTTCTTGTCAATTCTTATCAAAATTGTACAAAAAACATTAATTTCGAATAAAAATGTGTTATCGGGTTTAAACCAACTGAAACTGGATGAAATTTGTTCAGGATTCAAAGACCTTTCAAATGAATCCATATTTGTCCCAATCGGTTGGGAAATACGCTTTTAAAAGCCACTACAATCAATGAACTTAAAGAACTGTCAGAAGTCAGGGGAATCAGAGGATCATCAGGGGAATTTTCAGAAATTTTATCAATTTCGGTGGCCGAGAACCGTTTGCTCGATGCGATTCTTTATCCCCAAAATTCAACTCAAAATCAAATTTTCACGCATTCCAAGTTGTAAGGACACCGAGTTGCATGCATTTCGAGGTCACCTACAAAGAATCTCAGCTACCATAAGCTTATCTGGGCTTATCATTGGTTTTTAGTACACACCAAAGCTTTAGTACAAGGAATCAATTTCCCTCAATTTTTAATAATTTTATTGCTCATTGAAATCATGATTCATACACTGAGAGAAATCCGAAAAACTTAAAATAACATTCCGGAAATGTTAATTTTACCCTGCAGTATTGATCCAAAATCGGTGTAAATATTACCCTTTTCAGGTGTATTAGGGGTTAAAATTACTCTTTATAATGTTAATTTTACCCTTAAAAAGGTGTAAAATTAACATTAAAAAATGTTGATATATTTTTACACCTAAAAATGTTATGAGGAAAAAAAGTTAATCGCACCCTCTTTTTTTCTCAGTGTAGTTTGTCGTTGATCTTCCATAGTTTCATTTCAAATCATTAATGTACAGTGGCGGCCAAAATAATAGAATCATTTTGCAAAGCTTACAGTGGCCACAAAATAAATAGCACAGTTTCGGACACTGTAATGTATGCTTTATTTTTCAAAAAATTATGCTTTTAAATGATGAAACTAATAATAATAAATGAACTTGTATATAATTACATTTTGAGTATGCAGAAATAACCTGAAAGTTCTATCAAGAAATTTAGTACGTTCAAAATATTCTTAAAATGGCATACATTAAGGTGACAATATAAATAGCATACCCTATAAGAAGTGATAGTTTTCGGTCTCTACTGCAATTAATAACTTAATGGCGCTGGCACACCTTTTCAATTGAGTGAAATTCAATCAAATGAAATTTTACCTCTCACTCTTTCAAACTGAAATCAGATATAGTTGTCTCTTTCTGCCAAATGAAATTTAAAATTGAAATTTCAATTTCCATTTGAAAGAAAAGAGACAGCTATATCTGATTTCAGTTTAAAAGAGTAAGAGGTAAAATTTCAATCGATTGAATTTAATTAAATTGAAAAGGTGTGCCAGAGCCATAAGAATTCTATTTGAAAATTAAATTTGGATTAATTAATATTTAGTTAAGTAACTTTTGGAAAAAATAAGCGGTTAACAACAGAGGATCATTACGGAAATCAGGATTTGGCACTATTCTAATGTGATTGTATTTCATGTAGAGTGGATATCTACTTAAAACTATTCCAAATAAGCCACATTCGAAAGATTTATCTTGTGGCCAATCTTTTCCTTTAAATTCATCAGGATTGAGGTCCTTCGATCGTCCTGGCCATTCTAAAAGGTCAAAATTTTGTTCTGATTGAACCACTTTTTAAAATTCTTGGTAGTGTGTTTGGGATTATTAGCTTGGTTAAAACTTAAAAACCAAAAGCAAATTTTTTTCGATGCTGAGGTTCATAATATGGCAAGATATTATCTTGCCGAAAGATATCCTTGTAAAAAAATAGTTTATATTGCCTGATATTCCATATACAGGCCATAAGCCACTTCGCAAGAAGTAATCCCATGCTATAAAATTACCACCGCTAAGTTTTACGTTCTTAGTTATGTATCAAGGACAAAATTCTTCACTTTTGATGCATCTAATATTTTATTATGTCATATCCTGTGATATTAAACAGGAATACATCGGATAAAAGAATATTATTCCAGCATTACAGGTTCTCCTGCATATCCTCTTTAATAAAAATCAAACAACAGGTACGGTTTCATTTGAATACTAACTCTGTACGTCTGGAAACACTTTTAAACCGGGTATTTTTACATAATTGACTTTTAGTAATGCTTACTTGAGTTACTTCTTCAAATTTTGTTCAATCTGTTCCCATATTTTCGGTGCGGCAGCAAAAGAATTCAATTTTACTATACGAACAATGACAGAATATTCTCTAGAAATAGTTATTCTCTCACGAAATTTTCAAGTAGTTTGCGTGATTTTTAAGTTTGATCATAAAAAATATTGAATTATTGCTTCTCTTCCTAGAACAATACAGTTTATTAAAAAAAAATTCTTAGTTATCCTAAACTTTTTTACGTAAAGCCTGTACAGCTGTATCAAAGACTTTATTTACATAATTTTTCAGTTCACATAAATTTATTTTACGAAAAATTGTGGCATTAATGCCTAAATGATCGAAAATACAGGAATATAATGAATAAAACAAAAAACTAAATTTCACGCAATATTTTCAAAGAAAATGAAAGTGTGCTATTTAAATTGGCCGCATGAATTATACCTAAATTCATAAAGTGACAAAAACACATGGTTTTTAACACATACAAATATTAAATAATTATCATTTTTATTTATAATGGGCATTATATTTTCTAAAAAATAAAGCATAATCAGGTATAAAGATTGATATTGTATCATAAAACATCAAAATAGGAAAATCGTTGAAAGTGTACTATTTATCTTGTCGCCACTGTATATTTTTTAACTTTTGTATTTTTTCCCAATTTGTTGATATAATTCCGCAGTAGAAATCTTCAAATTATTAGAATCGTAGAAAAAGTGTTGTTTTGGCCGCTAGAGGTCTCTATTTTACACAGAATACGTCAATAGTGAAATTCAGTTCGACCAAAAAAACTGTAAAACTGTCATTTATGGTTTCTAAATATGGCTTTATATAAACTTATTTGATTTATAGATCACATTCTTTAATTTAAATAAAAGTGGTCCAATTGTGTTGTTCAAATCAAATTTCATTATTTATGTATTCTGTGAAAAAATACAGACCTCTAGCGGCCAAAACAACACTTATTTGACACAAGGTAATTATATTTGAACATTTCTATGTCAAAATTATTTTAACGAATTCGGATAAGCAAAAATGCTCATGGTAAAATAGTGATCTCTGCGGAGCTGATTCTATTATTATGGCCGCCACTGTGTATCTCACTTTATTTTAGTACAGGCATGTGCTAAATTCATTTCTGACCTGAAATTTTTTTTAAACAATTTACTAATTTCCTGAAAATACTTTAAAGTATTTTCTGACGAGAAGCTGTGAAAATTTTGAATAATGCATTGTACTGTGAGTAAAATGAGTAAGAAAAAATCAATGCGTTGACGTCAAATGCAAAATTTTTTCTCACGCTTTCCCCTCATATTCATCAAAGGGAAAAAAAACTTCCGTGAGAAAAAAAATAGAGGCCTTAAAACGAAAGAAAAATAAATAAGAAAGGAAAGAAGTTTGCACTAACCTGTTGATATTCAAAGAGATCCTTCCTGGAGCCGGGCTCCATGTAGTAGGCGTAGGGATAGGTGTACTGAAGGGTGTATCGACATTTAGCTAGTAAGGCGGCAGCATTGAACAAATATTGCCAGTCAATCCATGTGCCCAGCCCTTTCATCACCTTCTCATTGATCCTATCCCTCAGCCTATCCAGTGTCTGTTGTTCCAGCTGCAGCGACTTGGAGTGATTCTCCCAGCGCTCATAGTAGTGCAGGTACTTCTTGAGTGCCTCCCTGGCCTGCGCGTGCACCGATTCGTGCGCAATATTGGGGTTCTCCTTGTACCTCGAGCACTCATAGTACTCAGACCCATGTGACTTCCAATCCCCCAAACACATCCAACAGAAATCGTGCTTGCAGTGGAAGCACTGCATGTGATTGCAACCGCCATTCTTCTCAATGCAAATATGGCATTTGGGGCAGTCTTTCGTGTGGGCACTGATATAGTTGGCAGTCTCGCTGTCGTCTGCACACTTTGTCAGCCACTTCTTTATCACCTGACAATCCGTGGGCGCATGGTACTCCATGCCGCACTTGAAACAGAATGACGACTCGCACATGCGACAGTACGCCTTCTTCGGACTCAAGTCCTGACTACGGATTATTATCTGCAATACATTCAGCCCATCCCACAGAAAAATCCATCTTGAGAATCCACACAAATTCATTAAATCAACTTATCTTTGGTCCTTATCAAGGTAAATTAAGCTAATTCAAAACCTGCTCCAAATGGAAATTTTTCGCTACTCTAAATGGAAACGTCATTGTTTTCACGATAAATACAGTACTAAATTATTATATTTATATATTTTCTATACCACAGTTTCATTATTTAGTTAATTTTGCTCCAAATAAAGCGAAAATCCATTCATATTCACAAATTTTAATTTGTTAATTTCTCAGAAAAATTAAAAGTGTACCTTTTCACCATCGAATTTTTCATCGATCGACCATGTTTTCCAATGAAAATGCAAATTCTTCAATAGGAAACCCCGGAAATATGATTTTTTGGAAAGATTTTCTTATTGTTTTGGGAAAGGAGAAAAGACCAGGAATAAGAACAAATCCTGCACTCAAGAGCAACTCAACAAGGTTTTGGAATCCTTTCGTCGCGGTTTCACTTACACTGTTTGTCTCCAATTAGAAACTTTCCCTTGTCTTCATTTGGATTAATATGTTTCCAATAGAAGCATTTAAGAAGTTTTCAAATTATATCTAAAGAATTTTCACTAAACAGTAACATTCTAGAAGAGTCCAGGAGCAAATTTATGTAATTCTCTTCAGAAAAAATATGAACTGAATGTGTTTAATCCTCTATCAAATTTAAAGCGTCTGGAAGTGGTTTTGAATTAGGACATTTACCCTAATATAATTAATTTTGAGAGAAATAGAAATGGTAAAGGGAAAACCTTTTCCTTGAACATTTTCTTTTAGTACATGACTGTTCTCAAGTGCTTTTTGTATAATTGACTTTTCTTTGGCTTGGTTCCTGTCACGAATGTTTTGTGGTTTTAGAACACAGCGAGGACTGGGAACAGTCGAGACAGAAATCAAACACAAAGAAAAGTCGGTAATGAAGAAAATCTTGAGAACAGTCACTTTTCATTGGGACAGAGCCGTTATAGTGAATGAATGAATGAACCCAAAATGAAAAGGGAAAATCTTTCTCCTGAACATTTTTTTTAGCACATGATCTTCGTCAAATGCTTTTGCTTAAGCGACTTTTCTTTGGATTAGTTCCTGTCTCAACTACTTTCCCCAATCCTGGTTGTGTTGCAAAACCATCAAAGACTCATGACAGAAACCAACATAAAAAGTTAATTATGTGTAGAAGCACTTGAGAACAGTCGTGTACTAAAAAAATATGCCCAGGAGAAAGGTTTCCTCATGTCATTTTTCATTGAAATAGCACCATTATGCTACTATTCCAATGAATAATAAAAACAGGAAATATTTCTCCTGAGTATTTTTTAGCACACGACTGTTCTCAAGTTTTCTGCCTAAACGACTTTCCTTTGCATTGGTTCCTGTCATGAATATTTTGTGGTTTTAGAACACAACGGGGACTTTAGAAAACAGTTGTGAGAACTAACACAAAGAAAAGCCGATAATGCAGATGCATTTGGGAACAGTCATGTACTAAAAAAAATATACCCATGAGAAAGGTAGGATTCCATTGATTCTAGCGGAAAAATATGTCGGTATTCCATACTTGAGTAACCCCTTGGGGTTAATTCATATTTTCCTATGTGGCTTTTTATTTTCAGTGTTATATTTTTTTCAATTGCGAAAACAAGAAAAAATCCTGATAACAAGGCCTAAAAAATGTGAATTTTAAATAAAATTTTAATTTTAAGGCTAGTTGAGAACTTGAAATTGAGTCTTAGAATTGAGAAACCCTTAAGGAATGAAATATACTTCACATTCAGAACTTCTTTACCTTACTTCTTTACCTCAAATTCAGAAGTATTTAATAAAATTAAAAAAATAGAATTCAATCTTATCTCAAAATTGCATTGAAAGCCTCGTAAAACTGAGATTCAAAATAAAAATATGCAAAGATTAGCATAAACGTGGTGGAAATCAATGAACTTGATTTGCAACATTTTATGAATACGAAATCGCTTAATTTAGTCAAAAATTTTATTTGTGTAAACTTTTCGACGCTCTTTAAATAGTATTTGAGCAACCGGATTTGCAGAAAAAAAGTTAAATTAATTTCCATTTTTTTAATTGACTCATAAAATTTTGACAAACACAAAGAAACTAATTTGCAAAAAGATGAATTTATTTTATTAAGAAACTGCGCATTAAAAGGCGTTTAGAGATATCAAAATGATAACAAAATGCGAACAATTTTAGGTTATGTTGAGCCTAACCTCAAAACTTTTAGACATTTTGTGTGGTAGAATCTCAAAAGCTGCTTTTTAAGTAAAATATTGAAATAATAAATTTAGCCATGACGGAAAACGCGGAAAACTGATCTAAATTTTTTTAGATTTTATATTTATCAAATTCTAACCTCAAAAACATAACAGATTTTGTTCATTTTAAATTTTTCTTAAGTGTTCATTAATTTCTGAAATAAAAAAAAAGATGCATATTTTTGAATCGGGAGAAAAAATGCAGGTTCCACTGCGCTTGAAATTTTCCTGCTATGATGAGGATGTCTTTTTGAGGTTAGATTATACATAACCTCAAATTGGAAGTTAACTTCTTTAACGACTTAAAAAAAATCTCGATAAGTTTACTTTTTTTATTTGGTAAATCGTTATTTTTTGGGTTTCGTAGTTATGTAAAATGTGTATGACCTAACCTTAAAATAGAGAATTTTCACAACAAAAAATCCCGAGTTTGAAGTAATATGAAAATTTTTCATTAAGAATTCTCAAGCCTGTTTTTTCTTCTTGGAATAATTATTGAAAAAAAATTCTTACACAAAATTAAGACAATTTTGTTGATAGATTAAAATATGCGATTTTTAAGGTTATGTTGTGTTTAACCAAAAAATTTTTAAACTTGAAAATCTTAAAAATGCATTAGAAATTTAAATTATTAAGAAATATTTGATATCAGGCAACTTTTAGTCGCTTGGAATTCTTTTTGAGGTTACATCATATCATACATAACCTCAAATAATAAAATAACCTCTAAATAAGGGAATCAGGCGCAAGTTAAAATCAAAAGGCCGTTTTTGAAGGGACAGAAACTTCGGGAAAAACTCAATTTCTAGGAACCAGTACTCCCGGATAATTCCCAATCCTCGGAAAGGAATCCCTAACGCATTGGTCTGACTAACCTGACAGTTGGGCCCTGGGCAGAATCTCAGTTCCGGATGTGACTTGACGTAGTCCTGAAAAGCAAACTGGAGATACTTTTCCCTCAGATGGGGTCCCCTGAGGAGCTTGAGAACCAAATCTTCGGGCACACGAACATCGCACTTTGGTGCCATGCAGCCGATTCCCGTGGAAATGCCCAGACTGATCTGGGTCTCGAAGTGCATGGCCCAGCAGTCGCGGCAGAAGGAGTCACCACAGGAGAGGCTATAGAACCTCTCGACGTTCTGGTAGATGACACAAACTGGGCACGTTCGGGAGGTTCTGTAGGGGCCCAGATTGGCATTCACTGGCCTCATCCGGGTGCCCACCTGGGACTTTGGGGTTGAAAGGGAGATGTGAGGGAGTTTTCAAAGAGATTTCAGGGGCAGGAGATACTCACCAGAAGGTTAACTGCATTATCACGATACTTATTGACGATGCTATCGACACACCACTCATTCTCGTGCAGGAGGATCTTAGCCAGGGACGGGGACAGCTGCAGCAGATCACTGACTTTCTCCACAGCATCATTGAGGAGCTTCTTCACCTCATCCACCGTGTAGCATTCGTAGTCAAAGTATTCGGGATCGTATTTATGCGGATCGAATGGCTCAACATCGCCATCCTCGAGGCCTGCAAATGTCCCCAGAATACCCTCAGTCAACTGTCCGGGTAGCCCCCCAATCCCACACAGGCATCCTCCTGGCCACACACTCACCTGTGTTGTAGTAATCATCGTCCTCATTGTCGGAATACGAATCCATTTCATTTTCATCGGAATCGGCTGACATTTTTCTCAGTCCGGAGCAAATCTCAGGCGTTTTGTCGGGATTTCCCGAGCATCCACTGCCACTGTCTGCTGGGAATGGTGTTCAGGAAGACCCAAAGGAGGCACACACAAGCCCAAATGCACTTTTTCACACCGAAAATCACCAACAAAAATAAATCTTCTGCACACTCTTCACTTGACATTCACCAACCTGAAGTTTTCCTCTGACACTTCTTCTTACCCAAAATACACTGCTAAAAACGGAAAGAATAATGTGCTATAATTTTTAAATTTATTGAAATTTTTGATGAAAAATAAATTTCAATTTTAACATTTTTTATTTTTTCCATTCTTGAATGCAAAAGCTAACTGATTTTTCTGAATAAAAAATAATTTTATAAATTCACCTGGCCTTTTATCTAAAGACGTTTTTCCTCCTTTTGCTTTCAACTTTTCTCCTAACCTTTCAAAATAATGTTTTTTCTTAGGTTTTCTCGAAAATGGCTCCAATGATTTCTTTAATTTTCGTCCATACGTAAAGGCCGGAAAATGTGCCATTTTTAATTTTTGGAAGATCAAGTTTAACCCTTTAAGGACGATTGGAACACCGGTGTCCCGTAAAGAAAATAATTTTTCCTGACTACCCAAAATTAAATTTTTTCTTATGTCTGTACATAATCGTAAAGTAGAAGGTTGAAGGAATCCACAATATTTTTTGCAAGTCTCCTAGCTATTTGATATGTAGTAAATATTTAAGCTCGAAAATGGCGAATTTTTAAATTCTCAAATTCTTAATTGATTTTATTTATTTTTTATACTTCTATTTTTTTTTAAGCAAAACCCTTTTCGCAATAAAAACTACAATACTCATACGTAATATTTTTCATTAAAGCGAAAAATATTATTCATTGGTATTGTCAGAAAAATTGATTAAATTTTTGGGCTATTTTTGTCCCTGTCCTAAACACAGAATACACCAAATAAGCCTCTGTTGGACTTTCCAAGGTTAGATGTAAGACTTATCATTGATTATGTTTCTCAGTTTAATTTTCATTGTTGATTTTCAGTCCGTAAAAAGTGTCTCGTCGTTAAAGGGTTAACAATGCTAGAGGGCCTATTTTTCAATTAATTCGCTTAAAATTGAGATATTTTAGAAAAGGTCTTCAAATTTCCAACCCGGTTGCATCAGTATAACTCTCTAATGATATATAAAAGTACTAGTAAACGATATATTTTGTTCAGTTTTATTTATTGGCCGTATATTTTTCAATTTGTTATTCCGAGGTAGAGGAAAAACTACATTTGAGTTCTGCTGCATTCGAGATTCACGAAAAATTAGTGAAATCCTTTAATGAGACTTTAAAAAAAGAAATAAATTAGAGGAACTATTCTTTGTGGAAATTCTGTTTTTGTACCATTTTTTTATAATTGAAAAGAAATTATTTTAAACCAAAAAGGTTCTTATGACTTTACAGTTGTTTAATCTGAGTTTTATAATTTTAAGTAGTTTGGATAGTTTATAAACTGGTTTTCAATCAGTTTTTCAAAAGCTTTTCTTCTAGCTTCAATTTTTCTTTGAAGTTTTAGAAGATTTGTGCAAGCATTTTACTGTTAAAAATTCACCATAAACTATTTCCACATCTCAATTTTTCTGATCTCAAATTATTTCTAAAATACTAAAACGTTTCCACAACAAATTCTTCAGAAATATTTTCAAATGGTTTGTTTTTGGTGCAGAAACTTGGTAAACATAGAAATTAGAAATTATAAAATCTGTTCTTATAATGTTTGAAAATCTAATTCAAGCACAATCTTATAATCTGGTGTATTTCTTTAAAAATATTTCTAAAAATAACCAGATAGACTTTTCCTTGAAGAAAATCATGACATTTCTTAGAGTTCGTGTCGAAAATTGCCCAAAAATTATCGCTGAAAATGTTTTATGTATGAAAATTTTCCGTGAGCTTAAGCTCATTACGTTTTCGCGGTTTTTCGTTCCCAAATATGTGCATAATCCCGGGAGCACCTGTATGATGATTGGAAATGCTGTATACCTCATCGAATCAAAACATTTCATAATCTATTTCTTTTAATTATCTTCAAAGACTTTAAACCTATATCAAAAAAAAACTGAGATATCAAATTACAGCGAGTTCCGCGTTAAAAGATTTTTTCGGGACCGAAAAAAGCCCGTGAATTAATTCTAGTGACGCAGTAAAATTGCATATCTGCAGGAGATATCTTTGGGAAAAGTATAGAAACGCCGTGATGTATACAAAACATTTTCCGCGCCAATTTCCGCGCCTATTTTCATCGCCAACGGTTCATAAAAAATGTATTTCAAATTTACCGCGTGAAGTATTTGCATACATTTAGGGGCATTTCAAAAAGAATTTTATAAATGAGCTCCCAAGTACTTCTTATCAAATTCTTACAGTCCGTTTTCTCTCAAGCCGGAACTCCCTGTAATATTGATAAATCTAAAAACACACAAACACAAATGGAGTTGAAATTTCAAGTAGTTTAGTCCAGTAGTAGACCGAATGCATTTAGCTACTGCAAAATCATAATTTCATGACATTGGCGCTGAAAAATTACAGTAATCATCAAAAACTAATTCACAGAACAACAAAATTCACAAGATTCCCCAGGTTCAACTTCAAACCCAAATTCCAAATTTCAAGCGTTCTAGTTGACTTACACTGTGAACCTCACTTACCACAAGCTAAAACAAGTTCATCACTGGATTTTTGATTTATTAATTTTCCTCTCAACATTTTCCTCTATTGGAAAATCCATAATTACGGGATAGAATTTGTCCAAAAAATGTAACCAAAAAACATTAACATCAATTCATCTACAATTTGTGCTATAGAAAAAATTTTTCACGCCACTTTACAAATGCAATTTGGCGCTCAAAGTGTTGCTCTTGGCCACAATCACTTGCTTCAGCTTCCTGGCTCGTTCCTTCTCCACCGACACCCTGATGTACTGGATGAAGGCACTCTGCTCATGCGGATGATGCCCTGGATGCGTCTTCCCGGCCACATTGTCGGGAATTTGAGTGATCTCGTGCTCAGGGAAGATCTTCATGACTGTCTCCAGGGGCTTGGTATTTGCTATGTACTCGAGAACTTCCTTGAGGAGCCGATGGTAGAAGAGAAGAAGTCCACCATTGGATTCTGTAGCGTCTCCAGCTCGAGATGTCTGTACCTGAAGGCAGTTGATGAGGAAAGCCCAGTCTTCGTTTCGACTAAAGCGATCCTTCCCAAATTCCAGCACGCACTGAGGACAAACATTCACGAGGAACTCTGTGCACTCGGGGACGTGCAGCAAGCAAGATATTATGCTCTCAATTCCAATGAGATTTGGATGGGAGCAGATGAACTGAGATACCTCGTTCATAGTCTCTTCAGGGAGTTCTCCGCTCGCCAGAAGGGCCTAAAAATTGAAGTTCTCATCATTTTTAAATAGGTTATTTTGCTTCTTATTTTAGAATAGTTGGTCCAAAAAAAAAATCCATTTTTCGGTCTGTTATTTGAGGTTATAGATTACAAAAGCGATTTTTTTTTGAACAATTTGGAACCTTTGGAACATATTGAAGTTTGTTCTCCATAAAATTCCGAATCGTTTTATTTAAGGTTGTGCAGCAGCATAACCTCTGTAAAATACATTTGAATTTAAGTAATTTAATAACCTCAATTTGTGAAAATAATTCTATGAACATCTAGTTTAGGTCATAATTTCTGAAGAACATTCTGATTAATAAGAAAATATTTTTAAGGAAAAAAATTATTTAAGATTTTTAAGCGATGCCGGTGAAATTTTCTACACAAAAATTGCAAGTTAGAAAATTTTAACTCAAATATTTTGCTATAAATTTTCAATTTAAATTATAGCATGCTTAAAAATTAATTTTTGAAGATGCTATAATTTCAAAAATTTGAAATCTTACCTGCAATTTCAAACAAGCAACGTTCGTGTCCAATTCCATCGGGTTTTCCTGAATATCCTCCCTTTTGGGCTTAACAAGGTAGTCCAGGAAATTAGCTTGAAGCGGTGGCATGAGATTCAGGTAGTTCCATCGCTTGTCCATGAACAGAATCGGCTCATCAACAGCAGCTCCGCATTTTTCCTTGAGAATCTCTTGAGTTTTCTTGAGACTCTCAAACAGCGCATCAATTTCCTTTTCAGGGATTTCAAAGTCTGCAACTGATGCTTCCTTGGAGTCTGAATCCTTCTTCTGAGTGCCACTTTGGCTGCTCAGGAAGCCCAAATGTGACCTTACAAGAATCTTCAAAGCTTTCCCTGTTGCCGTTGAGCCGAAGATTGAGAGAGCTGTGTCCACATCTGAAGCCATGGAGGAGGACATTTTGCGGGAGCTTTCTTGATTCTGGCCACTTCGTGTGGCATTGCTGATGGTGGATGTTGTGACGATGAATGAGGCAGAATCTGTGGATTCTGACTGATCTGCACAGAGTTTCTTCTGTTCAGCGTAATCCATCAAATACAGCTCCAGGGTTAGCATGAGGATGTTCTTCCCAATGTCACTTCCGGCAAAGCCAATTCTGAGCGATGTGAAGTCAATGAGCATTTTAAGGAGCACCTCAAAGGGTAGTACTTGCAGATTAACTAGCAAATACTTCAGAACCGAAGCTGTGAGTCGCTGAATGGTGTCCAGTTGCGACATCAGCAGACAATGTTCAGTAAATTCAGAGAAAATCACAATTGAATGTCCGTTCTTGTGATTCATCGATGTCTCAAACAAGATGGTCCAGTTCTTGCTGAGAATCGCCAACAAACTCCCAGGATCGATAGATTCTATCAGGTTTCTGGCCACAGAGGCTCGTTTCTTCCTCACCAACTGCAGAGCCACGCAGAGTTTCTCCTCATTAGTCTTCTCCGGACAACCTTCGAGGAAATCCAGGATATGGTCACCCATGCGATTGAGGAAGGTGCTCGATTGCAAAGCGATAGAAGTTATGTCTCTAGGAGCGTACTTGAGCAGCAGATCGAAGAGGATCTTCATGAAGCCTCCATCTCGATCCAGACGCATCTCATTGCCATTATTATTGTCCGGCATTGAAGTTGATCTCACCATACTGGTGGAGATGAAGGTCATCTCTTCTGAGCCTGGTTGCAGGCGTAGGAATAATTGCTTAAGGGTGTAAATTATCCCTCCCATGGACTGGAACAGAAAAGTCGAGAAAAACGGTTATACCGGTCACTAAAATTTGAAATAATTTATAGTTGCGCATCCCTCAGTAAACGTCATTTTTTCTATCTTTTTTCTATGAAGTCAGTCTGCATTTGCCTTTGTAAGTGGGAGGATCTCTTACTTGATCTAGAAGTTAAAAAGCAATTTTCTCACATTGAGTACGCAAAAGAGGGTACGGAATCGAAGCTAGCATATTAAAAAGGAGGGCGTCGAGCCTAGAAAGTCTTTAGGGGTAAACTCTATACTTCGAGGAAACGAGGTTGATCCAGTCTCTGCTAGACCAAAGGCGTGAAGTACAACGCTAGAATAGGTCCCTGAGTTAGGTCAAGATTAGCAATTGGTTGTAGTGCAAGTAAGAAAGGTTGTACATCTCTCCTGCTAGTGTGAAGATGGAGGTTAATGAGCGGATTGCAGCAGGGAATAGGTGCTCTCATGTTCTATCAACAATGTTTCGTCCTCGAAACGTTTCCCGGTCATCGAAGATTATAATATAAAGCCATGGTGAGGCTCATTCTCTTTTATGGTTTCAAGGTAGTGTCACTGGGACACTGGTTGAATGCACATCTGCATAAGATGGATATGGTGGACAAACCAAATTGTCGGTGGTGTTCTTCCAGTAGGGAAAGTGTAAAACATATCTTGTGCGATTGTCCGACTCTGGCACTTTCGAGACAGAAGATATTAGGAAGAAGGGTGATTGATTTGGATGACTTAAGCATTGTTAATGTAAAGAACATCTTATCATTTACCAAGGAAAATTAATTGTAATAAAATGGATCAGACGGATGCAGGAATTATGGAAAATAGGGGACACAAAGGGCTCTTTTGAGCCTAGTTGTCCAACGCCAGTCGGAAAGCCCTAACAATCTACACTCTAGTGTCAATGATCTAACCTGGAGAGCAAGCGCTAGTAATCTTCGAGGGGCAAATGCTGGGATGGATCTTTGAACTCAAGTGTATCCGTACGAGCCATGAGATGCAAATCATTATAAGACATTATGGCCACAATCAGAGCGAGCTAAATCAACTGGATATACATCCACCGAATGTCAACTGAATGAATGCCCGGAGAGCTACTTATTAGTGAGCCTGAAGGAACAAGGACGAGAGGGTGCTCCGGAAAACGATGCAAAGAAGTAGTGAATAGTGTCCAGGATTGAAGGAGGTTAGTGCAAGGCACGTTGTAGCTACCTAAATCAGTAAATGTTGTTAGCGTTGTTAGAATCCGCAAGATTCATTCGTTAAAGTAACGAGAAGCTTTATGTGATTCTCACACTCAAAATTCAAAGTCGAATTCTATAAAAAGAAAATCCTGTCCTCCGAGCCGTCATAATTAATTTCATAGGTCAGATTCTTACATAAACTCCTAGCTGCTCAAACTGAATGCATCTGTTGAAGATGTCAGCCACTGAAAGCTTCCCCATCAAGTAGTATGGCAGAGCCATGTAGTATTCCTCCTCATTGGCTGACCTACAAGAGATACGCATGAAAAACCTTCGAGCTGAACATAGTTTCACGGAAAACTTACAAGACAAAGAAATCCGCGAGTGTTCTGCAGGATTCAAGAAACAAATTCTCAACTTCTTTATCTCCCTGATCGGAGAACACTGTCAGAGGAACTTGATTCTTCATCTTCTCGAGGGGAGCCACTCTGGCCAATTCATTGGCTGTGCGGATCATTATGTGAATCTCTCCCATGAGATGCAGGAAAACTTTGGGATTCTCAGCTCTATGCTTAAGGGCATATCCTTCAATATTTCTGTAGAGAATCTCAGTTCGTGGCTCCTGGAGGAGTTTGACTTTCCAAGAAGAATTGGTCCTTCGGTCCTTTGAGAAGATTATAAGATTCCCATGGGAGGAGAGGATTTTCTCAGTTGCTGGTATCGAATGGAGTCCGAGTAAACAAATGGGATCATTAAAATTTGGTCCGATGACATCGAGAGTAGTTGAGTAGTTGAGGAAGTATTCGCAGGGACTGTAGAAAATTTTCTGACCAATCCGGAGGGTGTAGGTCTCAACACCGGTTTCCGTGAGGACATGAAGGACAGAATCTTTGAGAACGAGGTCAACAATTGGGGCTGTGAAGGAGTAGGAAGCGAGAATGTCGGTGTTCTGGCGCCATTCATCTGGAATGAGAAATTTCTTTATGAGAACTTTCGCTGGGTAGGGCTTCAAGGCTTCTCACCATTGTTATAGAACTGATAGAGATATCCATCTTGTTGAGTAGCCACCACAAGAGCTACACTTACAAAGTTGCGGGAATACTTCGAGCCGAAAATGTTCTCACAGTTCTTTTCCGGACACATTTCCCTCCGCATGTACAAAGGGTTGATGGACATGCTCTTGAAGGAGTCGAAGATGGGCTTTTGGGAAACTGGACAAGGAAGCCGCAGCTGTAGCAAAGGCTTGATCGTGTACTTCGAGAGCGTTTCAGAGTCCTGCAGGGATCTCAGAATGATGAGCATATCGTGAACTATTTCAGGACGGATATCACCAATATTGGTCCCATTTTCATCACAATCACTCCCAACATCAACTCTAAACTTCTGCCTATTGATCGTGCTATGCTTGCAGATTGTGCGGAAGTCCAGAGTGTCCTTGGTGTTGATCCTGAGGGATCCACTGGCATCCGAAGAGAAGCTCTCATCAGAGATATCAACACTGATACTCGGCTCATAAACTTCAGTGATTTTGAAGAGATTGAAGGTGAAGTCATTCATGCACGCGACAACTCCCTCAGCCAATGAAATCTTCTGAGGTGAGAAACTTAGCTCCACGAAGAATGGAACCTCGACAAAGTCAATGTAATTGTGCCTGCCCGTGTCCGTTTTGCAGGATTTAAACTGATAGAAGAGCACCTTATTTCCCGCCACAATGGCAATATTTCCCGTCACCTGCTCGAGCATTATTTAATTAATTAGCACGCTCAGTGTGAATGCCTTAGCAGAGACAAGATTAATTACCTGACAACATGCCACGCAACGTGGCTGAGTCTTCAGGGGCAACTCAATCATTTCCACATCCTCAGAATTTATGTATTTATCAGAGGGAGTCACTTTGCCGGCAATTCTCGCCCTTAGGATTGCCATTGACTTTGATTTGTGCCCAGGATCTGCATCCCAGTTGCAGTAGATACGAACAATTCGCCACTTTATGTTGCGATTGTCGTTCTTGCTCTCAATCATCAACAAGTAGTTCCCTAAGAATTAGGAAGGACAAGAAAATATCTCAGGAGAATACCAGGAGGATTTACCACGAACTTATGAATTTATTAATGAATAAATCATTAAACATAAAAAAAGAAGTCATTAAACACTGACCTTTAAATTTGGTGAAAAATAAGGAAGTTTTCCGTAATTTACTCTAAGGAAAACTTATCTTTATTTCATTAATTGTAGTAAATAAAATTTAGGAAGACTAGGAACACTGACGTAATACTTTCGAAACAGTTACAATGATGAGAAAACTTGTAATTTATTTATGTAAATTCATTTTATTTATTATTTAATATTTATTCTGTAAGTTTTGAAAGACATTTTTAGAAATGATTCAAAAAATTAAATTATGCTTTAATAAACTAACGTAGAAATAACGTAAGATTTACGTTTTAAGAGTTGCCTACTGAAAGAGACTTAAGGGGGAAGTGTGAATTGCAAAGTCAACAACGTATCGATTTATTTTTCATTGCTTAAATTCAATCAATAGATAAACTATCTGAGAACAAAGTACAAAAATTTCAGAAGCCAATTAGAACTATGTACTTTCGAAGAAATAGATGAAAGCACTGGAAAGCCGAACAGACTTGTGGGCATCTTTGGACTTCTAATTCAGACTCCCCCCTTGAGGAGGTTCCCCTAATCAGAACTCCAAAATGAACTCTTTACACGATGTTTTTTTCTATTTTTTTTTTTGAGGAAAAAGAACTATCCGAATTAACATGAAATTTTTAGTATAGGTTAGGTTTTTACGTAGTTAATACAGTATTTAAATTCTTTTTTCGACAAAATATTACAAAATTGCGGACCTAGTAATTAATTACTGAAGCTCTGTGTCACAACACACCCTTATTAGCGGGACATCTCCAGCACGTAATTTTTGTTTGAGAAAAAACATCTAAAAAATTTCATATTTCAATGTTTAAAAAAAAAAATGCATAATTTGCATAAAATTTTGGCTTCATCATGCTGTAAAACAATAAAATATTATTTAGTCAGTTGATCGTTCAAATTAGTCATTAATGGTTCTGGTACACCTTTTAGATAAGGAAAATTTCATGAAGTCGAAATTTGGATCCCTATCTTTCTCATATCTATTTCATCCCCTCGCACTCTTCTCTTAAAAATCACTCCAAATTAAATTTAGCTCAATCGAATATGGAGTGCAAAAAATGAGATAGATGCAAAACATGTGAGAAAGAAAGGGTTTCGAATTTCGACTTCATCAAATTTTCCTGATCTAAAAGGTGTGCTGGAGTGGAGCCATAATGAGTCCGGCACACCTTTTAGAGAAGGAAAATTTCATAAAGTCCAAATTCGCATCCCTTTCTTTCTCAAACCTATTGCATACGTCTATCTAAGTCTTTCGCACTCTTCTTCTTCTTTTAAACATCAGTCCAATCCAAATCCAATTTAGCTCAATCGAATTTGGAGTGCGAAAGAATGAGATAGACATATACAAAACGTATGAGAAAACAGGAACGTGAATTTTGATTTCATGACATTTTCCTGATCTAAAAGATGTGCCGGTGCCATGAAATTATAATGTTAAATTTTAATGAAATCAAAATTCACATCATTTTCTGTCTCAAACGTTTTGCAGGCTTTTTACGGCTTTTTTAAGAGCGATGGAATGAGAAAGACATAAGTAAAATGTTTGTGAAAGAAAAGGATAAAAATTTTGATTTCATGTAATATTTCTTATCTAATTCTTTGGGCATTATGTTTTAGCTCAGGAAAATTTTGTAGTATCAAAATTCACATTCCTTTTTCTCAAACGTTTTCTATATTTCTATCGTATTCTTTCACACTCAAAATTGTATTGAACTACAGTAGACTCTCTCTCAAATGGACATTTGGGGCGAAATGTCATCCGGTTTGTCAATAGATTTGGGCGTCAAAACCTTTGTAAATTCCACAAAAAGCGCTCAATTATAAATAATCACGATAAAATAAGAAGAACTACAGCGAATTTGAGCAAATTAGCTTCATAATTAAACGTGAAAATTGTCAACAAAATTTTTCGCCCGATTGAAAAAGAGCCGATTAAGCGAGAGTCTACTGAAAATTGAATTTGTTGTGATGGTTAAAAGAAGAAGAAGAGTGCGAAAAAATGGGATAGATATACGCAAAGCGCGTTAGAAAGAAAGGAGTTGAATTTCGACTTAATGAAATTTTCCTGAACTAAAACGTAAGTCAGGGCCATTACTGAACCAATTGAAATTTGTCTGATCTAATTTAATTTTTTGTTTCTCAAATTTAATATTTTTTCGGATTAAAACATTACTGTTGTTTTCGATTTTTACATAATCACACCTATTTTTCATTATTTAATTTAGCAAGATTGGTTAATAATCCGAATATTATTTTTAATTTGTTTTACTAACTAGGAAGTTTCGAGAAGTAACTTTAAACAAAATTGAGGCTGATTGTTGCACATTTAATCTTTGATTTCGGTCCTTGGAAATTGCAAGGGGCCAACTCAATCTGAGCCATTTTTCAGGAGGCAGCATGAAAGTAATTCTTTAATTATTTTCTATTTGTATGAGCATTATTATAAACACGGAACATACATATTTTTATTTTTCAAAATATGTTTTTTTTTTTATAAGTTAGCTCTTTGTCATTCTAAATGATGCGCAAATTTTCATGAAATTAGAATGACAAAGGATCAAGTTGCTTGAGTTTGTCCCTTGTTTCACAAAAATTTGAACGATAAATCTATTTTGTACCCCTCGACTTCAAAGAAAACCGCGCAAGCAATCATAAAGATTAAAATTTTGAAAAACTTTTCTAATAACGAAATTAATTGACTCATATCATCTGAAATTTTATTAAATTCTCTGTCTGAGTGCATTAAAACCTCAAAATCGCCAAAAAGTGAGTTGACCTCTTGTAATTTCCAAGGAGCGATTTGAAGAAATTTTCTTGATACTCTGAAAAAAAAATGTCTTGTTAAACGAACAAATGGATTTTGTTGAAATTTTGTCAAAAGGATGCTATTTACCAATTTGACAAAGCTTTTTCTTGCATTTTATATGGAAAAACACCCTTTTGACCAACTTTTAACAAGATCCAGTTGTCCGCCGATTTGACAAAAGTTTTCCATATTCTGTATGGAAGAACATCCTTTTTAAAAACTTGTCTTGTTAATTTGACAAAACATTTTTTTCAGAGTAGCTATATAAATTCAATTGAGCAAATTTGATTTTCTGCTGACAAAATTTGATTAGGGGGAAGTGCTCTCCCTTCGAACGTTCATGCCTTTGAATAATGTGAATTTCTTCTGTTTTTCGTAAGATATTTACACTACATTATCACGGAATTATCAACAATTGATGAAAACTAACATTTAATAGAAATGTGTAAGTCTGACTAAACTAAAGTCTGAAATGTGTAAACTGACTAAAAGTACTTTTTTATTGCGCGATTTTTCCATTTAGGGTAAATTAAGTTAATTCAAAACCTGCTCCAAATGGAAATTTTTCGCTACTCCAAATGGAAACGTCATTGAAAGGAGAAAAGACCAGGAATAAGAACAAATTTTGCACTCAGGAGCAACTCAACAAGGTTTTGGAAGCCTTTCGTCGCGGTTTCACTTACACTGTTTGTCTCCAATTAGAAACTTTCACTTGTCTCCATTTGGATTAATTTGTTTCCAATAGAAGCATTTTACGGTCGCGTATCTTTCTTGTATTTAAGAACTTTTCAAATTATATCTAAAGAATTTTCACTAAACAGTAACAATCTAGAAGAGTCAAGGAGCAAATTTATGTAATTCTCTTCAGAAAAAATATGAACTTCTTAATATAATGAATCTTCTGTTAAAGTTAAAGCGTCTGGAAATGGTTTTGAATTAGGACATTTACCCTAACTGGACCAAAGATGCTGAAAATAAATTCATGAGCAAGATGAAGGGAAATGGCTCTTAAGTCTTCAATTAAGCAAAGAGCTTTTTAAAGAGATTTTTAATAGAATAAGAGGGAGGTTTAATGGAATCTCACCATTTCTGCAGTAGTGAATCTCCTCAATTTCATCCACAGCGGGAAATGTGAAGAAGTCCTTTGTGCTATCATTAGCAAGGCTGCGTATCTCCACATCGAGGCCAGAAGTGGCAAGGGCAATCCGATCCGGAGGCACGAGGCAGGAGGCATTAATGTCATCCGCAATGGTCAATTCGCTCCCCTCCTCAAATTGATACACCGAAAGCACCCGCACCATTGCGATTCCTCCGGGGGACCAGGAAAAATACTAAATTCAATTAGCAACGACACATTTATTCATCCAAGGAGTGGTTTACGAGGCGCTCCTTCTGCACACACAAAAATTCCAATTCAATTGTTGGCTCAAACATAAAAAAAAGGACATAGAAATTCTATCCATTCCACCCATCATCGACTTTCCACCCTCGTGAGGACAAGAAAAAAAAATAGATCCCATTGTGCAAAGAATGTTTACAGAGTGACGTAACCAATCGCGAAAATAAATCAATTATCCTGGACAAATTTGTGAAATTGATTGCTCCCTTAAGTGTCCAATTTGTCCTCTGAAATGGATTGTTTTGTGCCAAGAGAAGGGCAAAAAAAATTGTGGTTTATTACCTCGATCAATTTGATGAAAAATTCATGAAAATTTGCACACAAGAATCACTAATCAAGCGGAAAACTCCACTTGGTCATGCTAAACAATTCCACAGGAAAGACAATAAACAAACTCCTGGCACAGTAATAAACTCAACAATTCAACAAATAACTTTTTCACTAAAATTTAAAATAATTTATCCGGCAATTTCGCTTAGTAATTCCCTCAAAGTCCAAAGCTGAAAACTGACTAGTAACTTTGTTGTGAATTTTCCACATATCCCTCCTAAATATTGAATGTTTTTTTCCCCAATAAACTCCACGCATGTGCAGCACTAGACTCCTGATGGCAAAGGAATGGCCTAGGAGCATCGCATTTTGGTGCATATTTAATTCCGCCGAGGAAATGCCTCAAGCCTCTTTTTGGCAGATCAATCACTTAGATAAATAGTGCTCTCCCTGGAACTTCCTCAGCAGCGATAGCAAATCAATTTTCCTCCGGACAATCCCATAAAACATCCTCTTTCGCAGCAGGAGGCTTTATGGTTAAAGGCGATGAAGTCATAAAAGGAGAGAGGATTAAAATAGCACTTGCGTGTATGGAATAATTTTTGCGATAATCTGACGAAGAGGCCACCACAAATAAATCTTATTGAAGAGATTAGAATTGAGCAAGGGATTGAGGAATTTTTGTGTTTTAGGGCGTTAGAAAGACAAATAACGGATTTAGGATGTTCCGGCGGAAAAGTCCAATTCGACCATTTGTATCACGAAATTTTCACTGACAAATTAATTATGTCTAAAAGGCAACAAACACGCCATATAACTCAGATTTTTTTTAATAAAGAAAAACAATAATTTCTGTGTATAAAGTCAATGAAATAATATAAAGTACTTTGCCTCGATAGACCCCTTCTCATTAGAAACAAAAAGTTTGTAAAAAGGAGTTAAAGTTTTTAGACTTCATAATAAAAAGATACAAATGGAAATGATGAGATCGGTAGTGGTAAGTCGGCGGCAGACGCAACTAAGCAAGATTTGAGGAGAAATATATTATATAATTGAAAAAAAAAAATTGAATTGATATATGATTCCAATACTACAGAGAAAAAATATTTTGTAAAATTGTTTTTTTTTTTTAATGTTTGTAGTTTTTCACAAACTTTGTTTGTAAAATGATTACATAACGAACGTTTTTTGTTCGTAAAATTTTGTCAATTGTTTGTAAAGTTTTGCCAGACCAGTGGCGTATCTAGACACTTTTGTAGGGGGTGCGGTTTTACGCGAAGGCGCCCTTACCACTGTAAAAATTGTTCGAGCGGGAGATTTTACTGTTTATCAGTATCATTGACTACTATATTTCTTGAAAAACTTAACTTTTAATTTTGAGTTTAACAGGTTTAATTTTAAAAATGCAATGAAATTTTAATTATTTTTAATAAAAGTTAAACGCAAAAGCGGAAGCTCTCCTTTTCAAGGAATGTAGTACTCAATGTTGATCAACAGTAAAAATCAAAATTTTGAAGAATTAGTATTTTGATTAAGATTATTTTGAAAACATGCACAGCTTAATCATGAAATGGTTAAGATTCTACTGAAAACATGCACAGCGGTTAGACTTCTTAAAACAGATGGTGCTCATCAAAACCAGTAAAGTCGAGCACAGCTCAAGAATAAAATGGATAAAATTGTGCATAAGTCCTGCATGGCTCAAACAAAATTGATTCTAAATATTCAACAGTTTTCTTAATCGTAATCGTTTTATGTTTAACAGCTGTGCGTGTTTTCAACACAATATTAACCGTTTTATGCTTGAGCTATGCAGATTTCATGCACAATATTTGAGAAGTACCAGTTTTATACATATACTGAACCATCTCATACTTGAGCTGTGCGTATACTTAATATTTTGAAATATATTTTTATTTCAACTCAAAATTTTGAACGAATATAAGGACAAAATGCGTTTTAGGAGCCAAGAGGAGCGCTAAGAAAGCTCTGCAAGAAATTAGGCGCCCCCAAAAAGGACCTGAAGGAATTTACAGTGTCGTTTTCTATTTCAATACGAAATCTTGCAAAAGTATAAGAGCAAAATGCTTTTTGAGAGCTTTATGGGCACCAAGAAAGCCTTTTTTAGAACAATTAGACGCCACGGAAAGTGAGGGAATTAAAAAAACTTTTTCTTTACTTTAACGCGAGATTTTGATAGATAAGGACAAAATGCATTTTAAACTAGCATTTCGTTTATTTTAGTTTTTTTTGCATTTTTAGACATTTGTAATGTTTTTTCCTGTACTCAGGATTTTCCCTAAAGGCGTTTACACATTGGGAGCAATTTTCGTCAAAAATTGCGTTTTTGACAGAAATTTGACGTTTCCCCCTACAACGCTGCAGGAAATTTCTTTCAAAAAAGCAATTTTTGACAAAAATTGCTCCCAATATGTAGAGGCCATAATGCGAGATAATTACATTTGATGCTCGGATATTCACGATATACTTATTATGCATATAAATATTTGATGTTCTATATGACTTTGCACAATGAAAAGCATCTCGACTGAAGTATATGTCTTAAATGAAAATTCAACAATTTTTACACAACTTTTGTTTAAAAATTCAACAACTTTTGTCTGAAAGTTCAACAATTTTTGTTTAAAAATTCAACAAATTTGGTTGAAATATACTAGGCTTCACACTATAATAGTGTGAAAAATTATTATCAAACTATAATATTGTTAATTTTTGATCATGTGACAAAAAATACCATAAAGTTGTGTATTTTTTCACACTATAATAATATGAAAAACTATAATCATACTATAATAGTGGTAATTTTTAGAATTTTTCAACAGTTTTAAATTAAAAAAGCATATATTGTTGAAAATTTGAATTTGTAGAATTTTTAACGTCCACGTACCACTATAGAAAAATCTCAAATATATTTTTATGTACTTTTATTTGTTCCCGATTCTCAAATTTTTTAGCTAAAATTGAACAAATTTCTTTAGAACCTGTTGAATAGCCCAAAAACAATAACACAAAACTACTCAATGAACTTCAAAATCACGCTTTCGCAGTAAAAGAAATCATGAGACTGATAAGACTTACGTGCACCTTCTTCTCAGTACTCCATTCTTATCTCTCAGCAAGATTTCTTCAACAATTGATCCAATCAAAGATTGATATAAAATTGAATTGGTCGTATAAAATGCTGAGAGCAAGCCAATTGAGGGTTTCAGTGAGGCAGGTTCTCAGACCAGGAAACCATGGAGAAAATCAGTGAGAAGAAGTCCCCTACCGTCGGGGAAGTTTGTGTGAATCTGTTCAACAATCTCAATCACATTCTTGTGGGATTCGTATCCATCTACATGACTTACGGTGCTTTCAAGACGGGCTACAGCATCCTCACTCTCCATGCGATTCTGTGTGCTCTGGGATATCAGTTGCTAATGGCTGAAGGGATTCTGGCACTTGCTCCTGGCAATGTTTGGTCGTATTTCTTTACCAGAAGAACGAAGACGATATTGCATTGGGTTCTTCAGGCTTTGGGGGCAATTTTTGCTCTGACTGGGATGATTGTGGAATACAGGAACAGGAATAGGCACTTTAGGAGTATTCATGCAAAACTTGGCAAGTAAATGAAATTTTTCTTTGGAAAAGTTTTAGGCAATTATTTTTTAAGGTTTGAGTATAAATTTTTTAATCAAGATGAAATATATCTTGCATTTTTGAGGTTTAATTTGAACATAACCTCTCTTTTGAAGAAGATATTAACCTATAGCAATAGATTTCTGTAGTCTATTTATTTTCCTGGCTCCCAATTAAATTAAACAGGAAAAATTCAATTCTTTTCAATTCAGTATCAATTCTTTTAACCAACATGAAATATATCTTGCGTTTTTGAGGTTAAATTGAACATAACCTCTCTTTTAAAGAAGATATTAACCCATAGCAATAGACTTCTGTAGTCTATTTATTTTCCTGGCTCCCAATTAGATTAAACAGGAAAAATTCAATTCTTTTCAATTCAGTATCAATTCTTTTAACCAACATGAAATATATCTTGCGTTTTTGAGGTTAAATTGAACATAACCTCTCTTTTAAAGAAGATATTAACCCATAGCAATAGACTTCTGTAGTCTATTTATTTTCCTGGCTCCCAATTAGATTAAACAGGAAAAATTCAATTCTTTTCAATTCAGTATCAATTCTTTTAACCAACATGAAATATATCTTGCGTTTTTGAGGTTAAATTGAACATAACCTCTCTTTTAAAGAAGATATTAACCCATAGCAATAGACTTCTGTTGCCTATTTATTTTCCTGGCTCCCAATCAGATTAAACAGGAAAAATTGTAAATAGAAGGAACAATCAGAAATATTATCAACTATCATATAGTGTGACATCTTGTAGGTTAAGTTCAACATAACCTCAAACTTTAATAAAGAATTTTGAAGAATTTACCAGCCATGTGACTATATTTAAAGTTTTAGATGGATTTTTTTAAGAATGTAAAATAAATTTTACTTCTTTGTGGTTAGGTGCAACATAACCTCAATTATGGAGAAATTACTAGCTTATTGAAAAATATTTCTGAATTTTATATCATTTCTTGGCTCTAAATTGGAATAAAAATAGAAAAATTGCAAATAAAAGGAGTAATCAGATATTTGATCTACAACACATTTGACATTTTTGAGGTTAAGTTCAACATAACCTTATATTTAAACAAGTAATTTTAAAGTACTTTTATTTGCCTTTTGGCAAAGTTTGCTCATTTTTACTTGCTTTTCCTAGATCTCAATAAAACTGAATAGAAAAATCACAAATTGAAGGAAAAAATCAGAAATTCTAACAAATTTCTTTTTTAAAAAATATTTTTGAGGTTAAACGTTAAACTATAACCTCACATTGCTTTTTTAAACTTCATTCCAGGACTCGCTTCAGGAGTATTCCTCATTGTCACATTAGTCAATGGCCTTACCAATCTCTACTCCAAGGAACTATCCAGATTCATCCGTCCAGTTTTCCAGAGATTCTTCCACAATCTCATGGCCCTCTGTACATTTGTCCTGGGAATGGCTTCCCTCTATTACGGCTACGAGAAGCGCTGGGTGAGAAATATCGCATCCACAGAGCTCTGCTGGATGCTCAAAATCTTTGGGATTTTCACGATATTTTTCTCCTCAATCGCTGCCCTGAGAAATGGTTACGAGCAACTCAGGAACATTGTCCAGAGGGACTAAAATCCCACTCAAAGATCATCCTTGAGCTCATCAATAAAAGATCAATTTATAGATAGAAATGAAGTGTTTGTATTAATGCTGATTATGGCAGGATATTGAGCGCGAAAAGAAGCAAATCATTTGAAAAATAATTTACAAAAAAAATCTATATGAAACACAATACAAATTTGTGATTATTAAACTATGTGTCTATCTAAGATGCCTTTCTCTGTTTTAAAGAGACTCAATTGTGATAATGCTCCTCGATTTTTCTGCACGTGAGACAGCAGTGAGTGCTGTAGTAGGAGTGACTACACAACCTTGTCTGATGGATCAGGAAGTGACAGTTGGGGAAGTCATCCTTGCATTCCTGCACAACATCATTCTGCACAAGATCCACGCGAGGCTCTGAATACTGTTCTGTTGTGGCGTGGCCTAAAAAGAAAATCATCCCTGAAACTTCTTGCCTCAAATCACTTCCAAAGAATCATGTAAAATGATCACCAGAATCCAAGAAAGTAGTACTGGACTATCTCAATAAATTCCATACAGAAATAGATTTAAGTCACGCCCCTTTAGGGGTTTGGTTTATTGAATTACAATTACATCATCTAGGCCAGAGGTGTGCAAAAACCGTTGAAACCGAATTAACGTCAAAATAAGTTTGTTATAGTAGCGTTTTGACCATTGACGTACATGTTTCATTTGAAGTTTATTCGGTTTCAACGGTTTTTGCACGCCTCTGATCTAGGCCATATGTCTAAGCCAGGCCTGAGCTAAAATAAAAGCCGAAGTGAATTTGGTGGTGCCAGTTGGGATTCTTCGAAATGCCGCGAAAATTCACGTAGAGAAAATGAGAGGTTTTTTAATGTGAAAATTGTTTAATTTCTTAGAGTTAAGTCATTTTCACAAGAAAATCCTTTTAATAATTTATTTGAATACAGTTATTTGGGTTAATTGTGAATAATTGTCGATATTACAACAAAAACATTGGGATAAAATTTTGAGCTGGAAGACTCATATTCTTTTGAGCTGTCCCAAAATTCAGGATAGGTTTGAGGAAAACCCTTTTGTACAACACTATTTTGGTTAATAAGGAATGCAAAAATACATATTACAAGAAGGGACACGACCTGCTAATAAGGATAAAATAGAGAAGAAAATATTTTGTCGCATTTTAGAGATTTTTCGCAATCGCAGCGCCGCCAGACTTTTGTCAAGTGAGTTATTTGTCAATTTGTGAAGTTTCTCATTTGAAATGATATTTTCTTTAAATTTCTGCATATTTCCGCAAGATTCAAGTAAAAGGGTGTTTAGTGAACAGCTACCCGTCTTCCGACAAAGATATCAAGAAGCCAATTTATTTTTATGAGAGTTTTTCTTTCTATTATGTCTGTTTTGGCGCAAAAATATTCATCATGGCAACGTGAATAAGCGGGATTAGTGTTATCAGCACGTCAATCTGCAGTTTCCATTAGAACTATCAACACAAAATTTCTGATACTACACGACTTTTTATAAGCACAGGTGTGGTCTAAGCCTTAGACTTGAGGTTCGCATAAGTCACATCTATAAATCTGTATGTGGGTGGAGCTTAAAATTCCTCGTCAATGATATTTGAGCCACTCCCCTTCCCTTATAGAGCTCATAAAAAACACCTAAGATATTGCAATTTTTTATAGACTGTCTTTGCCGTTGGGATTTTATGCGCGTTTTGCGCTAGAAATACGATTTTGCAGATTAAGGCTATAATTCATGTGAGCAATACATATGCAAATACAATCTTATACGAATGGTGGATGTGTGTGAATCTAACCTGTGATAAGATACCAAAGAACCTCCACACATCTATGATATCAAATTCCTGTGATAAAGATACCAAATAGCATGAATATCCCTGATCCCTAATGTCCCTGAGCTTTCAGCTAAATGTATATACCTGTGGAAAGGAGGAATATCTTATTATCCCGAAGGAAGTGACCAGATTCCTTCCTTCCTTACTCTAAGACTGACGTATCAACAAAGAATTTAATTCAACTAAAAACACTAAACAAATGACAAAATTAACTTTAAAAATTGGCTTTTTGTTGGATGATGCACTGTGGCGTAGCTTCTTCTTAGGTTATTTGCGGCAAAGGGAAAAAAATTATGGCGGATCTTCTACTCAAGATAGTTGTCGGTGTTGCCCGATAGCAGCTGCTTCTCGTTTTCCTCACTAGGGGAAGGGGGAATCAGTGGCGCAATAGGCAAGACCGTTGACTCTTGGGCGGATCGATTCCCCGGCTCGACTTACTGTTGTGAGTTCGAGTCCCGCCCGGTGCAAAGATCTGAATGTCTAATTTAGACAATTTTCATATGTTAATAACGTAATATAATGCACCGCCTACGCCCAACAACTCCGGGAGCATGGAGGAAGCATTCACAATGCGGGGAAGGTGCTCCTGGGTGAGTCCATAAACGGACTAGCAGATTCTTCTAACACGGGATATGGACATTGTAAAATGATTACCTTTTGTAATGAATATATCTCGATACGATTAATAATACTAAAGGAAGAGGAAAAATCATTCAAGATTTTCCTGTTAGGAATCTACAGATAAAGATGGATTCCAAATCACAATGGTGACAATTCTGAAAGAAGACGGGTAACCTGATACAGTGTTTGAACTGTCAGCACGTTAGCCATGCCTCGTTAACATGTGTACACACATCCCGATGTGTTAAGTGCCTCGCAACTCACGCACGTGGTGAGTGCCCTAGACCGATACGTGAGGGTACTGTAAAATGTGTGAACTGTGAAGACAAGCGCGCTGCCAAATACAAGGGATATGATAGTGCAGAGTGCTAAGTACCGTCATGTTGAACAACAGCAGAAGTTCATCCCAGCTTCAGGACCTGTTCCACTCGTCTCTGCGTAGATGTACAATACGCCAACGCTAAACATTTTCCAAACTGGGAAGAATCTATCTAGTATGCAGAAAAAATTCTGAAGCCTTCAAGGATCGTTGATACAGCAATTGAAAGGGGTCGGACGATCATCCACTTTATAGTCTCCCTTGTCTATCATATTAGGTTTGGAGGTTACGTCATTTTCTCATAGGTCGCAATTGAATTTAGGGTGATTCCAAAAGGTTGAAGGATTAAAAGTTCCTCCCAGAATTGTAAAAGTTTATATAAATGTATGTGATTTTTGAATAGATCTTCTATATCGATTGCTAATCGCTTCTGATTTGCATTAAAAGTCTCAGAAAAAGTGTTTGAAACATTTATCTTACATTTATACTCTTTTTGTTCTCTACTATGGGATTTAATACAACTTCTGAGTTCTATTAGGGGCGTGGTCTATTTTCCATTGGATGAAATTGTTTTGGTTACGCCCAAAATTGCATTTTTAAGAAGACGTGACTTAAAATCATTCAAAACGTCCAGTACTACCTTCCTAAATAGTCTGGGATCTTTTTAAAGGTACGGCAAAGCTTAAGTCAAGCAAATAAAATTACCATCGCACTGTTGACTGTTGCATCTGCGAAAAGCTATCGGTTTTTCCGAATACAGACAGTCCTGTGACTCCTGCATCAGCTTTTGTTGGATATTTGGCTCAAAGCACTTCACAACTCTCTTCTGACTTCCTTCTCCGCAAGCCTTTGTGCATTCTGTCCATTCAGAGTACAGCCATCTAGGTCCGCACTCCTTCACTTCCGACAGATTACAGACTTTGATGGTGCTTGGTCTTATGGACTCATCGCAATTCTCATCTAGAATTATCACTTCGTCTCTCACGCAAAAGACTTGACGAGATCGGGTGAGATTGAAGCAATCTCCAGAGCACTGGATTCAATTAAAATAAAAACCCTTAAACCCTTGCCTAATTGGGGAGATTTATTCCTTATACGTCCTCCTTGATCTTTTCCACTTACCTCAGTCCAGGGCCCAGCAAACCATTCACCGAAATTGCATCTCTTTTCTGAAGTGCACTGCTGAACGTTGTCCGGAGTGAATTTGAGATCACACCGATCGGAATTTGGGGGTGATCTGTCGCAGAAGATCTGCCGGAACTGAACTCCAACTCCGCAATCCACGGAACACTGAAAATCAAGCCAAGAGTTAAGCCATCATCAAAATGGTCTTAGAAATCTAACAAACTAACAGAGTTAGTCCATTCAGATACGAGCCAAACGCCCGCCTTCCTCCCTGAGGGTCTCCTGCCCAAGTGCTGGTGCTGATTCCTCGTGTGCCTCGGAGTTGTGGCATTTTCTGACCCATGTTGATAGTAAAGTGGCGCTAGGTGATTCTTGTGAACTTCCAGCTGAGGCGGCTTGACCAATTTCGAGCACTCACAGGTTTGTTTGGTTTCAGGCTGAGCCTCTAGACAGGCAGCTTTGTTCACCTTAATCACTCGGTCTCCAGCAAGTTCCTGAACGCATCGCACTTCCCGGGTCTGGAAGGGCTCGTCGCTGCCATTCGACTCACACTGACATTCCGACCAGGGATAGATCTTCCAGTGTGCCGGACAAGGCTGCACGTTGCATCGGATCTGATGATCAGCCAAATTTGGTTTTGCCAAGTGAGAGCATTTCTTCGGTGGAGAAATCTTCACGGAACCATCCCTCATGCATTTTATGATTGGCAATTGAATACCTAGAAAAAGATTTATTTTGAAAATAAAAACTAAAACAAAACGAATAAATGTGCAATGTGTATACGGAATAAATTTTGAAAAATGCAACTTTTCACTCAAGAACTTATCAGGAAGAAAATCTACCGACCAAAGAGAAAGAGCTCTTAACTCTTTCGCGTCATTAGGGTCATATATGACCCGGGGAAAAAACAATTTTTTTTGACTATTTAAATTAATTGAAATTTATCGGTTTGTGCACGACATCATAATAGAAGGATGTAAGATTCTTTGCTAATTTTCTCAAGACTCCAGATATTCAGGAAAAGAAAATATTTGAGATTAAAAATCACGAATTTCGAACTTTGTGAAATGATTTTTCTTTTTCAAAATTATTTATATTCATTTATTTTTTTCAGCAAAAAGTTCTTAAGAAACACAAAATAGAATATCCAAAGATTGTATATTGTATATTTTGATATAATAAACTACTCTCAATTTTCCAGAAAAGCATGTAGAATTTTCCGGGTCATATATGACCCTATTGTCCCGAAGGGTAACAGTGTTTTCGTCCCAAACCTATAGCGAAATGTTGTTGGGACATTGTTTTTCTTTGTGAAATGCAGGTGGGACATCTTGCTCCTGGACATTTCATCTTATATCTGATGAATTATAACATATTTTGCAATATTTTAGAGTATTCTGCAAGCGTCTTATATTGTGCAATTGTATTGTGTGTGAAAAAATATGTGGATAAGTTTATTTTTGCCAAATACCACTCAAAATATTGTGACAGTGACTGTTCAAGGGATTACCAGGAAGATTTCTTGAACACCAGGAGTACAGTGTTCATCAAGACAATCCAGTTTGCCATGGTTTTTTGCCAAATTAGTTAAGCAAAAAAAAACTCTTAAAAATCCCGTAACATAGATTTTGAAAATGGTATGTACACTTCCCTTGAGGACAACAGGGTCATATATGACCCGGGGTTTTTCCGAGTTTTCACGCAATGGAAAATTTTTTTCCTCTCTGAACTATTATATTTGATCATAGAGCATTAGGAAAAACTCAATTTTACATTAATTCACTTGCTGAATAAAAGCGTCACGCGAAAGAATTAAATGGCGGATGATCGACAGGCGTGGGCTGCTAACCTAGGCCCGTGACATCAAGAGTAATAGGCGGTTGAAAATGAATGAATGAAATAAATTTGTTACGGGTATTTTCCCATACATTGCCGAATGAGTTTCATATGGTTGATTTGGTTATTTCAAGACCTTTCCAAAATATCCAACTTTGAGCAAATTGGTTGGGAAATAGGCCTTTCAGGCTCTTCAGAGTGGTTTAATTTTGATCTTCGAAAATTCGATGTCGAAAATTTTAGCCGTTATAGAGGTGTCTTTGAATGACATGTCCGAACGGACTACCTCCAAAACATATTCGAAAAAGAAAGAAATCTTTGAAGCCGTCTTCGGGGAGGAAGAAAGACTCCCGTAGTCAATATAGACTTATGTGGGGTCACCGAAAACAGACAGTCGATAACTCTTACCGAAAACTCCAGAACAGCAAAAAATTAAGAAAAAAACGATACTCTCTCTTTGAGTTCGATTCAGATAAACTGCGAATGGTCTATTAGTCACGCAGTCGAATATTCATAAACTTATTGGTATCAGATACGTTTAACTCAACAATTTAATTATGCACGAATTTTGGTACTCATACACTGGGTTATTGAATAATTTAGTTATTCACGAACTTCTTCGGACTAGAACCATATACATTACGAATAAATTGATTTATGTTTAAAACGATTCAGTACAAGCACTCACTGGGAAATTTGTTAACTTTTAACCACACTTTTAATTTATTTACTAACTTGCACACTTACACACTTTATTTGAAAAGTGTAACTAGATACAAATTTAATTACTCACGAACTCAGGACATTCACGTTCCTGAATTTATTGACTAACTTCGTAACTTTACAGCTCACGACTCTAATGCACTAGACACACATACGACTTAAGCTGAGAGACGGCTTAACATAATTATAATCAAAATAATGATCAGATTATATTTCCATCAATTGTTGACTAATCCGTCCCTCGGCTTAAGCCGAGAAACGGCTTTAGTTAGTGGAAAACTGATGGAAATTTAGTAAGATTACTATTTTGATCAGGGGCCCATCAAGCGTAATAAAAAGTGAAGCTATTTTTCACTTTTACTTGTAAAAATTTTGCAGATATTGTACCGCGACTTAAACAAATTTGCTCGTAGTTCTTGTATTATTTCGGCGAGCATTATGAAATATGTATTTTTAGATAGCTTTTAATGGACGATTTCGAAAAATATCAGACTGATAAGTCAATTCTGTTTAGGAAAAAACTTGCCAATAGTCTTCAGTACCCCTATGCAAAAACGTATGGAAAAATGAAATGTCGAGAGGCCCCTGATTTTGATTATAATTACCTAAAGCCGTCTCTCGGCTTAAGCTGGAAGCGTGTCTATGACATAACAGATCACAAACTTATTCACTTCAGTGCTAGAATATTAGCAAGCTTAATCACTTAAGAACTTTAGCCACTTAAAATGTTTTACTCAGAACTTCATTTTCGGAATATTTAATTGCTCACGAGTTCTTTTACTCAGGAACTTGTTTACTCAGAAATTATGCTTCTTGCCAATGAAGCTCACTCTCTTCACCTTTTATTACTTGTGGACATATTTACTTATCGAAAATTATTAAGTTTTTTTTAAAATAATTTAAACTTTAATAATTTAAATTTAGTAACAGATAAATGAAACAGAATTAAAGCAAAAGAGGAAACTTACCTCCTCCGCAGGTTTTACTGCAAGGTTGGAACCTCAGGATCTTCCACTGAAACCTCCTCCTGCGATGAACTCTGGGATGACTCTCAGTTTCAGATCCAGATTTCAGTGTGGAAGCCCTGGAGGGAGTTTCAGTTTCTGCCGAAACACTCTCAGTGCCATCCTCTTCAGAGCCCGACTGTGTTAGTGCATTTATGGGCAGAAGATACTCATATTTGATGCCTGGATTTGTCTGCTGTGCCAGCACCATCAACTGAATGGGCTCAGCAGTTGGTCCGAGGGATGTAATCCACTCAGTAACACCATTAATGGCATTATCAATGCGTCGATAGTCAAAAGTCGTTCCAGCTGCCACGTAAATTCCACTCGAAGACACAGTATAGTCCCCATTGATGATTGACGACTGATTCTCATTGCGCAAAACCAGCAGATTAATTGAATTCTTCTGTTCTGTGATGGAAATATTGGAAGCACCACTCGGAATTGTGGCAATGTGGACATAGCCAGTGGGCAGAGGAGTCTTTGTGAAAATCTCTGCAAAAATTTAATTTAAAAAAATCGTGACAATTCAATTCGCGCGCATTTTCTTTTGAGGAGCAACATGGGGTGAGAATTCTTGGTAAAGACCTCATCTTCACCTACCAGAAATTGGACGACAAATCAAATTTCCGCACCGGACTGCTCCATTATTCATGTAGGCTCCAACGATGATGCCACTGTTGTGAACCATCTGAAAATTGAATTATTATCTTTGTCAGCACCAATCCCTTTGAGCGCTTTTTAGCGTCCGGAATTAATTTGAGAAACATAATTTCACACAAGGGGTCATTCATAAAGGGAAACCCATGACAATTCCCCGGAGAAATGTTTTACGAAACTATAGAACCTCTAATAATGAATCATGAAATACGATAACCTAAGAAATATTTTATAAAATCACAAAAAAACATAATAAAAGCTTTCTCACGACATTTGAAAAGCTTTCAAAATATTTTTCTTGTCAGTAAAATATGTTTAAGAAATGATACACGGTGATGAAGTGAAGGTTGTCACTGTGTATCATTTCTTGCTACTAAACTTCTTTTGCAAAAAAAAACTTTTAAAAGGAACCTAATAAATTTAACAGCAAAATAAGTTTGCCAACAAACCTGAAATTTTAACGTAAGGATAAAAAAAATGGTTTCGTGACTACCGAGAATACTAATAAACGCTCTAACTTAATTAAATCTACTTTAAACGTTAAACAAATAACCCTGAAAAATACTTCGCGGGACTGTAGAAAGTTCAAAAGAATTCATAAACTTGCGAAACCCTAAGAAATTTCATAAAAAAGGCCAAAAAGGCTTCGAAGGTTTCGTGTAATCAGAAAAATCTTCAGAATGTTTGAAAAATTCTGAAAAATCGACTCAAAAATCAAAATCAAATTAAAGCAAAGCTTAGTGGAAGCCGAAAGATACAAGAAAGGTTTGGCGAAACATGAAATACGCGAGAGAATTCTCAAATAGTCTAGAAAACTTAACAAAAATCTTGACAATTTTACTGAAAAACCTAAAAAAAATATGAAAAAGCGGATAATCAAAAATGAGATTGTTTAGAATCTCACCTAATAATAGTCATCACAAAAAAAACAGGGGTTCATGTATGCTACAACAAACCTTGTACAAAAGTTTTATAAAATACAAACACATTTTTTGGAAAATCTGAGAAATCAAAGAAGTATTAAAGAATTTAAAAATAAAACTCTAAAAATGTTTCTGGAGACAGAAAAATTTTCAACAGGTTTTATGAGCGGCTAGATAATAAAAACAAAAACATTACAAGAAATCAAAGAAAGTTTCTGTGGTTTCGTGAAACCAGAAAAACCTTCAGAATATTTGATAAATTCCGAAAGATCAATGAAATCTACATTCTAATCCAGAAAACTTGACAAAAATCTTAAGAAATTTTGTTAAAAACCTGTAATGGGCAGTGTAAAGTGCAACGAAACTTAAAAAACACAATAAATATTTGATGAAACCGAAGACAACTAAAAAAAATACAAGACCCCAAAGAAAACATATTTCACGAACCCTGAAAAACCTTCAAATTATTTTTTAAAACTCTTACAAATTCGAAAAATTTAACAAAAAGAAAGAAATTGAAGAAGCTATAAAATTTTACGGGAAAACAAAGTCCCGCGAAACATTTGAAACATGAGAAACACGAACTAAATTTAGCGAATTCCGAGTAAACTTATGAGAAACAAAAAAAATATATTGACGATCCCGCGAGAAATCTAAGAAAAGCATTGAGAAACTTGGGAAAAGATTCACAAAAGTAACTTGATCAGTCAGATTATGGAATGAATCACCCCTTGATATCAGACCAGACAGTGCCCAGCCAGATCAATCTGACCAAAAGGGAAAGAGAAACAACAAAAATGCAGAAATTGTGACAAATTAACCACGAAAAAATCACGCATTGTGCATGATTGATGGCGGAAAATTAATTTTTCCTCACATTTGTTCGTCTGCCCGAAATAAGGTTTAAATGAAACCAAAAAATATATAAAAATAAATAGAAAAAAAAATGCCAAGCAAGTGTGAAATTCAGACCATTTTGAGCCAAGTCTGTTTTGTTACGATTTTCATCTCTTGCGGCTTATTTTTAAATAATATCACATACAATTCTCCATATTATATTTTACGACAGTTTGGACGACAGACATGCCAAGGAAACATCACAGATTATGATTTGTGTTATATGGAGGATTACATTTAAATTAGCAATCTCTCTGTGACGAAGATTGCGATGCACAAAAAGGAACAAATTGAAATCTTAAATATCTTTAGAAATCCTCTCCCTCGAGGACAATACTCACCAAGATGACGAATAGAGTGACGTGCTGAATGTAATTCTTCATGATCCCTTGACCCCTAATTTATTCACACACTTTGCACTCTTAATTTGTTCCAATTTGTTCTTAAGGTAACACTCTGTATAGTTACGGAGAGATAATCTGGATTTATTGCAACGAAGGGTGGGATTTCTTGGGAACTGTTAAAAGATTAAAGAGACATAACCAATAAAGCTTGACGATACGATAAATACCATTCATTTTTAGAAAAGGAATAACGAACCTCTTTCGCTTAAATTATTAGTATTTACGAGGTTATTTAAGAAAGTTGTGGTAGAAAAGAGTAGAATCAACTCTTCTAAATATTACCGTAGATGCGGGTGCCTTTGTCCTCCGTGGGTAACTTTGCCCCCGTCCTGTTCGTTGGCTTTTCTTTAATTCTTGGACTAAAGGATGGCCTTTACCGATCCGATCTACCATGTTTGATCGGTGAGGACCATTCTTAAAAAAAATTAATGAAAAGTTGACAAGCAGTAGGGGGACCAAGTCACCCGCATCTACGGTAAAACTGAGAGAAATCCGAAAAAGTCAAAATAACATTCCGGAAAAGTTAATTTTACCCTGCAGTACTGATCCGAAAACAGTGTAAATATTACCTTTTTAGGTGTATTAGGGGTTGAAGTTATCCTTTTTCATGTTAATTTTACCCTTAAAAAAGTGTAAAATTAACATTAAAAAATGTTGATATATAATATTTTTACACCCAAAAAGTGTTAAAGTTATGACAAAAAAAAGTTAAACGCAGCCTCTTTTTTTCTCAGTGAAAGAGTTAATTTAAGATCGATTTGGGTAATTTTACACCAATTTTTCTAAGTGTAAGAATAGTCTTTTTCAAGTTCAAGCTTTAAACAGTCGCAAAGAGTACATTTCTCAACCGATTGAAGCAAGTTTAGGTTCGTTGGAAAGGTCTTTACATTCCTGACAAATTGGAATCGGTTCCAAGTGGTTATAAATAGGTAATAAATCGGAAAACAAAAAAATGTCAGACCAATCAGTTTTTGGCAAGATGCTTTTTTCATGAATTGAATTACTCAATAGAATAGAACAATTTACTGAAAAAATATCTAAATGGGACGTTCTGCAAAATTGTAATACTATAAGATAATTTTTCGAACGAAAACCTACTATTTCTCTGACCAAAATTGACTTTGTACTAATCAAAAAATGTATCTTATGAAAGCGTAGGGTGAAATCACCGCTTCTTGCCAGTGCCCCACTTCTCGCCAGTGCCCCACTTCTCGCCACCTATATTGAAATCGCTATTTTCCACGATTTATGAAATAAATGAGCTGCAAAGTTATTTGTATTTTTATTGCTGCTGCGTATAGGAGTCGAAAAATAACAATTGTTCGTTTTGTATTTAAAATTTTGAGCATTTTTTAGAGCAATATTTTAAGCAAGTGCAGCGAATCCAATATTTCATACCAAATATAACAAGTGCCATCAAATTTTCAACAAACAAAATTTACGTTTTTGGATAAATAATCTGTCTGTTGCATATTTAATTACATTCGTAGAATACATAAAATTAGTATTTAGTTTATTAAAATTTCATTTAATATTATTTTTATGTAAAAATGAGGCGTGGCGGAAAGTGGTAATGTTTTGAATTGATTTTACCACCTGTCGCCATTGCTTTTTAATAGGTGACGCTAACTTCACTTCGTAGATTCTCAATTGTCAAATCTGCTCTGTTTACTTTCTGCAACAGTATACAGTAGAGTCTCGCTGTAGTCCATATTTGGTTCCAGATTTGACACTTGGGTCGCACTATAGTCCATGTAATTTTTTAAAAATATCAACGACTTTTAGTATTGAAATTGCTCGACGGCTTCCACATTCTTTGCAATTGTGGTACTTGTACTTGCTCTCTTCATTATGGATCACAATTATCACAACTACTCAATAAAGTTTTCCAAAAATATTAAAATAATTATGACAACATTGCATGTCGCGTACTAAAAAACATCAGTGATTTAAAATCAACGGTCGATAAATTGTGGACTATAGAGCGATGGCCTATAGCGAGACTCTACTGTAATAATTTGATTTCTCAAATAAAACCGAAGAAAAATCATTTAAAGTGAGTAATAATAAGGTGGTCATGAGGAAAAAAAAATGCTGAATATATCCTTTGCGTAATATTGCCCAAAATAATCGAGTTCGGACGTTTTCAAGAGGGCGACGAGAAGTAGTTAAAAAACTGGCGAAAAGTGGTAAAAAGTGGCGACGAAGTGGTTATTTTTGCATTGTTAATAAAAATCAGTTTTTTAAGTAGTTCAGTATTAAATTGGAGTACTACTTTTTTGACGAATCTGGAGTCAATACATCTCAGTAATGCCCAACGCACAATAAATTTTGTTATGTAAACATGTTTTTGACATTTCAGTGAGAGTGAGTGTGATCTAGATCTAGTCATCTCGCTCACTCTCATAGGAAATTTTGAAAACATGTTTACAAACAAAAGTTATTGTGCGCTGAGCATAACTTTGTGTCAAATTTGAGATTTCTTATAATAAGGGGTCAAAATTTATAATCAAATTAATTTTACATTTTTCTAAAAGTGGCGATAAGTGGTTACTTCACCCTAACAAAATAATGAATTGCTTAAATAATTAAAAAAAGAAATACCGGAAATACAGAAGGAATATCTTTAAAATTAGATATTAATTAGCTTTAAAAATAACCCAAGAACTAAATATAGCTCATCGCACAGTCTGATTTTTAAGTTATTAGTTCCATTTCCTAAATCCTATTACTAATTAATTTATTATTCTTTAATTAGGAGAAAATTCTTCTAATATTGATTTTTGCTACATCCTAAAAGTAAGAGTGGTTGATGTGAAAAAAATCTTATTTTTGGAATGAATCAAATATATCGAACATTGACTTTAAATTTTCATTGTTTGTTTTCTTTTGAGGAAAAATTAAATTCTTCTAAACACGCCAATATGACTCAGCGGACTAAGAAAATTTTTACATTGAGAACGGATGGAAGCTGAGAAAGAAAAAGACAATTTCCTTTGATTATTTATCATTAAACAGTATATCCCAAACTAATTTATATCAATCATTAGCTGAAAGCAATTAAGCAAATTATTAGACAACATTTGCTCTCCAGAGGCACACGCAATACCCTCAATGTACTGAGATTGAGAATGGCCAGGAAATTTTAGCATTTTATCTCCAATCAATTAACACACATGCTTTGCCTCATTCTCTATTTACTCAAATACGATACCCAATCGTTCCATCCTTTTCGCTTTAGCGATTTTATAGAACTCCTCTTGCTGGCCTTACAATATAACCAATATTATGCTAATATCCATCTCTGTGAATTTTCTTTATATCAAAATTATACCATTAGTATGCTGGCATGTGACCGCTAAGAATTTCTTGTTCCATCATTCAACATTTTATGGATTTTCAATTACTTGAGAATTAAATGTCGCCAGATCGCTTAACAAAGCCGCACGCTCCTCACAATTATATTTCTTTTATACATAATTGAGATTGTGTTTTTCAATATTGGTTGTTTTTTTTTCGAAGTCCAATATAGTTGTTTTTATAGGCCAAAAAATTAATGTCATATTCTTTTCACGGAGATCGTAAATTAGAAAACGTGATTGGAATTATGGATAAATTGTGGCGAAATAAATTTTTGGGTGACAATTACAAGTTCAATAGATGGAGTCTATTTGACTCATCGCAGTTGAACGATCTGTATAAAAATTTTGCTATTTTTGGGGGACAGATACACAGTAAGTATTTGAACTCTTATAACGTTAATTATTTTAAAACATTTATTCAAGAAATTTAATTAATATTTATTAGGTTAATTTTCTAGAAATGTTGTTTCTAAAAGAGAGGTTATGTTGTCCTTATCCTCAATTTTTTTTGTACTGTAGATGCGTGTGACTTTGCACCCCTGTTTTCTTAAGCTTTTCTTTAATTCTAGAACTCAAGGATGGTCCAAACAGCATTCTTAAGTGTCTTGATGGTCCTTAGAGAATCCATAAGAGTTAAAATTAAAGAAAAGCTTACGAAAAGCAGGAATGCAAAGTCACCTCAGGAGTTCAGTAACCCGCATCTACGGTACTAGTCCTCCAGGTTGACTTCAATTAATAAAGAACGCGATTAGACAAAAGTATCATAATTTTATTCTTTTTTAAATCATCTCAAACACTTAGGGGAAAGCGCGCCACCTTCGGACGATTTATGCTTCGCACAAATAATTTTTTTTTCAATGTGTTACAAATGAATTTGGCACATTAAAATATTATATTTTAATAGCAAATCCAATGCCTGAAATTTTCAAAAAAGAGCTAAGGGTGAAATCCATAAGGAATATAGAGAAAAAAATGAATTGTCCGAAGCTGGAGTCATCCGAAGGTAGCGCGCTTTCCCCTAACCCTTTAAGGGTTTAAGGCCTCTACACATTGGAAGCCACTTTCGTCAAAATTCTGCCAAATATAGCCCCTATAGGGACAAAAATAGTCCAAAAATTATAGTAATTTCTCTGACAAAATGACAATTTAGTTATTATATTAGCCAATATTCTAAACAGAGGATAAATGAATTAAAGGATTAGAATTAAAGGTTGTATTTCGAAATCTAATAAAAAATAAATAAATAAAATAAAAATAAAAAGACAAGACAAAAATAAGTGAAATTACAAAATAGGTTAGTAGTAGAATTTTAGATAATTTTCAACATAACCTCAAACTCAAAAATGATTGTATTAAAAGTTCTCATAGATTTTACGCGCAGAACCATTTTTTATCACTAATTTACCATAAATGAAGAGTATACTTGATTTAAAAATGAACCTGAGGCCAAAGATTTGACAAATAGGAGGAAGTGGGGCTACTTAACTGTAGGAATACATTGATATCCGATTTTTTCGGAAATTTCTAACGGAAACTGGACCTTACGTAATGTAATATAGCTCTGCAAAACAATTATGCAACTAAATAAAATATTTGTAAGGCCCTACCTCTTTTAGAAATATACGAAAAAATCGTATATAAATATAACCACACAACTCAATATAGCCCCACCTTCCCCTATGTGGGATTTAATGAATTTTTTGGTTACAATTTATTAAATTTCTATAAACTCATCTACAAAAAAAAAAAAAACAAAACCGATGGTTTTATTTATTTGATGTAAAAATTGTGAAGAATTTGTACTAAAAGCGTAAAACTTGGAAGTAATCAAGATTGAGTCAAACATAACCTCATAATCAAATTCTTTTTGGTAAATAGTGCAACAATTTGTTTGAAAAATTTGACATATTTTTCGTTTCTCGAATAGATTTTCAAAAAAAATTTCACATTTAATCGAAAATTGTAAAAAAATTTTCAAGTTTTTAAACTTCAAACTGGTTTCTAGTTTAAATCTAATATAACCCTACCATCGAAAAGGTCTTGCAAAGATAAAGAAAATAATTTTTTTTAATAATGAGGGAGGGAGCGGATAAATACAAGACTTAATTAAAAAAAAAACGTTTTTCGGAGATGAAAAGCCGCTATTTTTTATCTTGGAAGATATTGAATTTTAAATTTTTCGATTTGTGACTTTTTGCCCCAGTCTCCCCTAGTTTCCTCAAGATTCCTTAGCAGGTAAACTATAAGATACCATTATCTAATACTCTGTTTGCCCTACCTAGAATAATCGAGACTACCGCGAAGGTTTTACAAAAACGAGCTTAAACGACTGATTTATTAAAATTGTTAAATGAAAGTTTAAGAAAATATAGTTCAAATTTTGTACATTTATCTGCTTAAGATTTCTAATGAATAATTTTTTTTCTGTATTGCTGCTGTTGAGTCTTCCTGACCCACGTAACACCTTAAAATTGCCTAAAAATGCAATTTTTTCTGTGTTTTCTGGTATATTTGAGGATACAGCGTCTCTGGTGTCGGTTTAATGAACTTCATTAGTTTTAAGGAATTGTCAATCATTCAAAGATCTTTCATTTCCTCCTATGAAAAATTAAATCAGTTAAGTAGAATTGAATCTATCGTCACTTAAGTACCAAAAAACGAAAAAATTGTAGGGGAAAGCGTGCTACCTTCGGACGACTTAAGCTTCGGACAATTCAATTTTTTCTCAATGTTCCTTATGGATTTCACCGAGAGCTGTTTTCTCAAAATTTGAGGCATTGGACTAGCTAGTAAAGTATATTATTATAATGGGCCAAATTCATTTATAACACATTAAAAAAAATGAATTGTTCGAAACTAACCCCTAACTAAAGTTTTTTTTTATATGGCTTGAAGCCATATAAATATTTTTTATTTGGCTTGAAGCCAACTCATAAATTGCTTCCAAACTCAGCTTACACTTCGAGTTACGAAAAACTTTTTAGATGGACATATAGAATATTTATCCCTTTGTACAAGGCATAGAGTCCTGTGTACAAGGCACACCTCAATTGTGACATATATCGTGTAACGGTCACTAGTGTAGAAAAATTTCCATACGAATCTGTATGTGAATGTGAGAAAGTGGCTTCAACTTTGAAGGCCACTTGCCAGGGGGTAGGTTCGAAACATAAATCGTCCGAATGCAGCGCGCTTTCCCCTAGTGCCTGGAGTATGGCCACAAGTGCAATTTGAAATCAGATTTTCGTAAATCATTAAATCCAAGTGATAGAAAAAAATAATTTTTAATTGTCTTTCTAACAATTTAATTTTATTATTTCGTAAAATATTATTAATACACGTAAACTACCCCGTTTTCCCATATATTTTCTACAATTCTAACATAAAGATAGACACAATAATCATAAATTATGGATATTTGAAGAATTTCAAGTCTCAGATAAATATTTTAATATTGTAAAAACTTGTGAATCGTAAGTTTAAAATTTTTCTTGATCTTCATATTAATTTAACGTTTTAAACATTTATCAAAACCACGAATGTATGATTTATTATTGAGGAATTTCCGCTAAACATTATGTTACATAATTGCAAAACAACACAACGAGCAACCCTATTAAACCCCGTGGAATATTTACAAAACACAACTCGCGAAAAATAAATAAAATTCCATCGTTATCACAAAGCACCGGAGCCTGAAAGCTTCTCTCCAAACATCACAAGTCTGTTCCTCAATAGCATAACGTCTAAAAAAATTCCCATCTGCCTATTCGAAAATAAATAAAATTCAAAGGCAAAAATTATTCAACTTGTTATTAGACAAAAATTGTCGGCATTGTTTCTTCTCTTCTTGGTCGAACCACTCCAAAGATCCCAAGAGTGAGACTCTCTAGTTTAATTGCGTTTCGAAGTTAATTGGGGAGGAAGACCTTTTGCCCAAAAAAAAAGAAGCAAAAAGTCTGCACAAATGTTTGAAGAATATTTTCTGCATGCAAAATGCATTTAAAACTTGAGTTAACTAAATGAATTTGCCAATATTATTTGACGAGGTATAAGGCACAATTGGTTGGAGATGAAATGAGGCTGAAATCCTCAAAAGAATCCACCGCATAAACTAACACCACAATTAACCAGATACATCACAAAATAGTTAAAGGTTTAACCAGATACAACACTTCACGTGAGAATTTTATGTGCAATATTTGTGAATTGGTCAATTGATTGATTTTTCTCAAAGGTGCAAGAGGAAATTTTCTTTTCGGCATGGTGTAAATTAATAATTTCAAGTGGATTCTCTCTCAGAGATTGCACATTATTGGGAGAAAGTTTGAGGGAAAATTATAAGTACACAAAACACTGTAGCAATAAGCTTGAAGATCACTAGAGATTAAAATCATAAGTCTACAAGCCCCTCAACCCTTAAAAACTTTCACAGATTTAAATCTTTAAATCACGCACAATTTAATTATTTTTTTTTTTTTGTAATTTTTTTCTTGGAGCTGAGAGAGGAACAACTTCTTGTGCTGCTCGCGTCCAAGTTACACTGTGAATTAATTTCCTAAGCGTCCACTTCATGAGGTCTCCCCCGTGGAAAAGCAAACACTAGTTCAACTCGTTAATTCGTCATCTAAAATATACACACGCATATCAGACTTTGGCATTTCTCATTCACTCTCACTTCCAAGGCAGAACTTATTGTGCCAGGGAGAAAAATCTTTTCCCGAGATCCACTGAAAAGAGGCCCAACGGGCAATAAAACTATTTTCCACCCGCTGAAAAACCCATCAAACTGACGTCAAGAAGATTCTTAATTGAGTATCACTCCCAAACCCATCCAAGGGGCTTCTATCTCAGAAGATTTATGGGAAACACGCAAAAAGATTTTGTTATTTAGAAGAAATACTCGGTTCAGGTATAAGGTGCTATAATCGAAATCACAGCCTCATCGTCGGTTAAGTTTTCGCAGAATTGAAAGTTTGAATATGGGAGGCCTGAAAGTTTGCACATACTAAGGTTTCGAACACTTAAGATTAAGATTGAGATTTGTCTACGGGTTAAACCGGCTTAAACCTTTATCGGTTCCGTTGCATCCAGGCCACTTATTTTGGCCCATTATGCACTTCCCATTATATGGGCTTCACACCTAAGACTTAGCCATATGACTTTACAGCTCTAATTTCTTATCAATCACGATTTTTCGAAAAAATTTAACTTAGGAGTGGATTATTGCAGATAAGTGACCTATAGGGTTATCAAAAAACATTAAAATTGCTCGCTATTTAAGATTTTGAGACCTTCGGGAACTGGGCTAAACCTTTAATCTGAAGAGTGCTTTACTCTATTCTATTTTAACCCCCAAGGCGGTCCTACAGCTCTATATCTCGGCTTCTGTATGCCTGACCAGCCCTTGTTTGGATCAGTTGCAGTGAATGTGTATTTGTATCGCCAGATCTCTTTATGTCGAGAGTAGTCTTAATCCTGACTTTTTTTCATTTCATTTCATTTATTTCAAGTACTGCTTTTGAGCTAGAGCTCTTTCTTGAAAGCAAAAATTTAGATAGAGATATACGTGTACAAAGACTTCAATGTTTGTGAGATAGCGGCCACCGCCGTCTTAGCGTTGGTAACCAACCTCCAGAGTAAAATTTTTTAATTTTCAATTTTGACTCAGTCATTTTTAGTAATGTTTAGTACAGTTTAAGGTAATTGTAAGATCCATATTAGGAAGAGCTCTGAAAAAAATAGGTGCAACTTCGTTTTATACACAGCTCTCTCCGATATCCAGGACTTCGATATTCGGCTGACAGCTGTCAAACAGTGACGGTTGATGAATTCAATTTTTTTTTACTAAGTATGCAGCTTGTCCAGTGTGAATTAAAATGTTATTTTCATTTTATCAAAGCCTTTGATACTTTAATTGTGGTATAAAATGAAACATAAGCGCACGACAAAGAAAATTCTGTTGTTTTTCGACAGAAAATAAATTCACAAAGCACAAAATAGAAAAACCGTTAACCAGATTTAAAAAACCCAAATGTCATTTTGTCCCCCTGTCACCTGGATATATTCCAATTCATATTTATTGTACTGATTTATACAATTACAAAGAAATTCATTAATACAATTCATTAATTATATCACAAATATTTTTTTTATTTTAATTGTGGGTAGGGTAGAATAGCTTAATGGTGCTATTCTAACCTATTCTAAATGAAAAGGGAAAATCTATCTCCTGAACATTTTTTAGCACTTTAATGTTCTAAAGTCGTTTTGCATTATCGAATTTTTTTATCCTTGTGTCTCGACTCGATTTCTCTGCGGTGACAAGGTGACAAGAACCAACGTAAAGAAAAGTAGATCACGCAAAGCACTTGTGAACAGTCGTGTACTAAACAAAATTGTTTAGGAAAAAGATTTCATCTTCACATTTTTCATTGGAATAGCACCATAATTCAGAAATTACTTCAAATGGGATTTTTTAAACTAAAACTTAATGGATTTTCGATTTATCTGGAGCATTTAGGATCAAATAATAAGATGTTGACAAGAAATATGTTATGAAAAATTTAGTACTGTGTTTATTAAGTAAAACTTCTGTAGTATCAGTTGAAATTGTGAAAAATTCCAAAGATTCCATTTGGAATAGATTCTGTACTAAGCTATTGTGCCTCAACCTATAATTTTTTTTATAGAAATTTTAGAGCTATTTAATTTTTTCTGTCAATGAACGCCAATTATTTTTTCGATTAAGCTTATTTCGAAAGTTTTGGAGAAAATAGCTTCCTTTTAATTTGAGAATAGGACAATCTTTTGACGTACATTTAAAGAACTGAAGATTACTGTTTATTTAGTACACTTCAGGCGGTCCGTTAGGAAGTACTAAAATAAATTCACCAGGTTTCCTTCAGGTCTTCATACATATTTTCTTATCGTAAAGTCTAAAAATATTATAAAGGAATGGCTATAACCTGACGTACAAATGATTGAAGTTTTTGATCTAGGAAACTTCTTTGGCGAATTGATTTAGTACATACATGTACTAAATCAATATAATTCAAAATCAATATAACCTACTTAATTTTTAATTTTTTAATTCAGCTCGAAATTCATTTGGCCAAATCTAATCTAGGTATAAAACATGATTGATATTAACCCCTCGATACCTCCCTATCTTACACTTATTAACAAAATCAGCGTCTGTTCGTGAACTCTGGCAAGGCTGGTCATCTTCAATCTTCACTCCCCGAGAAACTCATAAAAGAAACACACCATTTTCATGGTGATTCCGGAGGAGAATTGGACAAGACGGAGCATAAGTGTGCGCAAAAAAAGCCCAAAGAAACATTAACTCAAACGGCAATAAGAGTAGCCATCTGGAGCCTAAATGACGGACTTGATTATTTGCCTTTCGATGACGCTTCAGCATTTGGCAGTTTTTCTCCGATTCTTGTTTTTTTTTCTTCCTATCGCGACTTCTGTCTCTTTTGCACATCCACCCACCTCCCAAGTTAAACACATGTAAGCACATTTAAAAGCAGCAAAAAAAAAGATTACAAATTGTAACACTTAAAATTCTGATGGAATCATCTCCCAGCACAATCACATCCGTCAGACGGAATCCGTGAGGGAGAGGGCAGGAGGAAAATTCACAAGCACTTTCAGAGGAAATGCCCAGTCAGTGTAAATCATCAAGAGACTTATAAATGTTCTAAAAACACGGTACTGGGATGTTCTAGAATTCAGAAAATACCAAATGATTGATGAAGAGACATAGGAATGGTAAAGGTGTTTCTAGGTTTAATTTAAGCTGAGATAAGGGATTTAGATTCTTTTTACAAAGATTTTACAACATTAAATCAGTTACGGTGGCAGCCAAAATCCCGAAAGCCAAAATCCCGAAAGCCAAAATCCCGAATTTTTAAAATCCTGAAAGGGATGAAATTATATGGAGGAAAATGTATAGAATAATTTTCCAAGACACAGAAGATTTCCCTTTGCCTCCAGCAAGCGCGAGTGAAATCGTGGGAGTAGCTATGACACTTTTAATAATTCGGGATTTTGGCTTTCGGGATTTTGGCGTTCGGGATTTTGGCTTTCGGGATTTTGGCGTTCGGGATTTTGGCTTTCGGGATTTTGGCGTTCGGGATTTTGACCGGGACCCATCAGTTATTATATTAAACAGTCCAATAAACAGAGTGTCTCGAATAAACTTTCAGAGATTTAAGACTGTAGATTTAATCCAGTTCCTAAATGTCTCAAATTCTAAATGAAAAGCAATTTTAGTGGATTTCTAAATCTAATGGATCATTTATCCTTACTATCTAATCCTAAGTGACAATTTCCTAAAAAAATCTTGACTGATAAGAAATCAGAGAACTTGGCTAAACCATAGATCTGCAGCCCATTTTACCTTCACTGTGAGAGAAATCCGAAAAAGTTAAAATAACATTCCGGAAATGTTAAATTTACCCTGAATTATTGATCCGAAATCGGTGTAAATATTATCCTTTTTAGGTGTATTAGGGGTTAAATTAACCCTTGTTCATGTTAATTTTACCTTTAAAAAGGTGTAAAATCAACATTAAAAAATGTTGATATAGTTTTACACCTAAAAAGCGTTCAAGTTACGAGGAAAAAATGTTAATCGCACCCCCTTTTTTCCTCAGTGTTCTAAAAACCGCAAGTTCAGGAATTTTATCAATATTTTATTTGGCTCGTAAAAGATATATCATTTGTGGCAATAACAAATTGACAATCTATGTATTAGACATTAAGAAAAAAACACACATTAAGCCGAGACATATATCAATAACCATAAAAAAATTATATTTCCATTTTCAATATTCATTCACAAAACTTTCTGATTAATAGACAGGTTCTCGCACAGTCTCAAGGAAGCTTTCAGAAAAATTAAACATATCAGAGACACAAATCTCGCTCGACATTAACTTTTATGGTTTAGAGTTTAGACCACTTCTCTTATGTAGAATGATAGTTCCATGGCATGAGACTTTGACAGTTAATAATAATTTAATAAATTTCTACTTGATCTAACAATACAATTTGAAATTGGGAAATTCCTCAAATTTTTGGTTCGGAAATTAGGTGCTATAATCAGGATCATATTTACAGATTTACAGATATTTACAGCAATCGGGATTTTGAAATATTTTAATTAAGAAAAATTTTTTACACGATATTTTTTGCTCTTCTAGAGTGTTCAATCGTTATTTCTGGTTAAACGAAACACTTTTTGTGGTGGACCAATATTGAATTACTGTTCAATTCTTTTTTGGTTCATCAGTGAATTATCAAAATTTTGAGTCTGTAAACATAATTCCGATTATAGCATCTCATATTCGAACCAAAGCTCATTCTCAAATAATTATGGGAAATTGTATTAACCCATTCAGTCAATGTACCAGAAATACTTGAGTTAGGATGTTCATATTTTGGGATTAGTTTCCTACAGATTAATAGATGAATTTTTTGAAAAGAAAAAAATTTTATCTCATATGGGGGCGCAGGGAGCCTCTGTCAAACACACGTCTTAACGGTCACTGAATTTAAATTCTGCGCATTAATTCATTACAAACTCTATTGCTTTAGATAGAGTAACTATCCAAGAACACCAATTGGCAACTGGAATTCAAATCAGGAAAGAGGAAAGAGGCCAATTTTAACAAATTCGACGGGATGTCGTATTTTCCGTCCGCCATTTTGAGCAAAAATTTTGCATGACCTTCCGCGGAGCAAGAAAATAATAACAAAATGTATTTTCATCTCTGTCGGACTATTTTTCTCAAGTAATTGAATAACTAACGCTACTAAAAATCCATTCGCGACAGCAATTCGGATAAAAATTGCCCAGAAATAAATCAACAAAAATCCCTCAATTTGCGTATGATGTATAATACCATGGTAAGGAATGGGTTAATTTTATGCAAATTCTCCGGCGTGTTGTTGCCGTTGTTGCTTATTATTATCCCTTAAAATATGCAGAAAATCAATTTTAGGAAATCCTTGTGGTTGTTTTCCCAAAAACAAGAGCGCAATAGATCAGATAACTCAAGTTCCCACTTTGCTCAATCAAATTTGCTCTTAAAGTGAATGAATTTTTGACCTTTAATATTGAACTTTGAATCAATATCCCAAAAATAGAAAGCTACCAAAAGTTTATCTGCGTAACTAATGCCACAAAAGCATCGTTCATATTTCAAATTTATACAATTTAGAGAGAATCTGCAAGCTATTAGCAATTTTTATTTGTAAACACTAGTCAAGTTTGAAACTCAATATCTTACTCTTCGATCATCAAATAGAACATTTACCGCCACAACACTTCCTCTTTCCCATCTTCCCAACTGTACTAACACCGACAGATCCAAAATAAAGAACTCTCATAGTGAGAATGCTGGAGGAGAAATTCTCCATAGAGTCAATAATGTTGATGGTCAATGTTACAAACTCAACAGACTCCTAATTCAATGAGTTGAGGCATCGCTTTTTTCGTACAATCAACGCAAATATTAATTGAGAATGATTGACACATGAAAGAATGTGTATTTTTTAATTTTCAACTATTTGATTAATTTTTTTCCTTATTCATTTATCATTTTTCTGTATTTTTATGCATCATCCATCTCTTGCTTCTCTGGCAAATAAATCTCCATGGATCAGTGTCTGAGTGTTATGGAGTCAGCCTCTATGTAAATCTTTGCATAAATTAATTGACTTACGACAATCAGAGTTGAGGCATTAACTTGATTAAAATGCTACTGTTGCATTTGTGGCTTGCCAAATGCTATTAACAGAGACATGGTATTTATAATCATTAAAACTATACAAAATTGTATGAATTAATAAACAATGCAGTGGAGTTTATTAATTCTCTAAAATAATCCCTGTTTACCCTGCTCGAATCAAGGTTATTTCCAATCTCTTCAGCAATGCCTAACAATGTAAATGAGGAAAATTCGGAGATAAATTTTCATCTAATATTTAGGCTGATGGAAGAGTAAACATCTTGAAATATATTTTGGCAAAATCATTAATTTCTGTGGGAAAATTGGAATATAAGAGAATTTTCTTGGCCTAATTGCTTGAACGGAAATATTTATTTGAAACACCATGTTTCCTTATTTGATGATCTTTCAATCAATATTTGTCTACATCATTGAGCATTTTAAGTCTTGTTTGGAGATCATTTCTCAGTATCTCATCTCTTATTATCTTCATAATCTGCAAGACATCTTTTACCATGCATCTAATGATGAGAAGTGTTTTATGCTGCACCCACATTAATTTCGCACTTTAGCCTTTTTATACTCGAACTGTGTTAATAAATTACACGACTATTTACATATTTATGAAAAAATAGCGTAGAAAAATATAAACATAATTTTTACTGAAAACTCTGCACTTATCAGCTTAATTTTGATCATGATTAAATAAATTAAAAGCTTTTTTGAAAATAAGGAGTTTGCGCAATATGCAAGATTGTCAGATTTGCCGTTATTGGCGCTGCAGGTTCATAAATTTTTAAGACATGAAACTAATTCCTACACGCTTGAAGGTTAAAAATTTTATGTACAGTAGACTCTCTCAAATTCGGGCATATGGGACCGAAATGTCAGCCGAATTAGACAGAAATTCGGGCGACAAAGTTTTTGAAATGCAACGATTTTTTATTCATGTGCATATAGATATTGAGTTTACACACTCATATATAACGTAAATTGCATGAAAATCCCTCAATAATGCAAAATCACATCAAAACTAAGACAAACCATGGCAAATTTGAGCATATTTGATTCATTTGATAATCATAATCAAACTTGAAAAATGACAACAAACTTTTTTCAAATGTAACCGCTGCCCGAATTAAAAAGTAGCCCGATCTTAAAAGAGCCGAATTTGCGAGAGTCTACTGTAAACAATTATGTCAATGCATAATAACTTCTTCTTTATCTATGAGAGTAAACGGGATGACTATATCTAGATTTCATTCGCTCTCACTGAAATGTCAAAAACCTTTTTGTAAAAATAACTTTAAATATTTGAAAACAAAACAAATATGTTTTTCTTTTGTTTGATGAATTTGTTTTCCACTCTCTGATAACCAAATCACTGAATATTCGGATGAAGCTGTCACATAAATTCGACAACTGTCAAGTTCCTATCAACAACAATATGTACTGTCAGTCATCCATTGAATATTTTTATACTGTATTAAATTATTTATTTACACCACATTAACGACGTGTAATTAATATGTGTATAATATTTTATCATCATTGTTTATGGGTTTACTCCTAGCACTTTTTCCATCTTCCCAATAATTCTCATTCTAAAATTGATTTAACAATCTAATAACAGACTTATCGTCAGAGGGGTATTCTTGCCAGCGAACCGGTCAATTAGGCTCAACAATGGCTCATGCCAGGTCAAGTGTCAAACATTTCAATATCATATCCTCTCCATCGAGTCTTCTCAATCGCTTCAGCTATACAAAAAAACTCAAATAAACTTCATAGCGAGCAATTAGGGTATTTATTGTAGTTCAATTGCCTTTTGTTTGTTTGCTTGGAGGCTCTAAAGTGTTGCAAATGTTTCTTATGGTCACTTCTTTTTTTACCACTGCCCTAGCTCATCAATGAATTTTTGCTCATTGTTAGAAATTCTTACAACAGGACAATGTGGGTGTGTCTAGAGAAGAAAAATAACAAAAAAATAATAATAAAATAAACATTAGGCAAATAAAATTGCCCAAAGGATTTCCTGAATTCAATCGATCATGCAAAATTTTCCACTTCTTTTCAAGTTCCCATCTCTGATTAATATTCCAACCACAAATCATCCATTGATCCCCATTGTAGATAAATACAATATTTATGATCATTTTCGCCACATTCAGTGAGCAAGAAATCATCCAAAAAAGCAAACTTGAAGATCGTGATCTTCAAAATTGATCGACTTTGCATACATTTGGGCAATTGATGATGAAAAACCGCGCGATTTTAATAGTACTTCACACTCGGAAAGCCACTCTCTGTGATAAATTATTCAATTAATTGTATTCATTCATAACAAGCCGAAGAGAGTATTAAGCGGTTCAGTACCACCCGAGAACACTGAGAAAAAATGACTTTGCAATTTTCGATCTTTTAGTGGAGTCTTGCATCCACGAAAAGATACGGAGAAAGATGTGTAAGTACAAACACGATATTGTTATACATTGATCAGTTGAAAAAGGCGATAGAAATCGATTCTGTACGGATGAATTGATGAGATGACAATAAGACACGCTCAATTACGCGGTGATACATCCAAAAAGACATCATTGACAACATTTTCCTCACACCACAACTTTTCTTTCTTTCCATTACTTTATATCTAATGCATGTTATTCTCTGCTGAAACTCTTCTTTTTTGGATCAGTTTATAATTGAAAATAAATAACAAGGGAATGTAAAGAGAAAGATTACAGTGATGCACAGATTTTTTTTTGATAAACAGAATATTTAATTTTGGAAAATTTCCTCTGGGCCTCTGTGCCATTTTCTTACTTAACCAAAGAATTCGAAAATATATAGGTTATGTTAGACCTAACCTAAAAAAATCGCGACGTTATGTGGAAGAACTTCGGGTTATTGAAAATTCCATGAAAAAAGGATTTGAAGGTTCCCTGTAGCCGATCGACTGCAAAGTTTCACAGTAACAGAAAATTCCCTGGAATTTGTCTTCTATTTTTCCGCGAGAGTTTCCGTGGAAATACACGCTAACATTCCGCTTGGCATTCTGCGGAGTTATCAGCTTTTTTTCGCGTGGATTTCCTAGAAAAAAAGTTCGAGGAATTTTCTTGCAACATATCTGAGAGCATTCCCTGGAAATTGATTCAAAATTTCCTTTGAATACTCCGAGTATGTTTTCTGATATCTTTCCGACCAAGACTCCATGGAAGTAAACGCGAAAATTCTGCAATTATTTTTCGCCCTAACGCTATAATTCTTGCGAGCTAGACATACTCAAATGAACGATATGGTAGCAATATTTTCAACTCAAAAGTAGAACAATTGAGTGTTCGTCTGATAGATGAATACTCTCCAAGTTCTAAGCTGCCAATTGGCACCGATCGTCCATTTATTTGTGGATGTTTTTTTTGTGTGGAAATTCTCTATGTAAGTTCCACGAAATTTTTAATCAATTTTTGGAATTATTTTGAAAAAAAATATTTAAAAAATCCACCGGAAAAGTCGTGGAATTCTGTAATATTAAACCACGGAAGCCTCTAAGGCCATTGCATGGAAATTTCCACGGATAATTTCGTGGAAATATAGAGGATTTTTCCGAATTTTTCCGAATTTTTAAAGGGCTGACTGCCGATTATACGCTAATAATCCATAGGAAAAGCCGTGGAAATATTCGTCAGAGAAAAGTCCATGGAAACTCGCGGACATTTCTTATTAGACGGTCCTTTACAGAGTTCCGCAAACGTCCATGGAACGCTAGGAAAAAAATTAGCGCCAAATTCCATCTCGGAAGCCTACGTGGATTTTTAGCGGTAAAATCCAGGGAATTCTACGCGGATTTTTAGCGGTAAAATCAGTGGACATGGCAGAAAAGGCAGCTGGAAACCCAATGGAATCGCTGCGGCCATTGGCTATAGGGTTCTTTAAGTTTTAAATCAGAGGTGTGCAAAAACCGTTGAAACCGAATTAACGTCAAAATAAGTTAGTTATAGTAGCGTTTTGAACATTGACGTACATGTTTCATTTGACGTTTATTCGGTTTCAACGGTTCTTGCACGCCCCTGTTTTAAATAGCCCAGCAAGAACCACCAGATGCTAACCGATTTCAATTCGGCTGAAAACATATGTAATTTTAGCTGAATTTTGCTAATCGTAAAACAATACTTGTGAAGCAGTGTCATTTCCATATGGTTAGCACTTTTTGTTCGAGAACTGCTGACCGATCAGCTGATCGATTCAGCAAAAATACGCTGAAAACGATGCCTTTTTCAGATAGCTGTGCATATATATGACATTATGATATATGACATTGCATTGGCCTGGATACAGCCCTGTTTTTTTTCTTAGAATAAAAAGAAATTCACTACATGAGGTTTATTTCTTAAAAATTTGGATCTAAATTGTATTTAAATGAACGGTCTTTAAAATCTTGAAATTCTCAATACAACTGAGTATATGTCTGAATCAGTCATTAATCGGTAAAGTGTCAAAAGTTGACTAATTTTCTCTGATGGAGATCACTTTTTGCACCTCACTGTAAATCTCATTTGGGAGAAAGATTCTCTCACTCAATCTCAGTTGGAATAATTAATTGAGAATGTAATTAAATGCATTTAGGTAATACCTGGTGGATCGGTATTAATCTATGAAATATGGCATATCTCTTGGAGAATCTGGCCCAAAAGGCCAGAAACAGAATAAACTATTCCGAGGTGCACAATTTTTGTGATTGATCGTCAGTTGAATTAAGCAATTTATTGACTCCGCACAGTGATAAATGGCATCATTCCTCGATCTCACCGTGTCAATCAGGAAGATGTGAAAAAAAAGAAGAAGACTTGGCCAGAGATATGGACTCTTCTTCAAACCTAATGTGGGAATAATTGGCTCAGAAAATGTGTGTTTCTCTTACTCACCTTACAAATTCCTTCAACACAAACTGCTCGTCCCTGGAAGTTTCTTCTGTAGTACTCTGCCGGCTTCGAGCATGGCGTTCCATCAATCACGGTGTTGTTCAATGTGGCGAAATAATTGAGTCCAACAGGCTTACAATTCAATTCACACTCGGCATCCTCTGCAACATTAACCATGCAAATTTATTCAAGAGGTCACAACAACAGCATCTCTCAAAATATTTCCCTTTGACATTGAAAGTTTTCACAGACTTGGGAAATTTGCCTGATAACTGTTTTTGGAATTCTGAACTATCCCATTTGAATTCTAAACTACGGAATTTCAATTCTATGTCATTGAAAACAGCTGACAGTTGCAGTTTGCGCCATCTATGTGTCAATAAATGTCAAGATTATGAAAATAATATAAAAATCTTCAACATTTTCATCTTAAAGAACTTTTTTTAACACTGTGTGTGATCTTATAATCTTATAAAATTGTTCAAAAACAAAATTGGTTTAAAACTGTCATTTTTATTATAGAACTTCTTTAACAGCTCAATCCAGAATGACCATTTGGAATTTCAAAAAATTATTTGGTGATAAAATTAAACTAAAATAAAACAATTTTGAAGAAAATTTGTTTAAGACAACTATTGGGAGAGATGAAGTATTTTTTTATTTCTAAAGTCGTTTCAAAGAAAGGATCAAATACAGAAAAAAATGTATAAGGGACACTGGGGCACCAACGAACACTACAATTTTTTAAACATACATTAAACTTCAGACTTATAGGAATTTATAGGCACTATAGGGATACTTGTCCAGTGAAAAAATGGTTGAGATAACTCAAGTAATTTGAAAATAAAAATTAAATGTTCTGTTCTACCCCATGTTTGGTGGTGCCCCAGTTTACCCTAAATGCCATATTTTTTACGTATACAGTGCCCGCTTCCTAATCCGGGTCGCCGTAATTCGGACAAGTTCACGACGGTTACATTTAAAATACTTTTGAGGGTATGTAAAGCATGCATGTTCAGCAATGAAAATGAACTATCTTGTGATGTTTTTGTTTAATAAATGAAGTATAATAGAATAGACTTCTCCAATTATGCCTTTTTAATCTTTTTAAAAGTTTTATTCTAATTCTACAAAAAAATCTTGTATTATATTTTCGAGACGTTGAACAAATTCAAAAAATTAATCCGGTTTACGAAACGGACATCTGACATTTTGTCTCCCAATATCATGCGGATTACAAAGCGGGCACTATGATAAGCGGAGTGTTTTCATTGCCATATTTTATCGTCAATGTTTAACTATATGGACACGAATGTGTCCAACAGCCAAGACGTAAAATAGAAGAACAAGATTGTAGATATTTTAGAAAATATAAAAAAAAATATCCAGAATTTCACGAAAATTGTTTTTCATAAGTTATTTTGTAAATTTAGAATATCTGCTGTCAAAATTGACAAAAGACGCCAAGTATAGAAAATTTTGAATAAATGTCATCATGATATTTATTTATTAACCGTATACGTGACACGTCGAGCGGTTGTCTATATATTGAAAGATTAGAATATAAAAATTGATAAAGTTATTTGTTTTAATAAAAAAATTTTTGAAATAATAAATATTCTGTTGAGAAAAAAAGTGCTGCTAAAATTTTAAAAAGTTCATATGCTTATAGATGAAGCGCTGAATGTCTGTCAATTTTTTTCGTGAACTGTAGAAACTGAATATATTTCTTTTTCAGAATTATTTTTCCATATTTATTAAAATAAATGTAAATGCTAAAATTATTTTAAAAAACGCCGGACATTAACAATTTTATTAGGGACAATAGAGTTTTATTTATTTGCTGCATAGATGGCGTACTAGAAAATGCATAGCTGTCAATTAATGAAAGTGTTCAAAATACGATATTAAAGATTTTTCATTTTAAGCACAGTTTGATAAATTAAAAAACCGTCCTTCAGTTGTTTAAATGGTTAATAGCACCAAGTGTAGAAAATTATTATTCAAATCTTATATAGATGGCGTGCCAAGTAGCTGTCAAAAATTTACGAGTTCAAAATATTCATATTGATGAAATCTAATTTAGAAATCAATTTTTAGAGTAAAGTATAGTTAATTGATTGCTAAATTTGACAATATTGGGATATTTTGTGAAAATATTATCAACTAAGCTAAATTAGAGTGACACTGACAGCTTATCTTCCTAATGTCACTTTCTCAAAAGTTTTCAATATGTAAAAAAGAGACAAAATTTATTTTTTAAATATAATTTGTCTACTGAAAGATAAAAAATTGAGAAAAATTGTCAAATATGACATATTTTCGTGAAAGTCCTAAGATGTTCATTTGTTTAACGCAATGGCGTGCTGAGTAACTGTCAATTTCATAAAATAGTTTAGAATCTAAACAAAATAGTTTAGAATTCCAAAATCAGTTAGCAGGTCAATTACCTAAGCCTGTTCTGGAAATGAAAAGCATCTCTTACCTTTGATAAATGCCTCCCAAACGTACTGTTTCCCGCGGAAAGTTTGGTGATTGAATTGAGAACATTGTTGTTCGCGAAAATCTTTCTGAGCTTCGGGACACTCCTGTTCATTGCAAATATTGTACCTCTTGTACAAACCAATGCATTCAGTGTTATTCCGGACGATGACAGCATTTGATTTGTCCCTATTGTACTTATTGTTGATGAATCTGAGCCAGAAAGGAGAATATTACAAAAATTTAGAGCAAAATATTCAATAGAAACTTCCCTATTCTCTATTTTATTTTATTTTTTTTGGATAAATAGCCTCATGGCGGGATGAAAAAAAAAGACAGAAGGAATATAAGAGAAAACCTGGGAGAGCCATTATTTCTGGATTATGAGAGATTCGTGAGCCGCCTGGACAGCTAGAGATCAGAATGGTATTATTGTTGAACCCTCGAAAAAAAAGCCAAATTGTCAATAAATAGGATGCTGGAAAAATGAGAGGAGGAAGAAAGAGTATAGCCATCACAAACAATAGTTGTCTACCGCGACAATATATTGGATAATTTATCGATCAATTCATAATGGGGATTGACTTCATACAGAGGCAATTCAGATCAAATTCACAGATTTACTCCTCGTTTAATTCAACGACCAAAACTCCAATTCTAGCTCTCTTTTATATTCATCCGTGGTTTTAGATTACCAATTGGGATAAAAGGTTTTTTTTCATCCACAAAAAATTTGTTAACAAATTTTGTTTACTAAAAGTACTAATATGGCAAAATTTTTTATGATTATTCTTTTATTGGAAGAATAAATATAATACATTATATATAATTGTGGTTTAAACAAATGGATTTTATACTCTTAAGGCCTCTACACATTAGGAGCAATTTTCGTCAAAAATTGCATTTTTGACAGAATTATGACGTTTTCACGTACAGTATCGCAGACAATTTTCTTCAAGAAAGCAATTTTTGACGAAAATTGCTCACAATGTGTAGACGTCTTTAGTAATGAGTGCATTCTAACTTATAGAACGACTTCGAAGTTGTTTAAGTCCTTGTTAAGTCAAAAAAAATCTGGCGTTATATAGGGGGTCTAAATCCGGTCACATTTATCGGAGAACAAGAGCTCTATATTTCTATCATTTTCCACTAAGTCGTCTCTCGGCTTAAGTCCTAAGTGTATCAAGGACCTAAGACTGAACAAAATAGATAAAGCTGAATAAAGTTTTGTGGACACATGTTTACAAATGATGGCAACTAAATTATCGAAAACTGAAAGTCCGAAAGGCCAAAATCCCAATTGGGTCAAACTTATAATTTCCCGAGACACAGAAAATTTCCCTTTGCCCCACAAACACGCCAGATAAATAATTTCCCAAAACACAGAAAATTTCCCTTTGCCCCACAAACACGCCAGATAAATAATTTCCCAAAACACAGAAAATTTCCCTTTAACACAACAAGCGAGAACAATAATTTCTCGAAACATGGAAAATTTCCCTTTGACCCAAAAAGCGAGACCAATAATTTCCCAAAAACATAAAATTTCCCTTTAACACAACAAGCGAGACCAACAATTTCCCAAAACATAGAAAATTTCCCTTTAACCCAAAAAGCGAGACCAATAATTTCCCAAAACACAGAAAATTTTCCTATGCCCCAACAAGCGAGACTAATATTTCCCAAAACATAGAAAATTTCGCTTTGCCTCAACAAGCCAGACTAATAATTTCCCAAAACAGAAAATTTCCCTTTGCTCCATCAAGCGAGACAAATAATTTCACAAAACACACAAAATCTTCCTTTGACCTAAAAGCGAGACCAAAAATTCCCTAAAACACAGAAAATTTCCCTATGTCCCAACAAGCGAGACTAATAATTTCCCAAAACATAGAAAATTTCCCTTTGCTCCATCAAGCGAGACAAATAATTTCCCAAAACAGAAAATTTCCCTTTGCCTCGAACAAGTGAGACCAATAATTTTTCAAAACCCAGAAAATTTCCCTTTGCACCGAACAAGCGAGACAAATAATTCATCAAAACATAGAAAATTTCCCTTTCGTCCAACAAGCGAGGCTAATAAATTCCCAAAACGCAGAACATTTCCTATTGCTCCGAACCAGTGAAACCAATAATTTCCCCAAACGCAGAATATTTCCTTCTGCTCCGAACAAGTACCTAAGCTTAATAATTCCCCAAAACACAGAAAATTTCCCTTTGCTTTAGGTTATTCGCGGGCTTTTTTCGGTTCCGAAAAATTTTTTCAAATCGGAACTCCCTGTAGAAAGTCTTTCTATTATTCTTTTTTAGCGGAGACAATCTTAGGGAAGTTTAGAATACTCAGCAAAGACCCACTAATGAAGATTATCCAAGACTCACAAATGAGTGAGGTGTATTTTGTAATACCCCCATTCGAACAAGCCCTTACGGTCAATTTTCAATTCAAATATTCAAAATACAAAGCTTCTGTTTAGAGTCCAATAACCTTTGGACAATTTATAAAACGCAAAATAAATGAATTAGTTTTTGCAAATTTTTCAATTTTGTGTTTATAAAACTTTTAGCGATGTACAATATCGCTATAAAATTGAAATTGTCACTTCTGCATGAAGAATGAGTCTTTTCCATTAAATGCAGGAATAAAACGTATTTGATCCACCTTTCAATTTGTAATTTTATGATAAAAAGGCCAATCGCAATGGGAGATTTTTGACAAAAATCGCCAAATCATCGTGCATTCTTCCCTTTTGGATCGTACAACATTGTGGTCTATTTGTTAGTAAATAGTGATGCTCTGGCGCAGTGAACAATGCTAGAAATTAATAATGACTCTGCTTAATTCTCTGTGGAATTTCAATTATGCCCCATTCTGAAGGCACAAGTGAAATTAAATGAATATAATCGTTGCGAAATTGAAACTTACGATCCCCGGAAACTATTTCAAATAATTGATGAAAATCAACACTCTCACTTCTATATGCTCCTCCAAAAGAAGCAACAAAAAAATATGATTTAAAACAACAACATTTTCCATCATCTGTATCCCATTTTAATTTCGAATTTGTACATTTTTAGCCACACGCTGGAGGTTTTATCTCTTCCCCATGAATCCCTTTTGGATCGTAAATCATCCCGAATAGTTAACACTGAATTAAAATTTGCATTGTAAAATGATCAAACAAGAGATTGTAAAAGTTTTATTAAAATTTCTCTATTTTTTTTCTGGGAGAGACATCAAGGTCTATTTTTGGAATTCTGGAGTGGAAAATTCACAAAGGGCACTTCACACAATGATCACTGTCATCCTGATGATTTTCTCTTAGGCCTTTGGGGAAGGTCCCCAAGAAGCATATCACTGAAAGGGAATGTTACGACATGACTACGGTCAAGTTCAAATTCAAACAAATATGATCATAACCACCCCCTCACTTGTGTGTTTGTCTGTTGTCCCCTGCCCCGTGCGGAATAGGGGATTTGATGTCGACAAGTCCGCTTGTCATTAACCCTTTAAGGACGATTGGAACACCGGTGTCCCATAAAGAAAATAATTTTTCCTGACTACCTAAAGTTATTTTTTCCTTATGTCTGTACATAATTGTAAAGTATAAGGTTGAAGGAATCTAGAATATTTTTTGCAAGCCTCCAGTTATTTGCTATATACTAAATATTTAAACATAAAAATGGCGAATTTTTAAATTCTCATATTGAAAAATGATTTTGATTATTTTTTATACTTCCAATTTTTTTTAAACAAAACCTTTTTGGAAAAAAACTACATTACTCATACGTAATATTTTTCATTAGACTGAAAATTATTATTCATTGGTATTGTCAGAAAAATTACTTGAAGTTTCGGGCTATTTTTGTCCCTATTGCACGTAGAGGTAAAAAATGCACCGAATCAGAATCTGTTGAACTTTCCAAAGTTAGATGTAAAAACGTTTCACAAATTTTGTTTATCGGTTTAATTTTTATTGTTGATTTTCGGTCCGTAAAAAATGTCTCGTCGTTAAAGGGTTAACGTGGCCCATCTTTGAGCAAGACAAAATTAATTTAAGCCGCGACACGATTAATAATAATAACTAAGGATTTTGGCGTTTTGGAATTTTGACTTTTCGGAATTTTTAAGTTTTGGGATTTTTGGTTTTTCCGGATTTTGAACCATTGGGATTTCAGCCTTTTCAGGATTTTGACTTTTCGGTATTATGACGCAATCAGAATTTTGGCATTCAAGATTTTAACATTTTGGTTTCTAGCTTTTGGGATTTTGGCTATTCCGTATTTTGACCCGTTAGGGGTTTCGACCCATTCCGGATTTTGGCTTTTGGAGTGAAAGATCATTCATTAGTATTGTCAGAAAAATTACTTCAATTTTGGGTTATTTTTGTCCCTATCGTTCGTAGAATCAAAAATACACTGAATTATACAGGCTTCAGACCTAAGGCTTAGCCATTTGGCTTAATTGTTATAATTTCTTAGCAGTCAAGATATTTTGGGAAATTTAACTTAGGATTGGATTATTGAGGACAAATGACCCATTAGATTCTGTAAGTGAGAGCAATAAAATTGGTTGCCATTTAGAATTCTAAGACCTTCGGGAACTAGGCTAAACCTCTAGTTTGAAGACCGCTTTAAACTCTGTTTGATTTTATAAGGTTAGATCAGAGGCCTATCAAGCCTAATAAAAAGTGAAGATATTTTTCACTTTTCCTTGTAAAAATTTTGCAGATATTGCACCTTGACTTAAACAAATTTGCTCGTAGTTCTTGTATTATTGCGGCGAGCATTATGAAATATGAATTTTTAGATAGCTTTTAATGCACGATTTCGAAATATATCAGACTTATAAGTTAATTCTCTTTAGGAAAAAACTTGCCAATAGTCTTCAGTGCCTCTATGCAAAACCTTATGGAAAAATGAAATGTCGAGAAGCCCCTGGTTAGATGCAAGACGTTTTACAAATTTTATCTGTCGGTTTCATTTTTATTGTTGATTTTCGTTAAAAATGTCACATCCTGAAAGAGTTAATCATTTATAATGACCGAGTTAACTTTGAGAGTTCCAACTTTGAGATTGCACATTGCCAATGATTTTTCAGAGTATGAATAAATAAGTATATAAAATTGTTAAAATTCCGGTGGGAGGGTTAAACCTTCCAATCCTTTATACCTACCCTCAATTGGACTCACGACCACAGCGAAGTCTCGTACTCGCTTTAATTACGACTGCAAATGCGTTGCTCACAAGAATTATAGCGTAAATGCGAAAATTTGTCTTTTTGTGGAATAAGCCATATAAAATCATAGTAATATTAAAAAAAACGGGTAATCTAGGTAGATAGATCTTGAAATTTCCATTATATTCCTTTTTACTAACAAGGCTTTTAATATAACACTTCATCAAATTCTCGCCTCTTAAATTAACATAACCTCATGAATTAATTTGCTAACAGTTTTAAACGTTGTTGGGTTAGGAGCCACGGTTATCTGAAACGTTTTGATATAGGACTTTATGCCGGCTTCAGACTGGAGGTTTAGCCCAGTTCCCGAAGGTCTCAAAAATCTTAATAACAAGCAATTTTATTGATTTTTTAAAATCTAATGAATCGTTTGCCCTTAATATTCAATCCTAAACATCAATTTCCTAAGTAATCATGCTTGATGAGGAATTAGAGGAGTTAAGCCAGATAGCTAAGTTAGATAGATATTGTTTCCTCTCGCAGGTGGCGCTGGCAACAGTTCTCAATTTTTAAACTGTTCTCAATTGAATAAGCATTAAAAGGCTGTACACTGATCTTATGAAGTAGGGTCAGATGGGGTAATTTGGAATCATATCCATTTTAGAATTTTGGGATTTTCTCACTGTTTCAGATAGTCAAAGAGAAAGATAAAGCCATGAGGAAACACAGGACTTTATGTTCAAGAGCAATTCTTCATTGTTTTTCCTTTCGCCATCGAAACCTGATAGAAAATACCAAAATTCCAAATTAAACATGATTCCAAATTTCCTCTTGTTCTGAAAAGTCTCATTTGAAACCTTTTATAAGTCGCTTATGGTAACTTTAGGAGACTTTGGAACTCTTAGTACAGCAAATTTGTTACTTGGGATTTTTTCTCTGAACTGCAACTATCTCAATCTCATTGAGAAGGCACAACACACGAAAAAAAAGCAGGTCACCGAGTTTGGCGCCCATAAATAATAGAGTCGGGCGCACTATAAGGAAATTGCTATTGGATTCCCTCCCATTTGCCCCAAACTCAGCTTCAATGGCATGGAACCTTCTCTTTGCGGGAAGAAAAAAAAATGGTGAGACATTTTTCACGTACCTTTTGTCACTGGATTGAGCTTCCCTACTTTACAAAAGACTATCTCTCTGTGCCATGGATGAAGACTTCCCCAGTAAGGCATACTAATTAATCGAATTATATCATTGTTCACACATAATTGGCAGAACAACAATAAACTTATTAGAATATTTGATCTTCCATTACCATCTTTGGGCGCAAATTTTCAATTGGTTTGAAGACGGTATTATTTATCACCATTTTCTAGTACTATTTTGCATGGTCTTTGTTGCAAAAAGCTGAAATTGTACTCGTCCCTTGACAATATATTTTAATGTAAGTGATGCAATTCACTCTTCAATGAATTAATTTGACTGTTTGATGATGAATTTTTCCCACAAAATCTCTTGGTGAGTGGACTTAATTGTGTCTACATTAAAATGGCTTGTAAATATTGATATATTTTGTGAGTATTTTTGATTGAAAAGTGAGTACGCTTTCCCTTTCAATCAAAACTTGTCCTTCAAGTTGCTTCATGAATAGAATGCAATGAAGTTCCAAAAGTGCTTTGTGGTACTATTCCAATAAAAAATGCAAAAGGGGAATAGCTCTCCTGAACATTTTCTTAGTACATGACTGTTCTCAAGTGTTTCTGCAGTATCGACTTTTCTTTGTGTTGGTTCCTGTCACGACTGTTTGGTGGTTTTGGAATACGACGAAGCCTGGAAAAAACAGATGAGATAGGAATCTACAAAAAGAAAAGTTGATAATGCAGGAGCACTTGAGAACAGTCACGTACTAAATGAAAATTCTCAGAAGGAAGATTTTCTCTTTTCATTTTTCATTGAAACAGCGCCGTTCTTTGGTAAAAATGTTTAATACGTCCTAAAGGTTTGTTTTAATCGGAATGCTAAAAATACCTCTAGAAGATTTGATCAATATTTTTAATAGAGTAAATACTTAAAGAAAATTTATTTCAATAAGATATTGTAGATTAAAGAAAAATGCAGAATTTATCATTTTTTTTAATGCAAAATCATATACCTAGAGTACAAATCATAAGCCGAAATGCATGTTTAGAACTGTACTGAAGCAAGTTCTATTTGTATTTTCCTACACAAGTATTACTTTCCCTTTTTTTTGACAAGTGTGTTTCTTTTTTATAAAGAAACCTTTAAAATATTATCTGTTATAATAGCCTAGAACACAGCCTTACTGTGTTATCACACTTGCACATTAAAATTTTAATATGATTCACATTAATTGTCGCTGGTGAGAGTCCAAATGTGTAATTTGTGTCTTTGAGTCATTTTATATTCAAAATTTGATCTATTTGTTGATAAAAAGGTAGACTTGACCCGCAAAATTTGATATAAATTGATTTATAGCATTAATGCGAAAAATTAATGCGATTTTCTCTTTAATTTTTTTAATGTGAAAAATATTTATGCTTTAGGTAAATTTAAACTTATTTTTGCAGGCCAAGTCCACTTCTTTATCAATAAATAGAAAAACCCCAAATATTAAGTGACTCAAAGACACAAATAACACATTTGGACGCTCACAAACAACAATTAATGTGAATCACATTAAAATTTTAATATGCAAGTGTGATAACGCCGTTATTGTCTGTGTCTGAGCTATTTGAAATTTTTGTTATAATTGTTCATTCACACTGATCTCATTTTTATGGATTATTTCATAAATCATAATAGGCAAACTTGCTTTTCAAGTCACCAATTCCGTTTTTGAAATCTACCAAAAAGTTTAAAAGTGAATTTTATTAAACCTAAAACAAAAATAGGCTCTCCCATTTGGTTTTCTCTAAAGGCCTCTACACATTGGGAGCAATTTTCATCAAAAATTGTATTTTTGACAGATTTTTGACGTTTCTGCCTACAGCACTGCAGCCAATTTCCTTCAAAAGAGCAATTTTTGCCGAAAATTGTTCTCAATGTGTAGACACCTTAAAAGAAATGATCAAATTTTCTAAATCGAAGAAAAAAATATCTACTTACACTTTGGCAATGCATTCCCTGGACTGCATTTTGATTCCTCCTCCGCATGACCTCGAACACTCTGTCCAATTGCTCCATGGACCCCAGTACCTGTACCCATTGCCATTTCCAGCTTTCCTGGGCTTGTGATGTTCCTTAGGTTTACCCCTTCTCGCTGAATCTGCCTTGGGAGGAGGTGTTTGAGTTGTAGTAGTTGTGAATTCAGGTGTTGTCGTCTCCTGTGATTCCGAATTAACTCCCCTTCGGTCTTCCCTGGCGTGATATGAATTCCTCAATTGAACACTGTTGGGTGTCTCATGCACCCTCAAATTATCATTATCTGCCACTTCAGTGGTTGTTGACTGAGTCGTGGTTGTTATATTAATATCTGCCTCAAAGACATCGTACTTGTTCCTCTCACTTTCATCATAAATTGAGGGTGGATCGAAATCTTGCTTGGGCATGAAGCTGATATCATTGGAGTGAATTGGTTCTCGGTCCGTCTTGAATTTAATGACTTTGCGGAAGTACGAGGATTTATCTTGATCCTGCAACTGTGCCTTCTTAATCTCAGCTCTCCTTTCCAGCCAAGCCTTGTGCATCTAACAAAATAATTAATGACTTTTTAGAAAAAATTTGACAAATCTTTCTTCTGAAGTGTTTTTATCGCTTCACTGTTCTCAAATGCTTCTGCATTATCAATTTTCCTTTGTGTTGGTTCCTGTCTCGACTATTTTCCAAAATTACCACAAAAAGCCGTGACAGAAACCAATACAAAGAAAAGTCGATAATGCAGAAGCACTTGACAACAGTAAAGTGCTAAAAATGACGTTAATTTTTCATTGGAATAGCACCTTGATTCCAATCTCTAAATCACGATGTATTTTTTAATCTAATTTTGAACTATCTGAACATCCTCCACTCAAAAATAATTTTAGAACACGCCCTTTCGAAAGTAATATTTTTTATAAAAATTTCTTGTATTATTTTTACTTGCCAATATTTAATGCCAGGTTTATATGACACGTTAAAGGTATGACACACTCAAGGATTTAATTACACGTGGAACTAGAAGTATTGCGACTCTAAGAAAAAGAAGCCACTTCCACATTAAGACTTGTATATAAAAATGTTATGTATTAGAGTAAAAAATTGTGAAAAATTTTAATAAAATGGAAAATTCATGCTGTTGCGTCTCCAAGAAGCTATATTAATTTTTGTAAACTGTTTCCACCCAAATCATGTTGTATTTATATTCCTTTTTATATTAATTAATTTTATAATGTTATATAGTCCTGTGTACTACATTGTATAGTCCTGTTTGTTATATTATGTAACCTGGGCATCAATCAATAAAGTATTATTATTATTATTATATCTTTCTTTCTATTATATTTTGTGAGACTGTTTCAAGTATTAAAAAATATAAAACCTGTCAAGCATATTCTCTAAAATTTACACTTAAGTATCTCCATCTTCGTGAAAGTTCTATTGGAGGCGTGGTCTATTTTTTAGTGGGCGGGACTTTTTTTGGATTACTGCCAATATTGAACTGAAGCCTGTGGTTTCTTGAGTGATATCATGGCTCCTTTATTAAAGAAAATTGAAAAAAAATACAATCTATATAGTAGTAACTCCTTAAAAGGGCGTGACCTAAAATAACTTTCGGAGGACTCATTTATAAAGTCCAATGCAACGGTTTCAAAAAAAAAAATATAGAGAATTTTAGAAAAGAAACTGTCATAGTTATGCCGAATAATTACTCAGTCCACTGATAACAGGTTAGTTAATTGCGTAACTGATGGAGATTGAGGAACTTTTCCCTCAGCATTTTATCTATCTCTCTCTCTGTCTGTTTTATGCTCCTCAAGAAATGCAACTTGTTGCTCATGAAGAAGAAAAGCAACGCTATGAGATTAGATAGCATAATTTTATATACTCTCACGCACAATTCCTCCTTCAATCTCTCCATTTTAAACAAATATTTTCCTAACACAATTTCCACACTTGAATTTTCTCCCTCTTTTGAACCTTTTTTTCTCTTCGTAGCAACTGCACTCTCGAGATTATGCTGAGGATCTCTTTAGTTTTTTTTCTTGTTTCTTTGATTCAATTTTTTTTTCCACAGAAGACCCATTTCTCAACAAGTTCCCAAATATTTAAGCGATTATTTTGCAAAAATATACACATAATTTCTTGGGGCATGATAAAAAAGTCGAGAGACAAATTGGTCTATTTATTCAAGTGAGGGAAAAGAGTTGCTCTAAATAGAAATCTCTCTTCCAGCTGTGATTATTGGCTGAGGTTTGGCAGATATTGCAATTAATCAAATGCACAATGATCGTTTAAGAACAGTTCAAGAACTTTTTTTTTTAGAATTTTCCTGTTCTCAAGTGATTCTGCATTTTTACATTTCTTTGTATTGGTTCTTGTCACGACTGTTTGGTAATTTTAGAACACATAAAGGACTAGGAACGACAAATTCGAATACGTGAACTTGCACTTCTTTAGGCTTCCGGTAGATTTTCGAATAGGTTTGACGTTTGACTTGGCTTTGGAGTGGCTTTGTCTCTTCAAAAGGTTATTACTAAACGGAGCCAATGTGTCTCGGATGAAAGGTAAATCCTTTTCTAATATGCACAAAATGTCGTCAAATTTAAAAAATTCAAAAACAATACGAAAACACTATTCGGTCAATGTTATAATAAAAAAAAAATGAAATGCCACAGTAAGAAGCTGTCAAAGAAAGTATTCTGAGACTGTGATGGAATTTTTAATATTAAAATAGCAATATTACGATCTTTGCCCCGTTTTTTTTACAAGGGAACTTAATTTTATAAAAAAAATATGCCAATGAAAATGTCTTCCCAAAGTTAATAAGTGTTTTGGAAATGGAGAGTTACTCTAAGTAAAGCGTTAATTGCTCAACTTGTTAACTGTTTCTTGTAAAAAATAAAGTAATAGTTGTAGCAAGTCCTTATCTAGTCTGCAACTTTTCACGGATTTAACTGAATGAGTAGTGCAACAATAGCACAACGTAGGGGATGAATAAGTATGGCCAGCAAATGACCGTGAGTGACAGATCGGCAGATCGCGCCGATCAGTGTCCATGATCGCGGAGATCGCGATGATCAGACTTCAAAATCGCGATGACGGCGCGATATTTCTACACGATTTCACTGATTGCAACGATCACTCTCTGTGATTCCGGTTCACGATGATCTGTGTGATCTCTGTGATCACACAGATCATCACGCACCATCACGGAGAAGGCGCTCCCGGACGGTCTACACATGGAGACTTAGCAGATTCTTCCAACACGGGATACAACAGTAATATAAAATGATAACATTGTAACAAATATCCCAATACGATTAATAATAATACGGAGATCACGACGATCAGTCTCCTTAATCGTGGAGATCTTGAAGATCAGTCTAAAAGATACGCTGATCGTGATGATCAGTTAACAAAATCGCGTTGATCGCGACGATCGGCCTTCATACTCGCACTGTCACGCGATCAGTCTCAAGGTTCATGCTAATCGCGGCAAACAGTCTCCATAATCGCAATAATTCGCACCCAAACTGAAACGTGAGTGGCAGACATGTTTACCCCCTGGTACAACATCAGGTTCGCGATCTGACTGTTCCGAGTTCAAATCCCAGGCCCTTAGTTCAAATTTATTTATTTTTTCTAAAAATTATTGATGTGAATTTGTGTCAGTAATGAAAAAAAATCATTACTGTTATTATAATCAGAAAAAAACAATCTTAAGATGAAAAATGTGGAGATTAGATCTCGAACTTCTTGAACGTCAATCCGATAATGCATTTAGAGTTATAAATTTAACTAAAATTTGGTTAACTCCTATTCATTTAATAGAAACTTTTCAAATTTAACCATTGCAACCGCGCAAAATACTGTTCAACCCCATGGTTAACTTAAGAATCACAGCTGCCAAAGCTCAATAAAAACCTCCTCTGATTTTTTCTTCAAATCCCCACAGCATAATCACATGTTACAGTGTTAATTTCTCGCAATATACAAGCACATGTAGAGCTATTTTATGGGGACTACTTAAATATTAAATTCAATGACTCGGGCCTCCAGTGATCATCTGATGGAGAGGCCCAAGAGCTGCTGGAGAGAGCTTCAAGATTATTTGAGAGAGTTGAAATATCCCCGAAAAAAAAGAAATAGCCTCTAAAGTGCATTGAAATAGTTTTGAAAAATACTCAAGAAGCGATTTAATGTCTTTTGTAACTGATCCATATCTCTAATGCCGCGTTCTTGGCCATCTTCTTGTGAGAACTACGCCAAAAAAAGGGCATCTTATTTGTCTAATTTCACAAAAACATCCATCCCAATTGCACAATTTTTGCCTCCTAATTGCGGGTGTTTTTTTTCCCCGTCTTGGAAAGAGATGCTGTGAGATGATGAGTTTATTTTGTTATATGGGAAATATTCGCAAGATCAAGCATTATGTGGCTCCTTTAGTCTCTCCATCTCATTCTCAACATGAATGATTATGATCTCAGGGGAGAAATTTTGAGAACATACAATTTTCCTGTTAGTCTCGATTAAATGATGTATTGGATTGTCTCAAATTTATGGGATTCCTCCTAACCGCACAGCATCTCTTCACACTCAGAGAAATCCATAAAAGATTCCCATTTAGGAATATTTGATATTAATTAGCACCACATGCTAAAACGGATTTTTCAACAATATTACTTTTTAGTACAACTTTTTAGTACAAACATAAATAATTTTCTGCGGTCGTGAGATGCCTGTACTAAATACTAGCACAATACCCTATTAAAAAATCGCGAAATTATCCTTTTTACTAGGTCAATTACGGTTAGTACTAAATTTTAGAGCGGCATTTTAGTAAGGCTCTCCGAAATAATTATTAGAAGTCAAAGAACACTTGTACTAAATAGTATTATGACGCGATATATATATAAGAAATCACGGACATTATTCATTTTTCCAAGCAATTAACATTCATAATAAATTTTAGTACAGCATATTAGTAAGATTTACAGACGTTATAAATTTTGTGAGTGGGAATAATATCCTTACCAAATAGTAGTATATCGTTCTAAAAAGAATTCCGCTCGTAATTAATGTAATTAGGAAAATTTTGGTTCATAATGACTTTTAGCACTGATATTCTAGCACAAATTTCGAAAGTAATTGATTTATTGATACGGATTTACATGTGTAATAAACTTTAGTACAGCATGCTAGTAGGAATTATAAACGTAATTAATTTTCTAAGGTAGAAATTAAATATTAGCACGCCGGATAAATTTTAGTACAATATGCAAGTAGGAAATACGAACGTAATTAATTATCTGGGATTAGAAAGATGTCATTACTAAATAGTAGAACGCCGTTCTAAACAGAATCACTCACGTGAATAATTTTGTAAGGCCGGTTTCGGTTCGCAATACATTTTAGCACGAAATTTTAGTAGAAATCACTAACTTGATTGATTTTTCAAAGCAGAGTTATATTTGTATTAAATTTTAGTACACCATCTTAATAAGATTTACAGGTCTAATTAATTTTCTGTGGTTAGAAGAATGTCCTTAATAAATAATAGTACACCACGCATATGATTAAGTTAATTGGTACGATTGTGGTTCGTAATAAGTTTTAGTACGACATTTACTACGAATGACGGACGTGATTGGTACTTCGAAGCCGATTTACATATGTAACAAATTTTAGTGCATGCTAGTAGGAATTACGGACGTAATTATTTGTCTGAGGCTAGAAGTATGTCATTACTAAATAGTAGCATGCACTTTTAGACAGAAATACCCACGTGAATAATTTTGTAAGGACTATATCGGTTCGTAATACATTTTAGCATGATATTTTAGTACAAATCACCGACCTGATTTATTTTTCAAGGCCGATTTACATTTGTAATAAATTTTAGTACAACATTTTAGTAAGATTTACAGGTCTAATTAATTTTCTAAGGTAGAATGATGTCATGACTAACTAATAGAACTCCATTCTAGAAAGAACCACCCACGTGATTAATCATGGAATCAATTATATCAACTTCACTCAGAAAAGGGCAGTTCTAACTTTGTATGGGATTTGCAAAAATACAGCTCTTGTCTGTAAGAATATTTTAAGAGCCGAATCAACCTAAACATGTCGTGCTTTGAATTAAGAGCTGTGCTCTAAAACAGATCAACTAAGACCTGGCGTATCTTGAGCGAAATATCATCTCACTAGAAAATTTCCAGTGGCTTTCTGTGCTGTCAAATGGCAGACAAAATAATTTACAGTGCAATTAATTCGCAAAGTGGTGATTGTTTTCGCGAGTTTTATTAATAAAATTATAGTGAAAATTGTGAGAGAAGCCTTTACGAGTAGTGAAGTGTCTTGTGGTTCAAAAAAATACAGTGCCGACAAGAATTATGTGAAAATTAGGTGAATTTTGATCGAAAAATACAAAAATATTTTTTTCTGAAAAACAAAACATTGTGACTCACAAGCTCGCTCGAGCCTCTGGAGTGTTGTGCAACAGTGATTTTTTATTTAAAGATGTTATATAGTGAAAAATTTAAAAGATTTTTGCGAGATGGTTCCAGTGAAAAAAGAATTGTAAACATGTCGGTCATCTCGCTCATCGATAGTCGGATGGAAAAAAATCTTCCTAAATGAGTGTTTTGATTTAGATAAAAAGGGATGAATTTCGTTTAGATTTTAATAAAAAAATAGGGAATGTGAAATACAATAGATTAAAAATGTATACAGTGATACTTCAATAAAAGAAACGTGAAATTCAATTGCGTTTATTGTTTGTGAGTGTACGTCAATATTGTTGCGATACAGCAAAGAAAATCTGATACTGGAATCAAAGCTCGTTACGCTTTGCTCCAAGACCTGCTCGGTGCTTAAAATTCCTTCAGAGACATTTTTTTAATCTTTGAAAATTCAAAGACTATACGTTCTTGAGCCAAAGCATGTTTTAAAAAAAATGCTTTCGTTCAAGTAAAATAGTCTTTAACCCAAGACACAAATGCCCGTTCTTATTTCAAGAGCTAAATTAAGAGCTGTTTCTACAGAGCTCTTTTCTGAGTGTTAAAGGACTTGAAGGCAAGTTGTTCTTCAGAGAGAATCAGAGAGAAATTTCTCTCTGATTCTACTAATATTATTTATGTGTTAAAAGTTGTTTCAAACGTGCTTATTTTTAACACGCGTTGTTGTTAGATGTATAAATTATATAAATGCAATCCAACAAAATTTTCTCTGAGTGCATTAGCCTCTAATTTTTCAATTTTTACTCTACCTCTAAGAATCAATTTTCCCATTTACCTGCAATCTTTCCCGGGGGGACAACTGATCCCCCGACGAGACACCACCTATGACACCCATTGCAAACAGCAGCCAAAATCTACAATGAAAGAGAAAGATGGAATTTAGGCTTAGGGAATGCACTCAAAAGTTATACAAGAAGTGTGGGAAAAGATTAATGACCATTTGTGGATAAATGGGTACTTTTGTCTCCTGAAAAATACCACAAGATTCATGAGAAAAGGTGATTTTCTTCCTGACAACATGTTTAATTTTTGTCCAACAGCAACAACAACAACAAAAAAAAGTGTTTAAAGCCCTATATATTGTTACACTTTATGACGGCTTTATGACACCATGCTGTTGGCGGTTGGAAAAGAGGAGGAAAAGAGCCAGAAAAGTGTCTCTCATGATTCTGCGTTAGCCAAACACACAACAAAGTTGAAAAGCATGTAGAGAAAACAGCTAAATGTGTACAAAGGGATTGTGACATACCCGGTATATCGCCTAGTTAATTATGGCACCTTTTTTCTCTGTAGATATTACCTGGTGAGGAGAGATAACACCTCAACCTCTCACCTCAATTTAATTAATTACTGTCAGAAGTACCGTGAAGATTCTGAGATCTCTGGGGCATCACAAAATGCCCATTTTAGAGAAGAGATTGTCACATCAATTGGACTCAGTGTCTCAGCAGAAAATCTCTATAATCTCATTAACACATTAACTTAGAATTCTTCTAGATACCTCCCCGTATATTGTTGGATAAATTATCTTGTGATTGGGATGATTGTGATGATTGTTTATGACAATTAGACGCTTTAAATAATTAAATAAATGAAATAAAATTATGGTTAATCTATAGATGGATAAGATCCTTGAAGAAATTTATTGAGGATTAACAATTTTAAGTAAAGTATTATGTAGACCAGGGGCATGACGTTTCCTATGTTTCCCATATGTTTTTAGCGTGCTGAAAAAACTTTGGAGTTTATTCGGTGTTTTCTGTCATTGTGGAATAAATTAGCAAAAAAAAAACAATAACAAAACGAAAGCCAATTTAATATGGAATGAGCAACCGAAAACCCCAAATTGGCAACCTACGTAGTTTCGGAGATATCTCGTGAAATGTGTACGAAAGCAGGAAAAAAATTACACTAAAACTGGTCGCATTTTTCAGAGCTAATGTCACCCCCCCCCCCCCTGGTGTAGACTGTTTCACAGTATTTCTCAAATTTAAGACAGAGATAAAGATTATTTAGTAAAAAAGTTTGTAAAAAAAGAGATGAAAATTTGTAAGTTTAAAAATAATTACAAATAAATTGCTTCACATCCTAAAATTTGACAAGATTCTGCGACAAACCTTGGGGGTAAAGGTTTTTAGGGGCTTTGCTTGACAATTCGCTGGAGAAGTTATTTACAAAACAATTTGTTAAGGAACAAAAGGTTTGTACTTGGTTTCTAATGGACTCAAATTAGAAATACTTTTGTTAAACCTACAAACCTTTACGTAGCAGTTTGTAAAGCTACAGATAAAGCAAATTTGTCTTAAAATATCTTGATAGTTCTTAGTGATCAAACAATTTGTTAACTTGATATAAGAAATTGAACAAATCTAAAATAATCTTTTCGAAATTGCAGTATTGAGATTTTTTTGAAATGGCTTTTCTTTGTTTTTCTTTTAAATTTATTATTCTTAATTTGAGAGATGAGAGACAATACAATCTGTATTGTCAGAATTTGTTCAGAAAAACTGAAATAATCATTTCGAAATGAGTGATTCTCGAAAAATACTCAGTGTTACCATCCACAAGTAGATCTGGGAAAATTCGAAAATCTATTTGAAAAGCCAAAAAGAGCCTAAACACAAGTAGATTTTGATTCTCCAATAGTGCATTGGATAAAAGGTAAATGGAACTTTATTTGCACAAAAAGTCGTTGATGATCGAAGAATTTAAATTCAATTTCGAATTTTCATACTAAATTTTCGAACAAGATGGGGAAAATTTATCAAATATCACACAAAAAAGCAGGCAAAAGAGTTACTCAGTGATTATGGAGTAATTAAGTAATGGGACAAGAACAGTAAGCGTCGTTGTTCTGTTTTATTTCTCACAACAATTATGAAGACCATCACATTTTGACACTTGAGCACTTCGAAATTCGAACAGGATGTATCTCAGCCACCTTGTGGAATTGTCTAAAAGTAAAAAAGTCTCTTTTGGATGTTTAAATAGATTTTCGAATTTTTCAAGATCTACTTCTGTACGGAAAGAAAAGAGACTTTCTTACTTCTTCATAATCCCGCAAGGTGGCTAAAGTACATCCCGTTCGAATTTCGAAGTGCTCAACTTGTCAAAATCTGTCGCTCTTCACATTGTTCTGAGGAAAAACATAAAGCATCAACGTTTATTGTTGCTTTCTCATTATTTAATCACTCCATAATCACTGAGTAACTCCTTTGCCAGCTTTCTAGTATGATATTTGATGAATTTTCCCCATCTTGTTCAAAAATTTAGTATGAAAATTCGAAATTGAATTTGAATTCTTCGAACATCGACGACTTTTTGTGCTAATAGAGTTCCATTTACCTTTTATCCAAGACACTATTGGCGAATCAAAATCTACTTGTGTCTACACTCTGTAATCATTTGATTCGAAATTTACGTCAATCTTTCAATACAAAAAAAAATCGTTTGTTTGGTGTTATCCCGTATTTGGTTGTGCTCCGATTTCCCCTATACCTAAATATCTGTTGAATGTTCGAAAAATTGAATTAATTAATTTTTAAATATATTATTTTGCTTTAAAAAGAAATTATTAAAAAAAAAATGAAAAATTAAGAAGATACAGTGCAGTCACTTGTCAAAATTGACAGTTGAAATTTGAAACACGTACTAAGAGCGCTCAAGCAGGCGAATATGCGAACTTCTAATTTAGACTTTCAGTGGATCATTGAAAAGGATTGGCTAGACTTCACAGTATCTTGCATTTATAAAAGTTTATTAAAGGTTATTACAGAATGAAAGTGTAATGAAGTAAGTATTATAATTTGTCAACTGCCGTAGATTTTTATATGCGACGTTTACGTGTTATCTGTCAAAATTTCCCTGCAAGATCCGGAAAGTTTGCTCAAACATTTTTCAAATAAATCACAGTTTTGTTCTTCACTCAAAAAATACTTGGCTGCTTTCATTGAAGATTTCATCTGAGAACCAAAATGAAGGCACAAGAGCGCGTGAAGGGTAGTAAAGTGGCATCTTTTGATGATAAGGAAGTGGAAATGTGTCATAAAGTCCCTCACTTTTCACTCTTTTCCCCCATCCAAGTGTCTGATTTCATTAATTGAAATGGAAATAAAACAAAAAGTGCCATTAAAATCTCTTATCAGAGAAAATGTTTCACCAACTTTAACGGCTTGCGATTGACTTGATATCGTGTGTTAATTCGTCTATAGACTTTTGGGCTGAGAGTATTAAATTAACACACCATGAAGAGTCAATCAATTGGAAGATTTTTCATTTGGATGTGATAATTTTTCGCCACTTTGGCGCTTTTTTTTGTACTCTTGTTAATTCCATCAGATAATCTCTGTGATGATGTGAGGGATTTTTTTTTCCGGGAGGAAAGAATACAGATACATCAAGTGTTTTGCAATTGATGATTTTTTTGTGCGTGTTGGAAGCATAAATCATGGGTCCAATTTTAATTTATTGCGTCCTTTAAGTACTCCCCGACCTCTTAAAATAATAAACCAACAGAAAGACTAACAGACGTAGTTTTTTTCTGCGTTTTTTTACCATCAAAGTTTCGTGCATTTTTTCGCGCCTTTTTTTCAGTTGTCTTTGGACACTGGAAATTGGGTGAAATGTGTGCTATGCAGTTGTTACAACAAGATCTTCTGGATGGAAATGTCCAGGAAGATCAAAAGTGAATGTCTGCGATGATGGAAGAAAAAAGAAATAAAGCCTGTGATAGGGCTAAATCAGCTTATTTCACAAGGGATTCTTAATATGGATCAGTTCGAAATTCTTCGAAATTAAGTTTTGTAATGAAACTGGTAATAGTTCTCGAATCGAATATCGAAAAGCCAAAGCCAAGTTCAACTTTTTCGAAAATCCTTAGAAAGACCAAAAGAGTAGTTCACGTATTCGCCATTTGAACGCGCACTTGACGCAACCACTCTGTCACTTGACAAGTGACAGAGTGGTAGTGAAACATTGAGTGAAACACAAGTAGAAGAGACTGGGGCGAAAAGTCACAAATCGCAAAAATTTAAAAATTTCTCTAAATATAGCTTCCATAGACCTTTTTCAATATCGTGAGTTTCTTTGAATTTGAACAAGGAATTTAGTAAATAAAATATATTGAAATTTTTAGCCCTGTTTTTGAAAAATTTTCCTTACAGCTGATATCAATTTTTGCCTATTTATTTTCCAAAATTGATGCACTGGTGAATATTTCCGAAATGTTTTGGATTCTTTGAATACGAAGCCGTTATCCATTTTAGCATTTTCCAAATGTCCTTTTCTCCAAAAATCTTTTTATTAAAAGTGACCACTTGAGGTAGAAAGTAATACAGTAGGCTTTCGCTAATTCGGCCCTTTTACGATCGGACTACTTTTTAATACGGGCAGCTGTAAAATTTGAATAAAGTTTATCGACATTTTTTTCGAGTTTTCGAATGAAGCAAATATGCTCAAATTTGCCATGTTTTGTCTTAGTTTTGCTGCGATTTTGCATTATTAAGGGGTTTTCATGAAATTTACCGTAAATATGAGTATTTAAACTTAATATTAGTATGCAGAAGAACAAAAAAATCGTTGCATTTAAAACAATTTGACGCCAGAATTTCTCTCTAATTCGTATGACATTTCAGTCCCAAATGCCCGAATTTGAGAGAGTCTACTGTAAAAGGTATGGGGCAAAAAGTAACAAAAACCGAAGCATTTTCTCATCTTTCACGGCGATAAGAAACGCCATGTCATGTGTCGCCGCTTGTTGTATGCACACTGTTAAAAAGAACTCATGTTTTGCATTGTGTCATTTTTAATTTGCACTTAAGTGACACTTACACGGCAACTCTTCGGCATATTTCGTCGGATTCATCTCGCTTAACCCATTCCTTACCATGGTATTATACATCATACGCAAATTGAGTGATTTTTGATGATTTATTTCTGGGCAATTTTTATCCGAATTGCTGTCGCGAATGGATTTTTAGTAGCGTTAGTTATTCAATTACTTGAGAAAAATAGTCCGAAAGAAATGAAAATACATTTTGTTATTATTTTCTTGCTTCGCGGAAGGTCATGCAAATTTTTTGCTCAAAATGGCGGACGGAAAATTCGACATCCCATCGAATTTGTTAAAATTGGCCTCTTTCCTCTATCCTGATTTGAATTCTAGTTCCCAATTGGTGTTCTTGGATAGTCACTCTATCTAAAACAATAGAGTTTGTAATGAATTAATGCACAGAATTTAAATTCAGTGACCGTTAAGACGTGTGTTTGACAGAGGCTCCCCGCGCCCCCATATGAGATAAAAATTCTTTCTTTTCAAAAAATTCATCTACTAATCTGTATGAAACTAATCGCAAAACATAAACATTCTATTTCAAGTATTTCTGGTACATTGGCTGAATGGGTTAATTTGCTATTTTCGCCTTTTTATAACGGTTGAATAGAATTTACTTGTCAAAATTGTGAAAATGCTCTTCTACAAGGGTGTAGTAAAGGAATAAATTTCCTATGAAAATATATCATCTAGATATTTTTTAATTTTATGAAAGTCCATAATTAAGCGAATCAAAATGTGATAATTTTACCCCAGGCGTGCTACTATTTGCCCCAGTATTTTTGAGAATGGTCACAAACGATTTAGAAAACGGCCCGTTAAATTTATTTCCTTACAAAATAGAGGAAAATGACTTTCAGAAAGTTGTAGAGCGGTAAATTCCGTATAAAACTGCGCTAATTAGAAATTTCTGGGACGCTGGCAAAAAAAATCCAATTTGTGACTTTTTGCCCCAGTCTCCCCTATAGTTTAATTCTTCTCAACACTGTCATGGCTTAAATTCTTACTTAAAAAAAACAGAAAAAATGGAATATTCAAAAACTGGCGTTTTCTGAAAATTACCTTCATTTTTTTATTTGAATTTGAATTTTATTTTTTTGTTACTTCTTGTTAAGTAGAATTAAGTGGAACCCTATAAGGGAAGAACACCAGTGATCGGCAGTGTTCCTCGGATCGTCAGGTTGGTCAGGTTATTACCATATTGTTGCACCAATTCAAATGAACTTTTAAAAATTATTAATTACTTTTTACAATTTTAATCTCACAAGAATGTAGTACATTAGTTCAGATTTAATTTATAAAACAATTTTCCGTGAAACATCTGATTAAATTCGTGACGATCTGAGTCAAATGGATCACTAATTTACTGATTTATCATTTATCATTCACAAAAATACCAAATAATATTTTGAGGCTTATATTTTGAACTAAATATCAAGCATGTCTTCTTAACTTAGTTTATCGTCTTTGTTTTCTCTATTATTCTTTTGTAATATATTTTAAAATGAATAATAATGTAGACGTTAGGGGTAATATTTCGGACACCTTGATTCTCATAGTCCGGAATTCATCCAAAGTCTTGTTCACATCATCTCGTTCATCTAAGCAACATTTTTTGTGTTGTAATCATTAGAGTATGCAAAAACTAAAAATTCACGGAAATTTAAGAAACAAATGAAGTGTCTGAAATTGCAAGCTGACCGGTATTTAGTACCGTTCCCCTAATAATTCAATTCAGTTTTTCACTGATTTTCAGATGACTTATAAACAAGTTAGGGTAAGTGTGCCAAATTCCGGTCAGCTTGCAATTTCGGCCACCTTTTTTGTTCCTCGAATTTCCATGAACTTTTAGATTTTACGTACTCTAGAGATTATATAATGCAAAAGAATAACAAAAAATGTAGATTCGACAAACGAGATGACGTGAAAAAGATATTGGAAGAATTCCCGAAGGGCATGGATGAGAATGAAGGTGGCCGAAAAAGGGCACCAAAGCTATGTCTATATTTTTATTCATTTTAAAATGTATTAAGAATGATTTTAGATTAAATAAAGACGGTCAACTCTTTACAAGGCTCCAAGCAACACTCTTTCAGAAGAAAGAATAAAAAAAATCTAAAATATTACATTTCATACTTAAGACTTTGACGCTTGCATGCAACTATGCCGAAATTTGGCACACTTACCCTATAAATAATTTCGAATTCTCTACTGTCCAAGGAGTAGCGAGAAACACTTCGTACAAGTCTGAGTTCAATCTGGGAAGAATGAATCTAATAACAACTATAAGAGGTGAAATTGTCTAAGAATCTCACCAAATAGGCGAAGAAAGAGGGCCGTCTCCAAGAGAATCCCTCTCTCGATCATAAGTTCTTGATTTGGTTGAAGATTCTTCCTCATCATGCTTTTTTTGTCGGATCTTATTGAAGAGGGAGTGTGCGACATGTTCAATTATCCAAATTACCGTCTTTTTGTTCCACCAACTGTCGCGTCTCGCGATGGATTTTAAACTACCCAGTTTATAAAAAAAAGAACACTTGAGTCTCCAGTCCTTTCTTGGACAATTGCATTAAAAGTTCAATTTGTCTGGGCCACAATCTCAAAGGTGTTTGTTCAAGTTGTCGCTCAGAGTTGACGGTATTCTGCTGAGACACAAATTTCTTACAAGAGAATTACAAGAGTGTCTCTTGGACCAGGAGATTTGATTGATTAATGATAAAATAGTTAAGCCGATTGCATGCGTCTCAAGTGTTCAGTTTTTTTGGGTCGCAAGTTATTTTTATTGAGGAAGCTCTCTACTCCAGAAACGGATCAAATGTTGACGACGTGATACTCAACTTTGTGCACCATTCTTGGAAAAACAATAGAAATTTTGCAATGAATGCATCGAAGGCTTGTTTGGCTAATTTAATATTGATGACGCATTTTTGGGTTGAGCAAGTGTCCTGGAGATGAGCGTGACACGTGCTGTTACTCACGAATTAGTTCTTTTTCTTTCTGGTGAAGTATTAATGATTCATTTGATCTCATAAATCACGCTCTAAATACACTTAATCCCCGAGAATCAGAGGGTATAATTTTATAATCAACATCAATGATCCTCTTATAAGTTTGCTGTGGATCGAAGAGACGTCAATCTTCAATTTCTTCCATTTCTTCTATGAACTTTAGTGATTACCAAGGGGTCCATGACATTCAAAAAATTGAATTAGGAACTTTAGAAAACACTGTCAGAACACTAAAGCGAAAGTAGAATGAAATCAAGAAAAAGTGCTGTACTACTCGAGAAATTTTGTTCACAGCCATGTATAATTCAACTAGATTTTCTTCGAAAAATACAATAATAATACTGACAGAAAGAATATTTTTGACCAAAGCCAAAAAAAATATTCGGTACTATAAATATTTCTTCTGGAAAAATTTATTCGATCAGAGAATATTTCTTGCCGGCAATTTCTACAGTTTATTCCGTTTAACCAAATTTTTCGACTAATCATCTGAGAATTAAAAATAAGAACAGTTACCAATGCCCTCATACGGTAAAAATAATTGATAGTAACACTAAATTCTTGGCAATTTAGTATAAAAATATTTAAAATAAGTATGACTTTCTTCAGTGAAAATAAATAAATAAAATCTTGAAAATACTATTCTGTAAATGATTTGATGTTGATTAAAATCAAAACTATTATTAGACTGATAAATATTATACGGTGCCGACCAACATCCTGAAAAGTCAAGATTGCGAAAGCCAAAATTCTGGAAAACAAAGATCTCGAAAGCCTAAATCCCGGATATCCGAATTCCCGAAATCCAAAATCTTGAAAGCCAAAATCCGAAAAAGCCAAAATCCCAGAAGCCAAAATTTCAAAAAACTAAAATCCTGAAAGCCAAATTCCCCAAAGCAAAAATCTCGAAAGACAAAATCCCGAAATGCAAAATCCTGAAGAGTTAAAATCCTAGAAACCAAAATCCAAAAAATAAACCAAAATCCCGAAAGCCAGAAATTAAAAAAACATAATTGAGAAAGCTAAAATCTCGAAAGCCAAAATCAGAAAAAGTCAAAATCCTGAAAACTCAAAATCAGAAAAAGGCAAAACTCCGAAAATCCAAAATTACAAAATACCGGAAGCCAAAATATCGAAAGCAAAAATCCCGAATTACAAAATCTTAAAAGCCAGAATCTCAAAAAACTAAAAATCCGAAAACCAAATTCCCGAAAGCTAAAATCCTGATAGCCAAAATTCCGACAGCCAAAATCTTGAAAATCAAAATTGCGAAAGCTAAAGTCCCTAAAAGGCAAAATCTCGAATGGTGAGAATACTAAAAAGAATAAAATTGTACAGAGCATAATGTGTAAAATAATTTCTCAAAACACAAGAAATCTTCCTTTACCTCCAATAACCGTGGGTGCAATAGTGGGAGTAGCTATGTCACTTTTAAGACTTCGGGATTTTGATTTTTTGGGATTTTGACTTTCGAGATTTTAGCCCATTCGAAATTTTCACCGGGACCCAAATGAAATATGTTACAGACGGACAAATCGAAAATTAATGGTAATGTGATCATTATTATCTCAACCATTTCTCAGTAAATCCTGAGGTTTGTAATTCAATCAACGAAAACGATGGACTAGAATATCTTGTAAGAAGAATTAATACTATATAATCTACTTTTTTCAACTTGTGACACGGCTAGAGTCCAAACGGTAAGAGATATCAACTTCCAGTCCTAAGTGAATCCTCCATAGTGTAAGTGTGTCTAATTCCGGCCAGCTTGTAATTTCGGCCACTTTTTTTGTTCCTCGAATTTCCTTGAACTTTTAGATTTTACGTACTCTAAAGATTATACAATGCAAAAGAATAACAAAAAATGTAGCTACGACAAACGAGATGACGTGAAAAAGATATTGGAAGAATTCCCGAAGGGCAAGGAACTATGAGAATGAAGGTGTCCGAAATAGGGCACCAAAGCTATGTCTATATTTTTATTCATTTTAAAATGTATTAAGAATGATTTTAGAGTAAATAAAAATGGTAAACTCTTTACAAGGTTCCAAGCAACACTCTTTTAGAAGAAAGAATAGAAAAATCAATTTGTATTTAAAATATTACATTTCAAACTTGAGACTTTGACACTTGCATGCAACTATGCCGAAATTTGGCACACTTACCCTAAGTCAACATTATCTGGGGCAGTATTTTTTTCCCCCAAAAAATTTTTTCGGTTCATTTCGAAAACGGATCCTAGAATTTTTTCATTTTCGGATATGTTTTAGAGGTAATCAAGGAGAATATTTCGTCTTTGGACACCTATGTTCGAAAAACATTTCGATATCGAATATTCGAAAGCTAAAGTATAACTACTTTAGGGGACCTATTTTACAACAGATTTGCTAAAATTTGGATGTTTTTTTTTTTTGAAAGATTTTGAGATTTCTAACCCGGATGCATCGGACTTAATCGGTAATGAATCGGTAAAGTACCCGTAATTGATGTATCTTTCTCAAGAACGTTTCAACATTTTAGTGGGATTTTGACGATTTTGACTCATTTTTTTAAAGCCTTGTTTTTGTATATCTATATTTTATTATTTTTCTATGGAAATGTTTTTAAATATGCCTATTAATTTCGTATAGAACACTTTGAATTTTTTCCCTAGTTTTGCAAAACAAATTTCTTTACATTCACAGAAAGAACATTTGACTTTAAAATAATTCCGTATTTTGCATTTATCCATTCAGTAGAATTTTTATTAAAATGTTTGTTTATTCTTTTTGATTGAGAGTGTTGAAAGCGATCTTGAGGAAATTCCTAGTTTTGGGTGCTCTCAAATAAAGTGAAAAAGGCCAAAGAAAACATCGTGATATTGGCAATAAAAGTATTTAATAAAAAGTATGTTGTAGCCCAATTGAGTGTAAAGCAATAACTATGATATATTGCACATTGAAAAAAGCAGCAATAAAAATCAAATTCAATTATCTTCAGTGGCTGAGAATTTAGGAGCTCTTTCACATTTTCCGGGAAAGAGAGGTATTTTTTGGTGAGATATTTGATCTTCCAAATGCAACGTCTAGCAATCAATTATGGGGCACCTTTGGGAAACAATGTGTGCCCCAAAACATTTGCAATCCATCATATGGAGCTCCAAAAACTCAATGTTGTGTGAAAAAAGGGAAAATTATTCATAGCGTCTTTTGGGAAGATGTGAGACAAATAGGAGTTGAAGCATAACATTCTTGCAATTAATACAGAAACGAAAAATGTTCAATTGAAAAATTCTTCATGTGCCATTCATGTGAAACCACAATTGTAAGATTTCTGGTAGGATTCCCAGAGAGACTGAGGAATAGCCAAAAAATCTTACTCAATATAAGCAATACGCATTTCTCGAATGCGTGACACATTTTCAATAGACGCACATTTGCATACACCACACTCATGGAATACAATCGAAGTTTGAGAGGAAGACTCTGGGGACTCTGTAAGTTAATTAATTCACAAAATTGGCGTTCACGACCAAACAGAAGAATTCACTGTAGCAAAATTGTTCTGTACAAAAGTTATGACTGATGAGCTCAGATCGAGACCATAAAAAATTAAAAAGCACTTTGAGATTAACCATCAAAAGTTTAACAATGAATTACAATTTTGTGGCTTTTCTGCAAGTCTTTTTCACTTGCCAATTTGTTATGGCTATTGTTGATAATTTTGTAAACAATTTTATGTCAATTCCTTGCAACATTTTCTTTTTGATTTTCAGAAAACCATTAAAAATTTATGCGGAGAAATGTTTTGTCAATTTGCAAAAGGAACGACAAATATTCATTTAAATCAACAAAATATTTTGTCAAAATTTGTACAGTAAAGTCCCGCTATAGGCCATCGCTCTATAGTCCACAATTTATCGACCGTTGATTTCAAATCACTGAGGTTATGTTTTTTAGTACGCGACATGCAATGTTGTGATAATTATTTTAATATTTTTGGCAAATTTTATTGAGTAGTTGTGATAATTGTGATCCATAATGAAGAGCGCGAGGACAAGTACCACAATCGCAAAGAAAGTGGAAGCCGTCGAGCAATTTCAATACCAAAAGTCGTTGATAATTTTAAAAAAATGACATGGACTATAATGCGACCCAAGTGTCAAATCTGGAACCAAATATGGACTATAGCGAGACTCTACTGTAATTCATTGACAGGCTATTTGATCACTAAGGAAGACGAGTTGAAGCGTCGAAAGCTTTGGCAAAGAATTTTGTGTTTTCCTTTCCTTTCATCTCCTTCCTTGACCTTCTTAGTAAGGGTATAGGGTAAAGTGATATAATTTGGAATTAGTGTTACAAGTTGGACAATTCGCCGGTGCAAGTTGGACATGGCTTTTTTCCTAATAAATACAGTACAAAATTTGTTTTTAAGCACAGGGAACCAAATTATAAAACTAAAGCATTAAAAATATATAAATAAAAATGAAGTATTAAATTTATCAAGACAAAAAGGCCTGTCCAAATTGTACCATTGTCCAACTTGTACCACTTTACCCTATTCTCCAATAAATAATTTCTATAAAATCTGCAAATTTTTTATTCTACTAACAAAATTGTCATAAATATTAATTTCACCGCATTGTTCAACAATTTTAATTTCCAATGATCAACTTTACGTTATCAACATCTACTTGAATATTTAATACGAAATATTTTGGTCTTATCGAGTACTCAGACTATCTGAAGCTTTGAAAGCTTTGAATAGCCTAGATAACCAATTAGAGAAAGCAATTAGAACTTGAGTTTGTAAAATGTTTTTATTTTGGGTAAGTGTGCCAAATTTCGGCATAGTTGCATGCAAGCGTCAAAGTCTCAAGTTTGAAATGTAATATTTTAAATACAAATTGATTTTTTTATTCTGTCTTCTACAAGAGTGTTGCTTGGAATCTTGTAAAGAGTTTACCATTTTTATTTACTCTAAAATCATTCTTAATATATTTTAAAATGAATAAAAATGTAGACATAGCTTTGGTGCCTTATTTCGGCCACCTTCATTCTCATAGTTCCTTGCCCTTCGGGAATTCTTCCAATATCTTTTTCACGTCATCTCGTTTGTCGAAGCTACATTTTTTTTATTCTTTTGCATTGTATAATCTCTATAGTACGTAAAATCAAAAAGTTCATGGAAATTCGAGGAACAAAAAAGGTGGCCGAATTTGCAAGCTGGCCGGAATTTGGCTCACTTACCCTATGTGAATATTATTACTGCCGAATAGATACGGGCGACTTTTCCCACCTGCTGTTTTTAAACTTTTTTTTAATTCTAGCACTTAAGTGCCAGAATTTAGTGCTTAAATGCTAGAATTCGATCGCCCTCATCTACGGTATTTAAGAAGCAATCTAATTTGGATTTTTATAATTATTGAATTGTTAAATGTTCCATAGTAGTTGTAATTTGTTTAATTAATAAGAGAACGCGATTTATATTTACCAGTTTGTAAAAGCTCACGAAAAGCTAATTCTTGAATAATTCTACTTCTCAGAATATAAGCCGAATAAGTTGATTTCTTGCAAAATCCGTATTTTTTAATATTATACCGCAAACTTAATTATTCCCAAAGTTATAAGGGTATCAAACCTTAAAAATGCTATACGCAATATGTAAAATCTGAACTTAAAATTGCTTAAAATTTTTCGCGAGCTTCCACTAGACGTGAGAGACTTCTAAATAGCACGTTTTTGTAAGAAGTTTACTGCTACATAAATTTGCTAAAGACCATGTTCCTTTATCTCGAAGAAAAACTACTTTTTAAACCATTTTAATAAAGTAAATTTTGTAAAAATTCTAAGAATATTAAGCACAGGAGAATATGCACAGTTTTAATTTGCTTAATACTTCTTCGAAAGAAATTTAATGCCCAGTAAGTTTATCAAGGATTCTTTTCCTCTATCTTAACGCGAAATATGCTTTACAAGTCATTTTCCAAAACCGAATTTTCGCTATAAATAAGTCAAAATTTTAAAAAAGACAGAAAAGGTGAACTGGAGACGAAATGAAACGAATAACTTGCCACTCTTAAACCTGAGTGGTCAGAGTCAGAATTTCAGAATTTTGTCTTTTTGGAATTTTGACGATTTTGATCCAATCAGGACTTTTGCCCATTCGGGATTTTGGTCAATGGGAGATTTTGGCTTTCAGGATTTTGGTATTTTCTAGATTTTGGCCTTTGCGAGATTTTATTTTTTGGGATTTTGGCTTTAGAGATTTTGTTTGGACCCTATCGGGTCACTGTAGGTCAAAAAAGTCTCCTACGGCTATCTAACGTTATATTTGCTCTAGAAAGCTAGTTTCAAAAAAAAAATAAAGGGGTCAAAAAAGTTTTTTTTTGACCCCTAATTAAGATTAAAGAAATTTGCTATATTAATATAATATAAAAGGGAATATGAATCAGCCTTTATTGGATAATTCGGGCTATTCAAAGATTTAACACTAAACCTACCGACCGTTTTTGGTCGTTTTTTCCTAGCGCGTTGGGTCAAATAACAGACTGCGATAGAGTAGGATACACACCAAATTTTTCGTGGACAAGAAGAAAAAATTAAAATAGAAACACTTAAAAATATATTACATGCATATTTTTAGAAATTCATAAAGTTTGATAGCGAAATGGTACTATTTGTGTTAATTTTAAAAAATTTTTATACGTGTCAATTTGACCAGGTCTTGGTAGATTTAGTGTTAATACTTAAAAATTTAAATCATAATTTGTTCCTTCTTGATAATATACCAAGGGTTACGGGGGAACCTTTAAGTTGGGCTATCTTTGAAATAATGGCCGTTTTAATCTTTATTAATCTCTTACTTTTAAAATGAATTGAGTCTTATTCTAATTTAGCTTCACAATTGGTTTGTCGAGCTAAATTATAGGGTGAAAGGAACGTCTATTGACACTTTAAGAACTCGTGTCAGCACCTATTGACACCCTACTCTGTACCATTTGGGATATGAAATTTGAACATCTCTGTTTATAGTAAAATGTATATTACAGAAAAAATGTTATATTACTTATATTTTACTAAATACATTAAATAATATTCAACATTTTGACAAAAGTGTCAATAGGGGTTCCCTGTCGAACAGACGTTCCTCCGACCCTATCTTGGTGAAGTCCAGTTCCGTTTGAAAATAGGAGAAAAATCCCTATTTCAAAGGTACCGTAGATGAAGGTGATTGTGTCCCCCGTGGGCGACTTTGACCCCCTACTTTTTTTTAAGGGTCCATCTGGAAGATGATTGCCCCGTTGACACCCTACTGTTCGTAAATTTTTCTTTAATTCTAATGTTTAGGAATGGCCCTCACCGATTAGATATGGTAGATCGGATCGATAAAGACCATCCTCAAGTACTAGAATTAAAGAAAAGCTTACGAACAGGAGGGGGGTCCAAGTTAATTCTAATGTGCCCTATTTCCCCTAGGGTTTTCTCCTATTTTTAAATGGAACTGGACCTCATCATGATGTAATTTAGTTCCAGAAACCAATTGTGAAGATAAATTACATTATGATAAGATACAGTTCATTTTAAAAATAAGAGAAAAAGCTCTATTTTGAAGATGCCCCAATTTAAAGGTGCCTTAATTCAGAGGTGCTTCACCTAACGAACACATTTTTTTTTTAAATTTTGAGATTGCCAATTTTGACCGCTAGTTTAAACTTTACGAAATTGAAACACCAGAGTATCAAGTTCATTTTCCGAATTCAAAAGAAATAAAAGTGCATAAATCATATTGAATGATAAACAAGAGTTTGGTAAAGGAATGTAAACCATATAAAAATGAATAAATAGTTCATTTCAAACTTCAAAGCTTCGGTAAAATATGCAAGCTATAAAATTTAGTGTACTTCTTTCAAATGAAGTATGTTTTCATTTTTCAGTTGAAACCTTGAACTTCAAATACTGGGATTGAAGGACCGTTGACCTTTTAATGTTTCTCTTAATTTAAAAGGGTAAAAGGAAATTTGCAAAATGAATTTAGAACGATAAATTAATTGATTTAAATTATAATTGGAATTAAATCAACACATTTGGCTTGTTCTAAAAATAAACTTTATAGAATTTATGGCACAGATGACAGATTAGAATGTTTAATTAATAAAAAAAAATAATGACGCAATTCAAAGCTAAAGCCTATAAATTGAAAATTAGCCTTGAGCTTTCTCATCATTATTTTTTTTTATGTACCTTATCGTAAGCTGCATGATGGTCAAATTGATAGTCCTCTCCTTAAATTGTGCGACTTTTGCACACTAAAATCTTCCACAACTCTCTCGTTATCACCAATTAATTATTCAGTAAATTGACTCTATTTCACACAATAAATATACACAATTCCATCATCCTTTTGGCTCTTTTTTATCAGTGTGTATGTTTTCAAGAAAAATATTTCACTCACGCACAATGTTTGGATTAATCTTATCACTTTTTATTATTTTTTCTGTTCCTTCTAAATTTGGTTTTTCTGTTGATGTTTGTACGGAAATTCACGCGCGAATTTCTGTTGCGTTCTTCAAACATACACCAAATTCTTTGCTCTCGCAATATTAGTTCTTTTTGGTGTTTTATATTGTTCTGGATAAACTTTCTCACTCCTTGGCACTCAGAGATATCCCGAACAAGGTGGATTTGTGCCCTAAATCACTAATGTGTGAAAAAAAAAGATGACAAACTTTGTTCTGTGACATTCTAATCTAAAAGAATCGCATGTGATTTTGTGGGTGGGCAAATAGAATTGTACGCGGGGAAGAGATTATTTTGTGTGTGAAAAAAAAATAGAAGAGAATGTGGGACGATTTTTCCCTTTCCATCATTTATATGAATTGACTTTATGACGGGCTTTTAATTTGGCACTCCTATCCAATTCTATTAGAATCAGCAAATTATTGATGCGGAAACTGTGAAAAATTAACCTACAATCAGATTCTATGATGTTGTGTAGACTCTTTTCTATTTTGTCACACCATTGGGCATTTTTAGGGATCACCGTGAGATTGACATCAAATTTAGAACAGGGCGAAAGAGATAATTTCTCAAGGAGGTAGACAATTTTTCAAAAATTATTCTTCTAAATGAAAATATTAACGAACATTTTGCATTCAAAATATCTTAAACATGTTGAGAGATTTTTAGTACAGGACTGTACTAAATTAATTAAATCAGTTTAACAACTAATTAATTTAATAACTAAATTCATTCAAATTTGAAATTCTCCGCGAAACATAAAAGACACATTTAGAAATTTTGATAATCAGCTGTACTAAAAAACCAATACTGACTAGAATTTACTAGTTAAGTTGAAACAAAAATTAAAGAGTATAAAAATTAAAATCTGATTGCATTTTAATTCTGAAAGATATCTCAGAAAACGAAGAAAAATTGTTTGAAACATTTTAGAACTGTACTAAAAATAATTCCTGATATTTATGTTTGATGTGTCTCATTACCTAACATAGTATTTTTAATGAATATTTCAAATTCATGGAGTGCATAATTTTAGGATTATTAGGTTGGTATCGGTGTTATCGATGTTGAAAAGTTCAGAGAAATAAAGAATATCTAAAAGCACTGTGCGCGTTTTATTCAATCGGATACAAAAAAATTAGAATTCTCAAGAAAAACCAAGCCTCAGACGTATCAATGCTTTAATTAAAATCATAGAGAAAAATAAACATGATCACCTTGATTTATGGTAAAAATATTTCAGACTTAAAAGGGAACAAGAAAGTCACACAAGGTTCATTTAGTACACATCTGTACTAAATGAATTACAAATTGAAATTTTCTTTTTAAAATTCGATGGGAATAGAATACATTATAAGTCCATATCACAATGCGGTTCGATACCTTGGAATAATAAGAAAATTGCATAGAATTATTTTAGTACATGGTCGTACTAAAACAACTAGGAGAAACTGGGGCACCACCAAACACTGCAATTTTTTAATGGGATATTCGACTTCAGAGGATAAGACTTATAGATATTTTTAGGCATTATAGGGATGCTTGTCAACTGAAGAACTGGTCGAGATAGTACAAATAATTTAGAAATAAAAATTAGTGTTTGATGCTACCCCGTGTTTGGTGGTGCCCCAGTTTCCCCTACTGACTGAAATTTTTGTCCTACATAAGAGACAAAAAAAATATGAAAAACTCATTTCTTAGTTCTTTCACATTTGAAGCTTTTCAGTAAACAATAAAATTGCAAAAATAGTATCTTAAACTAAAAGTTATTGTACTAAAACTTAGGCATATTGTAACATATGCAAACTTAAAAGCACAATCTTAAATGGTCTGGGTTTAAAGAATAATCACATGAACTAATCACATGAATATTAATGAATTTCTATTTTTTTTTTAATATTCTGATCTATTTTTAGTACATGATAGTATTAAATTAAGTCCTGGATAAAATATTCGATTCGAACAATTATTTCGCTTATAAAATTTTCTTATAATACCTGCATTTTAGACTTTAGTGGCTCCACGCAAAAAGCAATTTTAAAAAAATATATTGAAATATTAGTACAAAAAATTTTCAAAATTGAAAAAGTTTATAGAACATTTGTAAAAGTGTAATATAAACTGAAAAAAGGATAAGGATAACAAATTTGATAAGCCCAATTCTTTATAGTATTTAAGATTCTAGTGATAAGGGAGCCTAATGAGACTATGTAATTTATTCTGGTGCAATAAATTTTGAAGAATATGGAGAATGTTTGAAAAGTCAAGGAAAATAATCCTTTAAGATTGTGAAGTTTGATAAATCAACCTTAAGCTTGAAAGTTTCATTACAAAAAACTATAATAAATCATTTGTTTTTTGGATGAAATAGAATGATAGAGCTATTGAAATTAAAATATTTTATAATTCCAAAAGATATTTAGCACACAACTGTACTAAATTGAATACTAACAGAAATTTACTGATTATTATTGATTTTTTACTGGCTAATTTTTATTTTTACTGACAGTTTTTAATAAAAAAAACTGCTCTTTTTTAATTTGTTGCATTTTGATAAAATTTTTACTGTATTTTTCTAATTTTTCGTGACAAATACGAAATTTTACTGACAAATTTTTTTTTACTGCTCGTCGACTTCATTCAGAATCCATAAAAAAAACTATTTAAAATTTTCATGTTTTTTGCACAGTGCTGTTCTAAATAAATTCCTTTTTTTAGTACTCTATTTGAATGAGTCCACAAAAAAAATTTTAAAATACTCTCAGAAGCACTAATTGGCCAATTTAATCAAATTCTAATAAAATCACTTCTTTGGGAGCTTTACAACCCCTTAAAGATCACTCTAGAATCCTCAAGAAATCCAAAGAAATGCCACATTCAAATGCTCTCAAAAATTCTCAGATTCTATTCTAAAGTCCAGAAAAGGCACCGAATCGAATTTATTTGCTCAAAAATTCCTCATCATGCACAAGAAGATAAATCAATGAGAAATTGCGCCAAGTGGAAAGGCTGAAAAATGTTCAAATCCAATAATTTCCAGTACTTCATCATTGTAGTAGCTGGGTGGTTTGTAAATAAACATTAGATTGGACGAGTGATTGTTGAATGTTCAAGATGAAGTTGGGCAGAAGAAAAAAAATAGCTTTATAATGTTGTTCACAAAAATCCATTCCCTTTTCCTTCCACTCTTCCTCCTGCCCAGAAAAAAAGCAACTTCTCGAGTGTCCAATTGAAAAGTCTGACAGAAAGATGATGAGAAACTAAATCCCAGAAATGAGACTCCAAGGATCTCTTTCTGAATTTTTTTTTTCAGGGGATCGGGATTAATAGAGTAGATTGAGATTAAACACACACTTTTGCCCATCACCAAAAAATCACCACATGCTCGAGAGGGTGGTAAATCCCGCCAAAAAAAAACACAAACGTCCCGCGAACACTCAAAATTCACGACCAACTTGGGCGATATTCTTTTGGAGACTGAAGCCACAACATCCAGAATGTATTTAGTCAGCCTCTGTGGAGTGGCCAGGCAGTGGTTGGGCTTCAACACGCGTCGCTGGGAATAAGAGAATGAAGTTTAAAGCACAAAAGAGAGCGAAAGCAAAAGTATATGTGAGATACTGGAAATTGGAAATCTACTTTTCACCATTGAAAAGAACTTTTAGCTTTTCTACAAGACGGAAAATGAATTTTCACTATGTAAAAATTATTTAAAAAAAATGAAAAATCAAGAAGGCCTTCAAGCTTCACACCCCTCGCACATAGGGGAGACTGGGGCAAAATTAGTCAAAACGAAAATTTCAATATTCACTATTTTCTAAAATAAAAGAGACTGAGGCTTGAAATTTTTATTGTAGATAGCCTTCAAGAATCTTCTTAAACTTACAAAGTTTCAAGGGATTCGAGAAAAGATTATGTAAAATAAAAAATAATGAAATTTTTAGCACTATTTTTGGAATATTTGGCGACTTACAGAAAATATTAATACTGATTAGCTCAATTTAAGTACATTTCTCGTTAAGATAGAAAAAAATTATCTGCGACAAAGTTGTAGAGCAGAGGAGTGCAAGAACCGTTGAAACTGAATAAACGTCAAATGAAACATGTACGTCAATGGTCAAAACGCTACTTGAGCAAACTTATTTTGACGTTAATTCGATTTCAACGGTTTTTTGCACACCTCTGTTGTAGAGGAATAAATTTCCTATAAAAATATGTCTATTTGATATTTTTAACGTTTGCGAGAGTAAAACGTCACAAATTATCCGAAGACTGACAAAATTTGCCCCAGCAATTTTGAGAATCTCCACAAAATCGACTTTTAGAAAATGATTCGAAAATTACATTTCTTTCGAGATAGAGGAAAATAGTCTTGTGCAATGTTGTAGAGCAGTAAATATCCTATATGAATATGCTCATTATAAAACATTTAAGTTTTCTTAGAGCTCGTGAAAGAATTAAATATGCGTTTTGCCCCAGTCTCCCCTACTCTGGCTTCGGATTACTTCGTATTTTTTTCATATTCCTTTAATGAATCTGAGTTCATTAAAGTTCATTAAAGGAATATGGGAAAAATTCTAAATGTTCGAATCCAGAGTGTGTACGAAGCTTGAAAGCCTTCCTCTGGTATTAAGAAAGATAATGGTAAATATGGCGTATTTTTTCGTTATTTAAATCACTTCCATTTTCAGTAATCCCAATGAAATAAATTATGATTTATTTTTATTGCAAATTTTGTAAAGACTTTTGAATCATTGAGGACGGATTCTGCATCCTTTGTGAGAATAGTCACATGGACCAAAAACTTTAAGTGACTTTGAAAAATGCAAAATTACTGATTTGAAGGACACAATATTTGGTTACCCAAGAAGCAAAATAGCTGCCTTATAGAACCAAGTATTAAACAAATCTTTTAGTGCACTTTTAAAAGACTTAAAGTGAAAATTTTCTGCAGAAATAGGAGCTCTTAAGATCTTTAAGAGTGCGCCACTTTACTTATATAGTATTCTCAATGATGGAACCAAGAGCGTTATAAGCAAATAAAAAGATTTTTGGTTTTATAGTGCCTTACTTAAGGAATTCTACAACACTATATTAAGAAAAAATTGTTTCTTGAGTAACCCTTTAACGACGAGACAGTTTTCGCTGACCGAAAATCAGCAATAAAAGTGAAACCGATAAACAAAACTTGTAAAACGTCTTACATTTATCCTTCTAACAGCACACAAAGTCTGATTTGGTGTATTTTTTGTGTCTATGAACGATAGGGACAAAAATAGCCAAAAATTTAAGTAATTTTTCTGACGAGACCAATGACTGATAATTTTTACTCTAACGAAAAATATTATGTTTGAGTATTGTAGTTTCCTTTTCCAAAACGGTTTTATCATCAATCAAATTCGTCATTTTTGAGCTTAAATATTTATCATATAGCAAATAGGTGGAGACTTGCAAAATATATTCTAGATTCCTTCAACCTTCTACTTTGCAATTACGTACAAACATAAGAAAAAAATAACTTTAGGTAGTCAGGAAAAATTATTTTCTTTATGGGACACCGGTGTTCCAATCGTCCTTAATGAGTTAAAACACCTATTGTCCTATATCAGAATTTTATATGAAAGTTTTCGAGGCTATTCTCAATGATTAATTCTGATATAACATTCCCACGGGGGCTGGATTCTGCAGAATTATGAGAATTGTCGAAAGATCGAAAGATTTTGAATGAACTAGGTGGACCGACTGTCATTATAGAATCTTGTGACTTTCAAATTAATATTTTAATAATTCAAAAGTAATTGACCCCTGCTGACTATTCTCATTATCCTTTATCACATGACAATTCTCGCTTGTACTGCAAATAGTCCCTGGGACCTATTTCATAATTGAAAGTTTGCAATTTTTTACACTTTCACATGATCTCAGGGAAAAAGAACAAAAGACAATTTTTGAGAAATCCAATAAGTCATCAAAAAGGATCTTATATTAAATAAAGTAAAATGTGTTTATTTTATTCAGAAGATAATGTTCAACTAGGGGAAGGTACTCGTTTCGAACGTTCATGCCTTCGAATAATGTGAGTTTCTTTTATTTTTCCCAAGAGACTTTCACATGATTATCACATAATTATCAATAATTTGATAATAATAATATCGAAGAATATAATAAACAATAAGAATATAATAATATTGATAACAAAATAAAATCATTTTTGTTATTTTTAATGACTAGTATTACAAGGAAGTGTATAAGTCGATTTTTAATATTAATTTTTAATTATATTTATTGGTTTTCCTTGAAATCCATTCAAAGGGGTAGCAAAGCATCCCAGTCCCAGGCTTTGCGAAGTGCTCGAACTCGCGACTAAGATTCTTTCCCTCAAAAGTACTCAACAGTCGATATATTCCCACCTCAAAGGTACTTTCGCATCATTTACCGTTTCCCAGTTCTCGACCGATTTAAATCGATTCATAAATAACTCAAAAGATCCCTCAAAATAGTTTAAAATTGATTTCCGGACAAAAATTACTTCTCGGTTAACAACCGGTTCATTACCGGTTCACAACCGATTTCAACGGATTTTTAAATTATTCAAAACATTGCCCAAAATTATACTTAAGACTAATATAATTCAATTTCAAACAAAAATTAGTTTTCGGTTATGAACCGGTTCATTACGAGTTCAAAACCGATTGGAACTGGTTCAGTTTGGTTGGGCCTTTCCAACGAGCCGAAAAAAGTGACAAAAGTTTTTTTCTAATATTGAAAGATATTGAAACGCTTAAACTTAGAAAACTTGGCGAGTAACAGTAAATATAAAATTGGAAGCAAATATTAAAAAGAATTTTTGAATTTTTAATGTTTAAAAATATATTGAAATATTATTGTTTTCAAAAAAAAATCCAGACTTAAGACTTCACGATGGCAATTTACTTAGGTCATAGTATGTTACTGCTCGAACTCAAAGAGAGAGCAGTTATATAATTGACTTCTTTTTTAACTTGTCACCGTCCTAGACCTTAAACGGTAAGAGATATCAAGTTCCGGTCTTCGGTGACCCCCAATAAAAAAACGATATCTCTAGACGTTTTTTTTTGTTATGTATTATTTGTATTTATTTATTGTGTTTATATTTTAAAAAAAAATAAGGAGGAGTATTTGCAGTTATTTTTTTATAGACTATTTTTAAGTTATTTTACTGAGAAAAATATTTCAAAAAAACTTTACAAAAGAAAAATATATAACAAGAATGATTGAGAATTGTGGACTAATGAAAAGAAAAATTCACGAAAATATTAGTAAATGTTTTTCATAAAATCTTAGAATAGGGTAAAATAAGGTAATTTTTAACCATTTACAATTTGGAATATTTGAGATTTTCTCATTATTTCAGAGAGCAAAGAGAAAACAAAGACTGCGAAATAGAAGAAAAAGACGATTAAGAATAAAAGGAACAACTCATCTTCCTTTTGAATCCCTAAAAAAGTGAGAAGATCACAAATGTCCCAAGTTGTAAATGGTTCCAAATTACCTTATTTTACCCTTATATTTTATTTTATTTATTTATTTATTGTTAATCGAGAAACGTTACTGATGCAGACATTGATGTTCTACTACGTTCGCTTTAAAAAGCTGTATTTGTTTTTATAAATATAATGCAATAGTTCTAGAATTTTTCTGCAGAATTTTTCAATAACATGCCAGAAAAAAGAGCAGAAATTCAAAAAATAAATTTGCAAGATAAAGGCTTTGTTCTTGAATAAACTTGAATAACTTGAATAAAATTTTCAAAAAGAAAACATCTTAAGAATTTATATTATTTTGTATTTTACAATATGCAGATTAAATAGCAATATAATATTCCAAATGTTTTATTGATTTTTTTTGCATAATGCCCAACGCACAATAATTTTTGTTTGTAAATATGTTTTCGAAATTTCCTATGAGGGAAAACGAGATAACTAGATCTCTGTTTCATTTACTTTCATTAAAAAGTCAAAAACATGTTTACAAAATAAAAGTTATTGTGCGTTGGGCATAATAGTGACGGAAGTTCTTTCCACAAAGTGGTGAAAACTCAATGAAAATTTTTCGACCTTTCTCTGAGTGATGCATCACACCTTCCCGAAGGTTTATTATTAAAAGAATTTTGAATTCCTTAATGAAAAGCGTCTAGGAGAATAACAAATCCAATTGTTCTAGAAAAACAATTAATTTCAATACGAGTTTCCAGGTTAACAAAAGCGCGAGTTTCCCTCCAGAAAAAAGGCGCCAAGCACGTGGAGGTACTCCCAGCGCCTAAATGTACGCAACCTTCATTGCACGAGTGGAATTTTCCGCTTGTGGCGCTGCCAGTCACTCAACAAAACCCAGAAACTTTGACAAGCTCCTAGTGATAATTTTCTGTACAGAGAGAAAATCTCTGTTTTTTGTGCAAAAACGTGAAATTGTGTGCCCCAGCAACATGGATTCCAGTACAGAGGCATCCCCAGTAGTTGAAGAATTCAAAAAGATTTGCCTCAAACTGAATATGGATGTGGAAACGGAGGAAAAAGCCTGGGCAACATATGAGAGCATTAGGGACAATTATACGCTGGAGGTGAGTTTTTTTCCTCATTTTTCTTTCCTGGATGGCATGGGGGAAGTCCTGGAATGGCTGTGGATAGCTCCCGGATGGGGAAATTGTGTGGGAGTGGTGTAAAAACAAGTGAAGGTGTGTTTGTGAGGTTATGTTTGGCATCAGTCCGACGCCCTGATCAAAAGTGCGCCAAATCAGCTGTCAAAGTCAAAGAGAGCTTAAAGTCGTAGCGGGAATTTCAGGCGTGCATTTGAAGCAGAAATTTTCTCAATTCGCAATTTTCCCGGATTATTTCCAGGGAAATCCTATTCATTGGTTGGGCTGTGCTTTGGTTGTTGCTTGCCGTGACTCCTTCACGCGTACTGTGGGGAGTCAAAATAATTTGGTTCAGGGAAACGGAGTCTCCTTGTCGTCAATCCTTCGGAATTGCAGCATTGGGTAAGTTCCACAATTTTCCCTCTCCCCAATCCCCCATGTAGCTCTAAGGCTACCCAAAATCTTCCAGACTTCGTGATTTTTTCGACAAAATCAAAATATGGTGTGATATGGCGTCAGTTCCGGAGATTATTCGCAAGAAAATTGAGAGGCTCAATGATAGTTTCACCGTGTCCAGTGTAGTCTACAAGAAGTTCGGTCCTCTCTTCCAGCAAGTATTCAATTGTCCCCAGAACGAAGAGGCTCGCCATGGGAAGAGCAAGAAGGCAAAGTGAGTCCCTCAATCCTTTTCAAAATGCCCTTTGACTCTCTCTAACCAAACAAAAATCTCCTGACCAGGAATGTTCCCTGCAATTCTGTGAAACTCTTCGAGTTCGCCTGGAAGCTCTACACGTGCGTGAGGGCTGAGGAGCCCAATGAGTCTGTGGATCTCGTGACATCCCACCATTTGCTGCTGTCTTGTGTTAATCTCATCTACAGCAATGTCATTGCCGAAAACCGAAGGGATTTAGTCAATACTAGCTTTTCAGGTAAGTCCTCTTCCTCTCTTTTGCCTGCATTTTGCCCCTTTTGCACCTGTTTGCCAAATATGGCATCTTCCCTCTTGGCTCTTTTCGCACAAAAAAATCCTGTTTCGTTGGCGGGCTTTCGGAGGCTTTGGTTTTTTTGGGCGAAAGATGAGGTTATTTTTGCGCCCGGGAAGGTGACCATTTCATAAAAAATGCCGGGAAGACTCTTAAGTCATTGGCGCCCAAATGCAAATGAGTGTTGACTAATGAGTTTTGGTAGAAAACGTTAAAATGCGACTCAAGAAATCTTTGAGGAAGTACCACGTCATATTTAGGACTAGATACCATGCAGGATATTAAAAAAAATATAAAAAAAAGAAAATGTTTGTTTAATACAAAATTAACAATTTCGATCGAAAATTTAATATGAATCAAATAAAAGTTAAATTTATCGCCACTTTCATCAACAGGTATCGTAATAAAAATAATAATATAAATAAATAATTGACGTAGGCGATGCTCAATATCATTTTTCAATTCCTTTTTTGAGCTTTTTTAATTTACAATTTTTTTAAATAAAATTTTTGTAAGTTACGACAAAGTAGACAATTTTTAAAACCCTCCTTAGATTTGAAAAAAACAAAAACTGGAAAAAAGACAGATACACAGTAAAAAAAATGTGTAAAATTTTACTACTATAATAGTGCAAAATTTTAGTTGTTTAATTTAAAAATGTTTAAAAATGTACAACATTTTGGTAATTTATTGTCACTTGATTGAAAATTACCACTATTATAGTTGAAAAATTTTCAACAATGTTGTTTAATTTGAAAATGTGTAAAATTTTTACACTATAATAGTGTGAAATCGGATAAATTAATTATTTAATTGCGATCTGTGTAAAATTTCTCACTGTTATAATCCTAAAAATTTTTCAACAATGTTTCGTGATTTAAAACTGTTTGACAAGTTCCAAAAATTACCACTTATTATAGTATAATTACAGTTTATCACATTATTATAGTGTAAAAATTAAACAACTTTATGGTATTTTTTGTCACATGATCAAAAATTAAGACTATTATAGTTTGATCATAATTTTTAACACTATTATAGTGTGAAGCCTTGTGTATTTCAACCAAAGTTGTTGAATTTTTAAACAAAAGTTGTTAAATTTTTAAACAAACCTTGTTGAATTTTGAGACAAAAGTTGTTGAAGTTTTAAACAAAAGTAGTGTAAAAATTGTTGAATTTCCAATTAAAACTTATACTTCAGTCGAGATGCTTTTCATTGGGCAAAAGTGATATAGAACATCAAATATTTATATCGTCAGTTAAATCAGCATTTGTCATAACTTCCTTTTGACAACTTTTCAGGAGACGAAATTTTCAGTTCAATATTATTTTTCTTAAAAATGAGCCCCGAATGCGATACTTTTGAGTCAAAATAATAAAAGTGGCACTAATAATCTGTAAATTAACTCGATAAAATCTTTGTAAAATTATTTAAAAGCTGAGATAACAAATATGTTAGAAGAAACACAATAATATTTTATCGTAGCTTCCATCATTTATAAAGCCGTAACTTTCAATGTATGGAAATCTTGGAAGTTACGACAATTTTCTAAAATGCATTATATCAATTTGAATTACTCTAGTGATAATAAGTGCCATTATTTGACTAAATTAGTCAATAATACTGTTATCCCTGTCCCTAAAAGCTTTTATTTCATAAATTTTATTGAAGAAATTTTGCGCGACGTGTCGCTTGTTGTGCTATGAATTAATGACAGATGGGCAGGGATTTTTTCTTACTTTTTTCTTACAAATATTGAATTAAGATTATTCAATGTTGCATTATTCCCACTGTCTTTGGATATTTGGAAGAGTTTGTGAAGGTTTTAATGAGAAATATTACATTTTTGCTGCATATTACAAGCCACGCAAACAAGCAAAAGAAGTTACGGCAAATGCTGATTATTGAAAATTTTGTATGGAAATTTGTCGTAACTTCCCCAAAAATGGAAGTTACGACAAATTCTGATAAATAATTTTTATTGGGCTTATAAAAATTTCTTTTTCACAAGTGCGTTTAATAATCAAAATTACGCTGATTCCAAATATGTATATATCTCAAAATCGCAAAAATGAAGTTACGATAAATGCTGATTTAACTGACGATATGTATAATAAGTATATCGTGAAGATCTAAGCATCAGATGTAATTATCTCGCTTTAGGAAGGATTCCGAGTACAGAGAAAGTCAATAAAAATGTCTAAAAAGGCAAAAAAATCAAAATCCTCGAAATGAAAAGAAAATTCAACAATAAACAGAATTCAACAATTTTTGAATTTACACATAAAAATTCAACAATTTTTAAATTCAACAATTCCAAATTCAACAACTTTAAATTAAACAATTTTAAATTAAAGTATTTAAGTTAATTAAAGAATTAAAAATGTCCCAAATAAAAGACTGAAAAAGATTTAAGCTTCATTTGAATAATCGGTATTAATTCTAGGTAATTGCGTTTTCGATTATTTTATGTAGTTTGGTTAAGTGATTCACTTTTATGGTTAAATAGGCTTTAGAGAGCGCAGTTATCACGGGAATGGGGTCGTGTTTGGGCTTCTCGGAAAGGTCTTGGAATTTCCTATAAAGCTGAACTGGTTCCAATTGGTTCTGAACCGGTTCACAGCCGTTAATTAATTTTTATCCGAAAATCAATTCAATTTACTTTTAAAACAATTTTGGAGGATCTTTTGAATGATTTATAAATCGGTTTAAATCGGCTGAGAACCGGTGAATAATAAATGATGCAAAAGTACTTTCGAGGTATAGCATCAAAGTCATGAGTTCGAGCATTTCACAAAGCCTGGGACGCTTTGCCATCCTTTTAACAACTGTTTTGAGCATGGGCTCTTTGAAGTGGACCGTAGACTTTAGTTAGAGCATTCTTCTTCTTCTTCTCTTTAAGCTTTATTCCAGGGACCGAACGTCACTCGAAATCCACACATCCCGGCTAGAGTATTCATTTTATTAAAGGTTTAAAAGGTCCTCATGAGCAGCCTTAAAAATTAAGATAAAATTAGAGAATGGTTAGGGGGAACTGGGGTAGTAGTAAACAGGGGTAGTTGTAAACACTGTGAATTTTTTCATTAATTTTAAGACTCCAGAGGATAAAACCCATAAGCATTCATAGATACCATGGGGATGTATGTCCACAGATAAATTGGTCAATAAAATCCTAATATACTTTAAAAATAAAAATCATTTTTCCCGAAAATGTTGATATTTCGATTATTTTGGTCATTTGGATTTCCACCTGGAAATTAAAAACTGAGTAAAATAATCGAAATGTAGCAATACCTGTTCTTTCCTACATCTTTTTGGATTATATTAATGCATTTACTAGAGAAATTGAGATTTTCATTATTTTAAAAGGATTAAAAATTAGTCAGAAAACAGCATTTGGGGTAGATGTAAACAGGCAATTTTCCCGTAATTGTAGATGTCGCGAGTGTAGAATGAATGACAAAATATTTTTTTTGGTATTGCATCTCATAGTGGGAAATTTTTCATTGGCTGTGTTCAATAAAAAGTCACATGATATCAAAATATGGGGAAAATCCATTGAAAAATGTCTTTGATTTGCATGCTTTTAGTTTTTTTTGCTATTTTAATTATTCTTTGTAAAAAGTGTAGTGATTTTTTGAATAATATACAGTCTTTATATATCTCTTAAGTAATTAAAATAATTCAAAGTGGTGCAAAGTTAATTTCAAGAGTGGAAAAAAGGTGTTTACATCCTCATTTGTGAAAAGAGAAAAATGTCGAGTGGCATAAATTTTATTTTTATGGAAAACTCAATTATTTTCCAGCATCCGCATTACCCTCGACGTATTGCCTATACCCTATGGTAAAACATGAGCTAAGAAAGATTTTCCAAAAAATAACTGTGTGCTTGGAAAATCACCTCAAATTCGCATCTATCGAAAATGTTTACATGTGCCCCAGTCTCCCCTACGTTTCTCTTTTTTAACTTTATTGTTGTGAAGTTAGCCGCGTTTTAGCTTAAGGCTTAGGGAAATTTTGCACTTTTAAAAGTAAGATCTTTATCGAAGACTCTAAATCAATTTTCTAAATGCAGATTTAAAGTTATAAAGTCTAAAGACTTTTCTCAGAATTTTGGTAGAAGTTTTATTGATTTGAGCAATGAAGGCTCACCTGATAAGATTTAGATTTCAGTTTATTTCCTGCCTTTTGGATCCAACGATCCTTTCATAAGACTATATGTAAATAATATAGTAATGTAATATAATGCACTTCAAAGTACTCAAAATGTAGTTTATCGTTCCTTAGGACAGAAACCTCTGCTGCTCGGTGAATCAAGTGCCAGAAAAAGTCAGTCATTCCTATGATTTCATTGAGAACGGTCATAGTTTTTAATGGTAACAAAGTGCTAGATAATTTTCGGCCAGTAAACTGAGTATGAGGGACAGTGAATTGTGCTCAGTGTAACGATTTTTGTGATATTTTTTCCCCAAAATTTCTATGTAAGTCTCGCGATAATTTTAGTTATTGTTTAAAGTGTTATATTCAATTCATTGTGTATTGTAAATGTTTTGAAAAAATTGCAAATTGTAGACCTGAAGAAGGAGGAAAACCCCTCCGAAACGTCGCGTCGGCTTGAGAAATTAAAAGGAGAAAGGAGCGAAAGATCGGTAACAAAGTGGTTAGACATTGGGAGTTTAAAAGAAGTTCGTAATACTCCAAATCATATTCAACTCGAGTCCTACTCTAAGGCGGGTTTTTCCCAATAGACTATAATTTTTAGAATGTTCCAGAGTCCATTTACTCATCCCATGTTAATGCATTGTTCTTATCAAATCAGCTTGAAAATCAATACCAAACACGCATCTGTTGTTTTAGTTGTATTAATAGAAAGAAAAAAAATCTTGTGTAATCTTATCACAATTATTTTTTTTGTTGTATAAAAATATATATATTAACTGATGGCACCTTCTGTAGGTGTACCTGAGAATTGGAATTCATCGAGTTTCGATGCTAAAACGATCTCGCCGGTCTGTGTTATGTCAAAATTGTGTGACGCTGACCAATTAATTGAGGCTCTGCACATTCAGAAAAACAAGTGGAACAAGATAGTAAAGAGTTTCTTTGACAAGGGAATCCTTCAAGGTGATTCCGAGACATTTCTCAATTTGATTTCAGTGGGAAATTTTGATAATAATTTCCGATCAATTGGGAATACGTACGAACAGTACGTGATTAGTTGTGGAGAGATTGACGAGACAATCTTTCTCAATTGCCCTCAGACGGGGGCACAAAATTACGGTGGGAAGATTAGGGAGGATCATACAAGGGAGAATACACTGGATCCGGGAACACCGGTTACCAGGAGGAATATGCTGCCGCCAAAGGAGAATCTGTCTCCGATAACGTCGGCAGCGATGAGTGTTAAGAAATTGAGGAACACTTTGGGGAGTAACGATGGTGGTCCTCATTTGAGTTTGAAGGATAGCTTCAAGAGTTGCAGTGTAGATCCTTCGGGAAAGATTAGGGAGATCCTAGAGCGAATGGAGAAGGATCTGTTTGAGAAATTGCCAAAGTGGCCAAGTGATAGGATGAAGTTGACCAAGGCACTCTTCTACAGGTTGCTGGAAAACATTGTTAGGGATGAGGAAGCTAAGAAGAGAACTAGTGCAAAACATGTTTACAGTTCTGAAGTCATTATTGTTAGACTGATGGCGATTAGTGTTGAAATTGTTTTCCGAGCCTACAACTGCACTCATGAGCTTTTCCCCTGGATCCTAGACTGCTTCAATTTGGCAGCATTTGAATTCTACGGGATCATTGAGATTGTTGTAAGAGCTGGAGAGGAATTCTTCACGCGAGAAATCATTAAACATTTGAACTATGTAGAGGAGCAGTGTTTGGAGGAGTTAGTGTGGAAGAAACACTCTCCGCTGTGGATTAAACTAGCTCATATAGACAAAACGAAGCTAACGTGGCAGGATGTTGATCTACCAGCCTTTACAGCTGATGATCTAACAGGAATTACACCCCACAGTGCACCCTTGGCACGAATTGAAAACACTCCCGGACAATCCCTGGCCGGACCATCGACATCCAGGACTCCTGTTCATCCCAATCCGGATCCTCACAATCGGGAAGCAGCAATAAGGAAGCAACTCTTCCGTTCAGATTCCGCGGCAAGTCTCGATGGCAATACGCAGACTACCGAGCAGAAACCGCCTCAGAGGAATCCTCAGCGGGCCTATCCCGAAATCATGGATGATGTCACGACGACACCTCAAAAGAAACAATCACTAGTGATCTTCTTCAGGAAGTTCCACAAATTGGCGTATCAGCGAATGTGCTTCATCTATCGCGAACTTGGTCTGGTTGACCATGAAAATTTGCGTAAGATCTGGACGATCTTTGAGTATTCAGTACTCAATTACACTGAACTCATGAAGGAGCGCCACATGGATCAGCTTCTCATGTGCGCCATCTATGTCTTCTTCCGCGTTCAGAAGTTGGATAAAACCTTCAAGGACATCATGCAGGCATATCGGCATCAGCCACAATCGGCTAGCCATATCTACCGCAATGTCTTTATAGGTTACACTGGGAACTGCAACAGCGACAGTGCCGTACCAGTTGCCCATGAGGCACCTACGCCTCAACGTCCAGCACAGCCAACAGAGCTGGCGGGGACGTCTACATCACACGAAAAGGAGGAACGTGGAGATATCATAAAGTTCTACAATGGAGTCTACGTACTGAAAATGCAGCAGTATGCCATCAATTATTTCTCCACAACGGCAACGGTAAGTTTTTGAACTTGACATTTACTCATTCAGCTTGGATAACCGTTGACGCCTTCCTATCCTTCGTTACATTGGAAACTTCTTCCCTGAGATAGAGGAGTTGTATTTCGTTGGATACATCAACTTTGTCATTGACATTCACTTTGCTGTCATAATGACACTTACGTAAGGTTGACGTACCACAGTAAACTCTGTCTTAAAAATCGAACTACCATAAAGTAGGAGAAGTTTTAATTCTTTTCGTGGGAGATATCAATTCCTAAATTTGTGTAAGCCATTTTTTAAATTTGACATTGACAGTCACTTTGCTGTCAAAGTGACACTTACGTAATGTTGACGTACCACAGTAAACTCTCTGTCTTAAAAATCGAACTACCATAAAGTTGGAGAAGTTTTAATTCCTTTCGTGGGAGATATTAATTCATAAATTTGTTTCAGCCATTTTTTAAATTTGACATTGACAGTCACTTTGCTGTCATAATGACACTTACGTAAGGTTGACGTACCACAACTGTTTTAAAAATCGAACTACCATAAAGTTGGAGAAATTTTATTCCTTTTCCTGGAAGAAATCAACTCCCAAATTTCTTTCAGCCGTTTCCGAATATTTAAATTTGACATTGACGTTTCTATATGCTGTCAAAATGACGTTTACACAACTACGTTGACATCCCCATTGCAAAAGAAAGCGGAATAGGAATAACAAGCGAAAAATTCCTTGGAATTTTCCACTATTTTTCCTTAAAAAATTCCTTAGGAATTTTCCATAATAGGTTCCAAGGAAAATTTAATGGATTCATGCTGGATTTTTTCTATAGAATACATCCATGGAAATGCTCATGGAATTTATGTGGATTTTTCCACCAAAATAAAATGGAGAAAAAATGAAGCTGTCACATGCACCTCATGATTTTACTTCCGAATTTTATAGAAACGGCAAAGATTACGAGGATTATAATATGTTTTTATGAACCAGCAATAACGAATTGACACTTTGAGCAATAAAAAAATATTTTATTAAAAAAAATTTTATTCCTAAAATATATATTAATTAACATAAAAACAGCATTATTTTAGGTTGGCGACCTATTTAATGTAATCACTTCACTATTATCTACACGAAACGCAGTGTCGCATAATTAATTATAATATAATTGCCACATGAATCACTAGAAATGTTTGCGGAAGGTTTGGAAACAAATTCTAAAAGTTATCGCAACACCATTTTATTTGTTTGACATTTCAGAAAACTAGTGGAAAAATCCATATAAAACACTATGGAAAGATAGTGGAAATTTCCATATGTTTTTTCCAGCTTATCCCGCGGACGTTTCACGTGTGAGTTTCCATATAAATCTTCCGCGGAATACCGCGGAATTTAACGCTGGAATTCCAGCATGTCGTACTAGTAAATTCCATGGAGCACTATGATTTCCATGGAATTTCCGGCTTTAAATTCCATAGGAAAACTTAGTGGAATTTTAGCGTCAAATTCCAGCGAATTTAGCCATTTGGACGCAAGTTTTCCATTGGAATTTTTGCGGAATTTTGCTATGGGGATACAACGATAAAGACTGTCATAAAGATTGAATTAGCATAAGGAGACTATGTTTTATCTTCTTTAAGCAGCAAGTCATTATCAAATAACTCAATTTAATTTGATATTTCATTAATTGTCAATGCATTTTCCAAGAACTTGTACAATTTTTTTTTAATTAATGCCTTTTCTTGATGTTAATAAGTAAAGGTCCACGCCCAAATGATTGAAACCCCTATAAATGATCAAGAATCAGTGAAATTTTATACCGACATTGATTAGTTGGTCAGTCAAAAAGTTCCTGCGTCCTTGTTTATGATTTTGAAGATTAGGATTTTAAAAATATTGATTTTATTTATTTAGATAGATAGATAGATGAATTTGTTAATAACAATGTTTACGAAGTACAGTTTCGTTTTAATGAGATCCCGTGTAGTTTTCAACGTCCACCGCCGTCTTAGCTGTGGTGACCATTTTTAACAGGCAGTTCTCCGTTTCTTGGATACCTTTCGTGGCTTCCAAGGGGTCAGGAACGTTTCTGTGTTTCTAGAAACATACACGCGTCCTTAGAAACTTTTATATGCCTATCTTGTTGCAAGAAACATTTCTATGATTCTTGGACGCCATGTTTATAGAAAAGCTTCAGAATTTTTCTATTGTTTATTCGTTTTTTGAATACTTTCCGTGGTTTTGGAAACGTTTTAGTGTTTACAAAAACGTTTGTGTATTTCTAGAAACATACACGCGTGTTTAGAAACTTTTATACGCGATTTTCATATTTCTTCGTAGCCATTCAAATTGTTTTAGAAATGTCTTAGTATTTTTTATAATGCATCCTTGCGTTTCTAAAAGCAGTTCCAAGTTTCTTGGATGCCTTCCGTGAATCCGGGAACGTTTCAGCTTTCATAAAGACGTTTCGGAACGTTCAGACGTCCTTAAAAACATTCATACGCGTTTCTAAATACGTTTCGTGTTTTAAGAAACATATCTGTGTTACTTTAACGCCATTTATTGGTTTTGTAAACGCAACAGTGTTTTTTATAATGCATCCTTGCGTTTCTAGAAGCCATTCTGCGTTTTTTGGATGTCCTTCCGTGGTTTCAGAAACATTTCACCGTTCTTAAAAACGTTTAGATATTTCTAGGAACGTTCACGCGTCTTCTAAGAAACATTTCCATATTTCTTGTTAAAAACGTATACGTGTTCCAAGAAACATTGTCTCTTGGATGTCATTAAGTGGTTCTTTGATGAATTCTCATCTTTCCATAAACATTTCCGTGTTTCTTGGATACGGATCCTGTCGTACGTGTTTGTGCTTCTTGCGGAAAAATTTCCTGGATGCGATTCCGCAATTTTAGAAAGGTTTTTGCATTTCTTATAAGCAATTCTGTGTATATAGAAAATTTTTCGCGCTTCTAGAAACATTTCCTCGTTACTTGGATGCAATTTTATTGTAGTAGAAACGTTTCAGAATTTTTTAGGCGGTTTTTGGCCTTATTGTGGACTTGACATTTTACCAATTTTCTTCTTCTACAAATTGACTTTAAAAAGCAGTCTTAGGGCCTTGACAGACATTATATTACAAATAATGGTTAATCTACATCTTCATAATTTTCCACTAAGTCGTCTCTCGGCTAAGTCGTAAGTAAGTCTAGGGCATTAGCGACCGTTTTTGAAAATTCCGCTAAGAGTGTCGTAGTTTTAAGAGGGTTAACCCTTTAAGGACGATTGGGTCACCGGTGACCCAAAAATTAAATTTTTCCTATGGCCATCTAGTCACGTTTCGCACTAAAAATGCGGAAAAAATGTTTTTTTTCTGACCTCTGATTTTAAACCTTCTCGTCCTTTTAAAGGGTTAATGTAAAAACGACTTATGGTTTTTAAATATTTTATTTCTTACCGAAGTCATTTTATTTGTTAGTCGTTTAAAAGTCATTCTTTTACTACGGTAACTAATTCTTTTGTTTTTTTTTTTTTTTTTTTTAAAGAAAAATCACCTTTCCTAAATATTTAAGTTTTTCTTTAATTTTTGGTTCCTCTGGTGACACTAAATTTACGTCGGCTTTTCGCTTTGTTCTGTGCTTGATTTGATACGTTTGGAGCAAAAATCGGTTTTTTGATAGAAAAATGCTTATACGATAGACCGTTTTTGTTCTTAACAATTCATTTGTGAGATATTCATTTCTTCTGTCAGAAGAAACCGGAGATAAGACGTTTCTAAATCGCTTTAAAAGAAACGGTCTTGAACGGTCTTGAATGAAGTCTATGCATTTTTTTATAATTTCAAGTTCAATGCACTCAAAGGTTAACTACAAAAATGTGCAAGAACTTGCGGACCGACCAGCTACCTCCCTATTAATTTTTCTTTATGAAGGGTTAATTGAATTAAAATGATGATGGTTCCTTTCAGAATACTGTGCTTCTGTCGCCAGTTCCCAATGCACAGAGCACAATGTGTTCGCCCAGGAAACTTTCTGGGTGCGTTTTTGTGCAGAATCTTGAGAAGAAGGATCTTCTCATGTCCCCGGGATCAGTTGTATTATCAGTCTTTGACAGTCCATCCAAGGTAGGTTTTTTTTTGGCTTTCCTAAAGGGATTTCCAGGATGATTTCAATTGGATTCTTTTCCTCCTAGTCAAATGATTTGAATGAGATTAACGAATTGATCAGTCGCAATTGTGGAGCCAATGGAAAACGACCATTTCCATTCAATGGCAACGATGGCTTCCAGCCACCCACGAAACTACCCAACATTCGGAAATTCAAGACCCTCCTCGATGACCGACAAGCTGAATTGCAGAATCAGGACGATCGGAAGGCCATTTGAGGGGATGAAGAGCTCGGAGAGAGATTTTAGAGACACTCTTCACACTTTTCAGTTTACACTTCTTCTTGTTTTTTTCTTTAAATAATACACAAAATAACAAGAAAATAATTTGGATAACAAATTAAAAATAGAAAAAAAAAACAATATTTTATGCAGATTTTAGCAGAAAAAAAATGAAATTTATAAATTGTGGAATATTAATTTGATGGAAATAGAGAAAATTACCACCAAAATCATCATTCATGAAGATTTATTTGAATGAAAAAAAAAATAGAGAAAAGCGAATTTTTTGTTAATTACACGGCAAGATAATTCATTTAGTTTTGGCTAACCAAAATAATTGTATTATTTTTAATAAAGACTATTTACATATTATAGCGAAACGAATTGGCGAGATCTCTTGCCTTTTTTATTTTATTGTTTTTGTTTTTTTTGGGATTAGATTCTGTTTGGAATTCTTGGGTTTTTTTTGTTGCTGAGATTATTGGACACGAAGCTTCGAGGTGAGTGGATTAAATTAAGAAAGTTCTTATTTTACAGAAGTCGGAGAATTTTTGGAAAAAGAAAATATTGAGGCTTAACGCTTAACTGTTTTAATTTTTTCAACTGCCAAAATTTTTGGAAAATTCAAGTTTTCAGATAAAGGATAAAGGAGAGAAGGAAAACCAATGGATGGAGTTAACTCAAGAAGAAATGAGATCAAACTTGCGAAACCGCTTATTTGGTATCCACGAAATTTTCGATTGGAAAATTTCACACCAAAAATCGGGGAGAATTCTCGAGTGGTATTCCCAGTGAGAGTTTGATTAATTTACATAGAAAATAAGCAAACAAATTAAAACACCGCGATTTTTTTAATATTTATAAATGTTTTTAAACGATTATTTCACTTAATAAATACAAATTCCGTGTATTTATTATAAATTTCAATGAGGATCTTTTTCTTAACAAACTGATAAAAAATTTTCTTATTACCTCTTATTGTTTGTCTAATTTTTTGAGTTCGATACCAAATAATTTTCCAAATTGTTTATTATTTTAATATTATTTTGTTTGAGCTCTCGTAAACAAGAAAACGGTTGTGGCCATTTTATGATTAGATCGTTGTTTAACCTATTTATATTCTTAATAAATACGAAATTGAACAGATTTTTAGCAGTTTACTTGACCGTGAACTCTTTAAAACTTAATTTTTTTTAACTAAAACCGGAGAAAAAAGATCGCATAATTTAAAGGGAGTTTTTTCGGGAAAAGGTTCTTTTTTAGTAAGTTGAAATTGTTAGATCTCAAGAACCAACAAACAAATATTTTAAGCAGCAAAATAATACAAGGTATTATAAAATTAATAAATGGATAAGAATTGAACAAATGTTTAAAAATCGTGTAGTTTACGTGTTCTTCCTTAAATTAGAAAAAAAAAATATCTTAAATTAGAAAAAAAGTGAGATTCTTGATATTCGCATCTATTATCCTTTTTTATTCGTCAATTATTACCTTCAAGATTAATTGAGAATTCAAATTTTGAGTCTAATCGCAATTTGAGGACTTAATCTTTATTACTTGTGCAAAAATTTTAGTACTATGACTAAGTTAAAGATTAATTTTATGTATTAAAATTGAAAGTGCATTTCAAAGAAATTGTTCCTCAATTCGACCGGTCGACGAATCATAGCAAGTGCAGCTTTTTTCACTTGAATGTTGTTCTATACTTCTGAATGAATTCATAAAAGTGAGTTTCCCTATTTATTTTAATGATTAACTAAATTTTAAGTGCTATTCATAATGTGTTAAACAAGCCAAAGTTAAATCCGTGACTCTTAAGTTTTGTGATTTGTTTAATTTTAAGAAAAAATGGGTGGTCGAGTAGAGGAACACTTTGCATTTTTGAAACATTTTATTTTTTTTATAATTCAAAATTATATTATGATTAAATGAAGTAGACGATTAGATAGATAAAGATCTATTCTATAGTTTTCGGTAAAAATCCTATAAAAAAACACAAATTATAACTGTTTTTTCATAAGTTTTTCACAAAATCTATCCTTAAGTGGTCGACATAGGATACTTTACCTTACAGTACAAAATTTGTTTTTAAGCACGAGAAACCAAATTATAAAACTAAGGCATTAAAAATATACAAATAAAAATGAAGTACTAAATTTATCAAGAAAAAAGCCCTGTCCAACTTGTACCATTGTCCAACTTGTACCACTTTACCCTATAGTTCGTATAGGAGAAATTGGGGCACCACCGAACACGGGGTAGGACCAAACTCTGCAATTTTTTAAACAGATATTCGACTTCTATAGGCACTTCTATAGGCACTATAGGAATGCTTGTTCACTAAAGAAATGATTGAGATAGTCCAAGTACGTTTAGAAATAAAAATTAGTTTTTGGTGTTGCCCCAGTTTTCCCTCTGTGTTCTTATAGAGATAAAACCGAATTCTGAAAGGGAATAAAATTCTATATATCTAATTCTGTAATAATCGAAAAATCAAAAAAAAAAGCTCAAACTGCCATTAAAATAGCGGAAGTGCGAATTGTTTATCAAACATTGCAAAAATATCATGAATATTTGTCGATGTTCTCAAGTATTGCAAAAATGTTACAAAAATACTCGTCAAATCCGAAAACAATACCAAATTAGCGACTAAGAAAACATCTTGGCGAAAACTCGTAAACTCTTAACATTTAATAATGCTCGTAGCTTGAAAACTGGTTCGAAAAACAAGAAATGTTAAATTATTGAAAAAATAAATAATAAGAATTCTTGTAGAGCAATATTGCAGATAAAACTAGGTAAAAATTAACTTTTCAACTTCTTCTCTTTTCCGAATTCTTGTTGGAATTTTTTTTTATTATTTTCAAAAGAAAACGCAAATTATAAATGATAATTTTTGAATTTTACAGGAAAATGTATATTGATATCAATCTAATAATCCTTGTCAAATTGCTAAAAAAGGGAAATTCAAATGGAAATGGTTTTTTTTGTTATAAAATCTCTAAAAATTTACTTCAGCATTATTTGACAATTTTCAGAAAATTTTTCACAAAACCACAAGAAAATGAGAAAATCAAACGTATAAATACGTTATTTATAATTGAATTGGTACAAATGCAAAGGGTTTTTTTTAAGCTTTTTACTGTAGTAAAATATTAAAAAGAGAAATTCGGCATGAAATGCCGTTCAGTCATTTAAGTGTTAAGAGGAGTCGCGATGAATAAATCAAAGCTCATAACAATGTTATTTAATTGTTTATTCATTCATTGATTTTATAATTACTTCAGTATTCAATTTTCAATGTCAACAAACTTTTTTCAAATTTAACTGCTGCCCGAATTAAAAAGTAACCCGATCTCAAAAGAGCCGAATTAGCGAGAGTATACTGTATGCAAGAAATGAAAACTGTCTTTGTAAACTACCCGATCCTCCCCTAAGTGCTGTTCATTTTCAAATAGCCAATACGCAAAAGAAATTAGATTTGTTAGCTTGAATATTGTTCATAAACAATTGGCAAATATGCAGATAAAACCATCAGCTGCCTGAATTAGTCCATTAATATCAATAAGATTATAAACTTTCATCAACACTCGATTTTTCGATTTTAGCGCCCCTAAATGTTGACACGAAGTTATGATAATATTATGAGTATATCCCGTATATTCCAATACCTTTCATTTGCAACCTTTTTTATTAAGTTTTTCATAATTAAAGCAGAAGTTATTGGCACTTTTAAAATTATTTATGAACGCCCCATATCCGGTCAAACTTGTAAAAAATCTCAGAAATAAAGAAAAAGAGAAAAATTAAAACTATTGCACCCAGCGTTAATTTTTAGCTACACTGAGAGAAATCCGAAAAAGTTAAAATAATATTCCGGAAATGTTAATTTTACCCTGCATTATTGATCCGAAATCGGTGTAAATATTATGCTTTTTAGGTGTAGGGGGTAAATTAACCCTTTTCATGTTAGTTTTACCCTTAAAAAGGTGTAAAATTAACATTAAAAAATGTTGATATATTTTTACACCTAAAAAGTGTTAAAGTTACGAGGAAAAAAAGTTAATCGCACCCTCTTTTTTCTCAGTGTAAAGTCGTAATTCTAAATTTATGAATTTTGTCGGAACAATTCGCTTTCTTTTTTTAAATAAAAACATAAGTTTTATTGATTGACAATCCAATATTTGTTCTAAAACACCGTAATTCAGACCTATTAGCGCAATTACCCTTGTTCTAACCTTGAGATTCGTATCTAAAACCCAATTATTCTCCCATTAAAAATTTATCCCTCTTCTGCATCCTTGAATCCCAAAAATAGGCACAAGTACTCCGAGGCTTTGGACAATTCGCTTGAGCGCTAAATAATTCCCGCCATTTACTGAGTCAAGACGACCGTCGAGTGAGCTGCCCGCGAAGATTTTTCACCTTGACTCATGGGATTTTCGCACACATATATTTCGCGTGCCGGCCGGCTGTCATACACATATCAAAATGCTCAACTCCGAAGAAGAGAGCTCCAGATGGAAGCCCCGGCCCGAAAAGCACCCGAAAAAAGACCAAGGGATTCGATGCCCAACCGGAATGCAAACCAATGGCTTGCCTTGGGATCCAACTCTTCTTTAACTTTTTTTTTTCGTTACCCATCTTTCTCTCTGCAATCCACCACGCATTAAATGGCAATTTGTTTCTGCTTTCTGCACCCAACTAACATACAGTGGTCTCACTTTATACTTTTATATTGTATTTATACATTCACAGGAGAATTTTATTGTGTGAGACTCTTTGGAGTTTAGAGGGTGATTGTAAATTATATCATTAATAATTTTTTTTTATAAATAAATCCATAGGGGTTGAGATTGTGGAGTAATAAATTTTGAAGAATGCGGCTTTATTGAAGGGCTACCTTTAATTTGAGAATGGTTCTTAAGGAGCTATCCGAAATGGAATTTATCGGTCCTAATCCAATAAACTAGTTTCACGTCCAGCGATGGTAAATTACTCGATTTCCTATTTTACATTTTGGAGTATTTTATTTTTCGTGTAAAAAAGGAGATGGCAAAGCGTCCAAGCTTTGCTGAGTACTCGAACTAATAGGAGGGCGCTGGGGGGAAGATAAAAGAAAGGCTGTCCTAGGTCCTAGATAATGTTAACTTATGGAAGGAGCGGTCGTCGAAGATCGGAAGTCGATATCTCTTATCGTGTGGCCTCTAGCAACACTGATTTTTTTTCGCGAAAGATACATCAATAACGGGTATTGTACCGACGATACCGACTCATGACCGATTAACGCTACGTAGAACCCTAACTAAAAGTGTCACGGAAGAACCAAGTGGCAGCCGCTGCTATTTATCGAATTTTACATAATATTTTGATATTTTTAATTATATTTTAATATTCGAAGCTTTAGTCAGTTCTTTTCTGGTGTCTGAATCAGAAATTTCATCTCCTTGGGTACTGTATCTAAAGATTTTTAACCATTCGATGTTTTCATCTTTATCAGAATCATGGAGTAAGGGAAAGTGGTCTGCCTTTGAATGCGGCAGCCTTTGAATGTTTAAATTTTTCTCTTATCAATCAAAGCAAAAATTCTACTTTATGAACAATAGTTAATACTATTAACTATTTTCTATTAACTTCGCTTAACAAAATGGATTTTTAGCTTTGGGAAATAAGAGAAAAATTGAAGCATTCAAAAACTGACGCATTCACTTTCCCCCGTAATTCTTCTCAATAATTTGCAAAAACACTTTCAATTTGTTCTTTTAAGGCTTTTATACCCTAACAATCAAGAAAATTACATCTGCAGAACGTCAAACTCCCATATAAAATGCATATGGCAGCAACTGCCACTTGGTCCTTCCGAGTGCAGTTTTTTGTTTTTGCAATATATTTACATTAATATTTAATTTTTATTAAAAAAATTATAACGAAAAAATAGCCAGATAAATTCTGGCTATTAAAATAAATAAAAAGTGATTAGTCGGAAGCCCTTAATTAAGTACTTAATTTTAAGGCTGAGCTATGTTAATCGCGCTAATGTGCGTCTCATTTTTATATATATTTTTTTAAATACCTGGATGTTCTGCAATTCCTTAAAATTAAGTCATTCACTTAAGGACTTATTAAGGACTTACTACAGGACTTACTGAGTACTTAATGTGAACTGGTCTGATATTTCAGCGTTGAAACATGACCCAGAAGGCCCGAATTTAGAAATACTGTCCCGTGATTGTGCATATTTTCGGTATCGAAGAAAATCGCGCGAAATGACATTATGCACCCAGAAAATTTACATACGTGCAGAAGATTTCTCTTAAATGAACTACAGGAACGCCGGGATGTATGCAAAATATTTTTGGCGCCAATTTTTCAGCCTATGTTGAGTACCAACGGTTCACAAGAAGTACATTTCAAACTTAAATCAGCTCCCAATGGTAGGCAAACATGCATAATTGTGTTTGCATGATCCCATCAGGTGCACAATCCTGAAGTGCATAATCGCAGGATCTCTCCTGTAACAGAGATGAGTAAGAACTGTTTGAAACACTGAGAGAAATCCGAAAAAGTTAAAATAACATTCCGGAAATGTTAATTTTACTCTGCAGTCTTGATCCGAAATCGGTGTAAATATTACCCTTTTTAGGTGTACTAGGGGTTAAAGTTACATTTTTTCTATGTTAATTTTATCCTTGAAAAGGTGTAAAATTAACATTAAAAAATGTTGATATATTTTTACACCTAAAAAGTGTTAAAGTTACGAGGAAAAAAAGTTAATCGCACCCTCTTTTTTCTCAGTGAACCAAACAAATGTCAAATGAAAATTTTACGTCAATGGTCAAAAAGCTACCTGGACAAATTTATTTTGACGTTTTTTCGATTTCAAACTGTTCTTGCTCACCTCTGTCCTGTTTTGTAAGCCACGCAATGTGTTATCCTAGAAACTAAGTTTTTATTAACTCATATCGCGATAAAATGATACATATTTAGTCAGATGGGCTTCCAATTTTACAGTAAAGAGCCAAGTATCTCAGCCTAACCTCAAATAAAAGAACACTGAGAAAAAGAGGGTGCGATTAACATTTTTTCCTCAGAAATTTAACACTTTTTAGGTGCAAAAATATATCAACATTTTTTAATGTTAATTTTAACCCTTACTATGGGTAAAATTAACATGAAAAAGGGTACCTTTAACCCCTAATACACCTAAAAAGGGTAATATTTACACCGATTTTGGATCAATGCTGCAGGGTAAAATTAACATTTCCCGAATGTTATTTTAACTTTTTCGGATTTCTCTCAGTGAACATAACCTCTAAATATCACAACCTAACCTCAAAAATCAGAAGTTTGTTGTACATCTTTTGATCTTGTTTACCGATTTCGATCATTGTGATTTCAAATGAAAACCTTTGAGTGTTTCTTTCGAAGAAAAGCATGATATCACTTAAATGACATGTAAATAATTTGCTATATACATTGATGCAATGTACTAAACATCCTCTTTGATGACTATTCCTCCACCTCGAGTCCCTAATTCCAAGGTGTATGATTCATATCCCCTACAAGGGTGATTGTGGGACCATTTTGAGGAATTCCTGGCCCCTGTGACACACCCTATGAGCTCGAAAGAGTCAAATACTTGCATCAGTTCCATCCGGCGCGCTTAAAACTCCAATACATCTATCTCACTTTTCTCCAATAAGATATCTGTATTTGTAGGTACTTTACTATATAGAGCATCGCATGTATGCGTTTTCTCTCCCTGCGCATCAATTTTAACGCAAAATCCAGTTCTTTGTGTCCGAGGCTTCCATTCCACCAAGAAGTTTCGTAGAGTTTAGTTCGTTGATTAAGTGTGTTGTTTGTTCCCAGTTTGAATTTTTCCAGAGAGAAGAGAGAGAGTTTTTCCCTGGACCCAACCGGAGTCTCCTGAGTGTAGAATTTTCCCGTTTTTTGCTGAAGTTTTTTCACAATTTGAAAGTTTTTTGAAAAGATTTTTTTCTACCCAAAAAAAATAAGATCAAGCATTGAGCTTCTGTCCGTTACTTTTATTCGGTCTCTGAAAACGCCGCACGTTTTTAACTCTAATAAAAAAAAAGTGTCGGAAAATTCCAAGCTTGGAAAATCTTGAAAGTGCTGTTTAAAAAAAAAAACAAAGTTTAAGGAAGAATTTTGAAAGAAAATTTGAAAATTTGGTGTCTGTAGAAGCATTTTTGGCTTCTTCTTCAAGGAAAAAAAAAAGTTTTTGAGTGCGGCATATGGTGAGTCCCGCCTTTATTTCTAACGCTTCTCTAAAACTCCCTCGTTCAGTTACTTGAATAAATGGTTTAATATTGCAAATAATCTCAATCCTGTCCAATTGATTGGGCTTAGTATGGATTTTTTTTTCCTTACTAACTTCCCTGCCATATGGTTTCGTTTTCGGGTGTATCCTTTGTCACCTCTTCGTCTAGCTGCAAAAAAAAAGAGTGCCCATAACTTATCCACCCAAGCACATCTCATGACTCTTCTGGGAGTACGCAGTATCTCTGGGAAAAATCTTCCAGATTGTTGCTCAAATAGCCCATTAAGGAATATTGTGTTTGTCCTCGAGAAGAAGACATCTATTTTGGGGTTCGAAAAGAGTCCAAAAAGAACCAACAACAGTAAGAAGAAAAAAAAAAACGTTTAAGAGTGCAGAAAAGTATGATCATTTTAAACGCGCGGCTTCCGTTTTGTGCCAGACGCTTTAGACGCCGGCCATAATTTTGCGTTTGTGCATCGATTTCATTTCCTGTCGCGTCCTCCGCCCATCTCTCTGCCGCCCCTTGTGGCCACCCAACCTCCCACAAATCCTCTGCACATGGTCCAAGCATTTGTCTAATCCTTTGAGTACTGGAGGGTGCGACAAATGACCCAAGGATATGCCTCAGCTAAGAGGAAAAAATCTTCACCATTTGCCCCTCAAATTCTCAAATACTCACACTAACTCGCAATTACTCACACTTCCACACAGTCCCAAGAACCATACACTCAGGAAAACGCCCTGGAGATACGGGCTTTAAAATAAGTGTTAATTTAAACCCTGATCAGTACCCATTAAAATACTGTGTAACGATGCGAAATATGGTTAAATTTGGAATTCCGGACAGTGTGAAATTCCAGAAACGCTGAATTCCCGACAGAGGAGTTTGGAAAATTCTTGTGGAATTTGATTAAAATTGTAGAGAAAATGAGAACTATGGAAGAATTCCATAGAAAAAAAATTACAAATGGAGTAAAATTGAGAATTCCGGACAAAGGAGTTTGGAAAATTCTTGTGAAACTTGATTAAAATTGTAGAGGAAATGAGAACTATGGGAGAATTCCGTTTTTACAAATTTTTTAGAAAAAAATACAAATGGAGTAAAATTGAGAATTACGGACAACGTAGAATTTCGGACAAAATAACTTTAGACTTCAGACAGTTCTTGTAAATCTTGATAAAAATTGTAAGGGATATTAAGACAACGGAACAATTGCGTTTTTACAAATTTGTTAGAAAAGAAAACTACTCTAATCTGGGGTAAAATTGGGAATTCCGGACAACGCGAAATTTCGGAGAAGCTAATCTAAAGTTCGGACAACTACTTTAACAATTCATAAAAATTGTAGAGAGTATTAAATCAATGCAACAATTGTATTTTTACAAAATTGTGAGGAAAAAACTACAAGTAGAGTAAAATTGGAAATTCCGGACAACTCAGGATTCCATACAATCCAATTTAGTGTTCAAACCAGGGGCATGACATTTCCTATGTTTCCAATATTTTTCTAGAGCGCCGAAAAAACTTTTGGGTTTATTAGCTGTTTTCTGTCAGTTTAGAATGAATTAACAAATAATAGTAATACAAAATAAAAGCAAATTTAATATAGAATAGGCAACCGAAAACCCAAAATTGGCAACCTACGTAGTTTTGAAGATATATCGTGAAATATGTACGAAAACAGGAAAAAATGTACACTAAAATCGGTCCATTTTTCAGAGTTAATGTCACCCCCTGGTTCAAACAGTTCTTGCAAAACTTGATAAAAATTGTAGACGACATTAGAACAAAGCAATAATTTCGTTTTAACAAATTTGTAAAAAAAAACTTCAGTTTTGAATTTCGGACAACTCAGAATTCCGGAAAAATACAATTTAGAGTTCGGAAAACTACCTCAAAACCTCATAAAAATTTAAAGGGCATGAGGATAACGAAACAATTGCGTTTTTACAATTTTTTTTTAGAAAAACCTACAAATGGGTCAAAATTGAGAATTCCGGACAACGTTCAATTCCGAACTAAATAATTTATAGTTCGGACAATTCTTGTGAAACTTCATAAAAATTTTAGAGGGCGAAAGTACAATGAAACAATTGCATATTTCACAAATTTGTAGAATAAAATACTGCAATTGGTGTAAAATTTGGAATACCGGACAATGTGGAATTTAAGAAAAATAAATCTAATATTCGGACAATTCTTGGGAAACTCGATAAAACTTGTTTACATACTATTTTTTCTGATTTTGAGACTTCAACTCAACGATTACGTTTTCACAAATTTCAAGAAAAGCTTCAGTTGCTGTAAAATTGGAATTTCCGGACAAACTAATTTATAGTCCGGACACCTATTTAAAAATTTTATTGAAAAAAGAACAATAAAGTAACTTTCAGGATACTCTAGAATTGTATATTTACAAAATAATTATATCAGATTTTTGATGTCCCTACTTCAAAATTGATGTATCTGTAGTACTTCCGCGTTGTCCGAAATTACGAACATTACAGCCTTGGTCTCTACTAAATACATGTAAATACGCGAAATATTCCACTAAATGAATGAGAGACTGAACAAACTGGAAAGTGTATTGAGAGAAAAACGTTTAAATGCAACTTTTTTTCATAACAATGTTTTTAAGGTATAAAAAATATTATTTTTTCTCTTTTTTTTTTTGTATAAAAGCGAATATTCTGTCACAATAGCGATATTTCTTCTGGTGTTGCCCGATTAATAGGGAGAAAAACCTGTCAGAGCAATTAAATATATGAAAATTAACAAGCAAAGGATTGAGGCAATATTTCGGACAGGTGTCGTATAGGTATCAATGTCCTAACTTTAAAGTGTAATATTTTTAAATTCTAATTGAAAACTTTTGTCACAATTTTTTTCTTTTGTTGTTTGGAACATTTTATAGTAGTTTACCATCTTTGTTTTCTTATCACGATATTTAATACACTTGAAAATTAATTAATATATAGACAATAATGGTCTAGACAATAAATCGGACAACTTGTGTGAAATATCGTACAGCAGTTTGAATCCTTATGGAACCCTTGTAAGGGATGAAATAGTTGAAATAGACTGCTGAACCTCGAGAATATTTAGCCCATAATATTTGGCAATAAAAGATTAAACAAATGATATTTATTCAAAGAACCTCTAATTTATTATTCTAAGCCAAAAGCGTGTGACAGTTTGGGATAATTTTTTACTGCAAAATTTTACAGATTAAATAATATCGAGGATCAGCCTGAGTCTATTAGGGTCCTAAGGCTTCTTTGTTTTTTTTTAAGTACATTACATCTTAGAAATAACAAAAAAAATAAAGTTTCAGAAATTTTGAGAGATAAAATAATTGGACGATATTAGAAACATTACCTCATTGTTCAAACATATTTTTCTAAATTTCAATTTTTCTATATCTTTTCTCTCTCTGAACTTGCAATAAAATAATTTGAATTTTGCTAATTAAGTGCTAAAAATTATCATGTTCTTTAGCACTTTACTGTCTCAAGTTCTTCTACATTATCGACTTTTCTTTATGTTGGTTCCTGTCTCGAAACTAACACACAAAAAAGTCGATAATACAGAAGCACTTGAGAACAGCAAAGTGCTGAAAAAAAAAACATTTCATTTTTCATTGGAATAGCGCCATTAACGTTATCATTTTTCATTGGAATATTACCATAATGTGTTCTATTTATCCGTGATTTATTTATTCTTAATTCTATGTAATTTAGTGAGTAATTTAATACACTTTATCAGTATTGCTCTTTGATAAATATAAGAAAACGAATGATGTCTTATTTAAACAAAGAAAATCAGATTTTTTAGTCTTACTTACGTGCTGGAAAATTCATTTTTCTTGAAATTATCCTTAAACTTCTAGCTTAATTACTTCTTATCGTTTAATCAGCTAATCCGTGCGCAAAATCACTTTTGAATTTGTGTAATTAAAATTAATTGAGCATCAAAGGTGTCCGCCTTGACGACTTAATGGTAATATTTTATGTGCTAAAAATGATTCATTTCGACTAAATTCATTTTTTGCAATATATTTGCAAGTTTCATTTCTCTTCCAGTTTGTTATATTCTAAGAAATAGTGAATGGACGAATTTTAATTAAATTTATAAAGTCGCAATACTACTTCACAATTTGTATGAACAAATAATTCTAGAATATAGTTTATCAAACTTATTTCTGGGAATTTGGTTTATAAGGCTCTATGTTCATTTAGCCGAATGATAAATTGAGTTGAATCATCAATTTAAAATATATAGGTGACCAACTGGGCAGCAATACTTCGAACCATTTACCACACGGTTCGTAAGCTTTTCTTTAATTCTAATGTTTAAGAACGGTTCTCACCGAAGAGATATGAGAGATCGGATCGGTAAAGACCATCCTTAAGTGCTAGAATTAAAGAAAAGCTTACAAACAGGAGGGGGTGAAAGTCACCCAAACTGAGGGCCAAGTCACCCGTATCAACGGTGCTTCAGAAATAAGAAAATGAATCAAACATCAGCCTTAACGCTAAGTACTTAATTAAGGCCTTTAATTGGACACATTGTTGAAAGACATGTAAAATACCTTCCATTAAGTATGAGTACTTAATTAAATGTACTTAATTAAAGACCTATTCTAATCTAATTATTTTGAAATTGTTTTGCCAACATTATTTGTAAACCAATTTTCTTTTCAAAAACCTGGCGTTAACCTAAATCATATTTATTTTACTTAAATTCCTAATGAACATTTTGACTTAGATTATTATAGTATTACTATCTCAAAGTACTAATGATAATAAAAACCAGGTGTAAATTATTTTAATCGACGCATTTTTTAAAATTTATTTATAAATTCTATAAATTAATAATATTGTGCAGAAAATTTATTGATGAAAACTCTATGAAAATCGCTCTTATTTCTCCTTTAATAATTCATATTTTTAAAGCTCGAAAAAAATACTCAATAAAAAAGTTGCAAGTGTAATAGTAACACAAGTATCTACACTCAATACGGCTTACTTTAACACACAACACTGAGAGAAATCCGAAAAAGTTAAAATAACATTCCGGAAAGGTTAATTTTACTCTGCATTATTGATCCAAAATCGGTGTAAATATTACCATTTTTAGGTGTATTGGGGGTTAAAGTTACCCTTTTTTCATGATGATTTTACCCTCAAAAGATGTAAAATTAACATTAAAAAATGTTGATATATTTTTACACCTAAAAAGTGTTAAAGTTACAAGGAAAAACAGTTAATCGCACCCCTTTTTTTCTCAGTGAAGAGTACCAACAACTCTTTCTAAGCTTAGGTAAAGTTTTTGGTATAATTGCAAAGAATTTATTAACGGGTACTCTGAAGATTAAAACTTATCCTCAAGCAGCAAACATGCTCTAGATCGTTTCAATTTCGTTTCTCATCACGTTTTGGGGGTTCTGGGCAACACCTTCTCAAGTGTTACCGGTAACACTCACTTTTCTCTCGGTGTAGCGATTTTTTCCCTCCGCTTTGAGCCTATGTACATAACCAATTTCATCTGCCACACCCTGTATTAGCCATTGGAGTCTCCCAGAAGGACAAGTTTCCCATTTCATCATCTATTTTTTTCTCTCCTCAGCGATTGATTCCATTGTTGGTCTCAATGTATTCCGATACAGTAGCATTTGAAATACAATCTAATGCATCGAATTTTTTTTTACACCCTAACCACCCAGAGACCTCGGGATTATCGGTAAATTAATACAATATGTGGGCTTATTGATTTTCATCTGATGGGATCCAAGAATATTTTCCAAATATATATCCCAACAATATGAATCACATTCACTGGAGATTTTTTGTTTTGCTTCTTCAGTTTATTTCTAGGGAAAAAATTCCTTTTCCTATTTTTGTTTAGTCTCCCATCCTTGTCCCTTTTCACATTTTTTTTGTTGTTCTCTCAATGTTGCTCCGAATGTTTTTGGTAGAAAGGTATTTTACATGCTTTTTAAGATATATGCATTTGTCAACATTTCTCTGAAGATTGAGATAAGATCGTTCTCAAGAGAGTGTTTTGTATGAAATATTCAAACATTATTGGCTTTGACAAGTTAGACCGGATTCACAAGTTGGAATACTGATTAGTTGAGAAATATGCATTTCCTTAAGAAATTTTTATTTCTTAAAAATTTGGTTATCAGTCTTCTTTATCGTTGAATGAGAGTGAGATTTAAAAATAGTTCAAGTGCATATGAATGGCAAGAATAACTCCGCAATGTTGAAAAGAATTGCTCATTCTAATTCTAAGAAGAAATTTATATATTTTTAATTGTCAAATCATTTATTTTTTATAATTTCACTTTTACGACTTAACCAAGAAGATACGGCTTAAAAAGACAAAAAACACTGTATACTTAATTTAATTCCCAACTGTTCCCAATTGCATTTGAATCAAGTTCGCGCGAATGTATCAGATGTCCAATCAGTTCAAACGATTCTTCTGCGCGCAATTGATTCAAATGGAATTGGAAACAGTTTGGGAATTAAATTAAGAACTACAATTTACTGAAGGCAATTGCAGTTGCTATTTTAGTTCCCATCTGTTCCCAATTGCGTTTTAAAACAAGTACGTGCAAAAGAATCTGAAGTTAGCCGTTGTAGCACCTGGTCTATAACGGTTGGCTTAGAAGAGTCTTCGTCAGGATGGGTTTTCTCCCCTCCCCCAACTCTTCTAAGCTCAACAGTCCTACCACAATATGACAAATTTAGAATTTAAGAGTGCAATAATTCATTCTTTATGGCGCTGGCACACCTTTTCAATTGAGTGAATTTCAACCGATTGAAATTTTATCTCTTACTCTCTCAAACTGAAATCAGATATGGGTGTCTCTTTCTGTCAAATGAAATTTAAAATTGAAATTGATGGCGCTGGCACACCTTTTCAATTGAGTAAAATTCAGTCGATTGAAATTTTACCTCTTACTCTTTCAAACTGAAATAAGATAAAGCTGTCTCTTTTCTGTCAAATGAAATTTAAAATTGAAATTGAAATTGAAAATGAAATTTAAATTTTAAGGTTCCGGCACACCTTTTAGATCGGTCAAATTTCATGAAATCAACATTCACTTCTCTTTCTTTCTTAAAAGACTTGCATAAGTCTGTCCCACTCTTTCGGTCTCAAAATTGGACTGAACCAAATTTAATTTGGTTTGAGGTTTAAAGGAAGAAGAAGAGTGCGAAAGAGTATGATAGACATATGCTAAACTTTTAAGAAAGAAAGGCATGTGAATTTTGATTTTATAAAATTTGAACGATCTAAACTAAAAGGTGTGCCAGAGCCATTAATTTTCATTTGACAGAAAGAGACGGCAATATTTTATTTCAGATTGAAAGAGTAAGAGGTAAAATTTCAATTCATTGAAATTCATCCAATTGAAAAGGTGTGCCAGCGCCATTAGTTTAGAATTAGATTATCATTACAAGGAAGTACTTTCAATCCCCGGTATCTAATGTGGCCTATCTGGCCCTCGGGAAAGTATTGGAAAATGAAGCAGAAATATATTATTGGAGTAAATAAAGGCCTACAAGAGGAATTCTGCTGTTTTCCTGGACATAGGAAGTTATCTTGCCGTCCCTTCGGTCGTGAGTCAATTGAAGCTTGTTGCGACGAGTGGACAGGAAATACCCTATCTCCAGAATCGTAACATAACCAAAAATTGTTCTGGTTGCGATGATTTTAAAAACAAGCTTCCATTTTTGTAATTCACAACCTATTCCGAAAAGCCTTTTGAGAGGTTTCTATTAAAACTTAGCCGTATACTTCAGGCGAATTAATTTTAATTGGCCAATTTCTACAAATACCCAAAAAAAAGTATTCAAATATTCAAAGATGCAACTAAATAATCTAATGGTAATATGAGGAATATTATCATACTATACCGGTTACAGAGATCTCAAAAAACCCTCTATTTTCTTTTGCCTAACTGATTTTTTTTAAAGTCCTGTCATCCATAAAAATGCCCTTTTTAAGTAGAATTTCATAAAATGTAACTGTCTCATTTGAGACAATAAAAGCGAGATATATTGCTTTATTAAAATCCCACATGTGTGATTTAATAACATGCCCCTCTCTCTAACAACTTCGATATTAATGAGAGAAATTTGTGAAATTGTATTTAATTAACACTTCCTTCCACATCCCCTTTTTTCTGGTCTTTTTTCCAGCTATTTTAATCACTCAAAGACACAGCATTTTTGTGGATCTCCCTAACTTCGAATAGCCAGAGGTTTTTTTTTAACGTACACTTGAACTTGCAAAGATGACAGAGACCACTGAGGCACCTGCAGCTGCAACCCAGCCAGACAAAAAGACACCCACAGAGGGCACAAATCCCGATGCCTCCTCCACTCCCAATGAGGAGCAACAGGCAGCCAATGGAAGTCCTGAAAAGAAGGCAGCCACTGAGGAGAAGGACGCTGGTCCACCTCAGGAGCCACCAAAGGAGATGCGAGCTGTTGTCCTGACCGGTTTTGGCGGATTCAAGGGTGTGAAGATTCTCAAGAAGCCCGAACCAAGTCTCCAAGCTGGAGAAGTTCTTATCCGCGTTAGATCATGGTAAGTTAATTTATGTTTTATTCTTGCACTTATCGTACGGTTGCAATGGAAGCGTCTGATCCACTTTTGTGATTTTATTAGTTTGGTCGGAAAAAAATCTTTTGGTTGGATTGTTTATAAAAGGCAGAAAAGGTGAACTGGAGACAAAAGAATTACAGCTGAATTGAGTCTTTTAGATAATAGGCTTCGTTCCTTTAGCCTAGGCTAATTAAATTAGTTTCAGGTTATATAAAGCAAAATTTAGGTTATGTCAAACATAACCTTAAAAATGCAGGCCATGTTCTTGTTGCAGCGTAGAAGATTTTTTTAAACAATATTTTAGACATGAAGAAAATCACTAAACTGAACTCTAACCTCAAAATATGGATGATACATAAACAGAAACATTTAATTGTACACAAAAATTACGCCAATTTATATTTAAAAGCGCTTCATTTGCCATTCAAATGAACAAATTTATTAAAAAAAAAGTGCAAAAGTTTGGAGAATTTTTTGGGGTTAGCATCATTCAAATTTTGAAGGTTATGTTCAGAATATAAATTAGCATTGTTAATTTTTTTCCATGACTAAACATAAAAAAAGAATAAGATCCTTTGACTTGGTGAAGATTAGGAAAACAGGGACAGGTTTTGAGAGGTTATGTTGCATACATTACCTCAAATTGTATAACCTCAAAACTTAACAGTATCACAAACACCTCCTGAACCCTTCTATTGCAACAGTGCGATCTGTGCTTCTGAAGTAAATAATTTGCCCCTCGGGAAGACAGAAGAAGTGAAATGAGAAGAGATATTGCTTTCAAGTGAAAAAAAAAAACTGTCGCTTTCATTGAGATCAGAATCTCCAAGCACACTCTCTTGAGTCTGGGGCAGTTACCAGTGCAAGAATTATATTGAACCATGTGGTCGGCACATGTTGAAAGTTCAGGCATTCCATCTTGGAATTCCATTTTCAGAAGACATCTTTCCATCACAACAAAAACAACTCCATTAAAAAAAATATATATAGAGACTTTACTAGCAAAATTTTACGAAGCCATCGTCCGCATCAATTATCTGGGAATTTGTCTTTCTACACCACAAAAGAAGCTTGACTTCTTTCTTGACTTAGAGAAATTCTCACATAAATTGTTCATTGAATTTATCCAGAGTTATACAACATATAAGTGGATTTATGCTGTGAAGATGACGAAAGACCTCCAAGTCCCGCACTTCCACAAGGCAAAACCTTATTGGATGACGGGATGAACCCTCTTAAATTAAATGATTGATGATGAATGTTATACATTTTTTCTCCATAAATCTTATCAAGCAGCAACTCAAGACTCCGGACTGCATTTATCACTATTTACTACACTTTACCAAATATCAACGAATGAAAGTGGCTCTTACCCAAAATTAATGATGTTAACTAATTCTCAAAGACAATATAATAGCGTGGACATCACTAGAACCTATCACCTTTAGATCTGTTTCTAATTTGGAAAATTTTAATTTGACAGAGAGGTTATTTTTGAAATGTGAGGTTATATTGGGGATAACCTAGAAAACGGACACTTACGGTAGCGAAAATCCATCAGGGCGTTTCTAATTAGGGAACAATTTAATTAAATTTTGAGTTTCATACATTTGCTCTCCTAAAAGGTTACTTTGGAATGTGAGGTTATACTGGGGTATAACTTAAAAATGGATACTTAGGGTAGCGAAACTCAATCAGGGCGCTTTCAATTAGAGAAAAATTAAATTAAATTCTGAGTCTCATTCATTTTTTCCCCCAAAAGGTTGCTTTGGAATGTGAGGTTATGCTTCAAATAACTTTAAAAATTGTAATTTCCAGATAGCATTTAAAAAACTTGAAAGCTATTAAGTGCAACTTTTACCAATCTGAGTTACATATTGATTTAACATAGAAATTATAAATATGATTGAACATGGCAGACAATGCAAGGTTATATTGTGCATAACCTAAAAATTTTGTATAACAAAATAACAAAATCCATGTGTCTTTATTTAGAAAATATTCTATTTAAATATTCAATCTCCTTTATTTATTTATCAAAGACATTTTTTACAATATGAGGTTATGTTTGACATAACCTGAAAAAGAACATTCAAAACAGTAATTAAAATCCTTGAAAATTATTAGCTGAAAATTGTTAAGGAGCAAGTATTTAAGGAGATTACAAAATCCGCATGTTTTCCCTTAAGAAGTATCCTATATATATATATATATATATATATATTTTAAATCTCTCATTCATTTATTCGTCAAAGTCTTTATTTTGCAATATGAGGTTATGTTTTACATAACCTGAAAAAGGTATATTCAAAATTTTAGACCACAAAAGATTTTCTTACAATTTTAAGACAGAAGGCATTATTTTGTTATTTAATTGAAAGATTTTTTTTAAAGAATTTGAGGTTATGTATAATCAAACATTAAATGAAATTTCAAAGCTAAATTAAACTTGCAATTTTTCGATAATTTTGGAATGTGCATTTTAGATGTAATTCCTTCTATTCACACCTATTTAATTTGCTTTATTGTAAATTATTGAAGAAAAAAAACTTGCTCTATAGGCAAATTGACAACACAAGGATGCGTTGACATTTTGAGGTTAGGCTTGTTATAACCTAAAATTTTCCAAACTCACTTGTTTTATTAAATAAGACAATCATTTCAATTGACAAACACTCATAATGAATGCGTTCGCAAGTAAAGTATGAAACTTTGTAAATTCATCGCTGTAATTATTGAGGTTATATTCATAATCTTATCCCATCTTACTACAAAATAACCTCATGGACAAATATTAAAATTTTAGTAATGAAAGTACTTACATAACAACGTGAAATTTAGTCAGTATTTTTTTGCAACTACGTTTGTGCTAGATTAGAACGATCACAGACGAAGAAGGATCGAAATTCAAACATAACCTCAAAACTTCAAAGATATTCTCAATATAATTATCCATTTTTGATACTGCTTACTTTATATAAAAATTTTAAATATGACACTTTTAATATTTGCCCAAAATATAGCCCATTGAAAATTAATGTTAGAAAAGAAAACATAAATTGTAACCTCAAAGATTCCCCGTGATATGATTTGCAAATTTTTGAACAGAAATAAATTCATCTGCTAGAAGTTACAAATTTTCGTAGCAATAGAATTTTCTAAGAGTAGAAGTAATTTATCTGGATTTGGTAAAATATGTCGAACATAACCTCAAAGTTTGTTATTATTTTCAATTGCGGTATTACATTAATTTTTTGCGCAATCCCACAACATTTTTCATTGGTAACTGTTTTTTCTTTTTTTGAATAGTTTTAGAGAGTAAAGTACGAGTGGTATAATGTTAGAAAATATTTTTGCACATAACCTCAACATCAACAATCACAAAGCTTCTTTAAGTTTATAACTACTCCCATTGTGATCATTAAACAGCTTCTACGCACAAGAATTGGTAAACATTCTCTAAATAATGAAAAAGGCGCTGTTCCAGAAAGATTTGTAACATAACCTAGAAATACGTAAACATAACCTTAATATTCTTCAGTGTTAACTGTAGTGTATTTTTCATTTTGGATTCATCCTAATTATCTGTGCTGAACATAACTATATCATCTTTTTTCAACTTTAAGATATTAAGTTTCTCATTGATTGACGGTGTTGCTTTTCAACAGTCACCACTGTAGAGCATAATCAAGTGGTAATAGAATTTTCAGCACTAAAATCTTATGCTGAGTTGAGATCAAGTCTCGACTTGAGGGTCAATTGGTTGGAAAGCAAAGACGCCACTTTTTGATTGACAGCATGCATCGGCAAATCGATCAACCTCTTCTTCAACTTGACACAGTCAGTGCCTCAATGTAGACATGCACTTTGCACATTACTTTTCTTCATAATAATGAAATTTTAACAGCATTTTGCAATGTAACCTGTCGTAACTCTCTATTTTCGAGCCCACAAAATAAATGTTATTGATCATCTATGGATTATTTTCTATTTTATTATGTGTTGCATAGCAACTCCCTCTAGGAGAAAATAGTGTGTGACGTCATAAGTTTTAAGTGAAATTCTCTATATCTCCAAAAAACCTTGGACCTCATTAGTCCTTTTAAAATCAACATTGATACGAATCTTGTTCAACGCAGTTCTTAATCTTATTTCTGTTTTTCTGTGACATCTAACCCTCATCTCTGGCGGCGATCTTTTTAAAAACATTAAAGAAAAAAAATTGCGAGAAAAGTGTGTGACGCTGTAAAATGTTTTTCTTTTCTAACAACATTCCATTTCATTTAGCGTGACGGTTGTTGCACGTCGCCTAATTTTGTTGCAAGCAGAAAGCATACAGAAATGTTTTTTTTTCTTTTTCACGTTATATTTTATTTACAGTAAATAAGTATGGCTCTTTACACACTATAAACCCACATTAGATTGTACACACAATTTCTTCCTAAACACGCTAATCAGCTCGGAGGCTCAGTGCTTTTTATTGCTCGAATTCTGTATACATATGGAGCAATATATAAGAATTTCTCTATTTTTCGAAGATATGTTTTTTTCGTAATTTTAAAAATTATCCCTTTTGGCAAACACTACTGAAGGGTAGGATATAAACTTTGTTACCTAGTCTTGTAATATATTGATGTGAAATCTTCATTTCGAAATAAGAATGATCTTCCGGATCGTTTTTGCCTACATTTCGGACAGTATTTTTTGTTAGCTTTGCCAAAGTTTTTTTTTCTTAATAAATGTAGAAGAAATACCTGAGATTGGAATTTTATTGAGAGACTTAAACAGGATTTCATCTGGAAGATTTACATCTTTTAGCTTTTTTGATTGTAACTCCAGAAATCGTGGGAGTATCTAAAAAGTGGCAAGATTTTGATTCGAATTCGAAACTTTAATTTCGAAATAAAAGTTCCTCAATGGGCTTTAGCCGCTTTATCATAGTACACTTTTTGACTGTCTCTTGGTGCAAAAAAATCCTCATTTACTAAAGCTCTGTCTGATTATATTCGAAATTCGAATATTTTTACGATCAAACGATTTTCAATGGGATAACAGTTTTAAATCAGTAAATAAGAAAATGTGGTTGGTAAAAAAATTCAATGATCAGTGAATAAATTAATGTATGTTTAGTAAACATTTCTAAACGGTGGAATTTTGAATACTGTATCTGACGCAGTTGTGTATTCTATTCATAAGAGGAAGAGAATTCTATTCATAAAGGGAAGAGCGGATTGTCTTCTTCTCAAATCAAAGACTAATTTTTTTCTCCAAAGCTTTGGAGAAAAAAATTTAGTCTTTGATTTGAGAAGAAGACAATCCTCTGACGAACACCGGAAGAAACTGAATAGGTGGAATTTTGATTCGAATTCGAAATCTCCATTTCAAAATTAAAGTTTCTCACTGAACTTGGTACCCTTGGTACACTTTTGCTTAGCTTTCAACGCATAAAATCCTAACCTCTTCGTAAATTCCTTTGAAAGTTTATTTATGATTGAATATTTTTACGTTCAAAGTTCAAACAATTTTAAAGGGGAAAACATTTTTGATCAGTAAATTAGTAAATTTGTTCAGTGAAAAATTCAAATTGGTTAGTAATTTTCGCAACTCTATTTTTGTAGAGGGTGTCATACTCTGGAACACTTTGCCCAGAGAGCGAAAGAGGGGGCTTATCCTGAATCATGTTGCCTCTGCAGGCTCCTAATTTACCATACTTTTTGTATAGGGCCACTTTTGTACAGAGGACAGTTTGTCGTATTTTAAATTAAATAAATTGAATTGAATTGAATTAAAATGCAATATTGTTAGTCAAATTTCTAAACGGCGAGATTTTGATTCGAATACGAAACTTCAATTTCGAAATTCTACATTCGAAATTTCCTCACTGATCTGAGCTTTACACCGGTGCGCTTTTGCCTGGCTTTCGACGCACAAAACCCTCCAATCGAAAGCTCCGTTTGCTTATATTCGAATATTTTGAAACATTTTTAATCTGCAAATTAGCAAATTTTGTTAGTAAAAAAAAGCAAACTGGTCAGTGAATACTTAAGTCTCCGACACACCTTTTAGATCGGGAAAATTTCATGGGATTAAAATAATCATAATTTTGCTCTCGAATGTTTTGTGAATGTATATCTTCTTCTTTCGTACTCAAAATTCTATTAAACTAAATTTAAATTAGTGTGATGTTTGAAAGAAGAAGAAGAGTTCGAAAGAGTGGGATAGATCTATGCAAAATGCTTGAAAAAGAAATGAATGCGAATTTCGACTATATGAAATTTTCCCGATCTAAAAGGTGTGCAAGAGCGATTGAAAATGGCGAGTAAAAATTCAATTTTGACAAATATAAAATCCATTTTCATTCTTATTGATAATTTTGACTAAAATATTATCGAATCTGCTACATTCATTTTAAATCAGGTGATTTTCTTTACTTTTAGAGATATTTCTTTCCCTTGTAAGTTCTTAATGAAACTGGCAAAATGCCTAATGTTGCAGTGAGTAATTGTTTAGTGAATATATTGTGAATATCTGGTTATACGATCTCATTTCGAAGTTGGAAACGTTTTGAAATAAAACAGAAAATAAAGGAGATAAACTCCCTTCAGGTGTGTCCGGGTGGTTATCCTTTCAGGACAGGAAAACATTAATACTTTTGTCAAATATTTTGCAATATTTTGCAAAAAAAACATGAATATTTTGCATGTGGCAAAAATATTCGTGTTTTCCTGTCATAGAGTTTCGATTGAAATAAAAAAATTTTAGAACTATGTTATCCGGGACACATTCTGGGGGATTATAACAGTAGAAATGGAGATTTTATCACAAGAATGAACAACTAGGGAAGATTTTTCGAGGTTCATCGGTGGATAGCATAGTACAGTAGACTCTCGCAAATTCGGCTCTTTTAAGATCAGGCCACTTTTTAATTCGGGCAGCGGTTACGTTTGAAAAAAGTTTGTTGTCATTTTTCAAGTTTGATTATGATTATCAAATGAATCAAATATGCTCAAATTTGGCATGGTTTGTCTTAGTTCTTTGTCGCCCGAATTTCTGTCTAATTCGGCTGATATTTCGGTCCCATATGCCCGAATTTGAGAGAGTCTACTGTAATGTGTATTTCAGATCGAAAATCGGTTCCAAAGCAATATAGTATGTCATCCGAGACACTTCTGGGGGATTATAACAGTAGAAATGAAGACTCAATCTCAGAAACGAACCAATAGGGAATATTTCCCAAGACTCACCAGTGCATAGCGCAATGGGATGTAAATAAAAATATCTGCAATTGGACAATTCAAGAATTCGAGCATTCTACGAAGTCTGGGTCACTTAGTCACTTCGTTTTCATCTTGATGCTTTTTTCGAGCTTCCTGAGAATTATTATCTGAAATGGAGGTTATATTTTGTCTTAGAATGTCATATAAAAGCATCTGTTAGCAGTTCTGGAAGACTGGTTGGTGTGGATAGGAAAAGATGGAGAATTTATTAGTAGGATTTTTGCATCAACGGATGCTTGTTATAAAAATGATCTTTTAGCCAAAGCTGGTGGAAGATGAGTAAAATAAGAAAAACTACGTGCATCATAAATGCACTTGAGACACTCCACTTCAGCTCTATTGTGCACCAGAGAGTGTCTCTCTTATTGAATTTTCCTTCGTCTTCCCCTTTTTTTCCACCCAGACACTCAATTACTCATTTTATTGAGTCATTGGCTCACCCGGCTCACCCTATCAAACCATCACGACTTGCACAGTAGATGCAATTAAAAGAGCATCGAGAGACTGTTGCTGATGCCATCGCTATGGGCATGTTTCAGTAGCATGCACTGACCGGGCATGTCATACAAATGTGTTAGAAAATGCCATTTTGCCCAAAAAAAAAGACCGTGGAATTTGGCTTTTGATTTATGGACAAACAAAAAAGTGCCATCCAAAAAGATTTGGATTATAGCAAACAATATGAATGATAATAAAGTGAAAAGAGCTTCACTGGAGGCCTTCCATAGTCACTGTATTTTATTTTTTCGGTGGCAGCGATTCGCAAGACTGACTGTTGCTCTCTTCCATCAGCCAAATAAGAATTAAATGGGGCTATTGAGCGTGAAATAAATGCGAACAATGCGAACAATAAATGGCACAATATGATCATGAAATTGATGTACATGGGGATGCTATATCAATTTTCTTTCTTTCAAGTCTCTATCTCTCTCTCCCGAGCAGTTTAGTGAAATTATATTAAGTTTATTGACCTACATTCAATAAAAAAAAAGAAAAAAAATCACACACAATTCAGAGGATTTTCGCTGGATTTTCGCCATGAGAAGCATTTTATTTACCCAACCATTTCTGACTTTTTGCCCCCGTCTTGTCCCTCTGTGAGTGATTTTCCGAGTGCTTTCCTCCCACACTCTGTTAATGTGAAGAAAAACACCCTACCGCATCGTTAGAATTCATGATGTGTTCGCCGGGTGAAATGAGGGAGATTTTCCGCCATTTCTGGGCGGACAGGTTGGAAGGGGGATGAGAGAGACCAAGAAAAATCCCTCTCATGTGCAATTTCATCTGGTTTCCTTTACCCCCGTGTGCGAAATGATAAATTGACGTGTTGATCAAATTCTTGAATAATGTTCATGGTCCAAGGCATTTCTGCGCTATACACTATCGATTGTTTTGATTTTGTGGGGGAAAACCAGGAAAATACGTCTTGGAAAACATTGATAAAAAAAAATATACAGGGAGTTCCGCTTTCAACGAAATTCTCTGGATCAAAAAAAGCCCGCGAATTGATTCCAGTGACACAGAAAATTTGCATAACCACAGGGGAAGTCTTTTTAATAAGTTAAGGCCTTGACAGACCTGAGGGTTAGCCGAGAGATGTCTTAGCGTAATTATATTCCAAATAATGGTTAAACCACATTTTTATCATTTTCTACTAAGCCGTCCCTCGGCTTAAGGGCAGAATCAGATTGACAGCAAAATGCTCACCGTATTTCGTTAATTTACGCACTTTCATTGCAATTCTTACGAAAATTTTCCATTACCGTATTACCTTATCTCATATTCGGTGGCACTAGGTGATAATAATATACACAGTAAAAAATTATTGGCTGCCTTACCATGATTTTCAATGTAAATTTTACATTAATCATGTAATCGTGTGTACTGATACACATTTGTGTAATTTGTACACATTTTGTCTGAAAACTGTGTAATTTGTACACATTTTGTCTGAAAACTGTGTAATTTGTACACATTTTACTTGAAAACTGTGTAATTTTACATGAAATATGTAGAAAATGTACACAATTGTGTAATCATTCGCAATTTATTACACGGTTTGCAATTACATCAAATTTAAGTTATATATTTTCATATTACACATTTTGCTGAAATACATAATTTGTGTAACTTTACACGAATAATCGTGGTAAAAAAGCAAACCAACGATTATCCTTGTAAATTTTTTTTACTGTGTAAGAAAATTGAAGAAATAAAATGAAAATGCGATAAAAGGTGAAACTTAAACTTCCTGAAATATCCTGTGTAGACTGTTTTTATAGGTTATGTGGAACATAACCTCACATTTACAAATAACCTCTAAAAGTCAAATTAAAGAATGAAGATAAAAATACTTTGACTTTATAGCAATTCAGGAAGGGTCTTCGAATGAGTCTAACGTTAATCCACCTTGACTTATGGGGAGTTGCATGGAAGTTTCAGAAGTGGGATGATGGATCATAAAACATGCTCACAGACAATGCATACATGCACAAAAGAGCACTCTCTCTCTCTTGTGAGATGCTTGTCCCAAGCAAGGGCTAAGGTCAAATTGATGTCATTGCACTTTTCGATTGTCCACAAGTAATCTGCGCACTCAACACAACCGCACATTGTACATAGAATTAAAAGATTTATTAATAAAAAAAAAGGAGTATAACAAGAGAAGAGAGATGGAAAGAGTGTTTGGGATGAAAAAGTGTTGTCGTGCAATTATTCATTTGTATTCCCTTGACTTTCTTCATATCTTCCTCTTCTCCCATCAATTTCTCTTAAAGTTTTCTCGAAGCAAAATTTCTGAGTCACACAAACTGCGGTCATACGATAACGCGTCTCTATACCAAATAAATTGCTCAATACAAAAGCATTATCATTTAGGATTTATTTGCAGTAATTGAAACATTAATATGAATTGATGTTGTGATGTCAAAGAGTCACATCCCAATGAATTTGATTTTGTCCGACCGAGCTCAAGAAGAAAAAGTTGCGACAAAGTCAATTATTTAACACATTCTGCCAAGACATAATCCTTGAGATGAAGTATCCTTGGAAAAGAAAGGTGATTTTCCTGTTTTCTCTTCTTTCACATCTTTTATGACCTTTTGCTGTAATGCTAAAATACATGATTTACTTTTATACGAGTTTATCTACGTGGAAAAGCGTTGTAGGCAGGTATAAAATGCTTCAATTTGGCTTAGAGGTTATTATGGAATTTGAGGTTATATTGAACTTAACCTAAGAAAACCCTAAAGAATATTTTAAAAAATAGCAACGTCGAAACGTTTTGACAAATGGAATGTTCTCATTTTAATTACAAATGACAGAACCAGGGATATTTCTAATGTGATTTAGAAGATGCTTAAATAAAAATTCTAACCTCTAAAACTAAAACAAAGTGGTTGATATGCTGATATAAGATAATTTTGTGATATTCATACAGAGATCACAGTTCTTAGTCTCCTGAAAATGATTGAAAGATCTGAGTAGTTTGCTCTAGTAGTAGTAGTAGTATACACTTATTTGGAGTATTTGAGGTTATGTCAAAATATGCTGCAAATAGATACAACCACAAAAGTCAACACCCGTATTTAGAAATCAAAATCAATTTTGATGGATATTTTAAATTAGTCTGTATAGTATAAATAGTAATGAACATTATTTACATTTTTATACATAACCTCAAATGTCGAAACCTCTCAAAATTTAAATGATTGACCTTGAAACTGTTGTATTTGGGTTTGTTTAGTACGAAATTAAAAGATATATAGAATAAATAGAATAAATAAGATAGACAATAAATAATAAATAAATAGATAATAAATAATAATATAATAATAATAATAATAATAATAAATAATAATAATAATAATAATAATAATAATAGATAGATAGATAATAAATAAATAAATAAGAATAAATAGAAAAGATATATAGAATAAATTTCTTTATTATATTTGATCTTTTGTGAGGGTGGGTTGAATATAACCTCAAATTTAACACTAACCTTATCACCAAAAGGGAAAACTGCAGTTCTGGCGTAACATCTGTCCTGTTTTTTTTTTTTTTAAATTAAGAACGATGGAAAGAAAGAAAATTGATGCCATCTTATTTTGAATTAGTTTATCAATTTCTAACTTCAGAAATATCGTCGGTTGCGTCTACTTCTATCGTATCTGCATTTGTTTTGTATCTGCATTCGGGGCAAGCTACAATACAGACGACCCCTCTTGCGTGAAATGCTGACACAAAAGAAATGCAGATACGACAGATGTAGACGCAACCGACGATATATCAAACACTGCTTACTATAAATATTTCTGGAGTATTTTTCAAATTCTGATACACAATTAAGAGGAAAAAATTGCATGACACATTAAATTTGTTTTTTTTTAATGTTTGATCCTCTCTTTGAGGTTAGGACAAACATAACCTCAAATTAAACGCCAACTTTTTTTTTATCAAATACAAGAATTTGACTTCACGCGTATCATCTCTCCATTTTATGTTTATTTTTCTTTCAATTAAGAATGAAAACAGGAAAGAAAATTCAGAATTAATTTTTCTAATTCTTAACCTCAGAAACATAACAAGCACTGTTTGTAAGGGTTATTATAAATATTTCTGATGTACTTTTCAAATTCTGAAGCATGAGTAACTGACAAAAATTGCATATTGGCATAAAAATTGAAAGTTTTTTGTTATGTTTGATTCCTCTTTTTGAGGTTAGGTCAAACATAACCACAAAATCAACACTAATCTCTTTACCCATGCAAAAAATTAAACTCCTAGAGAATTTTCTCTCTTGTTTATCTTTTTTGCATTAAGAACAAAAACATGAAAGAAAGTTGTTGTAAACGAATTTTGAGGCACTTTTTCAATTTCTAACCTCAATAGTTTTAGAGTATTTTTTATTGTGAGTAATGATTAAGAGGAAAAAGTCTCATGTCACAGTAAAATTGACAGTTTTTAATTATAGTCGATATTTCTTTTAGAGGTTAGGTCAATCATAACCTCAAACTTGGCAATAATCTCTTTACCAAATAGGAAAATTTGATCTCTGGTGTATTTTCTCTCTTGTTAATTGTTTGTTTTATTCGAGTTAAAAGTAAGACCATTAATTTTATGAATAAATCTAACAATCCCAACTCTAAATGTGTTACTTTATCATAAAATAACCTGCAAATGAATTTGTATAAATACATATGCAATGTAATTTAGCCAACTCTCGTCTTGAGCTTGAGCATGAAATTTTAGCATAAGGAAAACATCGTATCATCAAATGAATCCTCCACAGATACACCCAACATAAAATTTTGTACATAGTGTGTGTCATTTGTGAATGGTAAAAGGCGGAAGGATACGCGCATACGGTTTTGAGACGCCTACAGACTTTTCCCGGCAAATAGCGTCAGAATTATCGATCGAGACTCGGTTTCCTCCAACCCGAGACTAAACATAAAATTCCCACTTGAAGGAACGCATAGACGAAATTTCAGCAATATTCCCTTATCCAATTTTGTGAATCATTCTCCTTCTCTTCCTCCTTGATGTTGTGAGAGCATAAATATAGGGAAATTGGGAGGAAACATTTCTATCATTCCATGCAAAATATCTTCCTCACCCAGTTTTTTCTTCCTTCCTAACACATCTCATCGTCAATTAATCATCCCCAACAATGACTGTATTTATGTAAAGGCGATTGCACTCGAGATATTAATGCAATTTCAATGGGAAAAAAGGATGAATAATAGCCCATATCGTGTCAAATAAATAAAGTTAAATGCTCCAATCGATAGACTTCTTGATCTAATCAAGTATAGAAAAACCTCTCCCAGACTCTGACTAATCCACTTCTACTCTGGGTTATAGATGAGTAATGTGGTTTTCACTCGGCATGTAAATAAATCTTGGTGGAGCGGAGAAGGAAAAAAAATAACACATACTTGAGTTTAACATTTCAAGTGAAGATTTTTATACTGCATCTTGTATCTCTGGTGAGATTTTTTTTTCATCTCATCCTTCTCAAGAGTAATTTTATCTCTAATTTTTTTTCGATTTTTCTCTCCGGGGTAAATAACAACAAAATTGTCTGAAATGCACATAAGATGAACTTAGAGAGACACAGAATCCATTTAAAGATGGAAAAAATGATTGACATTTATGCTGAACAGCAACACATTTTTCAAATCCTTTCGAGATTGAGGCATTAATCCTAGAAAATGTTCAAATGAAAAATCTCCACTCAAATGATGCTAAAGTTTACAAATGATTTCAGTGAATAAAGATGGAATAGTTGACATGGCTTGAAATTTAAATTGTGTACGTTCTATAAAAGTCGAAGTTTCGAAATTCGAAATTCGAATTTCGAAAACTTAAATTCTCGCCTTCGAATGCTTAAAATTGCAAATTTCACTTTAGACATCTTAAAATTTTACTTATGAATACCCCTTTAAGTTTTAAAATCAAATTTTGAACACAGTTCGAGAACAATTTTCGAAATCTTCGAATTGAATTGAAAATCTCGAAAAACAAGTTCCATTAAAAGAGACAATTGATTAATTCCCACAAAAAAAAAACAATTACAATGAATTTGATTTGTAAAAATTGTTGCTTTTCTGTAAAATTACTTTTAAAATTCTGACTCGAAAATTTCGAAAATAAGATTCGGACTTCAGAAAAATATATTTTATTACAAAAGTGATGAAATTAAACATAAATCTTAAATTTTAAAGATAAATATACGTTTCTCAGGGATTTTCTAGATTCACAAAATTGTAAGTCTGTAGAGTGAAAAAATAGCTGTTAACTCTATTGGAGATTGACTCTATCGAGGTCCCACTGTATTTCTAAAATTACTTTCGAAATAAATAAAAGCACATTTACCTCAAACAAACTAATGAGTTCTAAAGGAAACCAAAAAACAGTAAATTTTATTTAGAAGAACATCTGCTTTCCCCAAAGCTTTTCTTTAAATATTCTTCTAGCTGGACTCTTAAAATTCAATTTCGATTATTACTTACGAAAGACCAAAAAAACACATTTACTTCAAGCAAATTAATGAGTTCGAAAGGAAACCAAAAAACAGTAAATTTGGCTAAGAAGAACGTCTGCTTTTCTCAAGACTTTTCTTTAAATATTGTTCCTGATTTACAAAATTGAATTTCGAAAATTACTTTCGAGATCCTCAAATAAGCTTTTCAAATAAGCGAACTTCAAATAAGCTAATAAGTTCCACAGAAAACGAAAAGTAGCAAATTTGACTTATAACAACTTCGGCTTTTCATTAAATCATCCTTTAGATGAAGAGAATGAAAATTCGAAAATTACATTCGAAATTCTGACAAATAAACCTCATTCCAAATTCCAAAGAATATCCTGATATCCAAAACAAAACAACATCAGTAAATTTATCCTGATACTGCTTTCGTTTTTTTTTTCTTTAAATTCTTCTGTGAATTTTTGAAAGAAATTTCGAAAAACACTTTTCAAATCTCGAAAAAACAGTCTTGTATAAAAAGAATAAAGATGTTCGAAAGAAACTAATAGTGAAATTTCTGCTTCGTTTTACAATTAATATAGTGTAATAAAATTCAGATTCGAAAGTTATTTTCGAACTTCTGCAAAAGAAAACGGTGCAAAAATAAAACCTTTTTTAAAAAGAAAATCATGAAAGCAAATTTTCGATATACCGAAAAAAATTCTTTCTAAAGGAATTACAATTGCTGAATTAAACACATTAAATTTTATAAAAAAAATTCAAGTTTGCTTATAGGTTTGATTTCTGTACTTCGGAAAATCAAATTTCGAAAAGTGATTTATTAAGACGTCTACACATTGGGAGCAATTTTCGTCAAAAATTGCGTTTTTGACAGAAATTTGACGTTTCCCCCTACAACCCTGCAGGGAATTTCCTTCAAAAAAGCAATTTTTGACAAAAATTGCTCCCAATGTGTAGAGGCCATTAGAGAGCAAGGAGTGGTCTCTCTCAAGAAGAATAATTTTGGAATTGTGTTTTGTTTCTTTCGTGAATTTATACTTGATTTTACTTCGTGGATTTATGCTTGATTGATTTCGAAAGTAATATCGAAAATAATTTTAAACTTGCTTTCTTTTAGAACTTAGGCTCTTGCGATTGGGCAGTTTTATTTTTAAGAGATGAAGGATAAACGACAGTATTAGTGGGCGCAATGAAAAATTCTTTCTGTCTTCCCTTTGTAGTTCTGACTAATTTCGAAAATACGATTTCGAAAACAATCAATGAAATTAAATATATCTTCATTGCAATGCCTAAAAGAAGAAATCAAATACTAGTTTTTAGTAACTCCAAAAGTTCATCTTTCTGAAAAAAGAATATAAACCTATTTTCGAAAATCACTTTCGAATATAAAATACATTCTTTTTGTAAAGAGTAAATTCCTCAATTGTGGTAAACAACCCAACCGTCAGTGAGATTCACTTTGTCTGAACACTTGTTCTATTCCTTTTCGTTGCAGTGGATTGAACTTCCAGGATTTAATGGTACGTCTGGGTGCTATTGATTCTCCCCCCAAGACCCCATGCATCTTAGGACTTGAGTGTGCTGGTGAAGTTGAGGCAGTCGGAGAGGGTGTTGAGAACTTTAAGGTAATAGAGCACGATTGTGCACAAGTCTGAAGATATTCTTTTTGCATCTCTTGGCCTGAGATGATAGGGAGGCAGGGGGTATTGATTTTCTTGTCATATTTTTGGACAGGTTGGAGATCGTGTTGTGGCTCTTCCAGAATTCAAAGCATGGGCCGAACTTGTCACCGTCCCAGCCAAGTATGTCTATCACATTCCCGATGAGATGTCCTTTGCAGATGCAGCAGCCATTGCCATCAACTACATTGTGGCGTACATCATTCTCTTTGACTTGGCATCAATCAAGCCAGGAAAGTCCGTCTTACTCCATTCAGCCGGAGGTGGTGTGGTAAGTTTGCTGACATTCACTTTTACTTGAGATTTTCATGTTATATATCTGGGCTTTAGAGTTGGAATGACGTCTTCCTTATTTCGAACATTTCATCCTCAATATATTCGAGTTCTCTTTGTCAGAATTTTGGCAAAAATGGTGGAAATGGAAGGTCTTGCAAAAAGCTAAAAGCTAGAACATTACTTTTTGTGACGCTCTAACCGAAAGCAGGTTTTCGAAATTTCGAAAATTGTATATTTCGAAAACATTGTTAAGTTTACATTAAGAAACCTCGAACACAGGAAAACAACGGTTACATCTATTCAATTTCGATATTTTAATGATTAGGATCGAAAATTACAAAAAAAAACCATCCGAGAAAGGAGAAGTTTTTGACTTTTTCATGCGTTTGACAGCTGTCAAAACTAAATAAAATCAGACTGTTTTTTTGACCCATTTCGATGATTGCAAGACCAAATAAAAGGTTCTACAAAACGGTTTAACTCTTCATAAACATAATATAATTCCAAGAAATTACTTGTTCCGCGGAAGTCAAATACAGAGTTTCGAAATGTAATTAATTTGTTTTCGAACACAGAATTGAGAAATTTTTATTCCTTGATTCTCTTACTTGACCTGCTTACAACAATTTTGCACAGTAATAACGTTTCGAAGAGACAAACCCATTTCAAAACTAAGCCAAACCTATTCGAAGAGCAACCTAAAGTCGGAAATGAAAGTTCACATATTCGCCGTTTTAGCGTTGGATGTTCTTTCATTTCAAATTTTCGGTATTCTTGGATTAATCGTCAACAACGTCAATAACAAAAAAGTTAATTTTTTGCAATATTGGAGAATTTAATTAAAATAAATGTCTCTTTTGTCCTTTTCATGAACTGCTACACTTTTAACAACTCGTCGGTTTAAATTTTCGAACTTCCAATGGGTTTTTAGATAAATTTTCTCTTATATGCCTCAAATCGTGAACGTAAGAAATCTTAATTGCTTTATTTCTTATTAAAAAGTGTCTTAGCTAAAACACCGTAGAAGATATTTAACCAAAGTGTCATTGATGTTCGAAAAATTAAACTGAATTTCGAATATTCAAATTAAAGTTTCGGTTAAAGTTTAGAGAAATTCTGAGATACTTAATAAAGAAAATGTTAAAGGAATTGCTCAATAAACTTCGCTGTCTTGATTTTCCTCACAACTAAGTCTAAACTGTCACTGTTAACTATTGAGGTACTTCGACATTCGAACAAAAATAATGTGAATTTTCGAGAGAAATTAACAAACAGTAATTGGGCGCAAATAAAAGTGAAGTTTGATTCTCCAATATTGTTTTTACTAAAAGGTAAAGTGAACCTTGCACAAAATGTCATTGATGCTTGAAGATTTAACCCTTTAAGGACTTTAAGGAGAAGGTTTAAAGTCGGGGGTCAGAAAAAATCACTTTTTCTAACTTTTTAGAGCAAAACATAGCTTTAGAAGGCCGTAGGAAAAATTTCATTTTTGGGTCACCGGTGACCCAATCGTCCTTAAAGGGTTAATCGCAATTTCGAATTTTTATGCTAAAATTTTTGCACAAATTTTCATGGGAAAACTTATGAAATATGAGAATAAAAGACTGGAAAAAGAGTTATTCTGTGAATATGAATTGATTTAATAAATGGAACAGACACTAAAAGCGTCGTTGCTTTGTTTTTCTATCACAAGAAAGTGAAGATCGACACATTTCGACACTCTAGCACTTCAAAATTCGAACATAAAGTACTTTAGTGTCATATGGAAATACTAAGAAATAGGAGCAGGGGATGAATAAGAAAAGCCAATCAGTGAACGGTGAGTGGCAGATCATGCCGATCAGTCGATAGGTAGACTTGTTTACTTCCAGAATAAAAATGTTTCTTTGGTTTTTCAGATAGATGTTCGAATTTTTCAACCGATTTTGGAACCGGTCTTGGAATGTTTTTTCTATTTTCTATCAGTATTCGTAATAATCGTAAAATTTCGTTCTGACACGCGACACGCACTTTACGGTTTTTTTTTACAATTTTGCCTCAATTCTACAATTTTATTTTACGTGGTAATCAAGATCAATATAATTGCAAAATTGATTAAGAACAGCAATAAAAATTCGAAAATCGGAGATGAAAGGTAGAGCTGTCACCGGAACGGTAAGAATTTAATGATTCCTGTCATTCCTGTGATTTTGTCCTAATTGTAGAGGGATTAGGATCTTCTATTCGTGCATTTTTATGAATTTGAAGAAAAGAACTTCCATTTTTGTAAACATTGAAATTTCGAACAACGCAAAATTTCGGACACTAATTCAGATTTCTAACAACTAATTAAATAATCTTCAAAGTAATTCTGTAGTAGCTAAAAAATCCGGAATTTAAACTTGAATCTTCCGGAAATCCTCATTTTTCGGAATTCCGAATGTTTATCCTAGGCACCCTAGGTAGTTTCGAATCCGGATTTTCCAAAAGATTTCGATTAAAAATCAGCACTACGCCAAGCTATTGCAAGTTTATCAATATATTTCCTTCAGTCTACAAATATGATCTCCACTCACGCAATTGTCAATGTTTCGGAAAGGCCTAATGATGGCTCTCCTGATAAAATATCGCGACCTGGCCACAATCATAATGCCTCTTGCCTTAATGCAAAATTGTGTCGTGTCAAATATTCATGCTACTTCCACAATTATTTCTCTATGTGCCTCTTTGACGTGAAAGTTCGTCAGTTGGGCTCCTCTCCATTTTCCCCCCTATATGTTTTTTTTTTCAAATAAAATGGAACGAGGTTGAATAAACTTGTGTGTGCATTTGAACAAAATGTCCCAAGGTGTATTACCTGTAAGTCGAGGTGCGGGGTTGGAAGTTCGCACGTAAGCAGAGACAGACAGACGGGCGCCACGATAAGAATACATTTAGTGTGTTCTATTTTAGCGTACTCCTTCAACTTTTCACAGAAAATTCACCCCTTTTTTCAACAGACCTTTCCTTATTGCCCCCATCCATCGAAAAAAAATCATACCCTTCAATTGCCATCAACCCCTCTGCCACTAGCTACCATTCACCTTGATTACTACGTAATCACCCCAAGAGTCAGTTTAGAATTTTAGCAATTAATTTAGGTCATCGCCACCATATTACAAGGGACATTTGTATGCTAAGTTGGATGAACATATTGGCAACATTTGCATATCAGGTGAGATTATTAATCTCACTTGTTGTGGTAGAGACAGAAATGTCTTCAGGAATTAGCAAGTTGTTTGCCAATTTGTTTTATGACTCCATAAGCATTTTAAAAATCTTCTTTTTGCACCGAGAGAATATTAAGAGATATCGAGACGGTTTTTGTAAGCACAAATTTTAAAATTGTGAATTACAAAATACTTTCTTTTAAAAATGTTTATAAATTGTTGAATTATAAACACAGTAGTCTCTCGCAAATTCGGCTCTTTTAAAATCGGGCAACTTTTTAATTCGGGCAACGGTTACATTTGAAAAAAGTTTGTTGTCATTTTTCAAGTTTGATTAATCTAAGTATCGTAGAAGGCAGTAGTATAAAAGAATTCTACTTCAGTACATGTGACATTACCTAAGAAGTATCTGAAGTTTTTTAATTTCAATTCCAATTTCAACCGTTTTGATTGAATAAAAGATTTCGTAACAATTTGTAAACTCTCTACGATCTGAAAAAGTTACTAAATAAGGCTAAAAGCAACATAATAAAAATCACATTTTAGTACATGTAACATGATAAAAAAGACTGGATTCTATTGGGTTCTAGTAAAAGAAGTAGAAGACTCAATAACTACAACATGAGATATTTGTTGAATTAAGGAAAGAGGCAGTGGAACAAAAGTATCCTAATTTAGTTACATCTATTGCAGGGGCCTCTCGACATTTCATATTTCCATACATTTTTGCATAGAGGCACTGAAGACTATTGGCAAGTTTTTTCCTAAAGAAAATTGACTTATCTGTCTGATATATTTCGAAATAGTGCACTAAAAGCAATCTAAAAATACATATTTCATAATTGTCGCCGAAATAATACAAGAACTACGAGCAAATTTGTTTAAGTCGCGGTGCAATATCTGCAGCATTTTTACAAGGAAAAGTGAAAAATAGCTTCACTTCTTGTTAGGCTTGATGAGCCCCTGATTAAGAGATGTCGAGACGGTTTTTATAAGCAGAAATTTTAAAATTGTGAATTACAAAATACTTTCTTTTAAAAATGTTTATAAATTGTTAAATTATAAATATAATTTTCCTACAAATGATTTAGTTGAAAATAAAAAAATAAGAATAAGAAATCGAATGATTCAAAGGTTTTAGATAACTTGTTATTATGAACACTTTAGAATTTATTAATTGACTTTTGGCAGCTATAGAACAACCTTTTTTTTTTAATACGAAAAGAAGAATAAGAAAATAAAAATTGAAAAAATACAAAAATATTTTCACAGATAGCATTTTTTATTTATTCAATTTCGGCTTAAGAGTTTTGTTTTTGTTAACGCTAAAGAGCGTACAATTACTTTTTAGTACACTTTAGTACACCTACATAACCTCAAAAACAAAAGTGAAATTTATCACCACGCTTTCAATTGATTTCTAATGACAATTTTTTAAAGTTCTGTAAATTTCTATTACGCAAGGAATGTAATAAAATGTCACTAGAGGTTATAGAATCAAGAGTTAGATTTTAGTACACATAACCTCTAAAACACCCAGCAGAAATTTATCAATTTTGAAGTTATTTATCATGAGTAAAGGACTTCGTAGACTTCAATTAACAACTAAAAGAATTTATTAATAATCCTAAAGGCGCCTCAATTAAAAATCCAATTTTAGTACATTTAGCACATTCCAACCAAAAAAACAATAACTAACTGGATTCTATTGGTTCCGGGGAAAAGGGGTCGTAGAATTCTCAAATTTTCTAGGGTGAAAGGAACGTCTATTGACACAAACCTTTTCTACAAACCTTTGTTGAGGGGTAACCAAGGGAGTTAAAATCAAGAAGAAATACATTTCACTGCACATAACCTCAAAATAAAAACTAGTGCTAGTTTCTTAATATTGATTTCACTGGCTTCAAAATCAATGAACCCATGAAATCCTGTAAATTTTTGTAACAGGAAGGAGTGTGATAAATATTATCAAAGACGCTAAAACTTAAGGAATAGACATAACCTCAATTATGTATAGACTTAACCTCAAATTTTGACTTAACCTCAGATTTTTTTGAATCTCACTGAGGATGGAATGAAATCCTATTTGGTGTATTAAATTATGTGTATCCGGAAATGCTCATATCAAATCGTACCTTTGATATCATAAGCATAACACTAGGGGAAAGTACTCTCCCTTCGAACGTTCATGCCTTTGAATAATGTCAATTTTCTTAAAATTTACCTAAGAAAATTAAACATTTCTATAAAATATTATTTAGCTTATTATCAATTATTGATAATTATGTGAAAATCATGTGGAAATCTCTTAGGAAAATAAAAGAAAATTCACATTATTCGAAGGCATGAACGTTCGAAGGGAGAGTACTTTCCTCTACATGTTGCCCGAAAATAAATCACATTATTTGAGATTTCATGGAAAATTGCACGTACCTGGAAAATTGAATATTTCTCTCTTGTGGTGTTGCAGGGTCAAGCGATTGTGCAGCTGGCTCGTACAGTTCCCAACGTCCAAGTCTTTGGCGTGTGCTCCAAGAACAAGCACGAAGCCCTCAAGGCGGGTGGTCTCATTGATCATCTCCTGGAAAGAGGCTCAGATTACACAAATGAAGTTCGCAAGTAAGTAATGCTCTTTTTTTATCATTCACCCTCTTTCTCCATTTCTTATTTAAATTTTTTTTTTGCTTTTTATCTCTGTGACATTCATAGCGAAAATATCACCTTGAAAATTAAAAAGTAAATAAATAAACAATTCACAGCGTCTTTCTGCAATTGTGATAAGGAAAAATTTCTGGTTTGTTTTGCATATCAACCGAGACAATTTTTATATGCTTTTTGCACATTTCAAAAAAGGAAAAGTTACAACTTTTCCACAAAATTGGCACAAAGTAAAAATGTTTCGAGAACAATAATCACAAAATATTGCGTGGCTAGAGATGATACAAATGCAATAAATTTTTCGCATAAAATTCAAATCATACCCTAATGACGTACGCATAATAATTTATTTAATAATTTATATTCATAGTTGCTGTCAATCAAATTTCACCCAAGATATTTAATTCAACCACTAGAAATGCGCAGTGGGGGAATTTAATTTTATCATGCGCTCCTATTTACTGTAAATTGTACATTGTTTGCTTATTGCCAGCGAGTGAATTAATTGTGAGTCATTTTTGGCACTATGAGTAATTTTATATAAAATGCTATCGAGACTCTTTAAAAAACTTATACTCCAATTCATGCGAATTTTGTTGGGGAAAATTGCCAAAGTAATAAAAGAGAATTCATCAGAACAATAACTTTTTTTTTCAGCAAGATGATATGCGATTGAGAACAGGAAATCAGCCTTGAAATATGATTCATATTGCTTGGCTTCTTTTCTCTCTTAGATAAAATATGAACTCAAAACAACGCTCTAATTTCCCAAATAAACATTCAGGCGTGATTTTTATGTACAGAAGAAATTATTGGGGAGAGAAACGCGATAGATTGTGAGACTTTGCCCTTTAAGGGATAACTTGGGATTATTAATCACTGACTCTTAAATTAAGATACCTTAATAAATTAACTCTTAAAAAAAACTTTTAAAGTCAAAATCTTGGGGTAATTGTTCCCATCGAAAATTTCAATAGCATTGCTTTTAAATAATTTATTTAAATATTTTATTGATAGTTTCCATTTTTGTGGTCATTTAATCGATTTCTTTTAACATAAAAACCTCTTCATCTATGCCAACCGAGAATGAAGGAAGTTAAATATGTAAATTTAATGTAAAGAATGTCATGTAAGAATTTAAAAAAAAAATGATAATTAAATTACTTTGGATGTCACGCAACTTTCATAAAGAAACCCAAAAAATTATAAAAACAAAACAAAAATTATATAGGCATAAAATGAATATAAAATTAAATTAATTTTAATTGAACTTAAATATTTAGTGACAAAATTGAATATTTTTAATTCTGATTTAGAATACAAATTTTCAAAATCACCTAAAGATCTTCACTATTTAAAATAGTTTAAAAAAGAGGTGGCAAAGCGTTCCAGCTTTGCAAAATGTTGGAACTTGTGACTTATTATGCTCTACCTTAAAATTACTCTCGCATCATTCACTCATAATATCGCTCAAAATAGCTTGTAGTAATATAATTGATTTTCTGATAATTGCTTATCGGTTATAAATCCGTTTATTACCAGTTGGAACCGGTTCAGTCTTGTCAAGAATTCTAAAATCCCTCTAATGTGCCCTTGGAATTCTTGACAAGACTGAAGCGGTTCCAACCGGTTATGAATCGGTTATAAACCGTTTTATAATCGATAGGTAATTATCAGAAAATCAATTATATTACTCTACTAAGCTATTTTGAGCGATATTCTGAGTCTTCTGAGTGAATGATACGAGAGTACTTTTGAGGAACTACGCTTTCTAACCTTTAAATTTGAAAAACTGTTATGAGGAATGATTCAACGGGATTTTCATTAAGATCGAAATTTACCACGTCAGGGATGAAAAACAAAGGCCAGAGAGTTTAACCTCGCAAATACTTTATTTACTTCACAATTAATATGAAATAATTAACGGAATCTCGTGCAGCTTAAAATGCGCTAACGAGACATTCGCGGTACGGAGTAGAGGGACAGTTGCGTAAGCAAAATAGCTGAAACAATATTCTCACTAACTCGAACGCGGAAGATAAACCCAAGCTCAAACTTACTTATAAGACCACATACATTCGATTTACTTGGCTGCAAGTATGTGTTGTTCACATGAAGTATATGGGATAAACTTAAAATTCACAATCCACGGCACTCGTCTCGTCAGCAGTAAAAGCAAATACTTTTAAATTAAGAGATAATTTAAGGAAGTCTGATATTTTCATAGCTGCACAGTATTTGTACAAATTACTCGTTTTGCTTTAGAGGACTCTTGAATTTTGAAAAAAATTGAAGTCTTTTAATTTAAAAGAAATTAATTCTCTGGCGAAAACCGGAAGAGATCTAACTACGTAGAACTACGTCAGATATTCCAAAAAATTTGCTTATGCTTAAAGATCTATCTCAAAATTAAGGGGAATGACGTTTAGAAATGTATAATGTGTATATCCGTTCTTAATATTGGAATGAGTGATACAAATTTGCAAGATTTGATTGACTACACTCATTCACAGTAAAAGCATGAGTAATAAATCTAATGATAATGTCAACAACTTTTGTGATTCATATCAAATCGCGCTTCAATTGGTCACATTATTGGCATAGGAAATTAAACTAAGTCTCTGATTCATAAATTTGTAAGAAGAGGAATGTTTTGAAACTCTTCAGACTATGCAGAATCAAAACTCTTAAATAATATTGGACTACTTGAAATCTGAGGTGACATGATAACTTATTTTCGACACTATCAACTGCCGATTCTGAAAAATTTAAACAATAGCTGCACTTCCTGTAACTAATATAAATGTTTATCAACAGTCTCATTCTTTTAAGAATGTCACAATGAATGGTTCACAATGCGTAAAATGTTGACTTTCACTTAATCTAAAAGATATAGATATATCGATACTATCGATTCGATAGTATCGAAAAGTTATCATTCCACACCTGGACTAAGATTGACCTTCAAAATAACATTAAATCATTACTTCTGCGCACTTTTTTTCAAGAGTTTAACCCTAATTAACTAATAAGTCAACACTCAAGACATTTCTCTTATTTTAAGATATTTTAAACTCTTAAAAAAAACTTTAAATTTCAAGATTTAAATTTCGCCTATTTTTGAAAGCTCATTAAGAAATTTGAATAGCCTATAGCCGAATTTCAATTCAACTTTGCAGACTCTCCCCCGAAGGTGTTGATATTGTCTTGGATTGTCTCTGCGGCGAAGAGTGCAACAGGAGTTACACCCTCCTGAAGCCAATGGGAAAGTACATCCTCTACGGATCATCAAATGTCGTCACTGGAGAAACCAAGAGTTTCTTCAGCGTGGCCCGTTCGTGGTGGCAAGTGGACAAAGTATCCCCCATTAAGTTGTTCGACGAGAACAAGAGTCTGGCTGGCTTCAATCTCCGGCATTTGATGTACCAGCAGGATGGAGTTGAGTACGTCAAGAATACCATGACTGCGGTCTTTGATTTGTGGAAGGGAGGCAAGATTAAGCCGACCATTGATTCAACTTGGGCTCTTGAGGATGTCGCCGAAGCCATGCAGAAGATGCACGATCGCAAGAACATTGGAAAACTAATTCTGGATCCAGCAATGGAACCCAAACCAAAACCAGCCACTCCTGCCAAGGGCAAAGCTAAGGCCAAGAAGGAGGCGAGCGAGGAGAAGAACGGAGAGAAGGAAAAGAAGGTAAAGGATTTTCTACCTTCAATAATTTCTTTTAGGGTTAGTTCAAGGTCACAAAGTCAAGCTTTTTCTTCAATTTTCGGTTTAAAGGGTTCTTCAAGGTCAAATGTCACCTTTCGGAAATGACGCATTTGTGAATAGAATCATTAAAAATTAGATTATTTTGAAAGACTTCGAAACTGCAGATAAATCAAAATCGGTTGTAATCGGTAAAAAACGGGAATGATCAGATAAAAAACCTTTATCAAGTTTTTGAAGGTCACATGTCAAACACCTATGAAATGAATATTCTTTAACTGAATTGCGCTAGATGAGCCTCATTTCAAACACTGAGGAAAAAAAGATCGTGCGATTAACATATTTTCCTCATAACTTTAACACTTTTTAGGTGTAAAAATATATCAACATTTTTTAATGTTAATTTTACACTTTATTAAGGATAAAATTAACATGAAAAAGGGTACCTTTAACCCCTAATACCCCTAAAAAGGGTAATATTTACACCGATTTCGGATCAATACTGCAGGGTAAAATTAATATTTCCGGAATGTTATTTTAACTTTTTCGAATTTATTTCGAATTTTCGAATTTCGAAGGCTTTGAAACACACCCGAAAAGTGTTTATCAATCTTTGATTGATTTATCAATCAATTTGATTTAATAAAATAGATGACGTTTCATCCGACCGGTTTGAGAAAAATTTTGAAGAAACCTTGACCTTGAGAATTTCCTGCTCGAGTTTTTCAAGGTCAAATGTAAAATCCCTGGCATAAAAATGTATTTTTCTGCCTAATTTATTAAGATTAGATTAATTTCTAAGGTCTTGAAATTGTCAACAGGTTTGTATGTGTTTCCAGCGATAGGAAATCGTTGGAAACAGATCGCTGGCTTTAATCGTTGTCTTTAAAGTTTGCGTGTTTCTCGAAGTTTCCTCTACCTTTTTGTTTAACTCCAGCCGCGAAATTCAATTACCTAATGCAAATATTTGGTTTTAGGCCGAAACCGAGGGAGAGAAGAAGGAGGAAGCGAATGATAAGGAAGCCACCGAGGGTGAAGCTGCTGCTAAACCAGCCGAGAAGGAAAATGGTGAAGCGACTGAAAGTGAAAAACAATCAAGCTGAATTAATTGAGAGTAAAATCTTTGCAAGAAAGAAAAAGAAGACATCTTCAACAGAAACTCCCTCAAACGTAGATTCTCTTGGCTGGACTTTGAAATTTTTCCCAAAAATATTTTTTGTTTTTAGTTTTAAAAAAAAGGGGAGATTGGGTCAAAATTCGGCAGGAAATTAAATTTTTATTTAAAGGTGTAATTTGTGAAAGAATTTGATTAGACTGATTGCTATTTCAGTATGGGGATATTTCTTCTAAGGCAAACTAAGGACATCCCACTGGCTAATTTGGCCCCGCCCCCTATTCGTATAATTGGAAGAAAAGATCAAATCTTGATTGTAATGACCGATCCAGCAAATCTACTTTTTAAAAAAAATCATTTATCAAAATATTTGTATAAAAAAAAGAAGATCGTTAAAGATATTTTCCGACGAATTATGTAAGAAAGTTTTCTTCTGTAGTTTTCACAGCAAATATTTTTTAGGCCTTTTAATGAGATAGACTCTTTAAAAAAAAAACTTCTCCAAAAAAAAGTTGATGAGTTTGAGGAGGGAAGAAAGTGCTTGTGTGCTTTTAATGTGTCATAATTAAATAAATTGAGAAAAGAATGAAATAAGAAAAAAAGACGAATGATGATCAATCAATTTGTAAGCTTTTGTTGAATTTAGTTTTAATAATTATTGGGGAGATATAAAATTTTTTGAAGAGGAAATTGATGGTAAAAAAAATTATTTCACTTATATTGTACAATAATTGTTCTTACACAATTCGTTCGTTGATATAAATACACAATGATTACAATTTATTAAAAAAAAATTATAAATATATATAAACCCTTATAATAGAAAACTTATTCGCTATCCAATATTGAAAAAAAAAACTACTTATAATTATTCTCTTTTTAGGAAGATGAAGAAAAATAAAAAAATAGAAGAACAGAAGAAATAAAGAAAATGTAAAGTGAAAACTTAAAAAAATAAATAAAACGGTTTCTAATTAGTGTGAACCTCTTAAAGGAAGCCTAAAAGAATGCATTAAACAAAGTGTTTTAAAACGAACCAATTTCTGCAAATTATTGTGTGCTTTCGGTGTCAGCATATGTCATAATCGAGAACAACAAAATAATCACTACAACTTTATTGTAATTTATTAAACTTAAAGAAAAAATGAACATCACAGCTTCTATCAACATCTTAAGGCACTATTCCAATATATTTTGTTTATTATTAAAATAAATTCAGAAAAGTATTTTCATAATCTCTCAAATTTTATTTTTCTATTTTTTTGAAAATATTTTTTTAAGCAAGCACAGGACTGTAAAATAAATTTACAACGATTATCCTGTGGAATGGGAGTAACGCGATTATCATAGAAATATTTAGAACGATTTATCGTGGCAAAAAGGCATTTTATAGCAGCAAGTTGAGTTTTACTATGATTATCCTAGCGAAAAGTTAATTTTTGAAAGAGCTCATCTTTTAACCGAAGGTTGCATTTTGCAACGATTATCGTAACAAAGGGTTCATTTTGCAGCCGATTGTTAACTTTTACAACGTTTTTCCTAGCAAAGTGTTCGTTTCACAGCAGCTTGTAGAATTTTACAACGATTATCGTAGTAAAAATGTAATTTTTTAGCTGAAAGATGCTTTTTACAACGAATATCGTAGCAGAAATGTCATTTTTTAGCTGAAATATGCCTTTTCAACGATTATCGTAGCAAAAAGGTTATTTTTAGCCAAAAGATGAATTTTACAACGATTATCGTAGTAAAAAGGTCATCTTTCAGCCGAAACATGAATTTTACAACGATTATCGTAGCAGAAAGTTCAGTTTTCAGCCGAAAGTTGATTTTTACAACGACTATCGTAGTAAAAAGGTCATCTTTCAGCCGAAAGATGAATTTTACAACGATTATCGTAGCAGAAAGTTCAGGTTTCAGCCGAAAATTGAATTTCAGGATGATTATCGTAGCAAGAAGTTCATTTTTCCACGGAAAGATGGATTTTACAATGATTATCGTAGCCAATGTACCATTTTTCAGCCAAAGGATAAATTTTACTACGATTATCCTAGGAAAAAGGTCGCTTTTTAGTCTAAGATGGAATTTTACAATGGTTATCGTAATAGAAAGTTCATTTTTCAGCCGAATGTTGAATTGTACAACAATTTTATCATAGGAAAAGTTGACTTTTCAGCTGAAACTGGGATTTTAACACCAATTATCGCGGAAAAACTACATTTTTTGCGCGGAAAAATGAATTTTACAAAGATTATTGCAGCTAAAAGTTCATTTTTCAGCAAGAAGTTGAGTTCTACTACAATTATCCTAGCAAAAAGTTTATTTTACAACGATTATGATTGAAATATCCATTTTTTTAATTTTACAATGAACTAAATTATCAATGTCTTTTTATGATAATCGTTGTAAACTTCTTCTTCTGGTTAAAAACGTCGCTTTTTGGATACAACAATCGTTGTAACTATTATCACGATAATCGTGTTACTTCCATGCAACATGATAATCATAGTAATTTTTTTACAGTGAATATTTTTTCACTAAACAAAAAGAAAATCTGTAGAACACAAAAGTAATTAAAAAAAAGTTATATAGAAAAAAAAGAACATTAGATTTATTTTTGTGATAAAGAAAAAAAACAGAAAATAAATTCATTAAACTTAGAATATTTTTGTAAGAGAAGATTGAAAGAAGAAAAAGCTCACAAGAAAATTTTCTACATTTAAAAAAAAAGGAGAAAAAAACGAAAAGAGTATGTTAGAGAATGAGGACGAATCATTGCCAGTTTTATCTACAATTTATAATCAATCAAATCAATGAGCTATTTTATACAAATGATAATTGATCCACAATTTATATACACCTAAACACATATTAAAAAAAAATATTTCTAGCTTTTTATAATACCAATTTTGCGCGCGATAGAGAATCATAAACAAAAAAAAACACAACATATTTAGAAATATTGGCTTTTTTACCAACATATCAAAAAATAGATATCAGCATTCTTTCAAAAATAAAAAGATAAATGAAAAACAAAAGACAGACATTTTTTTAAAAGAGGATCGTAGAAAAAAACGAATATAGAGCGATATTTTAAAAGTAAAAAAAAAACGATAAAAAAATTGAGAAATTATTGAAGTAGTGCGACCAAAATTTCTACAATTGACTGCATAATATATTTTTGTACCTTTTTTATTTTTTATTTTGTACTCTATATTTACACCATTTGAGAATTACTGTAGGAAGGATATAGAAAAAAACAATCAACGCGTCTGCCTCTTGCAAAACTTTTTCTAAAAAACAATTTTAAAATGCGAAAAGTATTATTAAAAAAAAGTATGACAAAAAATGCGCCCGTGTGAACAGCGTCTTTCGCTTAAAGTATGATCATTTTTGGATTGGCGAATTAGGCTACAATCTTTGCAAAAGAATTTTTGGCCAAGTTATTAAAATGCATTAGGTGACAATAAAACGCACACGCAAGAAGTTTCACAAGCAAAAAAACAAAACAATTCACAGAGTCCAGAATGTCTCTATGGGCGAGTGTAATAGGAGAACCGTCAAAAAAATTTTTGAAAAAAAAAGAATTTTTTAAGTTTTCAAAACAAATTAAACAAGCCCCGCTGGCGAAGAGATTGCGACGAAGGATATTGAATTGAGCCCGCCACATTGAAAGAATTAAGAAAAAAAATAAACTCAGTAAAACTAAAAATATTTAAATGATGAAAAAAAATATTGTACTATTATGGATGAATGTGCTTATGAAATTTATAAATTTGATGAGAAAATTCATGCGCAGTTATTGATAATTGAAGGGCATGCATTATATATTTATGAATCACAATTCTCTATTATATGATAAATAAATATATGGAAAAAAAACTAAATTGTTTCATTTTTATTAATTTTTGAAAATTTGTCAGTAGCACTGATTTCGGTTACTTTAAATTCGAATTTTGACGTATACTATTGACAGATATAAAAGTAATCAAAGTAAGAATATTTGTAGTGACATTTCTCCTAATCAAAATTGTGCTCGATTTTCCTTTGAACCTTAATTTCGAGGTTAAAAAACAATCTGAGAGAAAAGTTGTAGTTGGACGAATATGTAGCTAATAAAATCCCAGCAAAACCTCGTTCTGCAATTCCGCAATTTTTCTTCTTCTTCCTTTTTTAACGGCCATCATTCAAAAACTGCACTAACGATCGTAACGATAAATAACCAAAGCTATCAAAATTTGTCTTGAGTAAGCGAAGTCTCACACCCGTTACCTAATGGCTGCTTCAGAGACGGTTATTTCAAATCTATAAATTTTATTCGAAAATTTGGCGAAAATATACTCAATTAAATGAAAAGAATAATTTTTTCATAAATAATAAATAATTTTAAAGGCCTCAGCTGAAAATCACATCGTAAATTTTTTTTGTTCTCAAGAAAATTCTTGTACAATTTATCAAAAAATGCAGAATTTTCGGTCGGGAGTACGTTTAATACTGCTATTTAATCCTTCTCTATAGATAGCATACCCTCGCAGTATTTATATATATATAAAATATATCATGAAAATCCTGATTATAAATTCTACCAAGTTGATAAATATTTTCAGAGAAAGTATTCCAAGTCCATTTTGACAGAACGACGTCTTGAGGAAAGTGCCGAAAATTCATAAAATTTTCTGTAGAAATTCTGCAGAAAATTCTGCAGAATTTTCATACAACGATCGGATCCACCTTTAGAACAAAATTCTGCAGAAATTCTGCAGAATTTTCGGCAGTTACCTTTTCAAATCTGACGAATTTCTGCAGAGTTCTGCAGAATTTGCCGGGTGGGATTCTCTATCAAACCCACAAAACAGATTGATAGGGAAAGTCCTAATTTTCGAGATATTCTTAATTAAAGTTGCTAAAAAGTTCGATTTTTCCACGTTTTCTGACATAATATGAGTTCCAAATAACCGGGTTTTTAGGACAGACCGTTAACCGGTTTTGGATGGCTATGAAACCGGTTAACCGGTTTTAACTCTTTCGCGTCATTAGGGCCATATATGACCCGGGGAAAAAACATTTTTTTTTGACAATTTACATTAATTGAAATGATTCTTGATTCTTGGCTAATTTTCTCAAGACTCCAGATATTCAGGAAAAGAAAATATTTGAAATTAAAAATCACGAATTTCGAACTTTGTGAAATGACTTTTCTTTTTCAAAATTTTTTATATTAATTAATTTTTTTCAGCAAAAACTTCTTTAGAAACACAAAATAGAATATCCAAAGATTGTATATTGCATATTTTAATATAATAAACTACTCTCAATTTTCCAGAAAAGCGTGAAGAATTTTCCGGGTCATATATGACCCTATTGTCGGCAAGGGTAACAGTGTTTTCGTCCCAAACCTATAGCGAAATGTAATTGGGACATTGTTTTTCTTTGTGAAATGCAGGTGGGACATCTTGCTCCTGGACAGTTCATCTTATATCTGATGAATTATAACATATTTTGCAATATTTTAGAGTATTCTGCAAGTGTCTCATATTGTGCAATTGTATTGTGTGTGAGTAAATATGTGGATAATTTTATTTTTGCCAAATACCACTCAAAATATTGTGACAGTGACTGTTCAAGGGATTACCAGGAAGATTCCTTGAACACCAGGAGTACAGTGTTTATCAAAGCAATCCCGTTTGCCATGGTTTTGGCCAAATTAATAACTTCAAGCAAAAAAAACTCTTAGAAAGCCCGTTATATAGATTTTGAAAATGGTATGTACACTTCCCTTGAGGACAACAGGGTCATATATGACCCGGGGTTTTTCCGAGTTTTCACGCAATGGAATTTTTTTTCCTCTCTGAACTATTATATTTGATCATAAAGCATTAGGAAAAACTCAATTTTACATGAATTCATCTGCTGAATAAAAGTGGGACGCGAAAGAGTTAAACCGGTTTCAAATTTAGGATTAAATTATGGAATTTTGAGCAAGTTTTCAGAACTTTAACTTTGATGTAATATTTAAAATATAAATATCGCTCCTTGGAAATTACAAGGGGCCAACTGATTTTTTACGATTTTGAGATTTCAATGCAATTAGAAAGAGAATTTATTAAATTTTTCGGATGATATAATTTATTAAATTTCGTTATTAGAAAAGTTTTTCTTTAATTTTACTCTTTCTTATTGCTTGCGCAATTTTGTTTGAAGTAAAGGGGCACAAAATAGATTTATCGTTCAATTTTTTGTGAAACAAAGGACTAACTTAAGCAAGTTGATCCTTTGTCGTTCTAATTTCAGCAAAATTTGTGCATAACTTAGAACGACAAGGAGCTAACTCGTAAAAATACATATTTTAAAAGCTGAAAATTTATATGTTTCGATGTTTATATTAATGCTCATACAAATTGAAAAGAAATAAATTGTTTTTGGTCGGTCATTGAATTGAGATAATTATTTACACAAAGTTAAATCTTTCATGCTGGCTTCTGAAAAATTACCGAAAAAGAGTTGATCCCTTGTAATTTCCAAGGAGCGATATATTCTTTTTCTCAATTAGTTTTAGAACTTATTTATTTTATTTTTTAATTTAGTATTTAAAAAAGTTCAGAAAATTTGAAAGTGCAGGGAAATTACTGGGAGTTTTTCCAGTAATATTGAACCGTGGAAAAGCTATTGCATTAATTATTCTTTTTTCCAAAAAAAATCCAGATTTTTCGATCGGGACTGATTTCTAAAGTCAATTTTTTAGATCATTCTCTACAGAAAACACACCGATGCATAATTTTTGTTATTAATATCATGAAAATCATGATTATAATTTACATAAAATTCACAAGTAATTTTGTAGAAAAAAATCCATAGGCATTTTAAAAAAGGAAATACTATAGGGGGAAGTGGGGCACCTTTAAAATTGGGATTTTTCTTCTATTTTTAAATGTAATTGAGCCATATCATAATGTAATTTAGCTTGTCAATCTGTTTGTGCAGCTAAATTATATCACGATAAGGCTCAATTTTATTTAAAAATAAGTGAAAAATCCCAATTTCAAAGGTGCCCCAGTTTCAAATGTGCCCCACTTTCCCCTAAGAGCAAACCTTTGTTATTTTTCACTCCATTGGTTGAGTAACTAATAAATACCAGATTTTAAGAAAAATTTTACAAGAATCTTATGTAACAATCTTGGTAAATTTGGGTCTAATAAGAGACGTAGTTAAATTAAAATATAGCAAGATGCAAAAAATCTCTATGAAGACAGGGAGCGGTAAACATGTTGTTACTTTTCCACATAGAACAATATTTTACAAGATTATACTAAATAGTTTACAATTATTTTCTCAGTATACAATTGATTTTTTGGTCTTCTAAATAAGGTTTGAAAGATAATATATTATATTTTCAAGTGAAAAAGTCCTGATATAATCTTCGATAACCTTTAATCAAATAATTCTTTCAAGAGTGGAAGAAATGTACAGGAAACCCATTACTACTATCCTTCATATTATTATTAACATACTACAACAGATTACACTTTTAATCATATTGCACTTCAGGTTCCCTTCCAAATTCAAGGAAATATTTAGCAAGAAATAAACAAAAACTTAAGAGAAATTTTAAAATGTTTAGAAGGAGACGGTTTTAAACCAGTTTCATCTCTAAGAACCGGTTTTAAAACCGTCTCAAAAATGTATTCGTTTATAATGTATGTGGTAAATATTCAGGAAGCAGCACGGAAATGTGGTTTTTATTTTTTTTATTAACATAACCCCACAATGGACATTTTGAATTCAACCGTCCGTCGTTAGAATTCGAGAAATTCAGATTTGAGAGATTCTACTGTAATTTAATTTATTAGTCATATCGGGATATATTGTTACAATGTAATCGTGTTCTATTGTTGTTAATCCCGTGTTGGAAGAATCTGTTAAGTCCGTTTGTAGACTGCCCAGGAGCGCCTTCCTCGCAATGTGGGTACTTCTTCGATGCTCTAAAACAGACACGTGCAGGAACCGTTGAAACCAAATAAACGTCAAATAAAACACGTACGTCAATGGTCGAAACACTACCAGAACAAACTTATTTTGACGTTTATTCGGTTTCCAACGGTTCTTGCACACCTCTGCTCTAGAAGTTTTTTTGGACAGAGGCGGTGCATTTTATTACGTTTTATCACAGTGAAAATGTATTTTTCTGAACATTCGATTGTATTCCACCATACGAGACTCGAACTCCACAACTTTGAGAATCGAGTCAGAGATCTCATCCGGCCAAGACCAAAAGTATTAACTATTGTGCCACTGAGATCCGTTGTAATTTAATGACACACTTGACTTTGAATAGTCCTTTTTACTTTTGACAAATCCTTGACATATTTCAGTATAGTGTCAAAATTAAATTCAAATTTTAACCGTTACTATAACCGCCGAATTTTCTAAAAACACTGCGAATATTGGGATTGATAGATATTTTGGTGAACTTTGTGAAGTATCTTGATTGTTCGTTGGTACTCAGTACAAAATTTCAAATATATAGTCAATTCCGCTTTATGCAGATGGAGTTACCATCGAAACGTGACCAAAGTGCGCTTGCTTTGGGAAATCACGTGAGTGAAGAAACCAACTATATCGAGCTGCAATACATCTAAACCCCCAGCAGGGTGCTTATTGTATAAGTCGGCAAAATTGTGTAATAGTGTGCAATTAGTGACGTCTGTGAGAGCTGTCAGTAAAAAGTGGTTGATACGACGAGAGAGAGAAGACACTCCATATGCGCTCCAGTAGCACGCCAGTCAGACTGAGGCAGGAACCCAATTCACAAGCTCAACTGCTTGAGTGCGATTCATTTCTTGTAAACATCTCAGAGTGTAATTAGTTTTATCGTGAAAACAACCAAATACGAACTGAAAGTGTGATTACGTGTGCCAGACTTGTGTCTTCTCGGGCAGGTCCACCAATTTGCGGAGAGACCATCTTTGGGGCCCAAATTCTTGCCTCAGAAATTACTGAAAATTTAATACTTTCACAGTCTGCGGTAAGTGACCCCAAAAGAAGCCCTGACTTTTTGCTGCTTCTTCTGCGGAGTTAACTTTATGTGAGATTTTTTTTTGGAGGCTTTTTTCCTATAGAGGAAGTCGTACAGTCTCATGGTGGAAAGTTTAATTATATATACAAGTTGGTAGTTCAATTGAGTGTCTGATTCAACAATTTAAGATACAGAGATATACTGACATTTAGCAGAGCGTTTATAACGTGGAAAATACTGTAATCACTTCTTAGATATTAGAGTCACGCAGGGAGACTCAAAAGCATCTCTACCATGTAATTACCGCGACCTAATGCATGTTGTTCATTTGATATTACAAGGGCATATATCCTTTATGGGCATTTCTTAGGGAAGGCTTTAAATACTAAAATGCCCGCAAACTTTTTGGCAAATTTAGCAATGAATAAAAACTTACATAGTAAAAATGTCAATTACACAAAAGTTTTACACAATTCGTTTAACTTTACACTAAAACTTTGTTACAAAAAGTAGAAAAGTTTTTTGTGAAACGATTATCAAAAAATGTAAACTAGAAACATAAATTATCACAAATAAACACAGAAAAAATAACAATTACACAAAAATCACACACAATCCTTTTGGCTAAACACTACAATAGATTAATTTTATTTAAGAAAGATTACAAGGATAATCGTTGATTTGCTTTTTACTACAGTTATTTTTGTAAAGTTACTTAAATATGTATTTCAGCAAAAAAGTGTAATCTGAAAATGTGTAATTTAAATTTTATGTAATGGTAAACTGTGTAATCAACTGCGAATGATTATACAGTTGTGTACATTTTGTAACATGTTTCGTGTAAAATTACGCAGCTTCCAGACAAATTGACACAAATTACACAAATGTGTATCAATATACAAGATGACATGTTCATGTAAAATTTGGAATGAAAATCATGGTAAAGTAACTAAAACCGTTTTTTACTGTGGCAATTATTATACTGTTTAATTGTCAATTATACAAACATTTTACTCAAGTCGTTTAAATTTACACAAAACTTTATTACGCTTAGTTAATTACACTTTCAGTAATAAAAATTTTTGTGAAACGTTAGAACTAAACTTGTAGCTGCAGTTGTGCCTCTGTAATACCAAATGAGCGAAACTTCAAAAAACGAAAGTTCGAAATGATTTCCTTCAAGAATTCCGTCAAAAAGGACTTTGACGAATTGAGTTCCAATATGTAGCACATAATTTCTTTCAAAAATTTTTGATTGAAATTAATTTGAATTGGATGTGATTTTTGAAAGAAATTGCCTATACATTAAGGCGTCTACACATTGGGAGCAATTTTCGTCAAAAATTGCGTTTTTGACAGAAACTTGACGTTTCCACCTACAACGCTGCAGGGAATTTTCTTCAAAAAAGCAATTTTTGACAAAAATTGCTCCCAATGTGTAGAGGTCATTAGACAAATTTTCTTCAAAAACCCCATCTTTTTGTTAAAAATTCATAGCAATGTGTAGACAAATTTTTTGATGCACACTTCTTGAAGGTCATTTTTGACAGAAATTTCTCATAATGTGTAGACACCTTTAGGGACAAAAAATCATGATTTTGCTTGCTAAAGAAAGCACAAAAGATTGTATACCGTATTTCGGAGGCTCAGTACAGTTGGCTTATTCTTGTATCTTGTTGCAAACTTAATATCTCTCGTCAGTTTTTTTATAGCTCTGGATAGTTCTCTGGATAGTTCTAAAATAAAATTGTATCAGTTTGCGCCTAAATTCATGCATCTTTTATTGCAAAACCGTTCCAAGACAGAGAAATGGACTTCAAAATCCTTGCGATACTGCAAGAATATTTCTATTGAAGTTATGTAGAGACTTTTAAGACAACTAAAAAAACGGTTAAAATGCACTTACGCTACTGTAATACAAGATGCGCGATAGTGCGAGCAGTCTCATTAACCGCTCTGTACGTATTATTCTCTTCCTGGATAGCAATGAAAGATGGAATCTCTCGCAGTGGTGGATACGCAACGTCAACAACCACTAAAGCCAAATTGCACCCCAGTATGGGACATTCTGGGGCAGACGTTCTGAGTTCTACTAGGCTCGGAACCTTCTGGATGAGACTGAAACACAAGCTCTTTGACATACCCTGTGGTCAACTGAAAAATGTCCACTGGATGAACAAGAGAGCACCAGCGGGAACAGCTTATACTCCGACAGAGGTAACAATTTCTTGTTTACAATTGCATAATTTATTTTACAACGTGCGAGAAAAAAAAGCGCGCTATAGTTGTGGGGAAATTGTTCACGTTTTCTTTCTACATTCCCCACACTCATTTTATTTATAATCAATGGTAGCACGTGTCGGGGAAAATGTGAAAGACTTTCTATGACTCTGCCAGACGACAAGTGGACTAATTGAACTACAAAATTTACAATTACTCATAAAAGTTTAAAGTCCAAAACCGCAAGAACTTTCAAGACTTGTTGAAGTTCAATCAAACTCATCCTTAAGTTGTGCATTATTTAACTTTCAAACAAATTGAAAGGAAGATACGTGCCCTTGAGTGCGACAATTTCAATGAAAACTTGAATTAGATTCCGGAATTGATCTTTCAGTGAGAGCCTATAGTCTGGTAAATCACTGGCTTTAGGACTGAGGGGCTGCATTCCCAGGTTCGAAACTGTTGATTGCATAGAGATGATTGAGATTTAATGCTGCCGGATATACTTCAGTCGAGAAAATAATTACCCGACATTGAATAAAGACAGCCAGACAAAGCACTGGTGAATACAAAGTGGTACACCCGTAGCCTTTACTAAAAAAAAATCAAATTTTAGGATGGAGTAACCACTTATCACCACTTTTAAGAAAAAGTGAAATTTGACACAAAGTTACTTAGATGTATTGGCTTTAGATTCGTGAAATTTCTCCTCAAATTTAACACTGGGACTACTTAAAAACTGATTTTTATTAACAATGTAAAAATAACCACTTCGTCGCCATTTTTAACGTAAATTTTGCTCTCTTACGGCGTTATCACACTTGCACATTAAAATTTTAATGTGATTCACATTATTTGTTGCTTGTGAGCGTCCAAATATGTTATTTGTGTCTTTCAGTCACTTAATATTTGAGGTTTTTCTATTTATTGATAAAGAAGTGGACTTGGCCTGCAAAAATAAGTTTAAATTTACCTAAAGCATAAATATTTTTCACATTAAAAATTAATGAGAAAATCACATTAATATTTCGAATTAATGCTATAAATCAATTTATATCAAATTTTGCGGGCCAAGTCTACCTTTTTATCAACAAATAGATCAAATTTTGAATATAAAATGATTCGAACACACAAATTACACATTTGGACTCTCACCAGCGACAATTAATGTGAATCATATTAAAATTTAAATTAAAAAAATTAAATTAATATGTAAGTGTAATAACACAGTTATAGACCTTGGGAGGATTCTATTAATCGATCGACTTGCCTCATTTCAAACATCTAATGTAATTTAATGATGCATTCAAAATTGCACTTATTTTATCCACTATAAAAGTTTTGCACTTAATTATATACTTCGGGAGAAAAAACCCTATAAAAAATCTAATATAGAGATTCTGCAAAAAGTGTAATATATTGAGTTTTATATGCGAAGCTTACAGGAAGGGAAGTTTGAGAAGTTTGAGGGAAATAGTTTTGTAATAGATCTTCCTTGTCAGTTAGAGTCTAAGCTCCAACAGTTACTCTTTCTTTAAGTTAACCCTTTAACGCCGAAACACTTTTTACGGACCGAAAATCAGCAATAAAAATTTAACCGATAAACAAAATCAATAAAACGTCTTATATCTAACCTTGGAAAATCCAACAGAGTTTGATTCGGTGCATTTTTACTTCTACGAACGATAGGTACAAAAATAGCCCAAAATTTAAAGTAATTTCTCTGACGATAGCAATGAATAATAATTTTCAGTCTAATGAAAAATATTACGTATGAGTAATGTAGGTTTTATTCCCAAAAGGATTTTGCTTAAAAAAAAATTGGAAATATAAAAAATAATTAAAATCATTTTTCAATATGAGAATTTTAAAATTCGCCATTTTTAAGCTTAAAGATTTACTATAGGGGAAATGCTTCTAATTTTGTCCAGTTTCTTATTTTGGACACTTTGAGGATAACATTGGACACTAAAAATAAATTGATTATAATGATGGATCTTTATTCCAATATTTGATGAATAATGAATTATATCTAAATATTTGTTCCTTTTGGAATATTTTAACACTAAATACGTTAAAATTTGAATATGATTTGAGTTGAAATTGCTTTGTTGAAAATTCAGTGTGAGCAATTGCTTACGAGAAATATGACAGAACTTCGTGGCTTACTTCAGTCTTATTTAGTTTTGGTGAAGTACTAACAAAGTTTGTTCGCTGTTTTTGAGTGATATTATTGAATATTCATTGAATATTGTGTTGATTCACGTTACTGATGATTTGTACATTTGACCTGAAGTGAGATTTGCCTTGTGAATTATATTTTTCGTGTGAAAAATGGGAAATTTTTTAAGACATTCACCAGTGAGGTGATGATTCTTATTTTGGACAGGTGTTTTTCTCACGAAATTTCGTGAAGTTTTAGCTTTTGTGATGACTAGGTTGGACAAATGCCTGGAGAAATGAAGGAGCATCATCTCTACGAAAGAGATGCAGTGAGAAATGCCTTAAAAGGCTCCCGGAAAGGGCAGGGAATGAGCGAATCCGCACGTACTTGGAGTACCGAAGTCAACTCACTTTAATGAATGATATGGAAAGTTTCTGGGCTTCTTGTGACATTCCACGTTTCCCTTACATGACCAGGAAGAGGACTTGGTAAGATTGGTTCATGAAATGAAGAACAATGGGCATCCTGTTGAGGCGGATTATCTGTCCAAATTTACAGACAAGTTGTAAAAATTAATAACCAAGTTGTCCAAAATAAGAGTCAAATTCACCTCTACATATCAATTCATTTTTAAACGTATTAAAACTAATTTTAGTAAAAATGAGATGATAAATAGCTTGCCAAGTTTCTAAACAATCCTTCTGAAAAGAGAGTAACAAGAAAAGTCAATTAGTATTGAAAATATGGCACTTCAAACTTGGGATATCGATGCTTATAAGCAGACTGTCCAAAATTATAAGCACTTCCCCTATAGCAAATAGCTGGAGATTTTTAACAAATATCCTAGATTCGTTCACCTTCTACTTTGCAATTACGTACAAACATTAGAAAAAAATAACTTTAGGTATAGTCAGGAAATATTATTTTCTTTATGGGACACCGGTGTTCCAATCGTCCTTAAAGGGGTAAACAAGAGTTAAAAGACGTTTACAGCTGTGCTACTCTCTTCTAATAAATAATTCTGCTTATTACTCCTGTTTTGTTTTTAAATGTGAGGTTATGTTATGCATAACCTTAAAATCTAGATCATATTTCAAAAGAAAATTAAATAAAAATATACAGTTCAAAGTTCAATGTATCGGAAACGCGAAAACAATTTTATGAATATTAATATTTTTATTGTAAGTGAATTTTAAAATTATTCCAACAAGGAAAACAAAATGAAAATCGACCGGATATATGCCCCTCTGACCCAGGTTCGCCCAGGTATTGACTCAAAATTTTTAACGATCAGCAATATTTGAAAATCAGTTGAACTTTATACTATTTTCTGCAGATTTTAGATACATTATCTGTAAAGGTGTCTACACATTGGAGCTGATTTCATCAAGAATTATTTCAAAAATTTTTGATGGAAATTACCTTCAATTGGATATGATTTTTGAAGTAATTTGTCAACACATTAGACAAATTTTCTTCAAAAATCCATCTTTTTGTCAAAAATTCTCACCAATGTGTAGGCAATTTTCTTGAAGAACATTTCTTGAAGCTAATTTTTGATAGAAATTTCTTATAATGTGTAGACACCTTAACATATGTAACTTATTATTAAACGATCTTGAAACGTTTTTATTATTCAATCGAACCCAGGATATTTGCATCATACAGCTAATACTTCGTTAATTTAGCTAATAAAGCTCCATTAAAGTTATACAAGAAATTAATACTCGAAATTTTTTGATTGAGCACTTTTAAGTTATGAAAGATTATTTTTTGACACAACAAAAAATTAACTAATTTTACTCAATGTCAAAAGAACTTGCCCTACACTTTTTTTCTCTTAAAAACATGACTCCTCCGCTGTACATGAACAGAACAGTAATAAACTCGTGAGTTTTTGCCAGCAGAAAATTAAGACTTCCGTGATAAAAAAATTACACGCGAAAAAATTGCTGAACAGATAAAACCAGATATGCATGTCATTCAGTAAAGTGTGCCCTAAAAGTTCACTTTACATTCAGCTTGTATGGGAAATGTTGATCATTGTGCTAAAGACAATTCCATAAATCACAATCAAGACATATTTTGCAAATTAAACTGATGAGACTTTGAATTTCATCTTCTTATTGCACATTCCGTTTTTCCTAGTGTTCTTGATATGGCAACGGACTTCTTATCGCAAGTTCATTTTGTTATCAGAATCACTTGAAATAATATAGGAAAGTTGTCTAGTGAATGAATTCTTCGTCTGGCACATTAAATCCAATCAAACTCGGCGATAATTTTTTGGACTTTGATACATAGGGCTTATATAGGGCTCAACGTTGGGCTCAAATACGGTCTTAGAAGTTATATGGGAAGACTTTTAATTAACAAATATCAATGGATGGGGTCTAAAAGTGATAAATCCTAATGAATACTAATGTACTTCCCTTCCAGGTTGAACATATTGCAAATGTCATAACTCATGGTATTTGGGTAGGGCCTGCGGTATATGCAGGCCTACAACTCATCTGGCGCAGTGGAAGCGATGCTCAGAGAGTAGCTGGATTCATCTATGGAACAGCCCTCTTTCTCCTCTTTGCCATATCCACCTTCTTTCACACAGTCTTCTACTGCAACCGAAACAGGTAATTTAGAACCGCCCTACCCCATCCCCCTATAGGGCTGTCTTATTCAATTAGCGTCCCGATAGATTTTTTTTTCGCGAAAATTGGCTGTCTGAGGAGCAAAAAGAGCGGCAAAAGTACTTACTCTTGCAATGCTCGAATACCCAACTTAAATAGACCAATCGATAGAGACACGTGAAGTGGCAAGAAACTGTATACAACTCAATATTTGCCAATGGCTCTTCTTGTTTATTCTCTACTCTTCTGCAAACAACAGTTAAAGATGAATAGTGATATATCGTTTATATCGGATAATTTCTATAGCACGCAAAATTGATTGGTCTTTAAGCTTCCCATTCAAAGGTGTATCGAGAGCAATTAAAACCAGTATCTCAAGAGACACATTCTTCAGAAATGTGTTGACGACATTGGATGAATTAGACACTTGATGCAGGTCTTTTGAGTACCTCCTCTCAATATTTCTGCAGTGCATGAGTTTGAGAGAAAAAAAAATGCAAAGACGGATTAGATGTACTTCGCGGAGTAGTCGAACTCGTGTGAGTGAAGCAAATTGATTTCGCAGAACGATTTTTAAAGCAATTAATATTGAAGTAGTTTCAATCAAATTTGAACAGAAATTCCACATAAATTTTCGATTTAGTGAAATTCAATCAACCGAAATAGCACATATTCCTCTTGTAGACATTAAAATTAAATTCAATTTAGATTCAAGTGCAAAAGAATGGGATAGACCAAATCATGCGACATAGGCACACAGAAAAAAATATCATACAAAAATTTCACATAATAAAGCTCTGAATCATTAATACGCAAAATGTAAATATTTAAATATTTAATAAATATTGATTCTTATTAAAAATTTAAATAAAAATGATAAAAGGGAAGTTGCGACAGTTGGGGCCTGGTGAAAAGCTCAAGGGGTCAGAAAGCTCATATACTTCTAAAACTGATGTAACACGGGTTGAACTGTTTGAACTGAACGTAGATTTGCAATTACAATTCATTCAAGATTCCCTCCATTTATGATTAATTGAAAATTTTAAGACATTTCTAAGGAATTCCCTTTTGTCCAATTGTTGAATTTGACCAATGACCTTGAAAAACCCTAAGAAAGTCATAATAAAGGTCATTGGCAAATATAAACGAAACTTTCAGGTTAAATATGGTTTTATACGTAAAAAAATTCACTGGCCAGAAGAAGCAGTGAGATCTGCAAGAGTTCCGCGAAGAGCGTGAAACCATAAACGTGAAAGCTCCAAACACGAAAACCGTGAAAACCAGAAGTGCTAGTGTTGAGGCTAAAACTATTTAAAAATTACAAAACCAAAAGCCACGAATGTGAAACCCGTGGACGCGAAATCCACGAACCCGAAAGTCACGAACAGGAAAGCCATGAACGCGGAATTCCTGAACACGAAAGCCAAGAACATGAAAACTCCGACAGCGAAAGTTACGAACGCGAAAGCTGCAAACACGAAAGTCGCGAACGCGAAAGCATCGAACACGAAAGCTGTGAACACGAAAGCCGTGAACATGAAAGCTGCAAACCCGTAAGACGTAAATGCGAAAGCCGCGAACACGAAGGCTATGGCGAAAGCGAAAACTACGAATACCGAAAGCTTCAAACCTGAAAATCTGCGAACACGAAAACTACAAACCCGAAAGCCACAAACACGAAAACTACGAACCCGAAAGCCACGAACACGAAAACCATGAACAGGACACACAAACACTAAAGTCACGAACCCGAAAACCACGAACACGAAAACCATGAACAGGACACACAAACACTAAAGTCACGAACACGAAAGCCACGAATACGAAAGCTACAACCCAAAAGCCACAAACACGAAGTTCACGAACACGAACGCCACAAATACTAAAGCTTCAATCCTGAAAGCCACGAACACGAAAACTACGAATGCAAAAGCCACGAGCACGAAAATCACGAACGTGAAAGTCAAGAACACGAGGGCCATATACAAAAGCCATGAAAGCCACGAACACGAAAGCCACGAACACGAAAGCCACGAATACAAAAGCTGCAAAGCCGAAAACTACGAATATGAAAGCTATGAACGAGAAAACCACGAATGAGAAAGACACGATCCCGAAAATGGCTTTCATGTTTGCCGCTGTCGTATTTGTGGCTTACGTATTCGTTTCACGAGCATGAAAGCTATGAACGCGAAAGCCACGAAAACAAAAGCTATAAATACGAAAGCTGTAAACTCGGAAACCACCAACACGAAATCCACGAATACGAAACTACTAACACGAAAGCTATAAACGCGACACCCACGAACATTCCTTAACCCATTCCTTACCATGGTATTATACATCATACGCAAATTGAATGATTTTAGATAATTTATTCCTGGGCAACTGATACTCGAATTGCTGTCGGGAATGGATTTTTAGTAACTTTAGTTCTTCAATTACTTGGGAAAAATAGTCCTACAGAGATGAAAATACATTTTGTTATTATTTTCTTGCTTCGTGGAAGGTCGTGCAAAATTTTTGCTCAAAATTGCGAACGGAAAATTCGACATCCCGTCGAAAAAATTGGCTTCCTGATTTGAATTCTGGTTGCCAATTTGTTTTCTTGGATAGTTACTCTATCTAAAGCAATAGAGTTTGCAATGAATTAATGTACAGAATTTAAATTCAGTGATCGTTAAGACGTATGTTTGAGGGCGAATCCCCGCGCCCCCATAATAGATAAAAAAAATTTTCTTTTCAAAAAATACATTTATTAATCTGTAGGAAACTAACCCCAAAATTTGAACATTCTATCTCAAGTATTTCTGGTACATTGACTGAATGGGTTAACTATTACCTTGCGTTTCTAAATATTGCCTCAGTAATTTCTCTGTTCTTTTTTCATTAATATTTCTTTTAAATCTCACGATTGATCAAAAATCTATTTAAAGTTTCATTAAGGCTCAAACGACCTATAGGAGAGCTTTTTCTTTTGACTGATCGGACTGATAAATTTCTGGTTTCATTTGAAAAAAAAAAGTCCTTTGCTTAAGAATTGATTGTAAACTATGCAAGATCCATGATATCCAAGATGTTTTATAACATAGATGATCAAGAACCGTTTGAAACCGAACAAACGTCAAATGAAAATTGTACGTCAGTGGTCAAAATGCTACCTGGAAAAACTTATTTTTGACGTTTATTCGGTTTCAAATGATTCTTGCTCACCCCTGCTCTATAAACTCTCAAGTGGCTATTACGCGAACTATCACCTTTTAGGCATGATTTTTTTGTGGAATTTTTAAAATTGTCATGAAACTAAACCGATTTTTCCCAATGAACACTTATGGGGTGGTCCATCGAGATTCTCAATTTGCTATCTCAAACCATTTGGCCTCTAACAAAATTAATTTATACAAAGAGTTAAGAAATCTTTCAAAATTGACGGATTAGACCGATTAGAAATATAATAATGTTCTCCGAGTTTTGAATTAGAGCAAGAGGAATTTGTCTAAAAATTCATCTTTGAACATGGTAATGACTTGAAGAAGAAAACCATACTCCACAAACCTAATTAGAAAGCTATTTTCGAACACCCAACTTTGCATTCTTTCTCTCTCAAGTATCTAAACTACCTCTAATAAAAGATATCCATTACTCTTTCGAGGAATCCTAAATAAATAAAAATCGATTTGGTTACGTAAAACAAAAAGGCTCGATTTCAAATGAATCTTACATGAAATATATTTTCAAACTGAATGGAGCAATATCTTGGGACTCCTTCTTAGAGCTCATGATTAATGTCCTAAATATTTAATGTAGGAGATAACAGTAGGATGATAGGAGGGAAATCCATGGGAAAGATGTCTAATCTTATCAATCAATCAAACAAACGCATGTTGTCTAACAAGTTGTACCTAAATATAGGGATTAATTTGAAGATGTTTGCTCTCATAAATAATCACACTAATTTACCGATTTTCCATCTCATACACTTCATGGAAATTTTATTATACCCCCAATCTAATATTCCTGGCAATTTGGACTAGGTAACTATGGGTGTTTGGAGGGTAAATGAGCTTCATAAAATTGGACAACCCACATAGTAAATGATTTTTGTTTCTATTGCACCCCATTTTTCTGTATTTTATTTACAGAAAGTGCCTTTTGTGTTGAAAACTTCCCACACGAAACTTTTTTATCCTGTCAAATTAGGAAACATCCATTACGAATTAATTGAGTGATGGTTAATTCAAATGGCCTTTCTTGAAAATGTGTTTTTCCTCTTTATTTTTCTCTTGACAGGCAACTCAAGGATGTCCTCCATAGATGTGACCGAGCAATGATCTATGTTTTCATTGCTGGATCCTATTACCCCTGGTTGACACTAACCCCACCTACGCATCCCACAATAATCCTCGCACTCAAATGGCTGGTGTGGCTTCTCGCCGGATTAGGAATCCTCTACCAGCAGGTAAACACAAACACAGTTCAATTATGATACCAGCTTAATTGAAGGTGCAAAGTTCAATTTGGTCATGTAGTCCTGTATATGGGTCATTATCGGCAAATATATTTGGAAAGGCTAAAAGTCATCACAAAATTTCATGAATTATTTAACAGGACTCAAATCAATATACATACTAATTATGCATTATGAATTTAATTCTTCTAAGAATAAAAATAGCAATACCGAAAAACTTATATAAGGCTCAATGACAAATTTTCGATGAGATATTCAAAAGAATCCGAATTAACTAACCTCTGGTACGTCCAAAAAGATGTGAATAACGAAATATGGGCCAGGTGAACACGGACTTTGACTGAGAGTATTTGATTCGGAAACTTCCTTTCGAAATAAAGGTTCCCCATTGAGCTTAATGCCAGTGCAATTTGCCTATCTTTTGGCGCAGAAATCTCCATAGGGATTTTTCGGGAACCTTGGGCAAAACCCGAAAAACCTAAACCCCGAATTTTAAGTGTTATATCTACTCCCATGATTGCACCCCCATTTGCTTGAAACAAAGGCCAATTTTCTAAGTTTTGAGAAAAGATTCCACACATTATCGTTTATATAATTTCAAACCCTTTTAGGATTGTCACAATTCGGTATTTTGGCTTTCGACACTTTGATTTTCGGAATTTTGATCTATTCAGGATTTCGAGCCACTCGGGATTTTTGCTTTTCGGGATTTCTACCTATTAAGGATTTTGAATTTCGGGATTTTTCCTGGTACTGTAATTAACTATCTAAGTGCTACAACGATTCGTAATATGAGAAAAAGTCAACAAGACTTTCCATTTTAGTTAAGACACACTTAGAAGCGGTATAAAGCGGTCTTCAGACTAGAGGTTTAACCTAGTTCCTGAAGATCTGAGAGAATCCCAAATGGCAACTAATTTTATTGCTCTTTCAGAATCTAAAAGGTCATTTGTCTTTAATAATACAATCTTAAGTCAAACTTTCCAAAATATCTTGACTGATAAGAAATCATAAGAGTTAAGCTACATGTCTAAGCCTTAGGTCTGAAGCGCGTATAACAGATGATTGGTAGGTTTTCCAAGTCTTTTCAATGCATAACAGAATGGGATGAATTTTGAATTACCCAATTTGAATTAACTTTAAAGCTTTGCTTGAAGCAAAGTTATTCCTAATCGAAAATCCATCGAGAATTTGAACCTGAACTAAATTTTCATTGTTACAGAAACTTAAGTAGTTTTTGTTCGAAATTTCGATATTATAACTTTGGCAAGTGTTAGAACCGTTAGAGCGCAAGTAATTCAATTTCCAATTTTTGCGATATCAGAGGAAATTTAAATAAACAGGATCATATACTTTTTTATAATGTTTATTAGCTTCCATAAAAATAACAAAATGCATAAATTTTCATTTTTTTTACTTCTTATGTTTTGTTTTTTTTTTAAAGTTTCGAACAACGTTTTTTTGATATGTTTTTTATTTTCGAATCAAAAATTGTTGGCAAGACTTATGGAATTGGTAAGCTGGGTCAGCTATTTAATTTCGAAATTCTAAATTCTCAATTTTGGATTTCTCAGCATTATACTGCAGACTTTGACAGGTCCTTGTGAAGCAAATTTATTGTCGTTAGTCTTTGTTCAAAGAGAGAAAACCACTTCCAAGCCAAACTAAATCTATTAAAGAATTGACCGGAAGTCTAAAGAGCAAGTTTACATATTCGCCGCTTTAGCGCTGATTGCTCTTCCATTTCGAATTTTCATTTGTCTCCATGCGCTTTCCCACCAAGAATGATTCCACCAAGATTCTTGGCGAAACCAGAAAAATAGAAAAATTAAAATAAAAAATAAATAAATAAATAAAAAAAATATAAAAAAAATAAATCAAATATTTTTTTGCTGAATCAATTTGATATTTTTGTTGACCAAACTTTATTTCGTTTTACTTACAAAAATAGATTTTTTACGTATCTTATTTTAGTTGTTACTGTCCAGCTTGAATAATTTCTATTGCTAATTTTGAATTAATAATTATCTATGAATTTTATTTTATTTTTACTAAAATTACTGCTTATGAACATGAAAGCAGTAAATTATGGGATATTACGATTGTACATTTTTCTGTTAAGACAAAAAATACACAATTATCGTATTTTTTTTAGTTCCTAAATATATATTAATATTTTATAGCGTATTCTTTTTTTTTAATTTTTTTTTTTTTGAAAAGCTCTAACAAGGGGTAACTCATTCCCATTTTTTCTGACAAAGGTTTCTGGTTTCTCGGGTTTCGCGATGCAAAAAGTGAGTTTCGCGAAGCGTTTCTCGGACAATTGACAAGGGTTTCTCAATATGAGTTACCCCTTGAGCTCTAAGGAGTAGTCAAATTGAAATTTTAAGTGATATATGTCCAAGAATCTGAATTATAGAGGTCCCGGTTAAAATCCCAAAAGCCAAAATCTCGAAAGAGCCAAAATTCCGAAAAGCAAAAATATCAAACGGGTAAAAATCACAAAAAATCGGTTTTTCGGAATTTTTAGTTTTTCGGGAATTTAGCTTTTCGGAATTTTGGTCAGAACTGGTTTCTGAAGTATCTGCTGCTTATTTATAGGGCTCTAGTCACCCATATTAATATACCCTTGTTAGGGTATACATAGTACAAAGTCAAATTTTTGATCACATATCTACAAGAATCCGATTTAGTCGTGTTTCAAAACTTCCAACAAATTATCAATTTTAATATGTACATATATGAATAAAATTCATTACCGTAATTCATGCTTTTAAGCCTAAACTTGATTACTGGTATTTAAATAATCAATTGGCATTTCAAAGTTCTGTCATGAACTTTATGGGAACTTATAGGGCTCAAAGTCCAATTTCCAATTAATTATTTAGGAGAATCCGAATTAACTACCTTGTACATCTTGCAAGAAACAATCGATATAGACACATTGACCTAAAATTCTAACCATATGTCACTCAAACTTTTGCAGGTTTACCATGAGAAATATAAATGCCTGGAGACTTTCCTGTACATTGTTATGGGACTTGGACCATCAATTGTGATAATGATATGCGGACACGAATTCAATGGCATGGATGAGCTCAAAATTGGTGGATTACTCTATATTTTGGGTGTGTGCTTCTTCAAAGCTGACGGTAAAGTTCCATGTGCCCATGCCATTTGGCATTTATTTGTTGTATTGGCCGCAAGTGTCCACTATTTTGCAATTCTCAAACATTTGTACACCTAGACATCACATGTCTCTCTACCAACTTTGTTGCATTATTTGCAAGAATGTAAAAAAAGTGAAAAATAATAAAAAACGCATTGTGATACCGGAAGATACCGTGAATCCTTAAACCGGTACAGAAAAGACAGAAGCAAATCTTGTACCATTTGTACAAAAAAAAAATAATAAGAAAGAACAAACGAATTTCATTTGCTTCGATCGTTATTTTTTTAGGTATACGAAATGATCAAATCTTATTAGGATAAGTAAACCAAAACACGCGTAGTAACTTACTTTCAGTAGCGTATATTTTTACGCAAGTACGCAAGTGCGAATGATTTAGTGTGATTAATTGAAAACATATTTTTGTGTCTTAGGGGAAATATTCACTGGAGTTTTTTGAAGTTTTGTAGGATTCGCAAAAGGGTTATAAAGTTAATTAACTACAAAATACTGCAGTGAATACCATTAGCAGGATAGGAAAGCGAATGAATCTGAAAAGAATGGTTTGTAACATCGTTTCTTGACAGATTGTGAGACTTTGGATGATGAAGGCAAGGATTTATATTCGAATGTGAGGTTATGTTAGATCTAAACTAAAAAAATCGTGGCGCATACGGAAAAATTTATTAGTACTTTATTAAAGTGTAACTTTAATTAAATGTTGAGTAATTTGATACCATTTCTTTTTCATGTGGTGGATCTAGTAGGATGTAGATAGAGTAGGGTAACTTTGAGGATTCTTGTAAACGTCAAAGCGAAGGGAAGAAGTGAATTAAATATTCTTTCTGACCATCACCGTGCCCGTGTCTATGTCTCTCAGTGCTGGAAATCCAGGGATCGTGTGACCACACACTTTAGAATGCACAAAGATCTAATTCATATCAGAGAAAAAGAAAAAAATAACCTCTTTCTTTTTTGAGGTTAGGAATGCAATTGAAAGTTTATTTAATTGTTGTTCACATTAAAAATGTTAAACATTTCTCAAAAACTTTCAAATAAAAAAAGAATACATTAAGGTTTGGAACATTCCAAAACTGCTCGTATAGGTTATGTCTCCCAATTAAAAACATAACCCTAAAAGTTACTTTACATCTCATAAAAGTTTTGTTTAGAAAGAAAATCAAGCTTGTTTAAATATTTTTATGCGCGCCAAATGCATCTAATACTAATATCAAAAATTTCGTTGATGTTAAAAATAGTCAGATTTTTGAGGTTAGGATTTAAAATCGTTATGAATCTACACTGGAGATGCATTAAAACGTTTTACTGTTCTTATAATTACTTATAAATCTTATTTTCAGGATTTCTTCCTATAAAGAATCATATCGAAATGGTATTTAGGTTACAGCTATCATAACCTCAAATTCCAATATAACCTCTTCCCGTTGTTACAGGATCTTCTTTTCACAGTAGGCAATATAGTTTATTTTTCCTAAAGCTCTAACCAGGAACTTTAGAGTCCCAGAAGCAAGAATATTAAAAGAAAAAACTTCCATTGATTGCAATGTTGCTGCCCAATACAATAATTCACCAAATGAATCTACCCAGAAATTATAAGTTCTCTTTGTTTAATACCAGCTTAGATCAAATTTAACCTAATTTTTCATTTGAATGTGATATTTATTTTGTAATTTAATCTTGTAGAAAAAAATTGCCAGAATGATATATAATTCATTAGTGAATATTTTAAGAAAAAAAAATGAAAAATCATTTTAGATGATAGGAACCACCTTAAATTTGTAGAATAAAATTAATATTATACACAAAATCTCCAGGAAAGCTCCACCTACCTTTTCAAAGAGAAACTCTAATTTATCCCAAGGAAAGCAATATAATCTTAAATGTTTTGATACTCAAAACACGTCAATAAAAAAGTCTTCAGACATTCAATAAACCCTCCTTAATTTTTCCCGCCAAAAAATTCAAAATACAGTAATTCAGCAACAAAAAGAAAAGTATTGAAAACAAAACAGCCAATAAGTATTAACAAAAAATAGCAACAGGCTAAAAAGAAAATTAAAGTGCCAATCACAAGAATGGAAAAAAGATTTAGATGAAACCCAAAATGTTGAAAATTCACAGATTATCGAATATTTAAATAAAATCTGTTTTGTAGGGGGCCTTTTCAAAAAAAAACCTTAGAATAAAAAAAATATATAAAAAGTTAACTCACGAAAAAAGTTTCAAAATCTTACACTCAATTTACCACCAAAAAAGTTGAATTTGAAAATAATAGAAGATACTAAAGAAAAACATAGGAATTTGTGCTTCACAACTTTACAAAATTGATCAATAAAACAAAGAAATTTACTTAGACATTTAGAAATTAAAAAAGAAATAAATAAAAAAAATCTGACAAGAAATTGCCACACGATATTGTACTGTCTTCCTAGACATTCTTTAGAAAGTAATTTGAAAAAAGTGAAAAAACTGAAGTTCTATGTTGAAAGTCAATAATAGAAAATTTAATAAAATTTTGAAATTCAATAAAGATTTTCAAACTTGAAAAAAAAATGTGTTTTACATACTCGACTTACCTCGCTGCGAGTATGTGATGCTCGCATGAAGTATAGGAGTAAATTAAAAGCTCACCAATGCATGGCACTCAACACCTGAAGAGCGGCGTGCAGCATCCCCTAGACAGGGCAGGCCTCAAAGCAGGTTTGCAACTATTTTTTTTGATTTAATATTAAGATAAAACTTAAAAATAAAGCTAAAAAACACTTAAAAAAGATATAAATAATATACTTTAAAAAAGTACTTTCGTTATTATTTTCAAGTTCTTATGTAGTTTTGAAAGTTATATATTGTTCATTTTTACATAAATTTTTAAGATTGAAATAAATGAATAACAAGATAAACAAAAAATCTATAATTCAAAATTTTCTTTGAAGAAGTATCTGACAATATTTTCAAAATTCGTTTGAAAATAATAAAAAAAAATTATAAGTACTTTAACATTACTTTTAGAAATGACTTTTTAAATTGTCATTTCTCTGAAATACATATTTTTAAACTTTCTAAAGTTATTTTTCATACATTTATTATTAAATTAAATTTTAAATTAAAATTGTTTCAAGTTTCAATTGATATTGGCAAAGTACATTTAACATTATTTTCGAATTAGCTCTGACAAAGTACTTTCGAAATTGAATTTTAATATTTTAAATTGTTTTTTCTAAAATATTTTTAAACAAAAAACATTTTATACATTTGGTTATATTCTATATATTCAGAAAAAGAAAAGATTTTCATTACCAGACTTTGAATTCACTTTTCGAAATTTTAACATTTTTTATATTAAATACTTTAAATTCTTTTCTTTGAATTAAAAATTTCCTTAAATGAATAAAAAGAAATAAATCAAAACTTTAAAACGTTTTAGGCATTCTTTTCTAAATTCCTTAGAACTGACTTTTCGAAATTACATAAAAGGCTGAATTTTTCTTTTTTTAAATAGGTTTTTCATGCAACTGATTTTTAATAGTAATATAAACTATTGAAAAGAACAATACTGAATAGGCATTTTAACATTACTTTCAGAAATAATTAGATATTATTTTTCGAAAATATTTTCTAAATTATCACTTTTAGAAATGATGCGTTTTTAAAATTTCTGTTAAAATTGTTATTTGAAATAAAATAAAATGGTTTCAATTAATATTCAAAAACATTAAATTAACCACTATTTTCGAATAGGCTTCTTAGACTAAAATGCACTTTCGAAATTGATTTTGTCAATTTTTTTTTTAAATAGTTATCTTAAAATATTTTCAAACAAATATTCATTTAAGAATTAAAAGAAAAAACTAAACTTCCTTTAGATGCATGGTACACAATTTTTCGAAATTCCCTAGATTTGACTTTTCGAAAATAAAACATTTCGAAATTACATAGATGGCTGAATTTTTTTTTCTTTTTTTTTAGGTTTCTCGTGAAATTGATTTTCGATATAGAATTGAGCAGTAAAAAGAATAAATGATAAAAGCATTGTGACATTAGTTTTAGAAATCATTGGAATATACTTTTCGGAATTGTATATTTTTAAACTACCTGGTAATGTTGCTATTTGAAACGAAATAAAATTTTAAAATAAAATGATCTTAATATTTGTTTTTAATAAATTTAAGTGAAAGTTAATTTTTCGAAGTTTATTTTTATTTTTTTAATGGTTTTCCTAAAACAAAAAGAATTTGGTCGCATTTTAAATAAATGAAAAAGTTATTTATTTGATTTAATTAGCAGCCTTTGATTTTACTTTTCGAAAAACAGTTTCGAAATAGCTTTTCTTTTAAATTTTCTTTTAATTATTATACAAAATAAAACATTTTTATTGCTACAAAATTTTGAATTAAATATTTTTTTAAATATAGATTTATCCGTTTTAGCATTTTTTTTTCTATTTTCAAAATGGAATTTTGGGTTTTTTTTTAGGAATTGCTTTCGCTAAATATTTAAAAAAAAAAAAGAATTAGGTTATTTGTGAGCGCTTTTGATCTGAATCCAACTGGGAAGGTAATCTCAAGGTTATTTTATTTGTATCAATTGTCGAAAATATATTTTTTTTAATATTTAAATTTATTTATTTATATCTAAATTTATGACTACTTTAAATTAGCAATATATTGCTTAACAAAAAACAAAACTTAATTAAGTGTAAAAATTAAAATTCGGAAACTAATTTACAAACCAATTTTTTAAATCAAATTTAATTTTTCGATATTTGATTGTTTTTGGAACTCATATGTAATGACAGATCTTTTTTTGGAGAATAAGATTAAACTTTCAAAGGTTTATTAAAAAAATTAAAGAAAAGAAATCTTAAGGAATTTTGAAAAGTTAATAATAATAATAATAATGCTGGCACAACATTCCATGAAGGAACAGGGCCTTTCCGCAAAGGGATTTCTAGACATGCATTACTATTTTTTCTTGTACGGGATGAGGTTGTCAGTCCCATGCCCGTGGAATCAAGGTTAGTTGTTTAAAAAATTAATATTTTCATTAAATTTATTTTACGCTGATAAAAAGGCAAACATTAACTATTTGAAATCTAAATTCGAAAATTGTTTAAGATTGGCTTTTTGCTTTAATCGGAAATTTAGCCATGATCAAAACCAATTACCTCGTCCAATACTCCATTTTCTGTTATTCCAAGACGCTTTCCCTTCTTTTAAGGAGTGAGGCAAAATTATCTCTATAAAATATATTAACCAGTAACCAGTTAAAAATTTATCCGGTTACGCTTGTAAATTTGGTTTGATAAATTTATTTAATCAATTCATCAACCCAGATTTAAGGAATGTTTGGTAGGAAAACATGAAATAATCCTTGAATAAATTGATACACAATATTTCCTGTTGTTTGTTTGCAATCCCATCAATGATGAAGGTTTGAAGGGTTCTATTTACTAAAATCTGACATCCTTTCACACATTCTATTCCTGACCAATTTCCATGGAAACGAGAATAATGTTTTACTCGTTTTACTATTTTAAATAAATATGCGTCAAATAGATAGCAAGAAATTCAGCAAAAAATCTTGCAGCGAAGGAAAGTCAAATAAAACCGAGGAGATTCATCCGGAACTAAAAGGAGAGGAGTAGTGAGTGGAAAATTCAATTTGAACCCCAATCAATTTATTGACAAATAATTCAATTTGAAAAGTGCATCGATATGCAAAAGACGGTGCTTCGAGAAGAAGCTTCAGCACCAAAAGGACTACTTAGAGGAGCTGAAATTGCTGGAAGAGAGTCAACCATCCGCCTACGAAGCCATGAGATTTCACAGGAATTTCGCAGTTACCACAATCTGGCCACCACTTCATCGGGACGTTGAGCTGGTGCTGAAGAATACCCACAGGCATTCAGACAAGGACGATTCCCGCCTAAAAAATCTCCTCAAATACAAGCAGTTTTGAAAACAGGAATCGCCAGGGATCGCAATCACAGTGAGTCAAGGTAAAAATCTCCTCAAATACAAGCAGTTTTGAAAACAGGAATCGCCAGGGATCGCAAAAAATTTCCCGGAAGCAAAAAAATGTCTGAATCTTGTTTGAAGAAGGACTTCATCACGGTTTTTTACAGCGGTGGAAGTAAACCCTTGGAAAATTGGTCAGTGAGCAAACTTCAGACGGGGCACGGAAAAATACGCACAGATGAGGAAATTAGGGGATTTGTGCTGGAACTCATTAGCACAAATGTAGCCACAGCTTTCATCCAGACTCCTCTGACTCCATTGGACTCCTTGAAGATTAAATGGCCCTTTGTTACCCTACAACTCAAGAATCTCAAAAGATATTTCGCCTTCGAAATTCAGGTAAATCAATTTTTGTTAATATCTTTGTACGTCATTGAGCTTTAAGCTCATTACTCTCGTCTACCTGGAAGATGGGGCATGATCTTTTTCGCGGATTTTCACGGGTTGTGACTTTTCTCGCGAATTTTCAGGGGGCGTGAATTTTTCTCGCGGATATTCGAAGGGCGGATTTTCACGGGGCGTGAAATTTTTTAGCGGATTTTCGGGGGGGGGGGGGGGTACGTATTTTTTCGCGGATTTTCGCGGTGCGCGTATTTTTTGCGGATTTTCGCAGGTCGCAATATTTCGCGGATTTTCGTGGGCAATGAATATTTTCGCGGATTCTCGCGGGTGGCTCTAATAAACGGATGTAAAGTTGAGGCCTCTACCTCTCATAGTTTCCGAGATAATCGACTTCAAAGATTTTCAGGCACTTTAATGCATTTCTCATCCATTTTTTTTTCATTTTCAAGTGATATTTCGTATATACCAAGCCTGAAGGAGGCTCTAAATGGATATGTAAAATATGAGGCCTGTGCTAGTTTCCGAGATAATCGATTTTAAAGATTTTCAGATAATTTATGCATTTCTCATCCAATTTTCCTTATTAATAACGATAATAAGTTACATGAAGTTTAAGGATTATTTAACGAAATTGCATTATTTCTGTATAAATATCGTTCGAGTTTGCCACAATCCAAATTTGCAATAATGAGCGAATCGCACCTCTATAAGGTCGGCTTCAGACTGAAGGTTTAGCCCAGTTCCCCAAGGTCTCAAAAATCTTAATAAAAAGCAATTTTATTGATTTTTCAAAATCTAATGAATCATTTACCCTTAATATTCAATCATAAACAACAATTTCCTAAAAAATCATTCTTGATGAGGAATTAGAGGAGTTAAGCCAGATAGCTGAGCCTTATACGTGCTTCAGATCTAAGCTGATCTAGGTTTATCACTGGCTTTTTCGATTTATTATTAAAGTCAAAGCACTTCCCATAACCGTTGAATGTTAAATCGAAAACAAGATTTGTTAAAATTAATGAAAAGTTAGCAAATGAGCATATTTGTGGAGAACTATATTTTCAAAGAAACGTATAAAAATGTTCTCACTGAATTTATGCCTAATTTATATGTCCATTCACTGAGAGAAATCTGAAAAAGTTAAAACAACATTCCGGAAATGTTAATTTTACCCTGCATTATTTATCCGAAATCGGTGTAAATTTTATGCTTTTTAGGTGTATTATGGGTTAAAGTTACCCTTTTTCATGTTAATTTTACCCTTAAAAAGATGTAAAATTAACATTAAAAGATGTTAATATATTTTTACACCTAAAAAGTGTTAAATTTACGAGGAAAAAAAGTTAATCGCACCCCCGTTTTTTTCTCAGTGTTGGAATGAAAGGGAAAGCCGCCAAAGCCTCATGTCAATATCTATTACTGTTTTTACGGTTTTGAGCTATCAATTTTACTACAAATCAACCAGAGATTTATTCAGTTAAATTTTGTAATCCATGAGCTTCAAAACTAGCTTCCGGAGAAGAATGAGCCTGATCAGAATAATAACAGAATGTCAGAAGTACACAGTAAAAAAAATTTGTAAAATTTTACTATTATAATGACTATAATAGTGCAAAATCGACCATTTTAGTTGTTTAATTTTGAAATGTTTAAAAAATGCACAACATTTTGGTAATTTATTGTCACGTGATTGAAAATTACCACTATTATAGTTGAAAAATTTTCAAAAATGTTGTTTAATTTGAAAATGTGTAAGAATTTAACACTATAATAGTGTGAAATCGGATAAATTAATTATTTAATTGCGATCTGTGTAAAATTTCTCACTGTTATAATTATAAAAATTTTTCAACAATGTTTCGTGATTTAAAACTGTTTAACAAATTCTAAAAATTACCACTATTATCGTGTGATTACAGTTTTTCACATTATTATAGTGTGGAAAATTACACAACTTTATGGTATTTTTTGTCACATGATTAAAAATTAACACTATTATAGTTTGATCATAATTTTTAACACTATTATAGTGTGAAGCATTGTGTATTTCAACCAAATTTGTTGAATTTTTAAACAAAAGTTGTTAAATTTTTAAACAAAAGTTGTTGAATTTTTAAACAAAAGTTGTTGTATTTTGAGACAAAAGTTATTGAATTTTTAAACAAAAGTTGTGTAAAAATTGTTGAATTTCCAATTAAGACATATACTTCAGTCGAGATGCTTTTCATTGGGCAAAAGTCATATAGAACATCAAATATTTATATGCATAATAAGTATATCGTGAAGATCTGAGCATCAGATGTAATCATTTCGCATTAGGGGGGATCCCGACTACAGGAAAAACCAATAAAAATGTCTAAAAAGGCAAAAAAATCAAAATCTTCGAAATGAAAAGAAAATTCAACAATAAACAGAATTCAACAATTTTTGAATTTACACATAAAAATTCAACAATTTTTAAATTCAACAATTCCAAATTCAACATCTTGAAATTCAACAACTTTAAATTAAACAATTTTAAATTAAACACCATTAAACACTTTCTCCAAATTTAACACTATAATAGTGGTGTGAAAGATTACACACTGTGTTAATTTTTTTTACTGTGTAGGATCCTTTTGGAAGATTCCCAAAGGATCAGACGAATGCAGAAATCAACTTTTTAATTCCTTTTCCCAAAATTAAATTTCATAAGATCCTGTATTTAATTTTTATGGACTTACGGCGTTATCACACTTGCACATTAAAATTTTAATGTGATTCACATTAATTGTCGCTTGTGAGCGTCCAAATATGATATATGTGTCTTTGAGTCACAATATTTGGGATTTTACTATTTATTGATAAAGAAGTGGACTTGGCCTGCAAAAATAAGTTTAAATTTACCTAAAGCATAAATATTTTTCACATTAAAAAATTAAAGAGAAAATTGCATTAATTTTTCGCATTAATGCTATAAATTAATTTATATCAAATTTTGCGGGCCAAGTCTACCTTTCTATCAACAAATAGATCAAATTTTGAATATAAAATGATTCAAACACATAAATTACACATTTGGACTCTCACCAGCGACAATTAATGCGAATCATATTAAAATTTTAATGTGCAAGTGTGATAACACAGTTAGAGACCTTGAAAGGACGCTATAAATTGATAGACTTGGCTCATTTCAAACATAATGATGCATTCAAAATTGCACTTATTTTATCAACTATAAAAGTTTTGCACTTAATTATATACTTCGGGAGAGAACACTGTAAAACACAGTGTGATAAGTGTGATAACACAGTTATACCCCTTTAATGACCAGGTCCTCGACGACCAGGGGATCAAGCGAAGACTCCGTTTTGCCAATTACCAGAAGAAGCCCAAAGTCGGCATCTTCTGCACTCAAATGCCACTATACCTTAATCCCGGATGGAACCAGATCCAGCTGAATCTGCCAGAGTACATGCGCAGGGCTTACGGGACGAACTACGTGGAGACCGTAGGGATGGTTGTCCATGCAAACACCCGACTCCGGAGGATCTATTTCACCCGAAAGCTCTATCCCGAAGAAGAGAAGCCCTCCTGTTTCCGGGTACGCATTTTCCCGCCAAAACACAAGGACACTTTAAGTAAAAATCATTCGGATAACAAAACCAAGGAGCATCCCTCAAGCCCGAGATCTGATAAATCTTAAAATTCTAGATTTTTTTTTGGAAATTGAGCTCAAGATTGGGAGATTAATCTATAAATTATTCATTTTTTGATTGTGAAAATGTCATAATTCTGGGGAAAATAAATGAAGAAAACTGAAAAATAAAACGAAGGGGAGCGTAAAAGAATTTTGGCGCGAACTGAGTTTAGTTGTGAAATTTTCCGCCAGGGGAAGAAGTTGCGGTTTTTGTTAGAAGTGGCGCCATCAAGTGCAGAAATCGCGATTGCCAGTGGAAGAAGAAGAATACCGTGGAGGTGTTGAAAGTGTTAAGAAGTGCAGCGTGATAATACGCAGTTTTTCAAGTGTTTTTCACTAAAAGTAGCGGTTATTTTTGGTGGAGAGTGTTACAGAATACATCATGGATAAATCGCCAACAGGTGGGTGGAAAAATTCCTGCAGGAAATCCGGGAAATCTTGTAGTTTTAGGAGTTAGAGAGGTTTCTTGTTACCTGGTTTGATTTTTATCAAAATGCTCATTTTCTGATAATATTTTCCACAAAATCCCGATAATCCGCAATTGAGGGGCTCGTGGTGAGGTCTTTAGGTAGTTTGTTGGGCAAATAATGGGCTAGAAGTCGGGAAAATCGCAGATTTGCGAGAGATTGTTGGGAGGAGTTCAGAGTTCAAAAATGTCACCAATTGTTTTTCCTGGGAAGAAAAACCTCCATAAATTATCTCCCAGCAATCGTCGGAGGTTGCAAATGATGCTAATTGCATGTGTATCTTACATCACGAGATATCCAACTGCAAATGGGCCAGAATGTGGGCAGAGTGAGGAGAAATGGGAAAAGTTCCCGGATCGATGAGTCACGGAAGATTTTTTGGGAAGACTTCTCGGGTTCTTGTGCTCTTCCCAGCGGCTTTTGGAGCCACAAATTGGTATTTGTGGAGTCACACGCATACACACGCAGCCGGACGTGGAGACTAGCCACGTTCCAAAGGCTGATTCAGGTGAAAAAGAAGACCAAGAGCACTCGAGAGAGCGAGAGAAACATTGATGTGGCTTCCATGGGCCAAAGAAAAGTCCACAATGTCTCTGAAATTGATCTGAGAAGCTCTCAGGAAGACCAAAGAACCGCCCAAGACCAAGTTTAGAAATCAAAGTGTGAAATAATTTTTGTGAGAAGACAAGAAAAAGTCCCGTTAGGGCACTGAAGAATCCAAGGATTCCACCATCTCCATGCAATTTAGCAGATTCCGCTGGAATGCAGCAAAAGAATGTTCCTTTGTTGCAGATAAAACAAAGAAGAAACATCATAATTTTGGACAGAAATAGCCCTGTTGATAACTTTGAAATGTTCTCGTGTTGATAAATTATGTAAATAGTTTTCTTTGGTATCAGAGGGGTATCAGTGACGAATTGTGAGTCAGGAGCTTCAAAGGTCGGGAAACCACAGAAAGAGCAATCATTTAATCGCGCCATTGAGTTTTTGGAGGGAACTTTTCATTATCAAGGCGCTCATTGTGCTTATCAAATTTTGGGGTGATTTAATAACTTTGTTCTCGTTTGGGAATTGGAGACTGTTGGCGGGATGTTGCATAATAAACAAGCTTCAATTGCAAATGCAAACACACTTCAAAGTAACATATTTTGAATAATCTAAGCATCTTCTAGCGAGAATTAAACAAAGCTTTCGTATTTGGAAACGATTTAGGGCTGTGCAACTTTAGCAATAGGCTTTTAACTCTTTCGTCTCTTTTGGGACACTGGGTACCCATGGAAACAACAATTTGTTTTTTAGGAAGTTTTTCCTATTCTTCCTGATTTTGGTGAATTCTGATTGTCCAGAAGTGTCTTTTAGGCTTTTGAGAAAGCTTAATGTGTCTGCAATAACATCGTGTTGAGAGAAATGTGTTTTAAAGTGTTTTTGTGTAAAATATTATGAGTAATCTGTTGGCAAGCAGGAGCTGGGTGTCTTTTTTTTAGCACTTCCTGGACATCCCACAAGATACTGGTCAATAATTCTTCTTGTTTTAGTGATCAACATTGTAAAGGAGTTATTTGACACGCAAAAATAATTCACAAAATTGATATTATTGGCTTTTGGAAAATTGAAGTTTGTCTCCTTTTCGTTCTTTTGGGGACGAGAGTTCCCATGAGTTTTCCAATTTCCCAGAGGCGGAGAAAATTCTTTCTCTACAAAAGTAATATATTTGACCACTAAGACTTACAATAAAGTGAGTTTTACTGAAATTCGTTCGCTGGATATGTTGTGGTCCGGAAAGAGTTAAGCTTTGAAGCATCTTGCAATCAAAAAAAGGTTTCAGCTGTCTACACATTATCAAAAAATTCTGTAAAAAATGACATTAAAAAAAGTTCTTTAAAAAAATCGCCTCCAGACTAGTGAAATTTTTTTTAAAAAAACTGGATTTTTTACAGAAATTTGTATAGTGTGTAGGCGATTTTGTAAAAAAACGACCCATTTTTTTAAAAAATCAAGGTTTTTTCTTTAAAAAAATTCTTTTAAAAAAATGCCTCTACACACTGGGACAATTTTTTACAAAACAGTTTTTTAAAGAATTTTTTAAAAAATCACAGCAACTCGAGACATTTTTCATGAAAATTTGTCATTTGAGTGGTGGAAAAAGTGTGAAAAGTGTTTGTTGGAATTCCCTGGGATAGTTGTTAGTGAATGTTCGTGGAAAATTTTCCAAAATTGCGAAAGTGCAGTGTTTTTCTACAGAAGTTGTTCCAGGTGGAATCAAAGCCAGCTTTGGAGGAACATTTTCGCTGATTTTTCTTTTGACGTTGCCGAAAGTTGTGATGTCTGTGTATTCTTGAAGATTGTTATGGTACAGTAACCTCGTGCACCAAATTAAAACATGAATGGAAAGAAGGAAATTGAAAAATTTTGGAACATGAACCTGGTAAATCAATCAAGACAATAGACCTATTCAGAGCCACTGAGGAGATCCTAGTACATACAAGAGTCATCCGTAGTTACCACAGCCCATCATTTGAAGCCCCAGAACCACCTCCCATCATTCCTCCTTTTCAACCACGATGGAAATGTTCCCATCCGGAAGCACAAGGATGAGATGGCTACAAACTTTTGCTTCCTCCATGGGACTCCTGCTTAGATAGAGGGCCTTCTCCCTCTATCCTCCTGGATAGAGGGAGAAGGCTTTAATGTACACCGGATAACCAATAAAAGATTTCGGATTGGAAACCAAGATATGAGAATTTATTTTTCATAAAATTTATCATAATTATCACCAGTGTCCGGAATCAAATCAGTGTCATCCAGTATCCGGAATCAAATTTGTAGAGTTGCACTGGATCAATTTTTGCAGGAACTTTGGTGAAGCACTTTCTAATTATTCCTCAAAGTCCTTCCCCTCATCCACTATCATGCTCTTCCAATTGTAGTCCTGAATTTTTTGCAGGAACAGCTTTGCAATAAAATCAGCGAGTTTTTTTTTAGCATATTCATAGTACTTACGTCAATGTTCTTGGTTACAAATACTCCTGTTCATCCAAACGTATCCATAAGTTTTCCTGAAGTCCTGAAGCTTTTCCAGAAAGAGCTGCTGATCAATGGAATCTAGGATCTTTTGAGCTGCACACCTTCTTCTCCACTCTACCCATTGTTCCTGGTAACAAATTTGTCCTTCCGAGTAATTTCTGCGGTTCTTCTGATGAGCATGTCTTGGTTTCCAGATTATCACAAAGAAAAACAATTTCTGTACATAAATAACTGCGATAGTCACACAAAATTTTTAGGGAAAAACAACATTTTGAGGTTATGTTCACACACTCCGGAATATTGATTCCACTGGGAACAACTTCTGTAGAAAAACACTGCACTTTTGCAATTTTGGAAAATTTTCCACGAACATTCACTAACAACTATCCCAGGGAATTCCAACAAACACTTTTCACACTTTTTCCACCACTCAAATGACAAATTTTCATGAAAAATAATCCCAAGCGAAATGCTGAGAGTAATCTGTCAGAAATTTTTTACAAAAATTAAGTCTAGTGTGGAGGCATTTTTTTTTTAAAAAAATTTTTAAAAAACAGTTTTTTTTAAAAATTTTTTAAAGAATTTTTTTAAAAAATGCTCATAATGTGTAGACGGAGAGGATCATATAATTATCCTGATGAAACTGTAACTTTTCTTATTGAATTCCAATGGTGTAAGCCATAAATCCATAAGGGGTGTGCATAAATCCATTGACCATTGCCGTAGGGGAAAGTATTCTCCCTTCGAACGTTCATACCTTCAAATAATGTGAATTTTCTTTGAACAGACATACACATAATTATTACATAATTATTAATAATTGATAATAAGCTATAACTAATATTTAAGAAATACGTAACTCTTTTAGGAAAAGTAAAAGAAAATTCACATTATTCGAAGGTATGAACGTTCGAAGGGAGAATACTTTTCCGTACAAGTTTCATTTGACGTTTGTTCGGTTCCAAACGGTTCTTGCGGTAAGTAAATGATCCTAGTTAGGATTCTTTTACACAAATGGAGCTGCACTGTACACTGCGCCCTTCAATATTCAAGTGGCAGCTGTCAAATACAAAGTCAAATACATATTCCCCTTTTCGCATTTGGTTTAATCTGTCATTTTCGGTCCCATTACTCGAATATCCCAAATTTATAGATATTATTTAAACAGACGATTAAATCGAACATAAAAGCATTAATCTGGCCGGGATCGTGCCGATAACGGCAGAATTTCTTTCGTATCTGTTTTTAATTCAGAGGAATACATAGCGAAGTACATTACATGACTTTTTAATGTCAAGACTTATGGTCTTAATTAAAGTCAAAGCTTAGAAAACTTATCTTTATGGGTATTTCAGGTTTAATTGTTAACTCTATAATAATTTGGGAATATTTATGATTTATTAGGAGGGTAAAGTGGGGCAATTTGGAACTTTAAATGTGGAGTTATATTCATACTAGGAGTAAGAAAAGACGGCTAGAGAGGTGTATAGCAAAATCTCAAATGGAACGCAAGAAACGTGTGTTAGAAAAGGTGCAATCTAATAGAGTACAGTACACTCTCTCAAATTTGGGCATATTATTAAAACTTCTTAATAATGCAAAAAACTAACAAGGAAAGTCCTCCAACTCGAAATCGAGTTGGTTAATGAAACTTGGTATATCCCCTAATATGGACCCAAGGAATTTAATGGTGACAGTCCTATATTTCAGAGATTTTTTGTTCACCTTGTGCAAGATCGAAAAGATCAAAAATACGTTTTTCGTGTGAAGACACTAAATGGATACGGCTAAAGCGTAGATTTTCGAAAATTATTCGAACATTGAGATTTTCAAAAAAGATGTTACACGCCGGAAAGTAGGCAAAAAAAATCGGATATAAAACTCATTGGATAATTTTTATTTCGAAAACTACTTTTCGAAATAGAATATATACTAATTTAAATAGACCTAAATTTTATGCTTCAAAAATTTATATGCTTCATTGTCGAAATTAATTAATTTATTTTGAGTTTAATAACAATTAGATATTTTTAATTAAAAATTCTTGGACTTTTTTTCTATACTCAAAATCAAACTGTACTTCTAACAATCAGTACCTTCAATTTCGATCGTTTCGATCTTTTCAATTGCACGTCTTTTATTGAAGAAACAAACGAAACAACAAAAAGGTAAGAGAAAAGAAAATCAACAGAAGAGTTGGCACCATTGGCGAATTGTTGAACAAGAGAAGTGTTGTGCGGGAAAGAGTGGACGTGTTGGCAAAGAAAGAAAGAGAAGGAGAGCCAAAGAGAGCGCAATTTGCTCTTGAGGAGGGAATTATGAAGAAGAAAAAAAAAGCAAAGAAAATTTTAGAAACCTGTTACGTTTCTCATTGTGCTCGTGAATGTCTTGAAGTGAGAAAGAGAAAAGTGCTAAAAGTGGTTGAAAGAAGTTGATTAAGTTCTGAGGGATTTGTGGAATTGAGATCAGGGAGGGATACTCAGGGAGGCTGTGAGGGAGTTTTCTTTGGGAGGTGGAAGAGGATGTGGCGAGGCAAGAGAGGCTGTGAAAGTTGGAAGTGAAAGAAGAGAGTGCATGTGAGAAAATGGGTGAAGATGATCCGCCCAGTTTGGAGTACATTGAAGATCCCTATTTTCCGAGATTGGAAAATGGGGCTACGCCATCGCTGGATGAGGTGACAGAATTTGATCATCGGAGTCTCTTTGGGGAGGACGAGGGCAGTGGTGGATGTGAATGGTCACGAGAAACTGAACTCTATCTGAGATCACTGACCCTCGATCAATTGCTCGGAGTGCCCGATGATGAACTGCAAACAGTTGAAGCGGAATTTATTCCGGCCACGACGTCCGGAAATTCTGGAGGAGGACGATTGTCCAGGGCCAGGAGGATACGGTTGCTGACGAAGAAGAAACTGAGAGATGTGAAAGTGACATTCATTGACTTCTCAAAGCCATATCTCGCTCGTATTTCCAGCAATGACAACTACAAGAAATTCCTTCACTTTGGAGACGTTGGTACAAAATCTCGTTGGACAAACATTGTCCTGCAAATGTTCTCTTCCAAAGGGTCCTTTTGTTCTCGAAATCACTCAAAAGACCTTAGTGGGATTTGTTTCAATTGTTTTTTGGGTTCCAGAAGTTCCTACTACATTTATCTTTCACACTTTAGAGCCGAGTGTTAAGCCAAAAAAAAATAATTAGATTAATTTTGCTAAATAGGGGAAGGTTTCAGGCTTCGCACACACTCTGGCTTTGAACTTTTCATATTTTTTTCCATATTCCTTCAATGAATCTAACTTTACTTTTTCAGGAAATGTGTGACTTAAAACTAGTTAATGTGAAAAAAACAATATAGTATTCGAAGCCAGAATGTGTGCGAAACCTGAAAACATAGAAAAATTAAAGAATGAAAATGAAACAGATCATTGTTCGTGGGGAACAATAGAGGACCTAAATTTAGCAAATTCTAGTAAAGTATTCAACTAAATTTTAATGCTTTTGTTAATTTTTTTATACTGAAAGTTAGTACTATTACTAACTTTTATGAAAAATTTTGAGATTTTGAAAAATAATAGCTTTGAACTCCTCAGGGAAAAACAAGGCTATTTTAATAGAAAAATACATACAGTATAGATTCTTTTGATTCTGAGCAACCCAATTGGGACTTAAAATAATAATAATAAAAGGGAAGCTTGTCAGCACATTAATGCGTCAAACAAAATACAGTAGAGTTCCTCAAATTTGAACATTTGGGGGGTATAGATGACATTTCTCACTCCTTAAATTTGAACAATGTTTTCAAAAACGTAACGGAATTCATGTGAAATGCATTTTCCATAAATTAAGATAAATAACTTTAGAGAATCAATGTCATTTATTATGAAATAAATGGAATTTGTTGAGGAACTTAATATAAAACGAAATTATTGAAGAAACACCAGAGAAAAATAGTTCTAATTCAGACTCCACGCAAAACTTTCTTCACATAACCTCAAATTTTACATTTTGAACTCAACCGTCGTTCAAATTTGAGGAGTTCAAAATTGAGGAACTCGACTGTCTTGGATAGCTTTGACTAATCATTGCTGCGATTGCAAGTACAGTAGAGTCTCGCTATAGTCCATATTTGGTTCCAGATTTGACACTTGGGTCGCACTATAGTCCATGTCATTTTTTAAAATTATCAATGACTTTTAGTATTGAAATTGCTCGACGGCTTCCACTTTCTTTGCCATTGTCCTCGCTCTCTTCATTATGGATCACAATTATCACAACTCAATAAACATTGTCAAAAATATTAAAATAATTAAGATAACATTGCATGTCGCGTACTAAAAAACATAACCCAACTTAAAATACTGGTAACCCTGGTAACACTAATCCCGCTCATTCACGGTGCCATGATAAAAATTTTTGCGCCAAAAAGGCATAACAGAAATAAAAACTCATATAGAAAGACATTGTCTTCTTGATATCTTTGTTGAAAGACGGATAGATGTTCACTACACACCCTTTTCTTTTAATCTTGCAGAAATACAATAAGAAATTAAATGCAAACATCACTTCAAATGGAAAGTTCTTAAATCGCGCGCAATTCAACTGTGAGAGAGAGATAGAGACACAATTAATTCAATTGACAAACGTCTGGCGGCGCTGCGGTTGCAAAAAATCTCTGAAATGCGACAAAATATTTTCTTCTCTATTTTATCCTTATTAGCAGGTCGTGTCCCTTCTTGTAATATGTATTTTTGCATTCCTTATTAACCAAAAATAGTGTTGTACAAAAGGGTTTTTCTCAAACTTATCCTGAATTTTGGGACAGCTCAAAAGAATATGAGTCTTCCAGCTCAAAATTTCATCCCAATGTTTTTTGTTGTAATATCGACAATTATTCACAATTAACCCAAATAACTGTATTCAACTATATTATTAAAAGGATTTTCTTGTGAAAATGACTTATCTTTAAGGAATTAAACAATTTTCACATTAAAAAACCTCTCATTTTCTCTGCGTGAATTTTCGCGGCATTTCGAAGAATCCCAACTGGCACCACCAAATTCTTTTCGGCTTTTCTTTTAGCTCAGGCCTGCCCTAGAGCTTATTATTTACAAAATATTACTGTTTTTTTATTACTGCAACTCAATGTTTCAGACAGGTTTCATGTTTTCAATTCTCCTCATTTCGTGATTTCAATATAAACAGCCATCGATTTTATGTCAATTTTGGAATGATATTCGCCTTGATTGAAATGCTATTGTGTTCGGGGATTATTTGCCCATGGGAAGAGGTTCCATGAGCAATTTCGAGAACATTAAAAGAAGGGCCCGATGTGGTGGATTTCTTTTTTACACAGAGGACTATGGTTTTGCAGAGAATTCGGCGAAGCTGTCCGACGCATCTCCCGGATCTGTGGGATCTGCCGTTGATGTGGTGGACGAACTGGCGGGACTGTCGATAGAGGAGCAGGAGCGCCAGAAGGCCGAATGGAGCCAGGAACTGTCCCGCGTTGAGGAGGAGATCACAACTCTGCGCACGGTTCTGGCTTCCAAAGTTCGCCATTCCAGCGAGATGAAAAGGAAGCTGGGCATCACGGTGTGGAAGGAGATCACTGATGACTTGAACCAGGGCGTCAAAAATGTCAAGGAGAGCAACGTGTAAGTGCTTTTGAATCCCTTTCATGGTTCATTAAAAGGTTTTTGCACCAATTTTTCCTAAAACGTTGATGGTTTATTCAGTTTTGCGTTCCCAATTTTTATAGGTTATATCAAACATAACCTTACATTTTAAAAGTACCTTAACCTCAAAAATATTTTATTATTTCTCGTTTTTGGCACTTTTAAACCTGAATTAAAATGTTTAAAACAACAATTTCTATTTTTATGTTTTGGATATTGAATTGGCAATCACAATTTGTCCTAATTGCTTTCTCAATATCTTCTTTATGGCAGTTCTATTCTGATTAATTTTCAAGGCAATAAAATAAATGATTAATTTGCAATATATCATTTTATCGCTCTGTTGGCGCATTTATTTAATTTTTCTCCTTTATTGCCGTCTCCGCGATAACATTCTGAAAAAAAAAATACAAAACACGTTGCAAATTGTTTGGAAACAAAAGTAAATAAACTATCAATGTGCAATAGTTTAGAAAAAATAGCACACAATAGAAAAAAATAATTTAGAACCCTTGCATTTGTTAGTTGGTATTTGGAATTCCATTAGGTGATGGTCTCTTTTTTTTTTAATAATTTCCCATATATTTTTTCTTTTTTTTTTAATAGTTTCATAGATCATTTCATTTGAGAAATTTTCTTTCACAATATAGCTTACCTGTTATTTTTCTTCTTAATATCTTTTTGTTCTCTGTTTGCGCTTCGTCTTCTGCTCTTTTGTTCATTACTCTTAAAAAACAAAAATGAAAAATCTTTGGGCAAAATATTGGGTCTGGGTGCTAAACAGATATCAGACGGTCGAGACAAAAGTTGGCAGTCTCACAAAAGCTGTCCAGGATGCCCCAATGTAAGTAATTTTATTTATTTTTGGTGTCTTTTAGATTTAAAAAGCATTTTCCGGCATTTTGTGCACGTTCCTTTTTCAATTTAGATGAAAAAAAGTGATCTTTGGAGACTTTTTCTTACTGATTGGAGACTTTTGTGTTTCAGCTACCAGAAGACAGAAAACGTCTTCAAATCAACAGCCGAGAAGACATCTTCACTTTTTGGGGGTCTCTCATCGAAAATCAGTCAAATGAAGAATTCAGAGTCCTTCAAGTCCTTCGAAGAACGAGTTGGATCTGCCTACGAGAATGTCAAGGTATTTTTGGAGACTTTTTTTCTATCTGTCAAAACTTTTACTAAAAATTCTATCAAATGGATTTTTTATTATTAAAAAAAATCTAAATTAAAAAAAAAATAGCAAAATTAACTAAATAATGAAAGTGTGGTATAGAAATTATATAAATATAATAATTTAGTACTGTATTTATCGTGAAAACAATGATGTTTCCATTTGGAGTAGCGAGAAATTTCCATTTGGAGCAGGTTTTTAATTAGATTAATATTATTTTTATTATTAAAAAAAGCCATAAAACTTTTAAAGACTTTTCTACTTACGAATATTTATTTCAAAATGACTACAATATTTTTATTGATAAATTTGAAAATTATCGCCCATGATTGTAGGGTAAATGTCCTAATTCAAAACTATTTCAAGGCACTTTAATTTTGACAGAAGATTCAACACATTAAGTTCATATTTTTTCTGAAGAGAATTACATTAATTTGCTCCTTGACTATTCTAGAATGTTACTGTGTAGTGAAAATTCTTTAAATATAATTTGGAAACTTCTTAAATACAAGAAAAATACGTGAGTGTAAAATGCTTCAATTGGAAACATATTAATCCAAATGGAGACAAGGAAAAGTGTATAATTGGAGACAAACATTGTAAGTGAAACCGCGACGAAAGGCTTCCAAAACCTTGTTGAGTTGCTCTTGAGCGCAGGATTTGTTTTTATTCCTGGTCTTTTCTTCTTTCCCATCTAAAACAATAAGAAAATCTCTCCAAAAAAATCATAGGGTAATGGCTCATAATTTTGGACAGTCTGCTTATAAGCATCGAAGTTCCAAGTTTGAAGTGCGATATTTTCAATACTAATTGACTTTTTTTGTTACTCTCTTTTCAGAAGGTTTGTTTAGAAACTTGGCTAGCTATCGTCTTATTTTTACTAAAATTAGTTTTAATACGTTTAAAAATGAATTGATATGTAGAGGTGAATTTGACTCTTATTTTGGACAACTTGGTTATTAATTTGAACAACTTGGCTGTAAATTTGGACAGCTAATCCGCCTCAATAGGATGCCCATTGTTCTTCATTTGATGAACCAATCTTACCAAGTCCTCTTCCTGTTCATGTAAGGGAAACGTAGAATGTCACAAGAACCCCGGAAACTTTCCATATCATTCATTAAAGTGAGTTGACTTCGATACTCCAAGTACGTGCAGATTCGCTCATTCCCTGACCTTTCCGGGAGCCTTTCAAGGCATTTCTCGCTACATCTCTTTCGTAGAGATGATGCTCCTTTGTTTCTCCAGGCATTTGTCCAACCTAGTCATCACAAAAGCTAAAACTTCACGAAATTTCGTGAGAAAAACACCTGTCCAAAATAAGAGCCATCACCTCACTGGTAAATGTCTTAAAACATTTCCCATTTTTCACACGAAAAATCTAATTCACAAGGCAAATCAACACAATTTTCAATGAATATTCAATAATATCATTCAAAAAAAGCGAAGAAACATTGTTAGTACTTCACCACAGCTAAATAAGAACTGAAGTAAACACAAAGTTCTGCCATATTTCTCGTAAGCAATTGCTCACACTGAATTTTCAACAAAGCAATTTCAATTCAAATCATATTCAAAATTTAACGTATTTTGTGTTAAAATCTTCCAAAAAGAACAAATATTATTATAGAATTCATTATTCATCAAATATTGGAATAAAAATCCATCATTTTAATCAATTTATTTTTAGTGTCCAATTTTATCCTCAAAGTGTCCAAAATAAGAAACTGGACAAAATTATGAGCCTTTCCCCTAAATGTTAAACAAAACGAATAAACAGTCACCTCATTGTGGTTTTCATTGGAAAACATGGTCGATCGATGAAAAAGTCGATGGTGAAAAAGGTACACTTTTAATTTTTCTTGGAAATTAAGAAATTAAAATTTGTGAATATTAACCCATTCCTTACCATGGTATTATACATCATACGCAAATTGAGTGATTTTTGATTATTTATTTCTGGGCAATTTTTATCCGATTTGCTGTCGGGAATGGATTTTTAGTAACGTTAGTTATTCAATTACTTGAGAAAAATAGTCCGACAGAGATGAAAATACATTTTGTTATTGTTTTCTTGCTTCGCGGAAGGTCATGCAAAATTTTGGCTCAAAATGGCGGACGGAAAATACGACATCTCGTCGAATTTGTTAAAATTGGCCTCTTTCCTCTTTCCTGATTTGAATTCTGGTTGCCAATGTGTTTTCTTGGATAGTTACTCTATCTAAATCAATAGAGTTTGTAATGAATTAATGCACAGAATTTAAATTCAGTGACCGTTAAGACGTGTGTTTGGCAGAGGCTCCCCGCGCTCCCATAATAGATAAAAAAAATTTCTTTTCAAAAAATTCATCTACTAATCTGTAGGAAACTAATCCCAAAATATGAACATTCTATCTCAAGTATTTCTGGTACATTGACTGAATGGGTTAATAGATTTTTGCTTTATTTGGAGCAAAATTAACTAAATATTGAAACTGTGGTATAGAAAGTATATAAATATTATAATTTAGTACTGTATTTATCATGAAAACAATGATGTTTCCATTTGGAGTAGCGAAAAAATTCCATTTGAAGCAGGTTTTGAATTAGCTTAATTTACCCTATATCTTTAATTGAACACAGGGCGGAGCATTCTCATACATTTTCCGTACAAAAGTATGGTATATTTTTCCTTAGGTGATTTTTTAGTTTTGGTATAAAACCAAATGCAATCATTTTAAAACTTTTACCAAATGAAAGAGTATCTAATGTTATGTTATTGTCACAAAATTTATAATGATTGCACGAGGATAACAGTTCCTAAAACCCATATGAAAAAGTCGTAAAATTCGAAATTTTTGGAATTTTTCTGACAAATTTTCTATTTGTAACACCAGTAAAATTTTAAATTCAATAAAAATTTATGATCTGTATATGTGGATACCATTTCGTGTTATATTTATTTTTGTGGGTTCTAAGGCTTAAAAATTATAAAGAATTTAAGAAAAATATACCATTTGTGAATTAAAATGCTCCATTCGTTAGTTAATCATCCTAAATTGAACACTGTTCCCATGAGTCACATTAAAGTCAAATAAACGTAAGATCTTCGTAAGTAAATTTACCCTTGATGTTTTTCTTTGGGAAATGAACGATAATATTACGAATACGCTGTTTCCAATATTAAGAACCCTTTTCGGAAAAATCTGTGCTGATTTAATGACGGACGAAATATTGTTATTTTTGTTCTATTTTGTTACTTGGGTATCAATTCATTTTTTTTTTGCATTATCCTTGCAGACAAAAGTGTCCAATAGCCGTTCCAATAGCGTCCATAGTTTTAGCGACTACCACGAGGATTCGAGAACTTCAACCGCCCCCCAATCGCCCACCATTCCGGAAGAGAAGCCTCTAAAGTAGACGGGGAGATACTTTTCAGCAGGCCCTACATCTATTTTCTTATGCAGAAACAAAGCGATTTAATCCCGACCAGGAAGACAGGAGAGAAGAGAGGAATTAAGAGAGAGAGTCCACTGTTGAACGTTGAAACTTTATTGAATTTCATTTTTTTTTAAATATATTTTTTTCTCTACACGATTCCTGCACACAGAGAGAATTATATAATGTCATAATTGTCTTTTAACAACAAAAATAATTGTGCCTAAATGGTGAATTTACATAAAGAAATATAACGTAAAAAAAATTGTGTGTGTGGCTGGGAGAAACTAAGAAAAAAAAAAGAATAAGCTGGGAGAAAAAAAAGCTCTATCTTACATTTCAATTATATACGGCAATTGCAGATTTATATGGCTAAAATAAATGTTTTAAATCAATTTACATATTCATTGCACGTCTCTCTCTCCACATTGATAAACCTTGAGATTCTGGCGATATTTTCTAAACTACTTTGAGACGATTTTTTTTGAACGAATTTACACATCGAAATTTTGCCTTTGGCTTTTCAATTGTCATGGGAATATCTCTCCTGGACAGATCTCCTGACGCATCCTCCCAGCTTTTGGGGTTGCTCTTACTTGTGTTGGTAGTTTTTGTGCATCTCCGGCTTGATGTCGTAGACGAGGTCCAGGAGCTCCTGGACGACGGCATCTTTGTTGGCCACCAGCATCCTGTTCATCTCCTCAATCTTCACCTTCGTGTCTCCGTCGATCTTGGCAGCTACGCCCTCCCTCGAGCCCATGTACTGTGAGGTCAGACGCGCAGAAGGAGGGACAAGATTCAAAGTGAGAGTGGCATTGAGAAAAGCAGATTACAGTGGTGGACACAAGAATTGGGACGGAATAATTTTTATCAAAAAATCCAACGTGAGTATTTGTTAAATTAATTTGAGATGAAAAGGAGATGAGTTTTTGAAAAGATTTTATAAAAATTATAAAATTTACATAAAAGCTTTTACACAGGCGTCTACACATTGGGAGCAATTTTCGTCAAAAACTGCGTTTCTGACAGAAATTTGACGTTTCCCCCTACAACGCTGCAGGGAATTTCCTTCAAAAAAGCAATTTTTGACAAAAATTGCTCCCAATGTGTAGAGGCCGGACAAATTTTCGTCAAAAATTGGATTTTTGACAAAATCTTGACGTTTTTACATAGCGCAGACGATTTTCGTTAAAAAATCAATTTTTGGGTGGAAACTACTCCCAATGTGTGGAGTGCTCCGAAGGCAGACAGAGTCTGTATCCTCCACTTTGTGAGAGAAGATTTTACGTGAGTTTCTCTCCGTTATATTTCGCCCATTTTTCCCACATGCCTACAATCAGGCGAGATTTTCGTGTGGAATTCACTCTCGCTAATTCAGCTCTTTTAAGATCGGGATACTTTTTAATTCGGGCATTGGTTACATTTGAAAAAAGTTTGTTGTAATTGTTCAAGTTTAAAGTTTATAAAATGATTTAAAGGCTGAGATATTGAGATATATTATTATTACACTGTGCGACACGTTGTGGGTGTCTTTGACGAGAGTGCAAAAATTTGTTAGAGGGTCATTTAGGGATCTCAAATCTGAAATCCGTTTGTCCGGGTCACGTCTGGATTTTTTTAAATATGCATTTTTAGTTTTTTTCTGTTTTCTAAAATTCAAAAATTTATATCTCCGGTCCTATTTATCCGTTGGTTGTCACATAAAGCTAAAATGACGCGTAATTTCATCCTCTATAACTCTTGTGAACATATCAAGAACCTATGATGAAAATAAAGTGTATTTTTTAAAGATTTTTTGAAAAAGTGCACCCAAAATTATGCGTTTTTCTGTGTTTTTTCTATCTTCTAATAATTCTCCCACTTAGAGAGAACATTTTATATGCCAAATACTATGCCTAAAAGTGAGTAAATTTAATATTCTTTCATATCTTTTTAGTTTGAATTTTCTATCTTAATTCGTTTATTCACAATAATTTATTGAAAATAAAATGCATTAAAATCTCTTATTATATATAATTATATGGTATCTTTGTCTAACCTACTGAAGAGCATTCTCTTTTGCACTCTCACTGACACATTCCATATAAAAGGAGCTGAAATGAAAGAAAGAGACTTATATAGAAATAGAGAGAGAAGAATAGTTGTTTGGCACTGATAACAACTATTCTTCTCTCTCTATTTCTATATATGTCTCTTCCTTTCACTGCACCTCTTTTTATATGAAATGTGTCAGTGAGAGTGCAAAAGAGAATGCTCTTCAGTAGGTTAGACAAAGATACCAAATAATTATATATAATAAGAGATTTTAATGTACTTTATTTTCAATAAATTATTGTGAATAAACAAATTAAGATAGAAAATTCAAATGAAAAAGATGTGAAAGAATATTAAATTCACACACTTTTAGGCATAGTAGTTGGCATATAAAATGTTCTATCTAAGTGGGATAATTATTTGAAAATGGAAAAAACACAGAAAAACGCACAATTTTGGGTGCACTTTTTCAAATAATTTTAAAAAAATATACTTTATTTTCATCGTAGGTTCTTGATATGTTCACAAGAGTTATAGAGAATGAAATTACGCGTCATTTTAGCTTTATGTGACTACCACCGGATAATTAGAACCGGAGATATAAATTTTTGAATTTTAGAAAACAGAAAAAAACTAAAAATGCATTTTTTCAAAAATCCAGACGTGACCCGGACAAACGGATTTCAGACTTGAGATCCTTAAATGACCCTCTAACAAGTTTTTGCACTCTCGTCAAAGACACCCACAAAAACCTAAATTTTGTCGCACAGTGTTATTATTATTTATTGTAATGTATCGGCAAAACGCCATATACATGTAAAAAAAAATCAGGTACATAATAGAGCTACAATTCTATTACAAATATCTATCTATACCTATCTAATTCATTGTTGAAAAATGGAAAAGTTACTTACAAAATTGTCTGAGAAATGAATAAAAAATAATGTAAACAACATAACAAAAGTTTACCAAGTGCTATGGGTATGGATGAATTTGCTATTTTGAGGAAGAATTCACAGAGTAAAAATTAAATTGTTAAATTAGTTTCTCTTATAAAAAGAAATTCTTTGAAAATTGATTCTTTTTGATAATAACTGATTATTTCATTAATTGCATTTAATCCCATGCGAAATAAATTGCGCAAAATATTCAAATTTCAAATTATTTCTCAGAAGTTCTAGTTTAATTTTTTTATTTAATTGCAAAATTTTACTGTAATTCAACATTTGATGTTCTCTAGGCTGTAAAAAATATGTTTTCAACATTTTATTAAATAATAGAGATTCAGAAATTGAAATAAAAATAAAGATAAAATTAAGATTTTAAATATTATTTTAATTACATTCACACTTTCAAAAATATTAATAAATGAATTAAAATGATAAATACGTCTCAACCTAACCAGAAACGTCATTTGGTATTTTTGTGTGTGCCAATTGAAAAAATTAGTGATTCTTCTAATTATTTCTGTGAATTTGAGTTTTTACTGTTTACAGAAATTAATTTAAAAATAGGTGTCATTTGTACACATGAATTCTGTTCATAATACGAGAAACACTATGGCGGTCCGGAGTACACGTGGGTTTATTGGTACCCTTTCCTTGTTAAACTTTTTTATTTTTGGTTAAAATTGTTAATCTCAAAACGAAATGTTTAGATTAGGGATCAAATAAAATTGCATGGTGTTGGATCTAAAGTGTGGAAAAGTGTATCTCAGTGCTATTCTGAGATAGCATAGTATGGAATCTGAGTAATAAGGAATGGAACCGTCGTTATACTCGATTTATTTCATTTTCTAAAAACACACCAACTGTTTACTCAAACGATTGTGAAACAATAATTATTGGTCAAAAATAGTAGAAATTTCGGTGTGTATATAGTAAAAGATGTGTAGTTACATTGAAGCTGTACCATCTTCGTCAACTGTCTAAAAATTTACAGATCAGTGTCAATTTTATGAAGTTTTGCGTCAATGTTGTCGAAAAACGAGTTTTTTTTACTCAATTTCTTTATTTCTTGTTCTTTTTCCTTTATCAGAGAACGTATTGAACCCAATAAATTTATTTAATTGAAGTGAATTGGTTTTTGTAAAATTTAGAATTATTTTTATTCTGAGATTTTCTCTTGCACATTGAAAAGATCGAAGTCTATTAATGCCATTCGCCTATCATCTTGTATGAATTACTCTTGAGTATAAATAATAATAAAAATTGCATAATAATGCATTTTCTTTCATGATAATCATAGGAGCATAAGTGAATTCAGTTTTATTCGACGAGGAACTCACAACTACACACACGAAAGCATGTCTGAATAATATACATGTGAATTCACCACTGCCTTCCATTGGATTCCAGTTGGAAAATGTCATTTTTAAGGAAAAGCAGTGAGAATTTGATTTTTCGTGAAATAAATATTCAGAAAGTGAGTCAGAAGGGTCAGCATTATTCCGATTTCTGAATATGAATCTCTATCATTCATAATTTTGTACGACACCCCAAACCTAATAAAAAAAAATCTCCTGAGGAGATTCTTGTGAGGTTTATGTAGTAAAATCTACAAGTTCTCTCTTTATCAGAAGAATTCTTATTCATTTATCGATTAAACCAACTAAATCTTAATTCCAATTAATTTTTACTAAATTTTGAGCACATTCTCAGGTTCAAAATTATCCTAACTTCGCAGAGAAAGGTTAGGGAAATGATTTCTTTGGTAGTTTTTTTTGGTTAGATTTTAGAAGAAATTTTTCAACACTCAAAACTTTGTTAAATATACGTAATTATCACAATCTGTCTCGGATTTTTTTTTAGAAAATAAAAAAAGAACTGTCCACATTCTTGTGGCATCCACTGTACTCGAAATTAAAGGGAACTTCGCATTTCTTCTGAATAACAATGTTTTCTTACCTTGGCCTCAAACTCCTTAAATTGGCGATCCCTCTCCTGCCTGTACTTCTCAATCTCATCCTGAGCCTCCTCCTTGGCCTTCCTCAGTCTCACAGCTTTCCCTGAAAGCCAGAAAACACGGAAAATCAGCTTTGAATCCTAACGAATCAACTCCCCCCAAAAAAATTACGTTTTCTCGCTTCAGCCACCTTCTCAGCTGCCCTCTTTTCTGCTGCCAGCAGCTGCTGGATTCCCTGGGTCTGACTTGCCATCCTTCCACCTCAATCACTGCTCTGACTCTGGCAAAAGTGGCTTAAATCTTGAGAAAACACGCTGCGAATGCTAATTTTTTTTGCCCCGATCGAAGTGGCAAAACACGATGACGTCACACTGTCCCAAAAAATAGTAATGGAAATTTCCGCCAGGGGGATTGCACGTCAGTTTGTGGAATAATTTTTAACGAAAGAGGAAACATTTTTGGGACAGAAAAAATGGCATCATGGCTGCCTAGCGCTTGAATATGCTTTGAGAAAAAATCCATTTTCTGTTTGCAATTTAGGAGATTTTGCTGAAAAAATACGCGAAAAAGTTGCCCAGGGTACTGGTGCATGTGTTTCAAGTGGAAAATTTGGCAAAGTGATAGTGAAAGTGGGTGAAAAAGTGGTGAAAAGTTGGCTTGTGACATTTTCTCGGTCCGCGCGCGCGTCGTTTTCCGGAAAAAGACAAAAAAGCGCTCAGAAGTGAATCGCCCCAGAGATTTTTAATGCGCTGTTTGGGTGTGTAAAATGACGACAAATTGGCCGGAAACAGTGGACAATGTCGAATTCAGTTTTTACGGACTTTACGGCACAGAATAAGAATGACAGCAGCCTGGTAATTGTTATGAATAAGGATGGAAGCGTTGTGTCCGTCGATCCAACAGCTCTTCGCAGTTATCTGAGTAATTGAGCCTCCCACAGAGTGCCCCCTCTGTCCCTTGTATCAGCTCCAAATGAATGCCACTGGCTTTGTTCTTCCTGCAGAAAATGAATCCGGCAACACTTCCGTGAGCGTCGTTCGAGTCACATCACCGACGCCGAGTCTCAAGGAGGAAATCGAGAAGGAGCAGCAGGAAAAGCCCCTGGACAATGATGACATGGACATTGAGTCCACCAGGCAGGATGTAGATGAAGAAGCACCCCATGTCAGAGTCACAGTCGAAGATTACTATCCTCCGGATGAAGCCAAGAAGCTCGCAGCTGAAATCCTCCGTAAGTCACCCCTTTTTAAATTTTCCTCCCAAAATCTCAGCATCAGCCCCTCCTTGCCCCCTTGAAGACTCTCCCTTAGCGGAATCTCTTTCCCTTTTGAAAGATTTATTGCTTTTCCTCGTCATTTTATGCAAAGTCATTGCATGGAAAATTAGGAAGTTTCTGGGGAAATTTCCATTGAAAGTCAACTGAAATTTGGGTCAGGGGATTCTACAATAAAAGTCCTTTAATGTTTTAATGAGAATATTTAAAAGCACCATTGATAGATTTTTCCCGGAATTTTCCAATTAGCTTCAATTAAGAGCAAATTTTATTAAAATTCACAAGGCAGTTATTGGTTTTCCACAAAATCTATTTAAAAATTTTGCAGAGAAAAGGGTTTTTGATTATTAAATTAATTTTGAGAATAAATAAGAAAGATATACATACATTTACTGTTTATTGATGTTTATGAAATATTTATCGGTTCTTAGCAGTTTATGATCGGTTCAGCCTTGTTAGGAATTTAAAGACCTTTCCAACGAACCCAAATTTGTTTCAATCGATTGAGAAATGCGTTCTGCAGAGCCTTTTTTGACTTTCGAAATTGAAAAATTATCAGGAGAAAAAATTGACAATGGCTGATTTTTAAAAATTCAAACTGATCCAATTTGACTTTTAATGGTGCTAGCACACCTTTTTAATTAACGAAAATTCAAAGTCGTTTGAAATTTTACCTCACTCTGAAATCAGATACATCTCTCTCTTTCTGTCAAATGGAAATTGAAAAGGAAAATTATTTGATTTTGGTTAGAAGAATTAAGATGTAATGGCACTGGCACACTTTTTCAATTTAGTGAAATTCAATCAATTGAAATGTTACCTTTTACTCTTTCAAACTGAAATCAGATACAGCTGTCTCTTTCTGTCAAATGAAATTTAATATTGAAATTGAAAATGAAAGTGAAATTCCAATTTTCATTTGACAGAAAGAGACAAACATATCTTATTTCAGTTTGAAAGAGTAAGAGGTTAAAATTTCAATCGATTGAATTTCAGTAAATTGAAAAATTGTGCCAGCGCCATAAAATTTCAATTTTACATCTTACAAAATACAAGGTTTCTTTTATTTACTTATAGCGCTGGCACACATTTTCAATTGAGTGAAATTCAATCGATTGAAATTTTATCTCTTACTCTTTTAAACTGAAATCAGATATAGTTGTCTCTTTCTGCCAAATGAAATTTAAAATAAAAATTGAAATTTCAATTTCCATTTGAAGGAAAAGAGACAAACATATCTTATTTCAGTTTGAAAGAGTAAGAGGTAAAATTTCAATCGATTGAACTTTATTAAATTGAAAAGGTGTGCCAGCGCCATTAAAATTATATTTTAATAGTTCCGACACACCTTTTAGATCAGGAAAAATTTCATGAAGTCGAAATTCGAATCCCTTTCTCACTTGTTTTGCATATGTCTATCTCATTCTTTCTCACTCTTCTTCTTCTTCTTTTAAGCATCACAACAAATTCAATTTAGCTCAATCGGATTTGGAGTCCGAAAGAATGAGATAGTCATATGCAAAGGATGTGAGAACGAAAGGGATGCGAACTTTTATTTCATGACATTGTCCTGATTTAAAAGGTTTGCCGCATCTATAAATAATCAACTAACTCAATCAATCAATTAATAAACTGATTAACTTTTGTTTTTATACCAATCATGTATCATCTTTTCCTGACCTAAGTCGATTTTCAATGACTAGAATTTATTTTACTGAAATAATTTTTTTTATCTGTCTAAATTTAAAATTTTCATGAACAAAATTGATTTTCTTGGCCAAAATGAATTTTCTTACGGACTGAAATCAAAATTTAATAACTTAATACTTAATTTAATACTTATTTCATTAATTTACTTAATAAAATTTAAAAATGTTTTTCTTGCACACAAAAACCTATTTTGTTATATTAACCTAAATTGATTTTTCACCAACCAAAACCTTAAATTGTAATTTTGTTAATTAAAATGACTGTTTTTTTATTAACAAAATTTATTTACTTGTTGGACCCTTTTTATTAGTTGAATTAATTTTTTTTATTTTCCTTAAAAGCTTTTTTTTATTGACTAAAATCGATTTTTGACCGATCGAATTTTTGTTTTATTACTGCAGACCTTTTAGATCAGGAAATTTCCATGAAGTCAAAATTCACATTCCTTTCTTTTTAATAAAAATATTTTTCTTTGACAAAATATTATTTTTTACGCTCTTTCATCAGAAAAAAAAACTTGGCCTAAAATCGTTTGTCTTTGATAGACCAAAATACATATTTTTGACTTTGTAAAATCGATTTTTATGGCTCCGGCACACCTTTTAGATCAGGAAAATTTCATGTACTCGAAATTCGAAACCCTTTCTTTCTCACATGTTTTGCATATGACTATCTCATTCTTTCGCATACCAAATTCGATTAAGCTAAATTGAATTTGGAGTGATGTTTAAGAGAAGAAGAAAAGTGCGACAGAATTAGATAGACATATGCAAAGCGTGTGAGTATGACAAGGATTCGAATTTCGATTTTATGAACTTTCTTGATCTAAAAGGTATGCCGGAGGCATTAGAATACAATTTAGTTACTTATGGCTCCGGCACACCTCTTAGACCAAGAAAATTCCAAGAAACCGAAATTCACGTCCCTTTCATTCCCAAACTTTTTGTATAAGTCCATCCCATTCTTTCGCACTCTTCTTCTTCTTTTAAGCATCACACCAAATTCAATTTAGTTCGACTTAATTTTGAGAGCGAAAATGTAAGAGAAACTTATGCGAAAAGTTTGAGTATGAAAGGGATAGTGAATTTTGATTTCATGAAATTATCTTGATCAAAAAGGTGTGCTGGAGCCATTAGTAACTATGTTTTATAGACCAAATTGTATTTTTTACTGACCTAAATTGTTTTTTTTTACTGACCAAAAATTAAAATTGCAATAAAATTAAAATTGAAATTGAAATATTGGTATTTCAAATCGATTTTTTAATTATCAAAATTGATTCACTTATTGGATAAAATTTATATTTTTCCTGACCGAAATTGAATTTTTACTGATAAAAATTTATTTTACTATAGATTAATGTAGATTTTTTTACTTACTGAAATCGATGCTACATTGTTGAATGAAATATATTTTTAAGCGAAAATCATTTTTTATAGGCCAAGATTGATCGAAATCGACTTTTACTGACCAAAATTTATCTTATTATTGAATAAGAAATATATCGTCGGTTGCGTCTACCTCTGTCGTATCTGCATTTGTTTTGTATCTGCATTTGGTGCAAGCTACAATACAGACGTACCCTCTTGCGTTAAATGCTGACACAAAAGAAATGCAGATACGACAGAGGTAGACGCAACCGACGATATTTTATTAAGTGGAATCGATTTATTAACTGTCTTTTATCGGTATTTTGATTGAATTTGAAAAATATTTGTTTTTTTCTTGCTGATATATGTTTTTTGTTATGTTTTCAGCACAAAGAAAATTTAATTTAATCGAAATTCACATTTTTTCGTCTGTCAAACATTTTATATGGGCCTGTACCGCTGTTTGGCACTCTTGTTCGTCTTCTTTTGAACATCACAACAAATTCAGTTTAGCTAAATCTAATTTTCAGTGCAAAAAAAAGGGTTGTGAATTTTGATTTCATAAAATTCTCAATTTTTTTAGTTATCGATTTTCTTTACTGACTACAATTACTCTACTTTATTTTTTTTTATGGCGCTGGCACACCTTTTCAATTGAGTAAAATTCAGTCGATTGAAATTTTACCTCTTACTCTTTCAAACTAAAATAAGATATAGCTGTTCATTTCTGTCAAATGAAAATTGAAATTGAAATTTCAATTTTTATTTGACAGAAAGAGAGAAAATATATCTGAATTTAGTTTGAAAGAGTAAGAACACTGAGACAAAAAAACAGGTTGCGATTAACTCATTTTCCTCGTAACTTTAACACTTTTTAGGTGTAAAAATATATTAAGATTTTTTAATGTTAATTTTACACCTTTTTAAGGGTAAAATTAACATGAAAAAGGGTAACTTTAATCCATAATACACCTAAAAAGCTTAATATTTACATCGATTTCGGATCAATAATGCAGGGTAAAATTAACATTTCTAGAATGTTATTTTAACTTTTTCGGATTTCTCTCACTCAAGTGAAGTAAAATTTCAATGGATTGATTTCACTCAATTGAAAAGGTGTGCCAGCGATATTAGTTTTCTATTTTTTAGATTAATTTCCTTAAAATATTTAAATTAAATAAATATAAAAATCGATTTTAGCATCCTCACAAATCCTTTTTTGCTCTCTTATCTTTTTATCATACTTCCTTCTTGATATTTTTGCGTTGAGTTTGTAGCTCAACGCAAATTATTCCAATTATTCACCGGACGCGCTTCGATCAAGGATCGAAACGAGGACCTCTGCGTCACAAAGCCAACACTTTGCCCATTGAGCTACCGAGACCCCAAAATGCAATTTACGAATTTCTTTAGGTTCTTGACAGTTTTTATCTGTCAAAATTTAAATTCAAATCCAACTGAAATTTCTCAAACGGTTTAGCAAAGTTTCCTTACTGGCTTTTTCTTATGCAGAATATGCTGGGATGACTTCGCATTTACTTCTTGACATTGACAATGAAGAACGCGTTAAGAGTATCCACAATGATCATTGCTACACTCCCCTGACTTCCCCGAGTCAGCGTCATCCTGCATCACGTTCCCAGACCCCAACAGCAGCAGCAGCAGCGGCACCGCAGAAGGAGCAGCAGCAGCCGCCCAAGAAGGTGCCAGAGATCAAACAGAAGGACGACAGCAAGGCCAAGGAGGAGTCTCCGGAAGCGGACAAGTCCGAGGCTGAGACTGAAAGTACTGAAAGTGAAAGTGAATTTAGTGTGAGTGAAAGTGAGAACGATCGGGACAGTGATTTGGACTATCAGGTGAATGATCGAGTGTCCAGACGGGTGAGTGGTAGAAAAGTTCGTGGGGGTGTTGCCAAAGGGGTTCAGAGTACGCGAAATCGGGTTGGTAGGAAGAGACAGAGTTTCTCAGTTGAGGCAGGAGGAGGAGGCGGAGGAGGCGGTGAGAGTGGTGAAGAGGAGGAAGTGAAGGAGAAGAAGAAGAAGCCTAAAGGTAAGGTAAGCAATAAGGCATCACCGTTGAAGGTGGTGAAGAAGAAGGAGGAAGTTCAGGTGATTCAGCAGACGGTAGTTAAGGAGGAAGTTAAGGCAGTTCCGGAAGTTGCTGCTGCAAGGTCTGGGCAGCAGCAATTGCAGCCGGTGAAGAAGGATAAAAAGCCTCCGGCTCATGTTGAGGCTCTGTTCTCGGACATGACCTCACTTTTCTCCACGCCGGACATTATAAAGAAGGTAGGGAGCGAAGCAGGAGCAGGAGCAGGAGGAGCAGGAACAGGAAGTGGGAGTAAAACAGAACCTCCACCTTTGGTGTATACAAAGACTTTTGGGCAGAAGAAGGAGAGTGCCCTGGAAACGGATCAGCTGGAGCTGATAGATTCGATTGTGAAGCAGGAACTGGAGACGTCACAGACAATGTCTGGCCAGAGAATGGCTGAGGACATTCCGAGTATTGTGAAGATGCTGGAGAATCCGGAGAGTTCAATTGATCCGGTTCTCTTGAATGATGTCATTGGACTCAATTCAAATCAAGTTCCAACGACATCAGCGCCATCTGTCCCGACTTCTGGGCAGACGGATCTGGATCTCTTGGAGGGTCTGACATCCGAAGATGGCCTTCCGGATGAACTACTGCAACATGTGGCGGAATTGGTGGAAAATAAGAATTTGCAGGAGGTGATTGATAAGCAGGTTTTGGGTGTTCAGACAACTCTGTCCACGTCAACGGTCACCACAATTTCCACCAATCCGCCGGTCAGTTCCAGCACACCAAAGACAGAAGAGAAGGAGAGTCCATTTGTGAAGTTGGCCAAGCAGAAGCAAATGGCCAAGGAGGCTGCAGCCTCGATAATGTCCATGAATCGAAAGGAGCCAATTACAATTGTCCGGAGTGATGGCAGAGTCATCACTCTGCCACCAATTGAAGCTCCAACAACGCGAGGGGCCAAGAGAAGAGCCCAGAGTTCAGCTTCGACTCCCAACACTTCAGTAGCTTCTTCTCCAACATCGACTCCTCAGCAAAAGTCCAAGGATCCCGATTCCCTGCCGTCAATGAAGAAAATCGTGTCAAAAATGGAGAAAGACGCCAAGGCAGGAAGTCGAAGGACGAGTGCAACGCCCTCTGTGGCAGAATCCGAGGAGAACATGGATTCCGATGCCAGTTGGAACTCCGAGGATGATCCTGACAGGTTAGTTCCACCTTTTCTCTCTATCCCAATTTTTCAGGACATTTACCTCTCATTCCTTTGACATTTAGAGATTTAATGGGGAAGAAGAAGAAGAAGAAGAAGTGTCAAACTTGATTGAGTGTTTTTTGACAGAAGATTCCAAGTCAAGATTTTATTGTTTTTTACTTGTTGTTGTTCTTTATAAATGCTCTTTTTCTAATAAATGTTACAATTTCTTGTTTAAAAAATATTTCTTTAAATTTATATATATATTTCTTTTTAAATTTCCATTAACTCATCTTCGTTGTTTTTTAAAAAAAATAAAGAAGTTTAATAAAGTTTTGTCAAGAAAAAGTCTGAAGATTCGGCTAATTGTTTCAAAGGTAAGGGTCATTTGTAAAAAAAATTGCAAATTTTTGGATTAAAAAAGAAAGTATTCCAAATTAATCCGTTTGTGTACTAAATTTAGTACATAGGCGAATTTGTATAAATTTTTGTATTTAGTACATAGTCGATTCAATAGAAAAAATAACATTCTGTCAATTTGGTTATGGAGAGTAATTCAGTTCAAGCTGATTGTGTACTAAATTTAGTACACAAGTATTTTGTTTAATTTTGTTTTGCGTTTCAAAAATTAAAGAGAACATTTGAATATTCAATTTAGAAAATAATATCCTATCAATTTGGTTTTATAGAGATTAATCCAGATCGATCCATTTGTGTACTAAATTTAGTAGGGAAAAGTACTCTCCCTTCGAGCGTTCACGCTTTCGAATAATGTGAATTTTCTTTCATTTTTCCTAAAAGACTTACATATTTTCTATTAAATATTAGTTAGCTGATTATCAATTATTGATAATTATGTGATAATCATGTGAAAGTCTCTTAGGGAAAGGAAATGAAATTCACATTATACGAAGGCACAAACCTTCGAAGGGAGAGTACTTTCCCGTTAACATATTCTTCTCTCAATTTGATTTAATAGAAATTAAGCAACATCAATTCGTTTTAAATTTCAGTAATGAATTTTAAAGAAAAGTTTTGTCTTTTTTATCGTATAGAACATGATCCAATTCAATCTGTTTGTGTACTAAATTTAGTGCATAACCGATTTTCCTTATTTTTTTCGTTTTGTAACTCAAAGATCAGGATTAGATGAAAGAGAAACTTTTAATATGGAATTTAAAAAATAATATATCAAATAAGTTTTATAGAAATTAATTCACATTAATCCATTTGTGTACTAAATTTAGTGCATAAGCGATTTTTTGTTTCTCAAATCAGGTTTAGATAAAACAGATTTTAAAAGCTTTAATTAAAAATATTAAATTCTGTCAATTTTATTGAATAAAAATAAATTTACTTCAATCTCTGTACTAATTTTAGTACACTACAAAGCTTGAGTTTTTATCTCTTGAACATTAGGATCAAACATGAAATTGAATGACAATAAATAAGATTCTATTTCTAAACATAAATTAGGTAAAAAAATAGGTATACATTTTTCAAAATTTAGTACACCTCGAATTTAGTTTTGAATGAAAAATTAATAAAGAAAATATTTAAAACATTCGCTTTACATAATATAAAAGCAAAGTTTCAATTTTGCATTATAGTAAATACCTTGAAAATTTGGTCTTAAATTTGATGTTTTTTTTTAAATTAGTACACAGGATATTTTGTTTTGCAAAATTGAAAAATACACATGGAATATAAAGCCAAGAGAAAGATAAAATTGCTTAAAGATAAATAAATCTTGATAAACTATCTTTTGTACTAAATTTAGTACAGATTGGTTTACGGATTTTTAAAATAATTTAAAAATCAAAATTAATATTTTTGTATAAAAAATAATCGAAAACTCTTGTTTCGTACACATTTAGTACACACAATTGGTTCGCAAGGAATGGAAAGTCAAAAAACTAAATTCATGACTGAAATTTCTTAAAAAGAGCTCAGTCTGAAAAGGATCGATTTTGTACTAAATTAACCTTTTAACAATTTTTCATATTAACTGAAAAAAATTATTATTTTTTCGATTGGGTCACATTTAGAGTAACATTAAGAATTTATTATTTGGGAAAGTAATAGAGAGTGTTCTTGTGCTATATTTAATACACAGCTCAGATTTCAGGGTATTGTTTTACAAGAAGCAAAATTTGACTAGTTTTCCCTGCATTCCGAATGTGGCATTTTTGAATTAGAACTTTTTATAAATCAATTCTGAAAACTTAAAATTAATTTCAATAAAGTTATGTTATTTTTTTCTAAAGCAAGTATTTCAGAATTAATTTTTCTACGAAGGAAGATCTTTACAGATCAAATTTTTAGTACAGAAATTGGATCACATTTGTACTAAGGCTGTACTGACAAGTACTAAAAGTAACTATAATAATTTCATTTTTTTTAATGAGTTTTTCTCTATGTTTATTCAATATGGTTAAAATATTCAAGATTAGCACAGAGTACTAAATTTATTTTTCTGACAGTTTTATGATCAAACGCTGTGGAGAAAGCATATTTAAGGACTGATTTTCCAAACGAACGACATTAAGTCAGTATTGTTAAATATTTAGAATAAAATTTTGGATGTTACTTGTACTAAAGATGTACTAAAACCATGAAATTTTTTTTAAATAGTTTTTTTTAAAGAAAAATGTATCGATGTTTATTCAAAACAGTTGAACTTGAACAAATTATGATTTACTTCGTGTACTAAAAATTAGTACATCTCGGATTTCAGGTTTTAGTATCACAAATTAGCCCCTAAATAATAATGTCTTCAACTTGGGTAGATCATAACAGACTTAATTATCTTCCCGGCAGACTTTGGTGCATTTGCAAGCAGCCCCACAACAATCGCTTCATGATCTGCTGCGACTCGTGCGAAGACTGGTTCCACGGCAAATGCGTGAATATCACCAAGGCGATGGGACAGCAGATGGAGGAGCAGGGCATTGAGTGGCGCTGTCCCAATTGCCTCAAGAAGGGCGGATCAGCCAAGGTTTGTCTTTGATTTCCATCTAATACACTCTCTCGCCTCAGAAGTTGATTCAGTGACCACAAAATCCCCTTCCTCAGTATCTTATCTCTCAGTCTTTGGCCAAAATCTCTTGATTTTCCCAAACTCAAATTGAAGGTTTTTCTTTCTGTCGAAAAAAAAGCAGAGTTAATTGGGAGAAAACTGGGTCAGTGCAAAATCCAGTGAAAAATTCGGAAGATTTTATTTTTAGATCAGAGTTTAGTTTATGCAAATTCCAATGATACTCAAATTTCCGGATGATTTTTTTCAGTGTTAATTTTTCGTGAGAGTAAAAATGTTTATGAGAAAATTGAGGGTGATCTTCACTGAATAATTTCTGAAACGAATCCCAAAAAAAATCAAGTGAGAGAGAAAGAAAGATATGAGAGTGAATTTAGTAAGATTGTGTATAAAAAAATCAATTTTAGCAATGCAACATGATTATGCTGATTCGATCGTGAGAAAATTAAATGTAAGGCTGATATTTTGATTTATTTTAAATACTTTTTTTTATATTTACCAAATTGTAAGGAATTGGCCGCATTCTCTTTATCAAGCTAAGAGGTTAGCTTGAAATTGTGAGGTTATGTTCGTCCTAACCTCAAACAAATTCAGTGGATTTTAAAAAGCATGATTTTTAATGCTTTTTTTAAAAAATAAATATGAGTGCATTCAAAAATTCTATTCAGATATAAAAAAATTTGAGGTTAGTTTGAATTTTTCATGGTTAGAAAATTAGTTTTACTCCTTTTTACGGATTTATTACAAAGGGTTATGAAACTTTTATTGCTTTCATTTTTTAAATGCATCGTTCAAACTGCTAGGATTTACAATAGATAATAGATAAAACATATTATAGGGACTAATTTCCTGATTCAATTAATGGGTTATCTTGATTTGTGAGGTTATGCTAAACATAACCTAAAATATCTTCAACAGTTTCTTAAAGGCAAAACTTTAGCAATGTTATACAATTATAGTGGTTCTTAAAATCTGAATTTGTACTCATTCATAACCTTTAAAAGAATAACCTCAAAAGATTTTTAGAGGTTATAGATCGTTAGTCGCGATGACTTTTATTTTATTATGAAGAATTAATGTTAGTACTTTTGAACATTACAAATGCTTTGTGATACAAAATACTTAAATTTTCTGTAAATAAATTCGTGGACAAGGAATTTTAGAATTTTACCCATTCATAAAATGTGAGGTTAAGTTATCTTAAATGTAACATCATCTCACACATTTCAAGTCAATTTTTTATCTGATTATGAACATTTTCCCACCATCTGTAAATATTTTTCACTGAAAATTTATCTAACAAAACGTTCTGTTACAAATTTCCGTACTTTCTCGAAGCGACATAACCTAGAAAGTATGTTTTGAGTGTCAATAGTTCTGCATTTATCTTTTATAATTATGGATTTGCCATAAATGAATCAATTCGATTTTGCTTGCTTATAAAAAGTAGTTTCTAAAATGTTAAAAATTAAATGAATTAAACAAATGCCTCTAAAATTATGTTTTTGAGGTTAAATTTAATATAACCTCAAATTATCAAAACGACTTTTAAGTTAAATAATTTTGCTTATTTGTTATTTTATGCAACATATGCAAGATATTCTGGCTATTTAAAATTTACTGTGTAAAAGAAAACGATGAAAGATAGGGCAGAATCACATTTACAGTAAAATGCTCGCCGTATTTCATTAATTTACGCATTTTCATTGCAATTCTTACGCAAATTTTCCATTACTGTATTACCTTATCTCATACTCGGTGGCACTAGGTGAAAATGATATAAGAAAATTGAAGAAATAAAACGAAAATATGATAAACGATGAGCAAAAAAAAACTGTAAGATAAATTATTCGTACAGTTTTTTTTTGCTCACCGTTTATCGAATTTTCGTTTTATTTCTTCAATTTTCTTATATTATTTTCACCTAGTGCCACCGAGTATGAGATAAGGTAAAACGGTAATGGAAAATTTGCATAAGAATTGCAATGAAAATGCGTAAATTAACGAAATACGACTAGGCTACGGCAAACATTTTACTGTCAATGTGATTCTGCCTTTACGATAAAATCATTCTGGTGTTTCTTGTAGCTTTATATCGTCGGTTGAATCAGGAACTGAATACAGACACAAAGCAAAGACGACATCTCTATATCTTAGCTTTGAAATCATTTTCTAGATATTTTTCCGAGTTAATTTACAGCCTATCAGTAACTACTTTCTTAATTTTGAGAAGCTACGACAAATGCTGATTTAACTGACGAAATGGGACTCACGAAACTCGAAACATGATACATGATACATGAGGAATGAAACACAAGACATGAAACGTGAAATACAAATTACCAAAGTCGATTTAATGGAGGGGTCATCGAAGACCTCAAGTCACTATCTCAAACTATTGGAATTTTATCTAAAAAAAATGGAGTTTTCAATGCATATCTTGATGATTAACTTAATTGCTGCCTTATTTGTTTCTCACGGTTTTAAAGCATAATCATATTGGGCTTAAAAAAAACATATTGTAAATTAATAGTAGTATGTCATTTTGGGGAATATTCCGTCTTTTTTTTTATTTAAATTATTGTTCCAAATTTCATTTTTGACATAAAAAAAATATCCCAGTGGAATATTTCCCAAATGAAAAATTTACTAAAAAATACTAACAAAAAAATTAAAATTATAAATAATTAAAAACAAGATATTTAGAAAAAAATAACTGTATTTAAGAAAAGATAAAAAGAAAAGTCATAAATCATGGATGAAAAAATTGTTCAATCAAGCATGTTTAAATGTCTCAATTGTGATATTAATTTTAACTAACCTATTTGTATATTTAAAAAAAATATGGACTAAAAATATTTAATCTATAAAATTTATCAAGAGAGAGAGAGAGAGAGAGAAAATTTATGAGAGAGATGAAGAGAAAATTTTCCCAAATAAAGATTTCTTTGAAAAAAAAAAATGCTGAAAAAATGCAAAATGGAATTTTCAATTCCTTTCAGTTTTTCTCTTTTTGGATGTGCCACTTTGATACAAAAAAAAAAACGATTTGTATTTGTTGAGTTCTCCCCTCATTTTCTCTCTTTCTTTCTCATCACTTTTTAAACACCGAAATTGGGTTAAATTGAGTTTTCCCCGTTTTCTCACTTGATTTTCACTCTTAGTTGATTTTTTTTGTTGTATTCTGGCTTGAGATTAATTTGAGGCATTTTTTTCTTTTGTACCTTGTGCCGATTTTTGGGGGAACAAAAACAATCATTGCAGAAATCGGGAGAGAGTGAAAGTTCTTCGGCTCAGAGTCCAAGTTCGTCCTCAAGTAGTTTGTTGAGTTGCATCGTTTGCAAAAAACCCGCAAGACTCAATTCAATCTACTGCAGCGATGATTGCATTCGAAAGCACGCCATAGTCACCACAAAGATCACGGCTAAGGAGCCAGCAGCCAAGCCGGGTGGTACCCCGTTGGGAACTAAGAAGGTGGGAGTGCTCAAAAATAAGTTTGACAGGGTGATTGTGTACAACAAAGTCACGGGGAAGTGTTTGAGTGGAGAATCAGCACCAACTTTGACCAATTTGAAGCACTGGCTCTCCGAGAATCCCAACTACGAAGTGGTTCAGCCGGGAAGTGCCCTTGGACAAGCATTTAAGGTACGTTTTATTCTTCAACTTTCCCACATACTCTGGCTTCGAACACTTCATATTTTTCCCATGTTAGCTAATTTTAAGTCACACATTTCCTGAAAAAAAAAAACAAATTTTCCAGAAGAAATTTTCCCACATTGAAACACATAAGGCACACTGGCGCCTCTGGTGTTGGTTTTACAAACTTCACTTGTTCTAGAAAGTTGTAGGGAATTCCAAGACCTTTCATTTGCACCTCGGTTGATTGATTTCTGTTAAGTAGAACAAGAGATACTGCCCTTTAAGTGTCAAAAAATTGAAAAAAAAACGGAATTGTCTAAATTACGGCGTAAAAAATCGTAGAAGAACAGTACAATTTTTGTAAAATCGTTGTTTATTGAGAAGAAAAATCACCATTGGATAAAAATGATCTCTGAAAGGGTACTCTTGTTTTTTTTTTGACATAAGTGACTATTGCGCCCCTAGTGTTGGTTTCAGAAAGCTGGCTTGTTTTATGCAATTGTGCTTTCGAAGACCTTTCATTTGCTTCTTAAATGATCCAATACGGTTAATCAGAACTCGAGCTTTGGCTATTTAAGTGTGAAAAATAAGATAAATGAATTTGCCTAATTTTAGTCAAGACCGTCAAGACCGTCCTGTATCTCCGGTTGTAATTAACATTTTGAGCTAAATTTTGGGTTTTTGGTTTCGTCTCGATGAGCACTTTCAGATGGAAGTTCAAAAAGTCACAATAGGTTGTTCTGCGATAGCGTCAAAATTCGTCAAAATTCAGACTCATTTTTCTCAGAACCGCCATTGTGCAAGTTAATCAAATTTCAGAGTGTTGTAGTCTACACTATGAGGTTTACAAAAAGTGTCGTGGGTTCGCTGTGGTTACAATAGAACCGGAGATATGAAGGGTCAAAGTTCACGAAATTCTAAAAATCATATCTCCAGTTCTATTTAAAGATCCCACAAATTGCTACAACTTTCTAGAACATATGAACTTCGTAGGACCAACAACACACGTAGGAAAAAACACATCTTTATCTCATAATTTTCCTTGCAATGTTCCAGATCTTTCTTATAAATATTTTAGTAATATTCTTCTTGAAAAAATAATTAAAATCTCTAAAGATCGCAGGGTCCTTAAAGATACCGTTATTTAAATACTCTGAGTAATAAATTCAGAGAAAAAAAATGTTTTAATTAATTATACTGAGAACTTTTTGCTTAAATTCTTTAGTAACGATACCCTTACAACCCTATGAACTTCAGCAATTCTAGCTCCTTTTTTATGGAGAATATTTCTCTGAAGACGACAAAAGAGTGCAATCGAGAAAATACGTTTAACGGAATTAAAGAATATTCGAGGATATTTGAGGAAAATCTGGATACAAGAAAAATAGACGAATAGGGATACGGTGTTTTTTTGGAAAAATGTTCCTTGAGATCAGTTCCCTTTTAGAAAACGTTCTTTGGCGTCAACAACTTACGATATGCCGTTATTTAAAAAAAAAGAACAAGTGTGATGAAAATAGTTCTACCCTTACTTTAAGATATCTGAAAAAATTGACGTGATGGACCATAAGTTTCTTCGGGTCATATTTTGAAGATACGCCAAGGACTCCGAAAATACCTGTGATTTGCCATTAAACGAAAAAAGTTTTCGTTTAATCGCAAGTTTGCATGGGAGCTACCAGATAGATCAGTCAAAGGAAAAATATAAAAATATTTATTTAAAGTTTAAGTCATACATTGACTTTGTCCCGAATTTCATTAAGATCGGTTATGCCGTTTTCGAGTAATAAATTGTCAAATTTGTGAATTTTCCGAAGGATATCGTTAATTTCCCAAGGACTGCCAGTTCTTTTTGACTTTGGTCTCGGTAAATTTTAAGTTATACACCAACACTTACAAAATGGGCCTAGTCCCATCTCTGGCGAAGGGTTGGACCGGCTTCCATACATTTCTGCCCATTGTCCTTTATAGAGAACATTCTGGTTTATATTTCACCCATATATCATTTTCTGCCAGTTCATCTAAATCCATTATATTTTGGTTTAAATACATTTCACGAATTTTGATTCAAGATTACTGAATGGCGTCCCCTAACTTAATTTGCATGCATTCCGAGTTAGCTCACGTTAAGAATCACACCTACATAAGTCGGTTAAGATTATCTGTCCTTTTTTTGAAGCCTTTCCTCGAAGACCCTACTGTTCTATCTTTCACCGTTTTCTCTCTGTAGCCCTTTTTGTAAATCCTACGGGACTGGGTACAGAAAATCAGTCACACAGTGGCGCCATCTCTTAGGAATTCTCTTAGGAATTCTTTCCCAACGCCTTTTCCACTTTGCAGGCAAAACAGGCCCAATTGGCTAGCATTTCTAAGCAAATGGCCATCAAGAGGCAGCAGCAGGCGGAGAGAGAAAGGGAGGGGCGGGATAAGGTGCAGACACAGCTGAAAGTGACACAGAAGGGTCAGATAGTTGTGATGCACCCGAGTGGTCAGAAGGTGGGAGAGGGTAAGGCTGTTGCTAAGCCGGCAAAATTGCCACAAGCTTCAACGAGTAGTGGCCAGAAGTCCACTCTGAAGCAATCCACTCTGCCCGTGACGAAGAGTAAGAAGTCTCCGGGGAGTAGTAGTAGTGGAGGGGATTCGTCGAATAAACCGGTAGCCAGGGGGGAACCGGAGCCGATTAGGGTGAATGTTAGGAGGACGCTGAAGGAGCAGTTGACGAGTAGGATTGCAGATACGCCGGAAGCGGTGGGGAAGTTGAGTGGGGAGGAAGTGACAAAATTTGCCACGGATGTTGAATATGAGATGTTTATGTTGTTCAATAAGGACACTGGGACGAAGTATCGGGCGAAATATCGATCATTGATGTTCAATATCAAGGATAGGAAGAATATGTCGTTGCTGGAGAAGATCTGTGGGAAGATGATAACGGCTAGTCAGTTGGTGCGAATGGCACCGGAAGAACTGGCTAGTCAGGAATTGGCACAGTGGAGAGAGAATGAGAATAAGCATCAGTTGGAGATGATAAAGAAGTCAGAATTGGATTTATTGGCTTGTGCGAAGAATTACGTGTTGAAGACGCACAAAGGAGAGGAAGTTATTGAGAGTAGGATCAGTGATCGGGTTTCCCTGGATCCGTCAATTGCCGTGGAGGATGTTGTGTCTGTGCTGAATGATACGGTGACTAGTAGCAGTGAACCGGGTGCAGGTGGTTCTGTGGCGGGGAAGGAGAAGTCCCAGGGGAAGGGGGAGAAGGGGAAAGATGGAGTGTCAAGTAGCAAAAGTCACTCCAGTAGCAGCAGTAGCGGTAGCAAGAAAAAGGATCGGGATAGGAGGAGCAGAAGTCGAGATCGACATGATTCCCGTGGGAAATCGTCCAAGCACAAGCGGAAACGGAGCAGGGACAGAAGGAGCAGGAGTAGGGAGAAGGAAGAGAGGCATAGGGAGAGTAAAAGAGATGATAGGAAGGACAAGAGGGACAGAAAGAGTGTCTCTTCGTCCAGTTCAAAGAAATCTTCAGAACAGAAACCGCCACAGAAAGAACTGAAGCCTCTGGTGAGTGAAAAGAAGGAAGATACCTTCAATCTCATTGATAAAATCCTCAAGGCATCAGAATTGATTGAGAAAGCACCTCAGGAGGAGGAGGAGGATAAGAAAGAAGAGTCCAAGGAGGTCAAAGAAGAACCAATGGAGAAGACTGAAATACTTCCGGAACCTCCGAAGAAATCCATGAGTGTTGAAAGTGATCAAGAACCTTCCAGTACAATTACAATTCCCACCCCGCCAGAGACGGCTTTTGACACAGAGGAAGAATTCCCCGAGGATAAACCATCAATTTGGTCAGGAAGTATCAATATGGTTGATGTGGCCACATTCCAAATTGCAGCATTCAGTGTTAGTGGAGAATGTGACGTGGTGGGCAAAGAACTCCCTCCGGCTCTAGACATTGTCGGTCGGATTAGTCCGGAAACGGTCTGGGAGTACATCAGCAAGATCAAAAAATCCGGAAACAAAGAGATTCTGATAATGCAATTCAAAGCTGAAACAGAATCCGAACAGGCTAAATATTCAGCTCTGTACTCGTACTTGGATTCCCGGAAGCGTCTGGGAGTTGTAAAGACTTCTTCCAGCACCATCAAGGATTTCTACATCTCACCATTGGCTGCCCATAAATCCCTCCCGACGGTCCTGCTGCCCATTAAGGGGGTCGGTTTTGAGGACAATCGTCCAGATTTGCTCCTGGGGATCATTGTGATGATCAAAAGTGGGATCAAGAGGGTCTCAACGACTCAAGTCTCCTCAAAGGTTTGTGGCATCTCTGCCCCATTTCCCTCAAAACTCCTGGTTATCCCTTTTCTCCTTCCATTCCTTTGCAGCATTCAAAGAGGGCAGCACTGACTGCAGCTAAGGGTCAGATACCTGCCACGGACAATCACACACCGCCAACGAGTCCCAATCCGCCGGCTGTCATCAAGCCAAAGGGATTGCAGGAGTCCAGGAAGAAGCTGATGATGATTCTGCCCAAGCAGAGTTCAAAGGACAAGGCACAAGTTCCGGACACGAAAACCGCTGCTCCAGCTAAAGGTAGGGCTTTTTTCCAATTTTTCGGGCACTTTAAACTATATTTTATAAAATTACCTAATGTTTTGTTATTTTTAAAAAGTACTTTGTAAAATTTACTAATGTCTTATTGTTTTTCTGATCGAAATACTCAAAAATACCAAGTTGGCAATTAAAAAAAAACACTTGATTTTTTTTGAGATCGTTAAAGTTCATGTAAAATTGGAAAATTATTTTTATTATTGTCTTCTTATTCTAACTTTTATATAAAAAAAAATTATAACAAAAAGCGCAAAAAGCTTTGTTCAATCAATTTTTCGTTGGTTTTAGTACTACTTCTTTTATTATATATTTTTTACAAAAGGTTATATAACAAAAATTCAATATATTCATCGAATTTTCCGATGTGACATGAGTTTTAAAGATGAATAAAATAGCCTTGTTCAATTATTTTTCTTATACTTAATTTAGTACAGAATAACTTACAAATTCGTTTAAATAAAATTTCATTAACAGTTATGTACTAAATTTAGTACAAGATAAATTAATTATCCCTTCATTTTTTCATTCATTATAATTTTCATTTATTCATTGAAATAATTGATTTGGCTTATACTAAATTCAGCATATGATCGTTAAAAAAATTTTCGGCAGAGGAAAAATTTTTGAAACATTTCTGTACTAAACTTAGTACAAAACAAAAGAATTATCTTTTCTTTACTTCATTCATTTGAATAATTCATTTGTTTTGAACTAAATTTAGTACAAAATTGGTAAAGAAATTTATTCAATGGAATTTTTTTTAAAAGCATTTCCGTACTAAATTTAGTATAGTATAAATGAATTATTCATCCACTCATTCATTTGAATAATTCCTTTGTTTTGCACTAAATTTAATACAGAATCGTTAAAGAAATTTTATTCGTAGGAAAAATTTCATAGAGTTGCGTAGTAAATTTAGTACAACATAAATGAATTATCCATTAATTCCTTAATTTAAATAACTTATTTGTCTTGTACTAAAAATTTAGTACAGAATCGTCAACAAAATTTTATTTAGGGGAATAGTTTCTTAAACGTTTCCGTATTAAATTTAGTACAGTATAAATGAATTATCCATTCATACCTTCTTTCATTTGAATAATTCATTTGTTTTGAACTAAATTTAGTACAAAATTGTTAAATAAATTTATTCAATAGTTTTTTTTAATATTTCCGTACTAAATTTAGTACAAAACAAATAAATTATTCATTAATTCTTCCATTATTTATAAAGAGTTTTTTGGTAGGAGGGAAATATAATTTGTTAATCACTCACCAATTTTATATTACATCTTGCACGCGTCGCGGTTTGTCTTAAACTAAACTTCTTCTCTCGTCGCTCCTGGATTTTTCGCGCGGATTTCGCCATCTATTGACTATCCTACATTTATTTATTTATTTATTTGGCTTGTACTAAAAATTTAGTACAGAAACGTTAACGAAATTTTATTCAGAGCAATAGTTTCTTAAACGCCTCCGTACTAAATTTAGTACTATAAATAAATTAATAAAGGCTGTTTTAATTAAATTTTCCTTTTTGTAAACGAATATTCTTTGTACTAAATATAAAAAATCTTAAATATTCTTCATTTTTTTCATTAAAAATATTCTGCAATTTGTTATCATTAATCTTATTAATGTTTTAATGACCATTGAAATTTTGTAAGATTAGCTTGCATTGAAGTCAAAGTTTATTTTTTTTTGTACTAATTAAAAACACCCTCGAATTCATTTTGCGAGGATTATGCTATTATGCTTTATTTTCACAAGAAGTAATTCAATGCTATTCAGTCGGTAAAGTCCTCCAATTAAGCTGAAAAGAATATTAAATAATGAAAAAAAACAAAACATCAATTTTGAGAAAGTAATTCTCAAGTTCATGAAATTTCTTTGAGTTCAAAACCGCAGAGATTTCAACTGAAGATTTGTCAGTTCCTAATTTTCCGTTTGTTGTCTGTGCAATCTTACGCAACCGAGCGGATTTTGCTCAATGAACTCTGGTTATTAGTTGCTGATGGACTGTTTTGAAGTGAAAACAGGTGAAAACTGTGATTCACCCCATTTGCATTTTTTCCAAACAACAATTAATCTGGGGCCTTTTGTAGGTCAGTAGATGAAGACGGGAAGAACATTTTGAAGAAAAAAAAATTGCAATTCAAGGATTTAAATGATTTAAATTATTTCTCACACTTAATATTTTTTTTATTAGCTCGTTTTTCATATATCGCCTTTAATTAAAATATAATCTATTTGACGGACAATTTTTTGATATTTATTTTTGGATTTTTTTTGCTATTGTAAATTTTTGGCGCACGTGATTTATGGGGGTCGGTTTTATGAATAATTCATTGGCGATCAAAAGTTAAAATAAAATTGAATCACAACACGCATTTAATTAAACGCACGAAGAAATGTTTAAAACAGCCGACACCTACATTTTATGATCAATTAAGAGCATAATATGCAGGAAATAAAAAAATTTATTTAAATACTCGATAATTTAATTAATTTATTGGTATTAGCAGAGCTGAGAGAGGGGATAAGATATTTGTGAATAAATGCATTTTGTTTAGATAAAATGTCATTAATTTGTCATTTAAGATCAAAAGGTTTATCAACTTAAAAAATGGAAGTACATGTAGTTTTATTTCCGTAGGAAATCCAATGGAAGTTGTATGAATTTTTCTATCGTTTCTACACGAGAGAAATCCGAAAAAGTTAAAATAACATTCCGGAAATGTTTGTTTTACTCTGCATTATTGATCCGAAATCGGTGTAAATATTACCCTTTTTAGGTGTATTAGGGGTTAAATTAACCCTTTTTCATGTTAATTTTACCCTTAAAAAGGTATAAAATTAACATTAAAAAATGTTGATATATTTTTACACATAAAAAGTGTTAAATTCCTGAGGAAAAAAAGGAAAGCACCCCCGTTTTTTCTCAGTATATAATGAATTTCCGAGGAATTTTGTATTAAAATTATGGATGTTTTTCTTTCATAGGAGATCTGTCCCAAATTCCGGTCAGCTTGCAATTCCGGTCACTTCTTTTGTTCCTCAAATTTTCATGAATTTTTAGTTTTTGCATACTCTAGAGATTATACAATGCAAAAAAATCAAATAATGTCACTTCGACGAACGAGATGATGTAAAAAAGTATTTGGAAGAATTCCGAAAAAGCAAGGAACTTTGAGATCTATGAAGTAGCCGAAATATTACTCAAAGCTATGACTATTTTTGTCCATTTCAAAATGTATTAAGAAGATTAAGAATGATTTTAGAGAAAACAAAGACGATAATCTGTCTACAAGGTTCCAAGCAACACTCCCCAAAAAGAAGTAACAAAAAAAAAAAAAAAAACAATTTGTATTAAAAAGGGGTGGCAAATCGTCCCAGGCTTTGCGAAATGTCCGAACTCGTAATTTAGGTGCTTTACTGTTTACCGGTTCTCAGTCGATTTAAATCAATTTGTAAATCACTCGAAGGACCCTACAAAATAATTTGAAGAGTAATAGAATTGATTTTCGGACAAAAATTACTGATCGTTTTATAATTGATTCATTATCGGTTCACAATCGATTCATAAATCACTCATATTATTCTTCAAAATATTTACCTTTGGAATAATATAATTAAATTCTGGATAAAAGTTTGTTATCCGTTATGAATCGGTTCATTACTGGTTTAGAATCGATTAGAACCAGTTCAGTTTTATCGGAATTTCCAAGACCTTTCCAACGAGCAGTGGCGTACCAAGAGGTTTTGGCGCCCGGGGCGAATATCTTGGCGAGTGCCTCTTACATATGAAATATCTACTGAAATTTTTACAACTAATCATTTATCTATGTATTAAATATTCGTTTATCGACAGAATATCTTCACAGGACATATATTTGAACTATTTCTGATGCCGAAAATGGACAGCTAAATTTTCAATAATTTTCGATTTTTTTTTTGAATATTTTGCAAAATATCTCGAAATCTACCTCACCGATTTCTTATATTTTAAGCTTATGTTGTAGAGCTATTTCGGTGTAGACCAAATTTAAAAAATCTTTAATCGGTGTATTAGTTTCCGAGATTATTGCAATTTAAAGCAAAAAAGATTTTTCAAAAATTTTCTGTATTTTTTTTTTTATTTTTCGTAAAAATAAACTAAAAAGCTAATTGAATAAACCAATTAAAAAAAATTCATAATGCCTCCGCTCCGGCACACTTTTTAGATCGGTAAAATTTAATGAAATCAAAATTCGTGTCCGTTTCTTTCTCAAAAGATTTGCATAAGTCTATCCTACTCTTTCGACCCCAAATTGGACTGAGCTAAATTTAATTTGGTGTGATGTTCAAAAGAAGAAGAAGAAGAGTGCGAAATAGTAGAATAGACATATACTAAACTTTTAAGAAAGGGATGTGAATTTCGATTTTATGAAATTTTCCTGATTTAAAATGTGTGCCAGAGCCATAAGGGCACCATAAGAGATGCTGGTCTAGAAGGAAGGCATTACAGATAGTGTATATATTATGTTAAGTATATTATGTACTCGAGGAATTCTTTGCGGATCTTTGGAAAACTCACGGACTTTCGCGAAATTATTCGCGGATCTTTGCGGACTGTAGTTTTTGTTCATAGAATTTTCCTTATTCTCAAGGGGAATTACGCACATCGTAAGACCGTCTTCAGACTAGAGGTTTAGCCTAGTTTTCGAAGATCTCAAAATCCTAAATAGCAACCAATTTAATTTGTTCCTTTGATTCAAATAGATTACTTTTCCTTAATAGTCCATTTCTAAGTCAAAATTTTCCAAAACTTTTCGACTAATAAGAAATTAGAGAAGTTAAGCCTTAGGTCTGAAACCAATATAATCATAAAGGGTGCTATAATCATAAATTGACTATAAAATTCATCGTATAACACTGTGCAAAAAGTTTTCTCGTGTTCTTTCAAAGGACTGGTATTTACATCTCATTATTCTTAGAGCGCCTACATATTTTAAAGCCTTAAGCTTTCACCGTCTAATTTAATTTGTTGGCGCCCCTAATTTTTTGAGCGCTCTAAATTTAAATATCATAATTTTTAAATGCCCCTAATTTTTTGCGTCAGTTTTTTTTCTTTCTAATTTCCTGGTGCCTAGGAGCTCTAATTTTCTAAGTGTTTACGTTTAAAGCGTCTTGATTTTATAACGTTTTAATTTTTTAGGCTCTTAAATTTTTTTGGTTACCTTACGACGCCCCATATATTTACAGCGTCCGGGGCGATCGCCCCCTTCTCCCCCGCCACGGTACGCCTATGCCAATGAGCCCAAACATAATCCAATCGCTTGATAAACGCGCTGTCTAGTGTTGAGACTTTTAACTTTGAAAAACCGTTATAAGGAATGATTGAACGGTATTTTCACACATGGTAAATTGTCTGCCTGGGTGATCTCTAAAATATATTGTTGCGGACCTGCTTTGACTGGTCCAAACATACAAACGCCATCTATACTTGAGGCCAGGGACTTTGAGACTGCCCTCCTAATGCTAAATATGGACATAAATTTCTCCAATGTGTAGAGCAGACGTACACTGAAAAAATGGGATATTTAACGTTTATTCGGTTTGCAACGTTTTCAGTGCCTTCGATGTCGAGGCTATTAATCTCTGGGTGCCCTTCTGCTTCTCTGTCCGGGAGCTATATGGGCCATTTTAGAAACCGATGAAATAGGGCTTTCCCTCATAAGAACATCTTTGGACAAGTCGGAGCAAATCGCCCAGGGATTATCCTAAGATGAGTCAGAGTGGATCTCCAGTGTGGTCTCGGAGTAAAATTTCGAAACTTTAATTGCAATTGCATATGTGTTGCTTACATGAATTATAGCGTTAAGGTGAAAAATCGTGTCGTGACAAATTACACAAAGAAACACAATACTCAGAATAAGAAACGACTAGCAAATGGGAAATTTTACAGGATAGCAATTTCAATTTTTGAAGATTTTTTTTTTTTTTTTTTTGAAATTGTGGACCAGCATTTATTTTATGATAAACCCCTCGCGCATATTAGAAGTGGTGGCTTGTAAGAAGTCCAACAGTTTATAGAAACTCTTTTCCTCAGAGATCAGAGGCATTTTTGTGGAATGTTGTTAGTCATTGCCCTAAAGCAGACATTAAGTCACGAGAGTCAAGAACTTGAGGAAATGACTTTTATCTGACCAATTGAGAGTCTTTCCTTTGTTCTTTTGCAGAACCAAATCCCGATGACGATGAACCCTACTCTCCTGGTGGGAGTGACGAAGATATCCCGATCATCCCTTCAAGCACTTCAGCTGCCCCAGCAACGATGTCAGCTCTCGATGCTGACGACATTCAGAGGAAGATGGAGGAACTCAATCGGCAGATTGGAGCCAAGAAGATGGAAATTGCTGGGATTCTCAACAAAGGACAGGACACTATTGTAAGTAAACATTTTTTAATTGACTTCTATTCTACCATTGATGACACTTTGCCATTTGCATTTGACTCGGGAAAAGTTCAAGGTTTGCAAAGTGCAAACTGTTTTTATTTATTTGCAAAATTATTTATTATTATTTTTAAAGGATTTGCAATTGCATTTTGGATTGAAAATTAATTTTTTTATGGGTTTATAGCCAAAGTGGAAATAAAGATCAATTTGCAAAAAAACAAAATACTTTGCAAATTTATTTGCAAAGTTTGCAAATTAAAAAAAATTAGTAAGAATTGTTAAATTTAATTTAAGATGTATACAATTATTTATTTATTCTTAATAACTTTGCAAAATTTCATTTCACGAAAATCACTTTGCAATTTTTTCCAAAGTTTTCGTATTTAAAAATTGACCAAAGAACTATTTACATTTTCATTAATTTCTTGCATTTTTAATCGAAGTTTGTCTGCAAAATTAATGCAATCCAAAAGACAAATAATGAAAATTCATTAGAGACTCATAAACATTTCAATCTACAAATTATTGAGACAGTTTACAAAGTTAAGAAATTTTTAATGAACATTTGAAATTTTTGAGCGTTTAATTATTCATTCAATTTGTAAAAAGGAAGGAGCATTTTTTGATTTTAACACGATTTAGTTTTAACTAAAGCTGAATCCACATAATGAAAAGTTTCATAAGAATTTTTAATTCCCAACTGTTCTCAATTGCATTTGGATCAAGTGCGCTGGAATGAATTGGTTGTCAAATCAATTGTACGAAGAAAACATAAACAGTTGTTTCACGCGCCGAACAGCTGATTTGACAACCGATTTATTCGCGCACACTTGATTCAAATGCGACTGAGAACAGTTGGGAACTGAATTGGGAACTACAAATAACTTTATGAAAAGTTTTCTGCAAAAATGCAATGGCCTCAGCCATTCAGAGTGCTCTATTTTAGTTTAGGCCTTTCCTTCTTATGCGATTTTTCATAATGTGAATAAGCCTTTAGTACATAAATTCATTTTGCAACAGTTTAAAAAATTTGCAAAGTCCAGAAATTAACTAAAACAGGTAAAGTTTGACTTATTTCATTTAAAGTTTTTGTGAAATTCACTTTGCTGAGTATATTTAAATAAAAATGAATTAAAATAACAGAATGAGACTTTGCACTTTTCAATGGAAAAATGAAAAATTAAAGCTTAAAATGAAAAGTTTGATATTTTTTGATTTTTTTAATTTGCAATTTTAAGTTGATAAAATACGTCTAAAGACATAATCGCAATTTTCGAATAATTCTATTAAAAGTAAAAACTTTACACTTTGCGAATGAAATGCAAGGTTTTAAAATTTGTGAAAAGCAATGACATTGATATACAGTCTTTAAATGTAAAGTTTCCTTCATTACAAAATTCATAAAATCATTTTTATTTGCTTTAAAAATAAAAAATCATAATATTAAATATTCTAAGTTGCAAAGTTAATGATAAACTTTGAATAAAGTAAAGAACGAAGATAAATTTTATAATTAGTATCTCGAGTAAGTCCAAAACCGAGGAACAAAGAAAACGTCAACGACTTAAGTAGTAAACGTGTTTGAATTTTCGGAAATGAAATGTGTAGTAAATATTGCACTTTGCATTTTTGTTTAATTCCAAATGAAAGGTTGTTGAATTTTCAAAGTGAGACTTTTTTGCTTTCTAAAAGGTCTCCAAATTATGATTTTTAATAAGAGTTTCAAGATTTTCAGACACTGTTTTTAAGTGATAATGACAAACTTTGCAAAAATCTGATACCTGAATTGCAAAGTTAAATTTTATGGCATTTTAGAGAATTCTAAGTGTGAAATTGTATTTTCAATCAGATTTTGTTAAAAATGACATACTTTGCACTTTGCAAAATATTTGCAAAGTTGTGAATTTTGAAGTCTTGAAGTTGCAAATTGTCAGAAATGGTAGACAGAAACAATTTTGGGAAATTGTTCCTGAGATTTTGGGAATTGTTTAGAATGATGAGCCCTACTCACCATCGCGGCCTGTGACACCGCCTGGGATTCCAGCAATTCCAGCTGCAATTCCTTCTCTCGCCAATATTTCGATACCATCGAATCTCTCGGAGATTCTCGCGAGTATTAAGAGTGTTACGGGGCCGGTGGTGCAACCGGGTCCGGTGGTTCCTTCGGCTGCAGCAGCCAAGGGCACCAATCAAGTCACTCCGATGGAAGTCGATGATGATGATGAGGAGTACACTCCCATTGCTCCGTCGAGTAGTGCAGTGACTTTCCAGGGGGTTGATTACAAACCAGCTGGCTATAAGCCGATTGCTGCTGCTGTGCCGGATAGTTCAGGGCCCAGCAAATTGGCTCAGTTGAGTGAGGAGGAGCTGCTTAGTATGGTTCCGGATGATGCAATTCTCGAGGATATTAAGGCCACAAAATCCGAGGAGGCTGCAACAGAGCAGAGCGAAGAGCCTCTCGGTAAAAAGTCCAAGTGGGAGGAGAGGGAAAAGTCCTCGGAACCTCCCCCTCCGGGTCTTGAGGATGAATATGAGCCAGAATAAGAAAGAAAAGAAAATTCTTTTGGTCTCAAAATCTTAGAGATTAAGTGTTTTATCCATTTCAGATGAAACAATACTACAACTTTGTTTTTATACATAGGTAAAGAAAAAAACACTCTAAAGTTTAACATTTTTAAGCTTCTAAAAATAAACCATTCAGTAGTTTATGGAGTAAGGACGAAGTATAAGGTAAAGTGAAAAAAAAATCTCTAATTGCAAATAAATTGGAAAAGAAGTTGTATGAAAGGTATCAATGGAACAATTGAGTATCCAATATTAACATTTATTCAATGTAATTTTTAGCAATTGCTATACCTACTATATTTTATGAATTCTATTAAAAAAAAAACAAACAACTAGCGCAAAAGAACTTAGTCTTATCATATTGGTAATCGCGAAAAAATGAATTCTATAAAAAAAAATTAAAAGGAAAAAAAGATGAATGGGATGTTCAGTGACAGAGTGAAATATCGTGAATCCTGTAAGTGAGACAAAATTCACTAAAAGAAAAAAAACTTTAATGAATATAAATAAAAAGAAAATGAAGATTGTACTGAAAGTTGAGCATTTTGGAGTTCCTGGCAGCAGCAATTTCCGGAATTCGGAGGCGGAGAGGGAGAAAAAAAAGAAGGTGGAGGGCAAAAAGAAGGCAGCTTCCAGCGTCTGTTTAATGACAAAAAAGTGAATGTGGCTTAGAACGGGTTTGCACGTTAATCGCGCAACAGAGACTCTCCTCAACAATGCACACAAGAGTCGTTAAAGGCGTTTGCAGAGTTCCTGGTTGGACGGCATTTCGTGCAAATGGAACGGTTTTGGGAGAACCCCGAGCGATATTGATCAAACAGCACTAATGTCTCTCTCTCTCTCAGCCCGAATTCTGTGATTCAATCCGGGTTTACTCTGTGCACTGGATCAGAGTTGATCGGGAGAAGTGTATCAAAATATAGATGATGATAAAACACGTTACTCCCAGACTAACTGTGTTATCACACTTGCACATTAAAATTTTAATATGATTCACATTAATTGTCGCTGGTGAAAGTTCAAATGTGTAATTTGTATGTTTGAATCATTTTATATTCAAAATTTGATCTATTTGTTGATAAAAAGGTGGACTTGGCCCGCAAAATTTGATATAAATTAATTTATAGCATTAATGCGAAAAATTAATGCGGTTTTCTCTTTAATTTTTTAATGTGAAAAATATTTATGCTTTAGGGAAATTTAAACTTATTTTTGCAGGGCAAGTCCACTTCTTTATCAATAAATAGAGAAACCCTAAATATTAAGTGACTCAAAGACAAAAATAACATATTTGAACGCTTACAAGCGACAATTAATGTGAATCACATTAAAATTTTAATGTGCAAGTGTGATAACGCCGTAAGAATTGGTAGTTCCCAGCGAGCACCAAATAACCGATTTTAATTTAGCTGAAAACATTCGTATTTTCAGCTGAATTCTGCTGATCTTTTATATTTCTGGTTAGCACTTTTTGTTCGAGAACTGCTGACCGGTCAGCATAATTTTGCTAATAGACTCTAAAGCTAATTATGCTGAAAACCCTGCCTTTTTCAGCTAACTGTAAACGCTGAGTTGTACAATTTCGACATTTCGAATTCCCAAATTCGGATTCCGAATTCTTCTGTGACTTTGATAGCTGCCTGTGGCGATATCATTCACGGCGAACAGACTGGGCTTTTCTACATGGTCATTGCTTTTTTACGTCTTCATTGCTTTTTTACACATGGAAAAAATATTGAAAAAATTGAGGCACCAAACCAATTTATGCATCAATTTTAAAGAATATTGTCTCATAAGGCATTAAAAATATCAAATTAGTGCTAAAATTGGTTTTGTGCCGCAATTTTTTGATGATTTTTTCCACGTGTAAAAAAGCAATATGAAGGCGTAGAAAAGCAATAACCATGTAGAAAAGCCCAGTCTGTTCGCTGTGACTGTGTCACTTAATAAGGTAAGAGAAGCACATATCGACCATGCACCTTTTATCAGACAGCTTGCAGAAGATATCGACTACCAAGATGGGAGACTGGGGCAAAAAGTCACAAAACGGATATTTTATTTTTTTACAAGCTACTCGAGCGCTTCAAAAATTTCTAATTAGCGCAATTTTATAGGAAATTTTCTGCTCTACAACTTTGTGAAAGTAATTTTCCTCTATTTTGTAAGGAAATAAGTTTATCGATCCAATTTCTAAAAGGTAATTTTGAGACTATTCTCAAAAATGCTGGGGCAAATAGTACCAGACATTGGGTATTATCATATTTTGATTCGCTTCAGTACGGGCTTCCGTAAATTCGAAAAAATACCTAGAGGACATATTTTCATAGAAAATTTATTCATCTACACCTTTGTAAAACACCGTTTTCTCTGCGAGAAAAGTAAGAATACGTGAAAGCGTTTTTCAAGCTATTATGGAAAAAAAACACACAAAAGACTGCAAATCATTTGACCAATGCAAACAGCAAGCGGCGAGACATGATAATGACGTTTCTTTTCGCCGTGAGACATCAGAAATTGCTTCGCTTTTTGTTACTTTTTGCTCTATACCTTTTGTTACTTTTTACCCCAAGTGGCCATTTTTAATAAAAGGATTTCTGGAGAAAATAACTTTTGTAAAATTCTAAAATATTTAGTGGTTTCGTATTCAAAGAGTCCAAATCATTTAGGTGATATTCACCAGTGCATCAATTTTGGAAAATAAGTAGGTAATAATTGTTATCTTCTGCAAGGAAAATATTTTAAAAATAGGGCTAAAAATTTCGATATTTTTTATTTTCTAAATTCCTTGTTCGAATTCTAAGAAACTTACGACATTGGAGAAGGTCTATGGAGGCTATCTATAGAAAAAAAATTTGAGCTGCTATCTTTTTTACCTTGGAAGATATTGAATTTTGAATTTTTCGATTTGTGACTTTGCCCCAGTCTCCCCTATTTAAAAATTACTAACCAACGTTTTACCAATTATCTAATGCAAAATATACAGCAGACTCTCTCAAATTCGGGCAATTGGGACCGAAATGTCACCCGAATTAGAGAGAAATTCGGTCATAAAATTGTTTGAAATGCAACGATTTTATGTTCTTCCGCATACTAATATTAAGTTTACATGCTCATATTTATGTTAAATTTCATGAAACCCTCTTTATAATGCAAAATCACATCATAACTAAGACGAAACATGCAAAATTTGAGAATATTATCTTCATTCGAAAATTTAAAAAATGTCAATAAACTTTTTTCGAATTTAACTGTCGCCCGAATTAAAAAGTAGCGCGATCTCAAAAGAGCCGAATTAGCGAGTCTACTGTATTGCGTTTGCTCGTATGTAATCTTCTGAATTAAGTTTTTCGTCAACTTTTTAAGAAAATATAGCTATTCATCTAATTTATTGAATCACTGTATCGGAGCATATCATAGTCTTAATCAAAAAGCAGCCATTTCTCAAATTCTTATGATTTTATACTTGAATTTCAGTCACACAAAATAAGGAATTATACCTTACTTAAATGATTTACGAATCTGAGTGCTTGCAACTAGGAATGTGTGAAAATTCTATTGTGAATTAAATTTTTGGGGTAAAGGATCGCGTCCAGCAAACGTTTTCTATTTTAAATAGTCTGAGTGAGAAAGGCCAACAAAAGAAAAAAAAGCATTGAAATCGGTTAATAAACATAAGAGACAGAGTCCGGTCTTGCCAGACAAACAAAAATTTACGAACAAATGACAAAATTTTACGAACGTTTTTTTGTGTGTTTACGAACATTTACGAACAAATGTTTGTAAAAGTACAAAAAATGTTCATCAAATGATCATTTACGAACAAATGTTTGTAAAAAAGTACAAAATTTTACGAATTTGTTTGTGGGTTATATGATTCACGAGCATTTCGTAAGTCCTCCATAGGATTTCACAAACATTTACGAACAATTTTACAAAATATTTTTTTTTCTGTGTAAGCAAACTTGCATAATTGTATGTGCATAATTCCGTCAGATGCACAATCCCGAAGTGCATAATGCCGGGACTGAGTATATCCAGTCTCAAGACTGTACTAAAAAAAATTGCCATGCGCTATCGCTTATCTGCAAAATTAAACTATCAATGAGTAATTTTATTAATCTATAAAAGCTCTCCGTGTGCTTAGATTCAACTCTGATGTGTGAGCGCATTTGTTTGACCATCGAGCTCCCAACTATCTTGCCGTGTTTATCCGTGATCGTGAATTGGTCGCCGACACCTTGAACTGCCGATGACACAAACGCAAGAGGCTCAACCTTCATTTTGCATAGTTTTTTTTTTAATTGTTTGTAGTAAAAATCAGAGAAAGGATTTTAGTTTAAACTTAAGGCATGAATCTCTGAGCGGTGGGTTTCGTTGGAGAAAGGTGTTTGGAATTTTGGCGGGAATAGCACCCATTTCGCCCTCTGAGAACTCTCCTGTACTTTTCAGGTTTTTAGTGGGTTTCAGTGGGATTTTTGGCGGGAAAAGCTCCCAGGAAAATCCATGAATGTGCTTGCAGGTGAGAGAGAGAGGTATTTGAACTTGAAAACGAAAAATTGTATCTTGCAAAATTGTACACATGAATTTCTGCTGTACACTACTTTCGACCTTAAGTCTATTGCTCAATGTTAATCAGCATAAAACAGTTGGAGCTGTTGGAGCTTTTTAAGCTGCAGTTGCTTGTGAATCACAGCTTTTGTTGATGATGGTAAAAAGCAGCTCCGTTAAGCTGTCTACACATTATCAAAAAATTCTGTAAAAAATGACATTAAAAAAAGTTCTTTAAAAAAATCGCCTCCAGACTAGTGAAATTTTTTTTAAAAAAACTGGATTTTTTACAGAAATTTGTATAGTGTGTAGGCGATTTTGTAAAAAAACGACCCATTTTTTTTAAAAAATCAAGGTTTTTTCTTTAAAAAAATTCTTTTAAAAAAATGCCTCTACACACTGGGACAATTTTTTACAAAACAGTTTTTTTAAAGAATTTTTTAAAAAATCACAGCAACTCGAGACATTTTTCATGAAAATTTGTCATTTGAGTGGTGGAAAAAGTGTGAAAAGTATTTGTTGGAATTCCCTGGGATAGTTGTTAGTGAATGTTCGTGGAAAATTTTCCAAAATTGCGAAATTGCAGTGTTTTTCTACAGAAATTGTTCCCAGTGGAATCAAAGCCAGCTTTGGAGGAACATTTTCGCTGATTTTTCTTTTGACGTTGCCGAAAGTTGTGATGTCTGTGTATTCTTAAAGATTTTTATGGTACAGTGACCTCGTGCACCAAATTAAAATATGACTGGAAAGAAGGAAATTGAAGAATTTTGGAACATGAACCTGGTAAATCAATCAAGACAATAGACCTATTCAGAGCCACTGAGGAGATCCTAGTACATACAAGAGTCATCCGTAGTTACCACAGCCCATCACTTGAAGCCCCAGAACCACCTCCCATCATTCCTCCTTTTCAACCATGATGGAAATGTTCCCATCCGCAAGCACAAGGATGAGATGGCTACAAACTTTTGCTTCCTCCATGGGACTCCTGCTTGGACAGTAGTGGATAGAGGGAGAAGGCTTTAATGTACACCGGATAACCAATAAAAGATTTCGGATTGGAAACCAAGATATGAGAATTTATTTTTCATAAAATTTATCATAATTATCACTAGTGTCCGGAATCAAATCAGTGTCATCCAGTATCCGGAATCAAATTTGTAGAGTTGCACTGGATCAATTTTTGCAGGAATTTTGGTGAAGCACTTTCTAATTATTCCTCAAAGTCCTTCCCCTCATCCACTATCATGCTCTTCCAATTGTAGTCCTGAATTTTTTGCAGGAATAGCTTTGCAATAAAATCAGCGAGTTTTTTTTAGCATATTCATAGTACTTACGTCAATGTTCTTGGTTACAAATACTCCTGTTCATCCAAACGTATCCACAAGTTTTCCTGAAGTCCTGAAGCTTTTCCAGAAAGAGCTGCTGATCAATGGAATCTAGGATCTTTTGAGCTGCACATCTTCTTCTCCACTCTACCCATTGTTCCTGGTAACAAATTTGTCCTTTCGAGTAATTTCTGCGGTTCTTCTGATGAGCATGTTTTGGTTTCCAGATTATCGCAAAGAAAAACAATTTCTGTACATAAATAACTGCGATAGTCACACAAAATTTTTAGGGAAAAACAACAGTTTGAGGTTATGTTCACACACTTCGGAATATTGATTCCACTGGGAAGAACTTCTGTAGAAAAACACTGCACTTTTGCAATTTTGGAAAATTTTCCACGAACATTCACTAACAACTATCCCAGGGAATTCCAACAAACACTTTTCACACTTTTTCCACCACTCAAATGACAAATTTTCATGAAAAATAATCCCAAGCGAAATGCTGATAGTAATCTGTCAGAAATTTTTTACAAAAATTAAGTCTAGTGTGGAGGCATTTTTTTTTAAAAATTTTTTTAAAAAACAGTTTTTTTTAAAAAATTTTTTAAAAAATTTTTTAAAGAATTTTTTTAAAAAATGCTCATAATGTGTAGACAGCTAGGGTGATTTTATTCAAAGTGAATTGATTCATATGCGAATAATTGCAATTCATTTTTGCCGAACGTCAATTTACAAGATTCGATCGATTATGGATTTTTCGGATTCGTGCCTATCAGTGGTTCAACAGAAAATCCTCAAAATGCTCTCAGTTCGTGTTCTTATTATTGGAAATTCACCCAAGATGGCGCAAATGAAAGTCTTTCACTGAGAGAAATCCGAAAAAGTTAAAATAACATTCCGGAAATATTAATTTTAACCCGGCAGTATTGATCCGAAATCGGTGTAAATATTACCCTTTTTATGTGTACTGGGGTTTAAAGTTAACCTTTTTCATGTTAATTTTACCCTTAAAAAGGTGTAAATTTAACATTAAAAAATGTTAATATATAAGAAGTGTTAAAGTTATGAGGAAAAAAGGTTAATCGCACCCTCTTTTTTTCTCAGTGTTGTAAAATGTTACGACTTCGTGTTGCCACCGTTAGGAGCGCTTCAGTTGAGAGAGCAATTTGCTTAAATTCTCTGATAGGGTGAAAGGAACACCTATTGACACTTCGTCGGTTGCGGCTACCTCTGTCGTATCTGCATTTCTTTTATGTTAGCATTTCACGTAAGAGGGGACGTCTGTATTGTAGCTTCCTCCGAATGCAGATACAAAGCAAATGCAAATACGACAAAGGTAGCCGCAACCGACGACTTTAAGAACCTATTAACACTCTACTCTGTACCATTTGGAATACGAAATTTGAACACCTATCCTTATCGAAAAACGTAGCTTAATGAAAAAACGCTATATTACTTACATTTTATTAAATACACTAAATAAATTTCAACATTTTGACAAAAGTATCAATAGGTGTTCCCTGTCGAAGAGGTGTTCATTCAAATTTTAGTATGCTGTAGCTGGCATCAAGACCTTTCCAACTATAGGTTAATTTACTCAGTCAGACTTCCCTAATTTGAATTATCAAGGGTCAAAGGTCATAGCTTGTGTATTCTGTAGGTCTAGTATTATGCCGATAATAGACACAGGCTGATCCTCGAGAATAGTCAGCTCGAAAAATTGAGCGGTAAAAGATCAGCCCAAACTATAATGCACTGAGTATTTAGGATCAAGGATTATACGGGCTTCAGACATGAAGCTTAGCCAAATGGCTTAAATTCCTTAATTCCTTATCAGGCAAGACTTTTTAGAAAATTCTTGCATAGGATTAGATATTAAAGGAAAATTATCCATAAGATTTTGAAAAATTAACAAAATTGTTATTTAGATTTTTGAGATCTTCGTGAACTGGGCTAAACCTCCAATCTGAAGCCGGTATTAGCGTTTCTTCCATAGGTTGAGTTCTATTAAATCTGCACACTTTGCTGAAAAACTTCTCAAGTACAATATCAATGCATTTTTCATACAGATAGAAACACCGTGACCTTACCATTATACTCCAATCTTAATACATTTTAAGATTTTGCTACATTGTGTACCATTTGACCGTTTTTCAAAACCGATTTTGATGATTTCGGCGAAACCTGTCAACTTCAAGTACATCAGAAATTTTTACTTTTCATCTTGAATTTTTCTAAGAATAATCCCAACTTCCATAAGCTTATTAGGGCTTATTTCTGATTTTCGTGTCTTTTACGAAAAATATTTAATCACATGTGATCAATTAAAAATGCTCCCCATCAAGGTGGTTTCGGGGAAACTGACCACAGGTGCTTGTCCACAAGACAATTTTGCCAAGAGACAGAAGATCGCATTTAGAAGTTCCTGACCCAAGGACACAAATCTCACGCCAAAAACCCCATTGAGTGCACAATATTTCGTTCATGCTCGATCGATCTGTGATTAGAATTCTCTCTGGGTTTGGCTGGTTTTCCGGCTAAGCCTTGGATTAGGCCATTTGATAGCGATCACCAGACGATCTCCCATTTCCGGCCTCCAACTGACAGGATTTTACAGATTCTTCTCATTTTGCTGAACGTCTTGGGGTTGACAGGTGAGATTTATGGGAATCCAATCGTGCTTCACGTGATTGCATCTCGACACGATTGCTTAAGATTAACCTCTCAATTGCTCTTCCTTGAATATCTTAATCGGGCTTTGATGTTGCGAAGACAGAATTCTATCGAGATGATCTTTCAGCCTAAAAGAGCTTTTTGGGTAGTTTTTGAAGCCAATTTAGCAATGCAGAACAATAAAACGACTATTTCCTCTCCAGCTTTGTTCTCCCCGTTCTCCCCAACCTCTAATGAATTATTTAAGATCAATAATATCAGTCTTAATTAGTACTTCCACAATTTATTATGTAATTCAATTTCCAACACGTGGAGATCGCTGTCATTAAATGACTAAAGGTGAGAGGAGATCTTTTGCATAGGAATCAAGGTATTTAATTGATGTGCTTTCATTAACCCTTTAAGGACGAGAAGGTCAAAAATTGAGGGTCAGAAAAAATCATTTTTTCTAACTTTAGAGCAAAATACAACTTTAGAAGGCCATAGGAAAAATTTCATTTTTGGGTCACCAGTGACCCAATCGTCCTTAAAGGGTTAAAGCCACAAGGAGTCTGAGATTTTTTGGAACACCTCAAGAATACACAGATGGATTAACTTCCGGCAATTTCTGGAGGAAAATCACAGGAAATGTTCCTTCAAAGGCTGGGTTGGATTCCACCAGGAACGACATCTCCCAGAAAAACACTATTCCCTTGCATATTTAGAAGATTTTCTTCAGAAATTCACTAAATACTATCCCAAGGAACTTCACCAAACGCTTTTCTCACTTTTTCCAGCAGTGAAATAACAAATTTTCGTGAAAAACAATCTTGAATCGTGATGGTTTCCTTCAAGAATTCTATCAAGAATGACTTTGATGAATTTTATTCCAATGTGTAGCGGGTAATTTCTTTCAAAAATTCTTGATGGAAATTACCTTCAATTGGATATGATTTTTGAAGAAATTTGTCTACACATTAGACAAATTTTCTTCAAAAATCCATCTTTTTGTCAAAAATTCTCACCAATGTGTAGGCAATTTTCTTGAAGAACACTTCTTGAAGCTCATTTTTGATAGAAATTTCTTATAATGTGTAGACACCTTAATGGCCTCTACACATTGGGAGCAATTTTTTGTCAAAAATTGCTTTTTTGAAGGAAATTCCCTGCAGCCTTGTAGGTGGAAACGTCAAATTTCTGTCAAAAACGCAATTTTTGACGAAAATTGCTCTCAATGTGTAGACGCCTTAAAGGAACAAAAAAATACTTGTCAAATGCTCTTGTTACGAACAATATTTGTGACAAAATACAAACTTTTACGAACAATTTATTGCGTTATGATTTACGAACATTTCGTAAATCCTAGTGAGCATTCACAAACATTTACGAACATTTTTCCGCAAGATTTTTTCTGTGCAGGAAAAGCTTGATTTTTTAAACAAAATTCTTTTGATGACTAAAAAACCAGACGGTATTTTTTAGTATAATCTAGATCCGGATTCGATTAATCATTTGAAAAAATTAATTAATATTTTTCTAATCTTTTGTCCGTAAAATCAATTATTATTGGAACAAATTGCTTCCTTAGCCTTGAGTAGTTCTTTGATATTGGTGTTCTAAGGTGATATTCCAATTTAAACTTGTGTCCTCTGGAAACTTTATCACAAAGTCCGAGACAGTCCCGTGAAGAATTACTTGTTCATATTATTTAAATGAACTCAATGCACTCAAAATCAACTAAAACATTTTAATGTCTTTTTATTGTTTGCTGAGAGAAGAAAAAGTCGAATTTATTTAATATCCGTCTCACCTTCTGCAAGGTGCTTGGAGATAAAATAAAGATCTTTAATACCGCACCCGAAATCTTGCGGTCAAAGAAGTCAATTGCTTGGTGGAGCTACCAAGATTACCATTCTTTGTCTACCCGTGAAATTGACTTTGGCAATTTGTTGTGATTTTATTTGTTTCAACCAAATGGAAGGAATCACTTAATCGTTATTTGCTGAAGAGGTGGAAAGAGATGGAACCTTATGCAATGAATTGTAAGATCAAATAGTTTGAGGAATTGATGTCACTCGGTACTTTCTTTTCTCGTGCCGCTTTTTTTTTGTGAGAAAGTTATGGAATCTTTTTCAGCCAAAATTCACGTAGTCACTGTCTCTTTCATGATTCAAAATATTAAGTATTTTCTTTAAAAAAAAACCGATCATTGCATCAATTTCGCGATCTTTTCAAGTGATCTTGCACTCAATTTTTCTCCTCAATGAATAACATATTCCCATTGATCAGTTTGATTTCCTCGTTTGAAAAATTACTCACCTGCATTACAAAAAAAAAAATCCCATCAATAACTTTCATTGAAAATTTGCACATAAATTCATATCGATCGCGATCGTGTTTGAGATTGTGTGAGAAAATTCTAATAATATCTCCAGAGAGCGAGAACGCGCATAAATTGTAAAATGATCTATTGAAATATCTCCTCGCCAATGGAAGATTTTGAGAACCAATTTTTTTTTATTCAGTTCCCATCAAGAAAACATAAACAAGGAGAAAGATTGACCTTACGCGTGGAAATTCTGCCTTAACAAATATTAAATTTTTTTCCGTAAATACTTATCGGCAAAAAAATGCGTTTCTCGTTATGCAAATTTTATGCTTGAGCGACATGTGGTCTTAACTAGTCCTGGTTCACATCTGTTGTTACACCGATTAATTGACAGATGATCGCAATGGAGAATTCCTAAAGATTCGCCTCGAGGTCAGAGTGGAAAATTCTATGGGATTGTCTTGGAGGGAAAATGCGTGATTTGGAGTTTTTGCTGTTGATCATTCCTTTAATGAGAGCACAAGAGAGAAAAACGATAAAAAAGCAGTAAAAGTAACAAAATCACCTTGAAAATCAATAAGAATCTATATTATTAGTGCTAAGAAATATAACGACGAGACTGTAGTGAAAAACAGTAACTAAAATAAGTTTAGTAACATGGAATTAGTATTTTAGTAGAAAGTATTTTTGATATTTTTTTAATCAATACATTATTTGAAATTGTGCGGCAATTGGATCAAAATGTGCTAAGAAAATACTCTTTCTGGAAATCAATGTTCTTCGCCGGCTTAGTTTTGAAAACTAATTTCCAAAGTAAATTTTTAGAAAAACTGGGTCCGGGTTAAATCACGAACACTAAAATCCTGAACAGGGTTGAAATCCCGAACGCTAAAATCTTTAATTGGCTAAAATCCCGAAATCGAAATCCCGAAAAGCTAAAATCCTTAATGGGTTAAAATTCCGAAAAACGAAAATCCTGAAAAGTTTATATAGCGCATGAGATAAAATTCTGAATGACGCAAAAATCCGAAAAGTCAAAGTCCCAAGAAGCGAAGATCTGGAATGTGCCAAAATTCCGAGAAGTCAAAATCCCACATGGACAACAATTCCGAATGACCCAAAATTCCGAAAAACCTGAAAATCCTGAAAGGCCAAAATTTCAAATAACACAAAATTCCGAAAAGCCAAAATTCTAAAATACCAAAATCCCGAACACCAAAGTCCCGAGAAGTCAAAATCCCGAACAGCCTGTATGAGCCGAAATCACAAATGCCGCAGAATTCCGAAAAGTCAAAATCCCGATTGCGCTAAAATCCCGAAAAACCAAAATTCTAAAAGGTCAAAATGCCGAATACCAAAATCCCGAGAAGTCAATATCCCGAAAAGGCAAAATTCCGAACATACAAAATCCCGAGAAGCCGAAATTCCGAAAATCCAAAATTCTAAAATGTCAAAATCCCGAGAAGTCAAAATCCTGAACAGCTCGTATGGGCAGAAATCACAAATGACGCAGAATTCCGAAAAGCCAAAATCCCGAATGCGCTAAAATCCGGAGAACCCAAAATTCCGAAAAACCAAAATCCCACATGGAGGAAAATCCCGAATGGGCTAAAATCCCGAAAAACCAAAATTCTAAAAGGTTAAAATGCCGAATACCAAAATCCCGAGAAGTCAATATCCCGAAAAGGTAAAATTCCGAACATACAAAATCCCGAGAAGCCGAAATTCCGAAAATCCAAAATTCTAAAATGCCAAAATCCCGAGAAGTCAAAATCCTGAACAGCTCGTATGGGCAGAAATCACAAATGACGCAGAATTCCGAAAAGCCAAAATCCCGAATGCGCTAAAATCCGGAGAACCTAAAATTCCGAAAAACCAAAATCCCACATGGAGGAAAATCCCGAATGGGCTAAAATCCTGAAAAGCCAAAGTCCTGAAAAACCAAAATCCTAAAAGGTCAAAATCCCGAATACCAAGTCTCGAGAAGTCAATATCCCGAAAAGGCAAAATTCCGAACATACAAAATCGCGAGATGCCAAAATTCCGAAAATCCAAAATTCTAAAATGCCAAAATCCCGAGAAGTCAAAATCCTGAACAGCTCGTATGGGCAGAAATCACAAATGACGCAGAATTCCGAAAAGCCAAAATCCCGAATGCGCTAAAATCCGGAGAACCTAAAATTCCGAAAAACCAAAATCCCACATGGAGGAAAATCCCGAATGGGCTAAAATCCTGAAAAGCCAAAGTCCTGAAAAACCAAAATCCTAAAAGGTCAAAATCCCGAATACCAAGTCTCGAGAAGTCAATATCCCGAAAAGGCAAAATTCCGAACATACAAAATCGCGAGATGCCAAAATTCCGAAAATCCAAAATTCTAAAATGCCAAAATCCCGAATACCAAAGTCCCGAATAGTCAAAATCCCGAACAGCCTGTAGGCGCCGAAATCACAAATGACGCAGAATTCCGAAAAGCCAAAATCCCGAATGCGCTAAAATCCGGAGATGCCAAAATTCAGAAAAACCAAAATCCCACATGGATTAAAATCCCGAATGGCTCAAAATTCAGAAAAACAAAAATTACTAATATTAAAATCCCGAATGGACTAAAATCCTGAAAAGCCAAAATTCACAGAATTCTATTCAATTTATTTGTTTTAGAATTGCTTTGAACTAAAATCTATTTTGAATTTAGATTTAGGTTTAAGAAATTCGATTTCATTTACTCTTTTTTTTTGTAAGACATTTTCAATGCAAATAGACTTAAAAATAGTTTTTCTTTCTATCTTCCTGACTGTCCAAGAGGTCCAAGATTATTTATTCGACCCTAAAATTACTTTTGGCACTGTAAACGCGTTAAGACAAACTGCAGTGAGTGTAATTAACTTAATTGATTATTTATTTCTCCCAAGTGCCTCATTTTTCCCACCAATCTTAGGTGCAAAATAGAGAGATGAAATTAAAACATATTTCATATTATCTCACAATTTTTAATTATTAACTTCCTCAATATCACTGTAAATACTACAGATGCTTCTTGGGATTGTTTTCCCTGTTAGTTAGAATTCCTTGGCAGCTGCAACACTTTCCCCTGGTGATAAAATGCTGCTTTGAAATTCCCTCAGAAGGAACTGAGACGGTGTTACGGAGAAAAAAAGCTTTTCTGTGCTAAAATAAAACTAATTATAAAATCTGTTTAAACCTCCAAAGCACTCCCATTTGACTTTCTTGCACCGGAATAGTAAATTTATTGCTCTGCTGGGAGTTTCGGAAGCTTCCTCCTAGACACTATCTCTTGTTCTTTGTGAACTTCAAACAATATTTCCTGACTCATTTGTCCTTTGTCTCTGCACTTAACAAGATTTTGCTCTTAATTCCGTTCTAGATTCTGAAATAAAAGCTTCAGGAATGCCCCAGAGTATTCTAGAAAAAAAAAGATCATGTCGGAAATATGATTGATATCCTAGAAAAAATAGATACTTTGCAAAAAAAGAATGTCTAGTGCGAGAAACTGGTTAAAATTCCTCACAAGATGGAAAACCCGTATCGTCTGAGATGTTCGGAAGAAAAAAAGAGCTAATTAAATAAATAAAAAAAAATTCTTTTGTATGATCTCAAGTCAAAAGCCCTGTTTTATCGCTGAAGATATCTTTCTGATATATTTTTTTTTGAAGTTGATGGAGGGCTCGTGAGTTGGCAAGATTTCTTTGGCGCCTAATGGATTAGTTCGGAAATAATCAACTATCGATCAATTAAAGTCTTTTTTTTACAGAATCATCCTTATTTACTACGTCAACCTTTGAATTTACAAATTAGTTCCTCAAAATCTTGAGTGATTTGCGTGACACTTCCGGAATTTTTGTGGTATTTTCCATATTTATTTTTGTTTAAGACAAAAAATGGCTTGTGTACCGTCGTTGCGGGTGACTTTGCACTCTGGGGGTGACTTTGCACTCTGCTGTTCGTGAGACCTTTATTAATTCTAGCATTTATTGATAGTCTTCGCCAATCCGGTTTACCATGCCAAAGTATATAGGTATATGTTGTGTACCAAGTAACGTAGAAGGATCCTCAAAAGGATACTTGTAGTTTCAGTAATATTCAATAAAATGCAAAGGTATTTTGCCAAAAAACGACTCTGTGAAAAGTTATCTGAGGGTCTAATGCCAAAAGCGGTTTCAGAGTAGTAAATTGCTCAAATCTATTCTAAATTTATCTGGCTAGAATAATCCACTTCGATTTTGTTCATTACTTTTATTAAAATACTTTCTTTCACTATTATCTTCGTAAGAACGCATGGTTTATGTTATAAAATTGCATATTATGGTCTTTCGAAAGCTTTATTATAGAAGAATTTGACTTACAACTATCCAATTTTTTGGGAATGTAAGATAAAATGACCGAGATCTACAAGATGGTATGGTTGCCATCTTTATTTGACGTTTCTGTCCGTCATTTTGAATAACTGTGAAAACAAAAAACTCATCCGATTGAGCTGAAATTTTAGTATGTTCTAGCTAATGTCAAGGCCTTTTCAGAACATATATAAAATCCGACCTACGTCAAGCGATTGTCTGGATACAGAGGCTCCAAGTCCAAAATTTTGACACTTTCATGAATACAGAACTACGTGGAGCTTCTTTTATTGAAACCATCACAAAAAGGACAGCGCTATTTTTAGGCGATAAGATCTAACATACAAATAAAAAGAAAAGTAATGTTTTTGTTTATAACAGCATATTATTTGAGTATCTGAAAAACTGTTTTTGTAAAGATGAAAAAATAAAAAAAATAAATAAATGTACTTTTCGTTTATTTTTTTTAAATTATGTTAGAGTAAATAAATACATAAAATAAAAGCCTCAACCATTTTTAATGGTTAGGGGAATGTAGGCATGGTTCGCACAGAGTGAACCTTCAAACAATGCGAATTTTCCCTTTGTTTGCAAAGAGCTGACATACCATTTCTCATCTCGTTTCATGAGCTTAATAATGATTTATCTTATGGCTAAGAAATGACAAACTACCTCTTTGCAAACAAAGAGAAAATTCGCGTTGTTTGAAGGCTCACTCTGTGCGAACCATGGCAACATTCCCCTACTGAAGCATCTCGTTTAGGTTTTAAAATTCAGGATTAGAAAATAGAGATAGCCAAAATATGAATATTTCAAAATTTTAAACTTTGAGCCTCTATATCTAGGTAAATGCTTAACGTACACTGGAACATAGATACGTTCTGAAAAGGTCTTGACATCAGCTACAACATACTAAAATTTCAATCCAATCGGACCAGTTTTAGGTTATGACAGTTATTGAAAATGGCGGAAAGGAACGTCAAATCAAATTGGCGACCACCTCAACTTGTAGATCTCGTGCATCTTACTCTTAGATGTGAGGATCTTCATTGTCATTTATTATCAGAAATTGTTGATTTTTTAGTCGTTATTAAAAAGTGCAAAGTCATACAACATTTAAACATAGTAAAATTTTATAAAATTAATGCTAATGGCACAAAATCCATTCATTAACAGCTGAATATAAATAATTTTACCCATTCACCCCCTTCCTTTCACATTAACTATCCACTTTTAAGCTGGCTATACATTAGACATAATTTATTGAAATATTTCTTTTCAATATCAAATATTAACAAGGATTGCCTCCACATTGCAAAGATTTATTGACATAAATGTTTCAATATTGAAGAAAATTGTCCAGTGTGTAGGCAAATATTGAAATATTTGTTTCAATATGGAACATTTTATTCAATATTTTATTTCATTATTTTGAATGGCTACAAACTAGGCCAAAGTTTCCAAAGTCACATTGAAATAAAATTTCAGAGAAATTCTAAATATCAAATTGATTTGATATTTCCTTCAATATTTCTTAATGATCAGGAATCTTCGTCCTTCAGAACATCACAGAACTGCTGGATTTTCCTTGTTCATGAATGAAAACACATCTAAGATCAAAATCCAAGTCAAGACACATCTTTCCTGCTTCCTCCAGAAAATCCCAGATTATTGGAATTGTGTTATATATTGTGTTCAATCTCCTCAAGAACCCAACTTGGTCAGTACTAATCACCTGCTTCCTCCAGAAAATCTCAGAACTTTTGGGATTTTCTTGAATATTATGCCCAAAACACTTCAGATACATTCTGTGGTCAGAGGATTCCTGGAGCTTCCTCCAGAAATCCCAGATCTTCTGGGATTCTCTTGTATATTATGCCCAAAGCACTTCAGATACATTCTGTAGTCAGAGGATTCCTGGAGCTTTCTCCAGGAAATCCCAGATATTCTGGGATTTTCTTATTCATTATGCCCAAAGCACTTTTTATAAGTATAATTTTATGATACGAATTGGAATCCTACAGAGGGAACGAAGGTTTGTGGTTGTGGCTTGTGGTCATCCAGACCTTTTGCTCGCGATGGTAAACTCTCCTACGGTATGATACGAAGCATGATCCTGAAAGTTTGTGAGAATTCAAGTTATTAATTCTATTTGGCTTTTGTTTCCAGTCTGAAGTGTTTTTGACATAATATACAAGAAAATCCCGGAAGATCTGGGATTTCTGGAGGAAGCTTGAGAAATCTTCTGACCAACTTGGTTATTTTTGGGTGTTCTTGACAAAATACGGAAGAAAATCCCAGAAGATCTGTGAATCCCTGACTAGACTGGTGTTTTTAATATTGAAGTTTTAATATTGAAGTCAATTTGTTCAGTGTGTAGGCAATTATTGAAATATTGGTTTCAATATTCGCTTCAATATTGAAGTTTCTTTTCAATGTCACTTTGAAATGCTATTATTTCAATAATTTGTCCAATGTGTAGACAGCTTTAGAGGGTAAAGTTGAAAAACGTCGAAGAAAAAGTGCAAACTCACCCGCAACGACGGTATGTAAAAAAATCGCATGTATTTTCTGCAAAATATTAAAGGAAATTTTTGAAGTATAACTAATTTCAGGTTACAAGTTCACAGTCGTTCCCGAATATTCTATATTTCTAACCAACAAGTATGATCACTGATTTTAAAGATTCTCAAGAATTGATTGTCCTTTATAGGGACTTCAGACTTAAGGGTCTTTACACATTGGGAGCAACTTTCGTCAAAAATTGCATTTTTGACAGAATTTTGACGTTTGTACTTACGTGTGCAGACGATTTCTTAAAAAAAGCAATTTTTGGCGAAAATTGCTCTCAATGTGTAGAGGCCCTAAAGCTCACTCGAGTGACAAATCTGCTCTAAGTTTTCCTGAGACGAAATTTTTGATTGGAATATTTTCGGTCAGTTTTGATTGACTTAAATACGGATTATGATCTGGGTTGACCAACTAAACTCCTACTAACTACTAATTACCCTTTTCTAATTCATTTATTTTACATATTGAAAATTTAAGATATTTTAAGTTCGAAATTATTGGTCAAAACTAATACATATTTTAAAATATAGTCTTAAAAAAATCCAACATACAAAAGCAACTTTAGAGCTTCTTTTCGTGTAAACAAAAGCTATTTTAAGACATTTAGCCAGAAGCACTGAGTTGAGAAACAACAAAGCACTATAATTGGGCATGATTAATAACATTAACTGAATATCATACAAAGTATCACTTACAATATTGGCCTTTCCTAAACCACCTGCAGAGATGTAGGGAAATTTCAGATAATTTACCATTGTGGCGATCCAATTAGTATAAAGGCCAGTAAATGCGGGGAAATTCGAATGCGTCGCATTAACCCATCAATCACTTGAAGAAGTAATTTCTGGGGATATTCTCGATCACATTTCTTGCATGAAGGCGCACCTTGGAGAATTCCAGATTTAAGCCATCAGCTGTAGAATTCCCACGTGAATCACACGGTCGTTTTAGACCTGGTTACCCTTGAGCACAATCCTAAGAACTGCACCAATTGCACTTTTAGAATATCTCTTTGGGTACTTCTAATGTTTTAGGTGCTAGATGCACAAACCAAAGTGTCTTCCGTCGAAGCAAAAAAAAAAGAAAATAAAAATAAAACAGAGCGTGTGGTGGATTTATGAATGAACTAGCCACGTGAGTGCTCAGCTGACTAAAAAAAAAAAACAACAAAACACGTCAATATTTTAATGAACCCCGCGACCCATAGTGCATTAATTTAGATTCATCGTCGTAGCTAAACCACTCAGCAGTGTGTCTAGAGAATGTCTGACGCATGCGGACATTGGCATTTAGCTAAGCTTGGGGCAAAGTCAAAAACTCAATATTTTGTGGGTTTAGGGGTAGTTTTGGATGGGTCCGGTTGAGCCTGGAGCAATTGACGCCAATTTGCAGATTGACATCATTGGACTCTTGCGGAGTCTCACAGCATTTCAAGGATGTTTCTGATCGTGGGCAAAAACTGAGATACGAGAATTTTAATCTTAGAATTGAAGCCTAAGCCTTGACAGTCGCTCTCGAATCAAACTGGTCTCACAAGTGGAATCAAGGGGGAAATATCTCGATGACCGTATTCTTCTTAATATTTTTTTGCATCATCAGCTTTTGAATGGAATTATACACGCAGATAATAATTTGTTTTTAAGCACAAGGAACCAAATTATAAAACTAAAGCATTAGAAATATACAAATAAAAATGAAGTACTAAATTTATCAAGAAAAAAAGCCCTGTGAATTTGCACCATTGTCCAACTTGTATCACTTTACCCTATTTTAGTGACATGACGATCTTAATATTTTGCCAATTTATTGGTCTTTTGCTATAATTGTGTCGATCACTCGATTTTCCACGAATATCGTAGAGCTATGTCGATATTTTGGCAAAGATTTTTGCAAAGATCGTTCTAATTTGACAATTTCAGATCATCTTCCCCCCAGCAAAATTTCGTTCTGCAATTCCGCAATTTTTCTTCTTCTTCCTTTTTTAACGGCCATTATTCAAAAACCGCACTAGCGATCGTAAGGGCAAATAACCAAAGCTATCAAAATTTGTCTCGAGTAAGCGAAGTCTCACATCCGTTACCTAATGGCTGCTTCAGAGACGGTTATTTCAAACCTATACATTTTATTGGAAAAATTGAGGAAAATATACTTAATGAAATGAAAAGAATAATTTTTTCATAAATAAAATTTAAAGGCCTCAGCTGAAAATCACTTCGTAAATTTTTTTTTGTTCTCAAGAAAATTCTTGTACAATTTATCAAAAAGTGCAGAATTTTCGGTCGGGAGTATGTTTAATACTGCTATTTAATCCTTCTCTATAGACAGCATACCCTCACAGTATAAATAATATATATATCATGAAAATCATGATTATAAATTCTACCAAGTTGATAAATAATTTCAGAGAAAATATTCCAAGTCCATTTTGACAGAACGACATTTTGAGAAAAGTGTCGAAAATTCATAAAATTTTCTGTAGAAATTCTGCAGAAAATTCTGCAGAATTTTCATACAACGATCGGATCCACCTTTAGAACAAAATTCTGCAGAAATTCTGCAGAATTTTCGGCAGTTACATTTTCAAATCTGACGAATTTCTGCAGAATTTGCCGCATGGGCCGATCCATCACAAATATCGTGAAGATAAATCGATTTTTCACACATATCAAGCCGATTTGATGATACGTCGTACTAATACCTTTTTTATCTATTGCCCTTTTGCATATAATATCACTTTGATGTACCAATTTAATTGAATTAATTAAAGTATTAAATTAAAAAGTTTATAGTTTGTCGATATTTATCAAATATCGATCTTTTCTTTGTGCAAAGATCGCACCAGTTAGACAATTTCCTGCAAATATCGTACCCATCTATAAAAAAGATATTGTGATTATTTGTCGATCTTTCACAAATGTCGTGCTGTCACAGAGGGTAAACAAGTCTGCCACTCACGGTTCACTTTGGGTCCCAATTAGTACGATCTTGGAGATTGATCTGCTGATCTGTAACTCACGGTTCTCTGCTGATCTATTACAAACCTGCTTGTGAATGATAAGAATCCAGGAACCTCCTGTAAAAATGCTGTATTTTGGAAGAGGGCGTGGTCTTAAATTATTTTCAGGCGGAGCTTCTTTAATAAGGAAACCACGTGTTACCTTCTTAAAAAAAATGGAATGTGATTCAAAAACTCAGAATTTTAAAGGAACTTAGAAAAATCCACAGTAACAAAATATACAAAAAAATTACAATTATAAAATATTTTGTTGTCGAACTTGGAGTTTCTTAGGGATGGTAATAACTTAGCTAAGTGCTGCATAAATATTTTGAATGATTTTATTAACTGTTTACATTTTATGTGGTTCTTTACAACTATAAAGGAAGGATTTCAAATTTCATTTGGTAAGATTCATTATAGTAGAAGTGAGCAAATTCGTTTAAAACCGATCAAACGTCAAATGAAACTTGAACGTCAAAGGTCAAAACGCTACCTGAACAAATTTATTTTGACGTCCATTGGGTTTTAAACGGTTTTTGCTCAACCCTGCATTAGAAAAATATGGGAAATATATAAATTGTTCGAAACCAAAGTATGAGCGAAGCCTGAAAGCCTCCCCATTACAAATGTGATAAAATTACAATTAAATCAGGTAAATATTAAGCAACTTAGTCTCAAATATCTCCTCCTTAGTTGTAATTATTCGTCCCACGAACCGGACTGCTGATTACCAAGAGTTTTGACTACAAACCAAGATTTTCAGCATTTTTCTGGGCGGCAAAATGAGGTGAAGATTGCAGGTTAAATGGTTTTTGTAACCCCTAAAGGTGCACATAAACCTCGTGAATTCTTCGGTTGGGTGTCCAGCAACAATAGAAGCATAAAGCACACATCAATATAAAATTGATGCTGAAATTAATGCCATGAACTGATTGAAGCATCGTGTGAAAACAGTTTTTTTTTTCAATCTCTTGGTAGCTGAGGAAAAAATTGACTGAAACTGTTATTACATGGTGAATTGGTTAATTATATATTCTGATTTATCGTGTGATTGTATAAAGTTTGCTGAAAAAATCGTATCGTGCTGGTGGAATATTCATAATGGTCAAATTGCACTTGTCCCTCGCAGTGACAGGTCTTTGTGGCACTTTACACGTCATCCTTTGTGTCTGTTGGATGCGACAAGTTGAGGCTTTTAATCATTTTGTGCTGGGAAGATTAGAGATTGTATTTGGTTGACGAGGATTTAAGAGTAAGCTCCGTCCAAAAACAAATTTAGGCTACGCCCTTTTTCGGAGTTATGTTCAAAGTTTTTGCGGAAAGGTCGTTACTTTAACTCATTTAAGACGATAACTATATCGATGGAGCTATGAGGGGAGAGGGGTACATGTTAGGTATAGCTTAGTGAAGCTTTAGACTTTGTTTGAAGTTATTGAGATGGCTAGAGATCCGTTTGGAGGTGTTCTTCGGGAAGTCTATGTTCTTCAAAAAATTTCAACACTCAAAAAATTCGAACAGGTTTTTTGCTCTGGGGATTGGTCACCAACGCTAAGACGGCGATGGACGCTGAGAACTATCAGGGATCTCAATAATGATCTTGGAAAGCATTGTTGATGAATAAATTTATCTAATCTATTTTATTGTTCAATTTTTAAAGTTCAAACCGAGATACAATATACACAAAGATGATCGAATGACTCCGCCCATGGGAAAATAAGCCACGCCTTCTTAAACTGGGTTTACGATCTTTTTGTAAAACAATCTGCTTCTACGCTCCTGCACTTTAGGATTGTTTAGTTCAACCTAAATAACCATTAACCCAAATTTCTCAGCAATGTTCTCTTCTAAGAATAGCAGCTCAATATCAAAAATTATCCTTGATTTATCACAAAAAATATTTTCATTGAGAATCTATGCCAATTTATTCAAGTTTTATTAGCTCCAATTCCTAAAATATTTCCACCCATTCAACACATCTCTTCAAAACACGAATCTTCAATATAGTAAAACAACTTAGATCATGTTTCGGTTGTGTTACATGTGCTCAAAATCATAATTTCTAATACACCTTATCTTGCAATCGACGATCATAAAACACAGAAATTGCATGAAATATTCTCTGCTCTGAAAAAAATAATTTGTAAAAAGTGGTCAAAGTTTTGTAATTTCTCCATAGAAAAATGACAAACGGAGGTGAAAAGATGTTCCCACCGCCAAATTCGTAAAAATTTGTTAAATTTTCACAATCGTTTTGTAATTTTGCGGATTCACAATCCAGTTTGTACCAAACACAAAACTTCATCCCCTGGTTTGTAAATTCAATATTTTACAAACCGATTGTACCAAATACAAAATTTTACCCCCTTGTTTGTAAATTCATAGTTTTACAAATTAGGGGTCTCTACCATCAAATTTTACCCATCTTTTTGCTATCCTTTTCTTTTAGGAGAATTTCAAGGTGATTTGTAATAATCAAAATTATAAAAATAAAAAAAATATTGGTTTTGTAAATAATATATTTCACATATTATCATCTAATAACAAATGAATTATTTTAAGACTAGCCTTTATTGCAATTGGAAGTATAATGTTGTTCCGAGAGTTAATACGGTGACTATAGTTTATAAACTCTTTATGCTTTCCCTCCATTTGCATTCACCAAAGATTTTTCAACGGTCCACATTTCTCAATCATTGTACTATAATGCACTAGGTAATCTAATTTTGGTGTTAAATATGTTTTGAAAATTCTTTGATATTCACAATTAAGATTTTTAACCTTTTTTCTAAGTTCGACAAGATCATCATTGCTTATTGACGTCTTCATGACTAGTTCAATTAATTGCTGAAGCATTCGTAATAGTTTTAAATTTTCGTTTTCCTTTGCAATTTTGTCTGATCAGTAACAATTCGAGCAAATGTAAGGATCTCGAAGACTCGGATTGTCAATTTTTCATTTTTTAATTTACTTTCAGTTATATCTGCGGAACTGGGGTTATCATCACTCTTATATTTAAATTTCTTTTTGCGTTCATTAATGTAACTTAAAGTAATCAATTTTTCTACGTAAAGTCTATAAAGACACTTACAAATTACATAATGCTCAACTCCTTCATAAAGGTCGAGCATTATATCGGAGTAAAAATTATCAGACGTGGAAATTATTGATTTGATTAAAAATACTCCTTTAGAGTATTCCAGTTTCTTTCACATTTTTCATTTTTACATAATTTTCGTAATTTGAGGTATTTCTTAGCGAATTTTTATACTCAATACAATCTTTTTTCATATTTTCTTTCTGTCTTTTACATAGTCTGCAGTAAATTTTATTTATAAAACTTGAAGTAAATTCCAAGATATTATTTAATTCTAAATGGTCCCCAATTTAAATACAATTGAAAATATACCCGTAGTTTTACACCGTTTACTTCAATTTTAATCCCAACAGACTCAAATTCGTTAAGCATTGATATTAAATTAACAAAAGATCTTTATATTTATTCACTGTGACTTCTTGCTTGACGAACATAATTGGCAAAATGGTATTTAACTAACACGGTTTTCAATAATTTATAATTTATTTTCTTTACCTTCTTTTCTGACTGGAATTTTCTTCAATCTCCTCAGAAACACGTTGTATCGATTTTGTTGACAGAAAGAGGCTCTTCGAATTTAAAGTATTCGATTATAAGATCCACCAAGTCTTCCCGGCGGCGTTTGTTGAATCCTTTTTTATTGTTATAATAAGTCTGCAACATCAAATCTTCTTCACAATTTAAGATTAATGAGAGGCCTATTACTATTCATGGCGATGCTCGTTGCTGGATAATCGGAGTATCGCCGTCTCCTAATATTCCGGATGCTGATGATCCCCGTGACGCAGATTGCTCTTCCTCCAAGGATTGCTTCCACTTCTCCCAGACTTTCCGGAAGCGTACTCGGTTTATATCTGCGTCCAAAATACCATTTATATCTGCTTCTCTGAAGTCATACAGAGCATCTGAATGAATACCTTTACCTGAAATTAAGAAAAATTAAGAAAATCGTGGTAACTGAGGTTAAGTTACTCAAGAGCAAATTGAACTCACTTATAAGAGTCCAATACGTCTCCTCGCAATCCCATTGCGCACATTTTGCATGGAGCACAGCATCAACATCTTCGTCCACTTCGTTACACATATAAAATTTCAAATTTAATTGAAGGAAATGGATTTTTCCTTTTTCACGTGCGAAAACTCTCACTATTCAACACTTTTTCGTTGTCAATTGACAGAAGAGACACAAGAGCTCCTAGCGGCAAGTTTAAGAAAAATGTTTGTGTTAGAAACAAAAGGTTCGTAAAAAGTGGTTGAAAAGGGGTATTTTCAATTAATCACAATCCCAGTTCGTAAGATTTGGTAGAAATTTTGTAGAAAAGTGGTAACCAACACAAACTGTTTGTACGAAACACCTCTTTTGACAGCCCTATGTTTTGTATTATCCACAAAAATTATACAAAATAGCCCACCTTTTTCACAAAAAGTAAGTCATTATTAAAATGACCCCCAAAAATAACAGTATTTCAACCAAACTTCACAAATTTCAACAAATTATTTTTTTCAGAGTGACAACTGAAATCAATTCTAACATAAATTCACTATCTCAACATGTCTTTCAGAATTGATTGAGTTATTAAAGAGTGATTGACTAAGAACAATTTTGCTGAGACCTAGAACTTTTTATTTTTGTAATGTTCGAGGGGTGCTGCTACACTGAGAAAAAAAGAGGGTGCGATTAACTTTTTTCCTCATAACATTAACACTTTTTATGTGTAAAAATATATCAACATTTTATAATGTTAATTTTACACCTTGTTAAGGGTGAAATTAACATGAAAAAGGGTAACTTTTACCCCCAATACACTTAAAAAGGGTAATATTTACACCGATTTAGGATCAATTACTGCAGGGTCAAATTAACATTTCCGGAATGTTATTTTAACTTTTTCAGATTTCTCTCAGTGTAAGAATCCGTTTTCTTGAGCACGAGCGCAAAAAATTGATTAGTGCAAGAAAAAAAGCAGAAAAATTCTCATGGAAATCGAGATGAAATTGATAGAGGATGAAACTTGACAAATTAAATTTTTATTTATTTTTCCAGTTGGTTGTCTATAAGGTGGATAAAAAAAATGTGCAGAAAAAAAAGTGAAAAGACACGGGAGATTGAATTGAATAATTCTTGGGAGATATTGTGCAATGTCTTGTATTTTAATGTGCAAAAGAACGCGATAAGAAACGATTTTCTTTGTAATAACTGAATTGTGTTGGGCAGTGCTTGACATTCATGGTTTGTGGCTGCTTTATTCTTCATTAATTGTTATAATATTAATGTTTTTAAAGCTTCAAATCGGTCACCTTGACACAATATTGCTTGGCTACTTGTAGATTTTTCGCTTTGGATTATCTATTTTTACCTCCTTTTCTTCCTCCCAAAAACCCCCAAAAAAAAGACCAAATAAACCTTAATTCCCATGGGGTATAGATTAAAGTTTAATCTCATTTGTGATCGTCTCTCTTTGTGATCACAAATTCCCTTTCAAAAATTCCTGCGCACAGAGAACAAAAGTGAGAACGTACTGGATACTAATTTCCTTTCTCTCTTAGAAATCTAAAGCCAATATATTAATTGTCAATATGGTGAAAAATTAATTTTTCATTGAAAGCCTGTTCGTGAATAAAATCCGGAACAAAACACCAAATCAACATCCATCAAGCAACATGACAAGAAAAAAAAATGCCACTCATGCTGCTCAAGTTCCGGCCGTGGTGCTTAGAACAAATTACAGGAACTGAGAGTCACAACGAATTGATGCAGAAATTCACTGAGTTGCTACAGGTGTTCAATAAATTATATCAATCAGGTGACAACATAAGCACTGGACATACCCCCAGCAACGAGCCTCCGTCGAGATATCACTTGCAAAGCGCATGATCTGTGGGAATGACATCAAAACTCTACCTCCTTTCGCCTGATCTTGAATGATCGGTCACGATCAGAAGGGTTACCATCTCCACAGACACCCCCCACAAATACCAATAAATCCCAATCAATCCCAATCAATCCCAACCAATCCCAATCAATCCCACTGAATCCCAACGAATCCCACAATTCGTATGCGAATAACTCTCTAATTAATTCAAAACGAGCCAAGTGGTCTATATAATCGCACTTAGTGGCTGTAATTATGAATTCAATTGGAAATACGATTTAATATAACTTTAATGATAGGATTATCGCATAGATCTAATGCCTCAATTTACTCACTCAAGCCACTCGATACTCCAACACTGCAATAAATTAAAGCACAGTAATTATACTACAATAATTGTCTAATTTTTATTGCCACCTCTTGAATAGAAGTTTACAGTAGTTTTTGCAGAATATTTTCCATTCTGATCCACGGTAATAACCTAAAGGCCTTGACCAACCTTAATACCCCTTAAAATAAAAGTTGTCTTTTTTTTAGGAATCTGGGAAAAGTAGGAAATGGATCAATTCAATTTTTTGTAATAATTCGAATTTTATACTCTTTATTTAAATAATTCAAAAGACCTGTCGGTTTCTTTAATTTTAGACTAAAGTCAAGGTGTGACAAGGTAAGACACAATTGTAATTGAAACTTTGATGACAATGTTTGAAACCTTTAAAAACATAAATATTTCAAATATCAGCTTGACGATCGACGGCTCAGAATAAGGCTCTAACAACTCGATCTTTTTTTTTGCAAAAAAACGTGTTTTCGGTTTTTGAGTATTCCTTGACACTCTCTACATGGAGCCCCGGGATTTTGAATATTTTCGGGACTGAGAAAAACCGCGTGCAATGTCTTTATGCATATGCGTAGAGAAAATTTGCATTTCCGTAGAAGATTACTTCCGAATAAGTTCCTAAAATAACATGTAAAATATAATCTTACCAAGGGTTCCGGTCTAAATGCCGAAAAGCTAGAATCCATAAAAGATAAAAATCTTGAAAACAAAAATCCCGAACGCCAGAATTCCGAAGATCCTAAAACCCGAAAAGCCAAAATCTAGAGAACAAGAATCTTGAAAGCAAAAACCTCGAATGCCAAAATTCATAAAAGCCAAAATCCTGAAAGATCACAATCCTAAAAAGCCGAAATCCTGAAAGTGAAAAACTCGAAGGCCAAAATCCCGAAATGATAAAAACCGAAAAGCCAAAATCCTAAAAAGGCCAAAATCCTGAGAGCCAAAATCCAGATAGCCAAAACCTTGAATGCAAAATGCTCGAAAAACTAAAATCCTCAAAGACCGAAATCACGAAATTTCAAAATTCCGAAAAGCCAAAACCCTGAAAACCAAAATGCAGAAACCAAAATCTTGAATTCAAAATCCCCAAATAGCTTGAAAACAAAAATTCCGAACGCCAGAATTCCGAAATTCTTAATACCCGAAAAGCCAAAATCTAGAGAACCAGAATCTTGAAGGCAAAAACCTCGAATGCCAAAATTCCTAAAAGCCAAAATCCTAAAAGGTCACAATCCTAAAAAGCCAAAATCCTGAAAGTAAAAAACTCGAAGGTTAAAATCCCGAAATGACAAAACCCGAAAAGCCAAAATCCCAAAAAGGCCAAAATCCTGAAGGCCTAAATTCAGATAACCAAAACCTTGAATGCAAAATGCCCGAAAAAATAAAATTCTTAAAGGCCAAAATCCCGAAAGTTCAAAATTCCGAAAAGCCAAAATCCTGAAAACCAAAATGCAGAAAGCCAAAATCTTGAATGCAAAATCCCTAAATACCAAAATCTCGAAAGGTCAAAATCCGTACAAACCAAAATTATGAAACCAAAAATCTCCAAGGCCAAAATTTCGAAAGCCAAAATCCTTAAACCAAAAATCCTTAAAAGCCAAAATCCCGAAATGTCAAAATCTTGAATTCAAAATCCCCAAAAAGCCAAAATCCCTAAAAGCCAAAAGTCTGAAAGCAGAAATCTCGAACACCAGAACCCTGAAAGTCAAAATGCCGAATGAGCCAAAATCCCGAATTCTTAAAAGTGTCATAGCTACTTCCACGATTGCATCCGCGCTTGATAGAGGCAAAGGGAAATTTTCTGTGTCTTGGGAAATTATTCTACACATTATCCACCATATAATTTCGTCCCGTTCAGGATTTTGAACATTCGGGATTTTGGCGTTCGAGATTTTGGTCCTTTCAGGATTTTGGCGTTTGGGATTTTAACCGCCTCCGGTTATAACTACTCCCACGATTGTACTCGCACTTTCTGGAAGAAAAGAAAAATTTTCTTTATTTCAAGGAAATTTTCCACACATTATCCTTCGTATAAATTAGTCACTATCAAGATTCTGACTATTGAGTACTTTGGTTTTCGAAATTTTGGTATTCGGAATCTTGGCTTTCCGGATTTTGATCGGCATCGATTATAATTTTATTTGGAACTTTATTTTATTAAATTTCAACGATTTGCCCCTAATGTGGTCACGGGGTTAAAGCACCAAGTTTAAACCCAATCTCGAGGCATTTTAGGGCAAGATTTTTAATTTTATTCAGCCATTTTTTCCTAGGTCTGTCCCGGTAAACATAAAAATGGTGAAAGACGATAGTGCCCTATCCTCCCTCCCCTAGTTCAATTCACATTTTAGTCTCTTTTGATCTCATTCTTAAAAACATTTAGATTAATAAAATTCTATTTGAAGGCTTGACACGTATGTTTTTCCAGGAAAACACCAATTCTTAATATAATAAAGTTTCGTTAGAAGGTGAAAACTCGTAAAAATTGCAAAAAGTATGAATGAATTTTGTGTTCAACTTTTATATTAATTGCTTTGTGGTTCCCTTCAGATATCTTGTATTTTTTTTTCGTAGCAACTCTTTAGAGGTCTTTTGAGAAATTTACATGCGAAATGATAAGAATGCAGTATCAAAATTGCACAATCGCCTGAAGTTGCACGTTTCAGCAACTACTAAACGTGAGATACAGAATCATTAATCATGTTAGGGATTAATATAGAATGCATTAAATGAACCATTTGAATACTTTATGTCAATTAGTGTCAGATCTGGAAAGAATGCAGAGAAAAACTGAGAGAAGTGCTTTTAACACCCTCTGATACTTTTTAAAACAAATTCTCAAGTGTTGATTTCTCGACATGTTGCGATCAAGAGCCCCGATTAAGGTAATTAATGCAAAAGTTATTTACATTTTCAAACAATTCAATCTCTTGGGCTGCCGCTATAAGTCCTTGAGGTTAATTTTTGCAAAAGACTCTCACTTAGAACTATTTTCACTTAATTTGTTAATGAAGCATTGAACTAACTTTCTCGTTCTAAAATTAATAGCGAAGCTAAAGCTTTAGGGGCTACAGAGTT